>NC_142009.1:68847004-69448671 GCF_049901735.1 Notechis scutatus | reverse complement strand
CATGAAGTTATTAGATAGGGATGAAACAATGTAATCAGGAAAGACTAGTATGGGAGCATGGCTAAAATGAAAATGCAGGTGTCACCATGGAAATTCCTGTAAAATTATTGAAATCTAATTCCACTAATATAAATCCACGGGCAATGGTTGGGTTTTCATAACACAAGCTAAGCCATGGTTTATGTACTGTGTCTTATTAAATGAACCAGAATTACTTGCATTAAGCTGCAAATCAGTTTTGGAACACACAATATTGTGTGAATATTGCTGAATTCACACAATATTAAGCAAAAGAAATCACAAGCATGAATTAAGCCAACAGGCTTAGGAGGTGATCTTATTTCTATACTAGAAACTGAACTAAGACAAGCTAAAGTTTTTTAAAAAATAGTTATCATTGCTTGAGAGTGACTATTGTGTATTTCTATAGTGGGAAGGGAGATCGTGTGGGATAGATTTTAGTAATGGTGGGGGTGAGGAGGAGAAACAGCAAAGATGAAGCATAAGAAGAAAAATAGTAGGCAGAAGTTGGCACAACCAAAGATATATATCAGATCATCATATAAGATGGGATGGGATCCTTATATGTCCAGCTTCTCAATGAAGGATAATTTCATCTGTTCTTAGTTGTCTTGCCTCCTGCTGATTTAACAGTTAAATAATGGATAGAAGGTGCTTGTTTGATTCTTTGCACTAAGCTCTCCACATTGCCTATGTAACATTCCATTTCAGTTTAACCAAAGATGAAACATTTGTGTAATCATTTTGCTGAGGTGATTTCTTATCATGATTCTTTATAAACACTGAGCTGCATATAAATATAAAAGAGGGAAAGAGGATTTTAAAAATGTTTTGTTTTTATTTTTAAAAAATTAACACCAGAATGTTTCATTTCTTTGGGGTTCCTAGGAAAAAGAACAACCCAGTATGTGCTTCGGCAATTTTTGTAATGCAGATGTAACTGGGAAGCCAAAGATAAGGGTTCTTTGTAGCTGTAAGATCAGAAGTAGAGAAGCTTGTGGGAGAAACAAGGGCAAGAGAAGCCCTGAGCTGCTTCAAACTGGTGCATTGTAATGCACACGGTTGACATTGATAAATAGCTCCCTTTAACTAGCATCTGCAGCAGATTGTCAGGCTGAGAAGAGTTCCCAGCATACCATATTCCTCTGTGTGAATGAAATCTCTGTTGAGTCACTCATCTACCTGTGAAAAGCGTGTGGGAGGGAGGAGGATAACAGCCATTGCCTTGTTGCAGTTTTGTTTATTGGATTTTACTTTTAATCTTCTATAGATATAACATGCTTATTTCTTCTGGTGCCTCCTGCAGAGATAGATACAGGTTATCCTGTTTTTAATTAGCCACATAGCTTCCCCCCCCTTTTTTTTTCAGTGGTTTTTGAGGTAAGAATGGTCTTTCTAAAGTCTGGAATCCTGTTTCCAGTAAACGAGTGAAATAAATAGTATTCACTGTGTCTTTTGTAACAGAAAGAATGTACAGTTAAACAAGATAAGAATTGGGTATAGTCTCAAAACTACTTTTCCTCATGAAAGAGAAGAGAGAATGTTTTTTTTAAAGTTCATTAATTGAGACCTCAATGTATTAAAAAAGAGTAACATATGTATTTTCTGAACCCACACATTATTTGGTATTTCACCAGGGTTAATTCTAAAACTTCGTAGGATATGTAGCTTGATTGACACACAATGATTCATTTACCTTCAACTGAAAATAAATTCTGTTGTTAACTTACTAGATTTTAAAAGGCAAGTTACCTCCTCCTATTTTGGGGTCACCTTGAAATAGAGTTTAAATGATTTTTCTAATAATAAAACATAGGCACCCCATTCTTCTAAAATATTGCTGTTTAAAAAGTTGTTAATGAATAACGATTAATATTCTAGCTGGTATCTTATAAAACATCCAATATTTATGATGTCCATTTGCTTGCTAAACACACCAAAATTGTGTGAGTCTTTATTTTCTCTGTTTTTGTCATTAATTATATTTGTTACCGAATCACTAAAGATCAGAATTTTACAGCGGTGATTGCAGGCAAAACAAAAAGAAAATTATAACAACCATTTAAAGTATTTATGGCAGCATCATTCAAATCAAACTACCAAAGCCAACAGTAGAAGACAACAATTACATTGAAATGAAAACTGAATTAATTAGACGTGTCATCTATTTCAATCATTTTATAAATTTCTTGTAATAAATATATCAAGTTATTTGGTCACTAAACTTCATTTGTTTAGTTTCCATTCAGCTTCATATTTGATAGAAACATATTTTATTGTAAGCTTCCTGGAGAGTGGAACAAAATTCATCAAAGAATTCAGCAGCACCAATCTAGAATTGGCGGGGTGGGGGAAATGGCACTTTTTTTTTATTTCAGCAATATGTCTACTGCCTACAAATTAAGCATGTGGAGAGGTTTGCTAATCTGGTTTATTCCTGCCAATATTTGGCAGAATTAAAATGTGATGCATCAGCTTCAGTGTGTAAACAAGAGTATTTCCTTTACATATTATTGCAGTTGAAAAGTTACAGAACTGAAAATGACATAGATTGATCTTAATATAATACAGTGATACTATAACTGTTATTTTTTTCTAACAAAGAAATGTTTATTGGCAAAGTATTGATAAATGTTCCTCTACCCTTTTAATACATATCTAGTAATATCTAATTCTATCTAAATCTTTTTTTAACAAGAGTTTGTGCATTAGAAAATATGCACAATTATTGATCTATAGACCATATACAGAATGTGATGCTTCAGTTCCAGCATCGTGGGCATTTAGATTATTGAGCCTTGCCAAAAATAAAGTAGGCCTTTTAAGAAGTCCACATCTTGCATGGCTGGGTGATCATAGGCCATCCTCAGATTAAAAGCTAGAGTGTGACTGGAAAAATGCTGGTTTCTGCTCCAGGAGAATGTAGTGGTTGCTAGGCTTTACAGAATAGTCTCCAAGAGAATCAAGGTCAGCTGAAATATTAGTAAGTGAGGGGCAGGGAATTTTTACTTCTCCCCAATAAAATTGTGAATGCAGCCTGGCAAATGTATCCTAAAATTCAGAGCAGGTGCTTATTGAGTGGAGTGTAATGTAGTTTAAAAAGTTATTGCTGCAAATAAATTGGAAAGTTCAGCAATGCATGCAGAAATACTTGATAGGACACAATAAATTATTTCAACCAGTTTGATTTAAAGTTCAGAGTTTAATGGACAGGAATAAATAGCTTTTCTACATTTCAAAAGCACGTCATTCTGTATTTTCTTTTCCAGAGAACTTTTCGATATCAATTCATAGCATGAAGTTATTAGATAGGGATGAAACAATGTAATCAGGAAAGACTAGTATGGGAGCATGGCTAAAATGAAAATGCAGGTGTCACCATGGAAATTCCTGTAAAATTATTGAAATCTAATTCCACTAATATAAATCCACGGGCAATGGTTGGGTTTTCATAACACAAGCTAAGCCATGGTTTATGTACTGTGTCTTATTAAATGAACCAGAATTACTTGCATTAAGCTGCAAATCAGTTTTTGGAACACACAATATTGTGTGAATATTGCTGAATTCACACAATATTAAGCAAAAGAAATCACAAGCATGAATTAAGCCAACAGGCTTAGGAGGTGATCTTATTTCTATACTAGAAACTGAACTAAGACAAGCTAAAGTTTTTTTTAAAAAATAGTTATCATTGCTTGAGAGTGACTATTGTGTATTTCTATAGTGGGAAGGGAGATCGTGTGGGATAGATTTTAGTAATGGTGGGGGGTGAGGGAGGAGAAACAGCAAAGATGAAGCATAAGAAGAAAAATAGTAGGCAGAAGTTGGCACAACCAAAGATATATATCAGATCATCATATAAGATGGGATGGGATCCTTATATGTCCAGCTTCTCAATGAAGGATAATTTCATCTGTTCTTAGTTGTCTTGCCTCCTGCTGATTTAACAGTTAAATAATGGATAGAAGGTGCTTGTTTGATTCTTTGCACTAAGCTCTCCACATTGCCTATGTAACATTCCATTTCAGTTTAACCAAAGATGAAACATTTGTGTAATCATTTTGCTGAGGTGATTTCTTATCATGATTCTTTATAAACACTGAGCTGCATATAAATATAAAAGAGGGAAAGAGGGATTTTAAAAATGTTTTGTTTTTATTTTTAAAAAATTAACACCAGAATGTTTCATTTCTTTGGGGTTCCTAGGAAAAAAGAACAACCCAGTATGTGCTTCGGCAATTTTTGTAATGCAGATGTAACTGGGAAGCCAAAGATAAGGGTTCTTTGTAGCTGTAAGATCAGAAGTAGAGAAGCTTGTGGGAGAAACAAGGGCAAGAGAAGCCCTGAGCTGCTTCAAACTGGTGCATTGTAATGCACACGGTTGACATTGATAAATAGCTCCCTTTAACTAGCATCTGCAGCAGATTGTCAGGCTGAGAAGAGTTCCCAGCATACCATATTCCTCTGTGTGAATGAAATCTCTGTTGAGTCACTCATCTACCTGTGAAAAGCGTGTGGGAGGGAGGAGGATAACAGCCATTGCCTTGTTGCAGTTTTGTTTATTGGATTTTACTTTTAATCTTCTATAGATATAACATGCTTATTTCTTCTGGTACCTCCTGCAGGGATAGATACAGGTTATCCTGTTTTTAATTAGCCACATAGCTTCCCCCCCTTTTTTTCAGTGGTTTTTGAGGTAAGAATGGTCTTTCTAAAGTCTGGAATCCTGTTTCCAGTAAACGAGTGAAATAAATAGTATTCACTGTGTCTTTTGTAACAGAAAGAATGTACAGTTAAACAAGATAAGAATTGGGTATAGTCTCAAAACTACTTTTCCTCATGAAAGAGAAGAGAGAATGTTTTTTTTTAAAGTTCATCAATTGAGACCTCAATGTATTAAAAAAGAGTAACATATGTATTTTTCTGAACCCACACTTTATTTGGTATTTCACCAGGGTTAATTCTAAAACTTCGTAGGATATGTAGCTTGATTGACACACAATGATTCATTTACCTTCAACTGAAAATAAATTCTGTTGTTAACTTACTAGATTTTAAAAGGCAAGTTACCTCCTCCTATTTTGGGGTCACCTTGAAATAGAGTTTAAATGATTTTTTCTAATAATAAAACATAGGCACCCCATTCTTCTAAAATATTGCTGTTTAAAAAGTTGTTAATGAATAACGATTAATATTCTAGCTGGTATCTTATAAAACATCCAATATTTATGATGTCCATTTGCTTGCTATCCAGTCATTCAGTCAGTGTTATGTATTACAGTTAATGACAGGATTGAACAGGTTGGTAGACCTATAAAATATTATTAAGAGGTGAATGAGAACTAAACTGTGTGGAGAGGGTGGGGGGAATAAGCAGGCATCCCCCCCTCCCCACCCATGAAGAATGGAATGAGAAAAAAGGATGGAAGGGAAATGTAATAAATGTCAGTTCAGTAATAGGGACAGGTCTCTTTATCAGCTGTCCATTGTCTTGAATTCTGAGTCAGCATGAGCTAGGATAAATTTTTGCTGCTAATGCATCGTAATGTAAACCTCCTTTACAGAATGATTGCTATACTAGGTTTCCTTGGTTTCACTGAACAATTTACATGTGGAGTTGTGCTGAAGAGCAATAAGGGATGCTTCATTCCAAACCCAGTTATATTTTTCAATCCATTTCCAATGAATAAAAAAATATTGATCTACTGTTTAGTTTCTAGAAGATTGATAAATACTGTTTATAGATATATTGAGTTTAATGTCCTCAGCAACCGGTGATTAATTTATTTTGTTCAGAGAATCAATTCTGCATTCAGTCCCTTATGTTTCCTAATTTAACTGCTGAATTTTATTGATTTAAGGATTTGAGGCTAAGACTGATGTCAAAGTATATTGTCATAGTGCCTTGAGCCAAATATTGGAAATTCCACCTTGTAAAATATTGTTCAAAATACAGAATTCTTTAAAAAATACATGTATGTCCAAACCTTATTTATTCAATTATACTGATTAAAAAAAGAAAACAACCTTGAATGTGCAGTCAGATGTGAAAAGCATCTATATATTGGCTGTCAAGAAACTATGGTACCTTTGTGCAGCCCAAACAAAAGAAACTAATTCATTACATGGCTTCAATTTTCTGTAGATAATGCAATTTCTTTCGTTCAATGCCATGCACTAAAACTTTAAATCTCTTTTCTTGTTGTCACCTAATAGTTCACCTGGATGGAATTGCCCCTGGCTCTGCAAATATAGCAGTTAACTCTAACCTCTAAATTAGCAACCTATTGTGTTGCTTGGCAGCTTGCAAATATAGGAGTTAATAAAACAACATATCAGAATTGGCTCACTTTTGAGCTTGTCATATATTGATGGAAAGAGCTGGTTTCTGAGCAGATTTTATTAGCACTTGCAGTAACAAACCTATTCTAAGACCTTGAAGCCAGTTTTCTAGATTTGCTATGAATGCTTGCAACTCCTTTGAATATTAGACTTGTTATGGATGCTTTGCATGTCTTCTGTTGTTCGCCTGCTGTAAAAGGACAATGACAATTGTTATAGTCTTATTTTGTATTAATATTGAATGGTGAGTATTTTCCTTATGTAGTCTGTGGGTTGTGCAACATCCTATTCAGATAATCACATTTTCCAATAAATAAAAGTGTTATGTATACAGTCACCTTCTGGGACATGTACAAATCAGGTTAATATAATCACATAGTTAATGTGAGGCATACACTGAATTCAAAGTTCTTAGACCACTGAGATTTTTCTATATTGAGGCAGCTCATTCCATGACCAGTATTTGATGCTGGCTATGATCCAACACTGACTTAGGTGTGTTTACATGGCACAGGAGATTAATGTATGGATTTTCAGCTCTCAAATATGCATTATCTAAATAAATCCTAATACATGTCTAGGAGCTGTATATAATCTTTAATTAATCCCATTTCAAAAGTATTTTCCGTATCATCATTTAAAAACTTATGAGTAGTGAGGGGAAGATGTTTGATTATAGTTTGAGGTATTTTACATGAAGAACCTTTCACAGATGTAACATACCAATACCTTGTTTTTCACATCAGATTGCTTGGAATCTTGGGCTTGTGTAACATTTGAATAGTTCACCCATGAGAGATTGAGGTCTATGAGAATCAGTTTGGTGTAGTGGTTAAGGTGCTGGTTTAGAAATCAAAAGGCCGTGGAGTCCCATCTTATGTATGAAAGCTAGCCGGGTGACTTTGGGCTAGTCACTCTCTCAGCGTAAGCAATCTTACAGGATTATTGTTGTGGGAGAAATAGGAAGAGGAAGGAGTTTTGATATATTTTTCACTTTTGAGTATTTTCAAACTAATAAAGGTGGGATAAAAATCTAATAAATACATTAAAAACACTCTTATTTTGTAAGAACCGCTTTGCATAGGCTAATGGTGAATTTCTAATGTTTATTCATTTCTACAGAAATAATGTAGAAACAGTGATCTAGACAGGGTATAACTATAGTTGTTTATGCTTTTACAACATATGCTTTCACAACCAGCTGCTCTTTTTCCACATGAGGCAAGATGATATATAGTGAAAACTGTCCTGATGATTGCTCTGGATGGATTCACGTTTGCATGTGGCACCATTACTTACAGACTTAGGAACAGATCTAGCTGTAGGAATCTTAAGTGAATAGTTCCTAAAGTGAATAGTGAACTATTCCTAAATGACCAGAAATGCCATCTGATAAAGGTTGCAATAAAACACTTCCTAGTAATTGCATAACTGTATACTTGATTCTCCCTTTTATGGTTACGAGAGCCCAGGCAAGGGTTAACTCTGTCTCCTAGCTCAGGGTCCCCAACCGCCGGTCCGCGGACGGTGCCGGCGCGGAACAAGCCTTACCGGGCCGCTGGTTGCTGGGCGCCGCCATCTTTTTTGGTAAAAAAGCAATTTTTCGTCAAAAGATGGCGGCGCCAGCGCTTCGGTGAGCTTTTCCGGGTAGAAAGCCATTTCTACCCGAAAGGCTCACCGGCGCTATGCGCCGCCATCTTTTTTGACGAAAATCACTTCGACGCGTCACCGGAAGTGATTTTTCGTCAAAAGATGGCGGCGCCCAGCTGACGCTGGAACCGGGCGGCGCCCAGCTGACGCCGGAACCGGGCCGCGGCGTCGAAAAGGTTGGGGATCCCTGTCCTAGCTGATTGGACTGTGTCTGTCAAAGCTGTTTAGCTCCACCTCTGTTGCTGGACCTCCCCCAGCTTTCAACTCAGTCCTTCAGCCAGGACGGACATAGATTGCCTCTCTCCTGTAGCAAATACTGCTAAACCACAACCAAAACAGAAAAAAACTTTTAAAAATAGCGGCTCTGCTTCATAGCTGATCAGCTCCAGCAGCTCCAGTGTTGCCAGCAGAGGCCTTGGTAGACTTTTTTGAGCTACGCGGTGAAGATGCAGGCCACGTGGTTAGTGGCCTGCACAAATCAGCGGGGGGATTTGGCCCACTTTTCAAGGCCCTCTGAAGCACCGATTGCAGGCCAGCACTGGGGCATTGGCTCCATAGAGGCAGCAGGAGGCACAAAGAAGGGGGTGAGGCGCTTTGTGCTGGTTGGGGAGCTTGTTTCCTAGCACCGAGCTAGACCTGGTTCTTCAGGCCTTTGGGCCACTACTATCCAGATTAGGCCCAGTTTAAACTGGACAGGCCTTGGTGGGGGCCAGCAGGGGGTGGTTTAAGCAAAGTTCAAAATAGGCAGTCCAAAGTCATTCACAGTTAAATCAGTCAGTTTTTTCAATCCAGGGATAATCCAAATATCAAAGTCCAGTGTCAAAAAACAGTTCAGTAACAGACTTACCGTAAATCCAGGAATATCAGTCAATTAGGAAAAATGGAGGAACGGCAATACTTTCCAACAGAAGGAAACAGAGACTGACTCACACTCTCTTCTGAGACTAAGGCTAAAACAACCCAGGTTTCTGGCTCCATCTTATGGTCGTTTGAAAAACCACACCCAACTACAGTTTTGCATTTTCTTAAAGATATAGTACTAAAATGTCTATCCTGGCTTATATATTTCTAACCCAAATACCTGTTAGGTGACTTATATTCCTAACACAGGTCCCAGTTTTCAACAGTCTGAAAGGCGGCCTCACCAGCATCCCGATCAACGTCAAGATTGAGCAGTCAAGGGCAGGCAACAATATTTGGGCAAATGGCCCTTTCGGGGAGGAGGAAGTCATTCATTCCATCGCCAACGCTAACTGCATCTGCAGCACTCCCATTGGTGGCCGTTTGGCCAGTTTCACTGACAGATGGGAGGAGATTACTTCAGACGCCTCTTACAGTGAGGTCAAGCTTTTTCGTGGAGTTCCACTCCACTCCCCCGAGGTTTTTCATTTCATGTCCTATTTCTAGGGACAAGGTAAGGAGGGGAGTCCGCCATCCAACACTTGCTGCATCTCCAGGCCATCAAGGGAGTTTCCGTAGGTCAACAAGGACAGGGATTTTATTCGAGACTTTTTGTAATCCCCAAGGCCTCAAGGGGATGGAGGGCAATTCTAGATTTGAAATGGCTCAATAGATAACTCATTTATCAGCGTTTTAAAATGCAATCCCTCCAGATTATTTTGGAGACCATTAGGGAGGGCAAGTTCCTCACCTCTTGATTTTGACAGAGGCCTATCTCCATATTCCTATCTGCCATTCACGTCGATGTTTCCTTCATTTTTGTTATGAAGGGCGCCATTATCAGTATCGTGCCCTCCCATTTGGGTTATCCTCTGCTCCTAGGGTTTTCACTAAAGTGTTAGCGGCCCTGGCAGGACACCTTCATGCAGTTCCATTCCGTCTACAATGTTATTTGGATGATATATTAACATTATTGGCCTCACCACTGGAGGCAAGACATGACCTGCAGACTATGATTAGAGTCTTGCAGAATCATGGTTTTTCAATAAATATAAAAAAAAGGTCAATTTATCCCTTCCACTTGTTTACTTCATTTAGGAGCCACTATAGATACTATATCTTGCCTGGTTTTTCTTTCTCACGACCGTCAAGAGAGTTTGCAAGCTTTAGCAAACCATATTCGGATAGAGGGATCCGCCCCTCTGGCTCACCTCTCAACTATTGGGCAAGATGGTGTCATGCATCGGCATCATCCCTTGGGCTAGACTTCACTCCCGGACACTGTTAGTTCCTCTTACCTTATCAAAGGTCGGGCAGGAGCCACTCTTTGTTCAGGGTCAATATAATAAGATGGCTTGTTATCTCAAAATGGCAGAAATATCTGTGAGTTAGTTATACATTCCTAGTTTATAATGTTGTACTTTTTAACTAATCACTTAAACACTGATTAGCATTTATTCTTAATCACATGAGAAATTAGCAGTATCTCCATGTACAATAATCCTGAAAGTATACTTTCTCCTTGCAGAAATGGGAATCGCCCTATATAAGAAAGCCAACAATTGATTTAGATTATGGTAGGAAAACAACACAATCCATCAGTACAGACACATAGCACCTAATTATGTATGTCTGTTAATATCTGTCATTCTTATATTTAAAACATGCAAAATAATTTATCTCTGGGGAAAAAAACAGCACCAAATGTATATTATTAAACATGGCTTATGTTAGGAATTGCTGTATTAAAATAGCCTGTAAAATTGAAGGAAGAATCTGTAGAAAAACACATAATCTGGATATATTTTTTTAAAACACAGAAATGGATTGAGGAATCCATGTGTACTTAAATAACTAGAGATATCTCTTCTGTTGTTGGTGTAGTTTTTCTGAAAATTAAGTGGCATTAGAAACTTGTGAAGAGAAGGAATGAGAATTGGGCTTCTTTTACATGTAGTGATGTCCTGGCTGTATGAAAAAATGGATTCATCTTTGTCTTAATTTGTTACTGAATACTAAGACACAAAGAATGGGCGTTGGTCCTTACCTGACACGCCACTTCTCTTCGAGCTGCTCGGATCGTCCAGAGGATGGGTGGTGCTTCAGTCTTCTGCTCTTATAGGCTCATTCTTGAGGAACGCTCCTCCCTCCGTCACGTGCCTCCATTGGAGCGTTCCCCCCAGTTTATGCGAAGACAAGAGGAAACAGGAATCCGTGCTCTCATCTGACTAGACTTAAAGGTTAATTGGCCGAGAAAAAGATCCCCTCCAGACGGTGAAATAACAAAAAAGGGAGGGGCTGGACGATCCTCACAGCTCGAAGAGAAGTGGCGTGTCAGGTAAGGACCAACGCCCATTCTCCTTAGAGCTGCTCGGATCGTCCAGAGGATGGGACATACCAAAGCTGGGGCCTGTCCTATGGGAGGGACACCGTCTGGTCTGTTGACTCATCAGGATCCCTGAACACCTTCTGGAGGACCCTTCTACCGAAAGAGGCCTCCGCCGCTGCGTATCTGTCAATCTTATAGTGCCTAATAAGGGTGACGGGGAGGCCCACGTCGCTGCCCGGCAAATGTCGAGTATTGGAGCCTGGATAGTCCAGGCAGCTGAGGTTGCCCACTCCTAGTGGAGTGAGTCGTGATACCCCTGGGCACCTGAAGGACCTGAGCCTGGTACGACTTTGGCAATGGTCGTCCTTATCCAACAGCCTATGGTGGTTGACGGAACCTTGAGCCCTTGAGATCTAGTTTGGAAGGATAAGGACAGGGCCTTGGGCTTACGAAGGGCCTCAGCGCGTTTGATGCAAGTTCACCAGTCACGTCTGGCGACCCGAAGGAAGCATAGTCTCTCCCTTTCCTGCGTTGGCCTGGGACAAAAGAGAGGGAGGATAAGTTCCCGAGCCCTGTAAAAACCTAATTGATCTTGGGTAAGAGTGAAGGGTCAAGCTGGAGGACCGCCCGGTCGGGAAGGAATGCACACGGGTCCTTTCTAATGGACAGCGCAGCGATCTCTGACCTAAGGGGTAACGTGATCGCTATGAGGAACTACCGTGTATTGCAGAAACTGAAGAGAAACTCTCTTAAGGGTTCGAAGGGCGGTTTGTGGAGGAGGTAAGGATCCTGTTGAGGTCCCAGGTTGGGTACCGGTGGGGGGCAGAGGACGTAAATGAGAGGCCCCTTTGTAAGGGGCCCGAGAACGAAGATGGAGAGGGAGGTAACTAGCCTCTTACAGGAGGTGACTGTAGCTAAGGCTGCGGCCTGAAGTCCTAATGTGTAGTGGGGCAGCCCCACGCTGAGACCCACCTGGGGAAAGTCAAGTACTTGGTATCAATGACCCCGTTGGAGAAGTTTTCCCTCTTCAAACGTTCCTGCTCAACCTCCAGACCGCTAGTTGGAGCCATTGGGGTTCGAGTGTAGGAGAGAACCTTGAGACCGGGAGATTCTGTCTGTTGGGCTACTCCGGGGAGGAGCCACTGGTAGGCTGCAGAGGTCCACGAACCAAAGACTACGGGGCTGCTACCAGGAGCAGTTCCGCTTTCTCGTGAAGTGCCTTCTGAGGACTATGGGCACCCGTGTCAGAGTATGAGATACGTAAGAGGACCCGTGGGCCCGGGCGCCGTGGGGCGTTGTGGTTCTCCGCCCCTGGGGATGGGAATGTTGCAACAAACCTTGAGAGTTGGAAATTGCGGTGGGAGGCAAATAGGTCCACTACTGGTGGATCGAAATGGATGCCGCCTCCGTGAACAGATGAGGGAGGAGACGCCACTCCGACCGGACTATGGAGGCCCTGCTCACCCAGTCTGCTCAGGTGTTGGGGATACCTGCGGAGTGAACTGACCTGAGGGAAAAGAGGAGAGGCTCAGCCCTCCGACAGGGGCGCTCGGCCTCCCTCCTTAAGAGTAAAGATTGGGTGCCCCTGTTTGTTGATGTGGGCTTTGGTTGGGACGTTGTCGGTGAGGGTGAGGATGAGGCAGCCTCGTAATTGGGGAAGGAAGCTGCGGAGTGCCAGGTGGACAGCGCGAAGCTCCTCCCAGTTTATGTTGCACAGGCTCTCTGTCGCTGACCATCTGCCCTGAGCTGTAAGGGACTGAAGGTGGGTGCCCTCTCCGGACAGACTGGCGTCTGCGGTGACGGTAAGGCTTGGGGGTTCCTTGAGGAGGCTGCCCTGTTAATGGATGAGTAGGTCCGCCTGCGGGGGGACGTGAGCACCCTTGGTGGAGCCCTGATCTGCGTTTTGGGTTGCTGACCCGGTTCTTTGGTACGGGAGCAGGAACCACTGGGGGAATCTGGAGTAACGGGCCCAGGGAATAATGGAACATAAGATAACCTTTCACCCGGTAACTGAGATAGTTCTAGAAGGGAAAAACATCTTAGGCGTCTGATGCTTCTGACAGAATTTTGGATGCTGAGGATTTTCTCCGGAGATAGGGACACCTTCCCCTTCACAGTATCGATTACCGTCCCCAGGTAAGCTATCCTGGTGGAGGGGGATAATTGGCTTTTCTTCCCCTTGGGAAGGGACCCTGTTCCTGGGTAGAGGTTCGGGTAATTCAAGGATCTCTCACTGCTGATCACTAGTTCTGGGGGCAGAGTCCAACCAAAATGGGAGAGCCACGAATTGGAGGTGGAGGATATTGTAACAAACCACAGCTATTTGCACTGATAAGGGCAGATTGGAATGAGTGGGAATGCCTCTGAGAAGTCAATGGATGACAACCAGTCTCCCTGTCTGGCTCCCAGTAGGATGGATAGCAACTTGTTGATTTTGAATTTGCGATTAAACCGCCTCTTTAAATCCAGAAGCGCTCCCCATCCCCCCCAGGGGCCATGTCCTCCTTGAGACTGAGGGACGGGCTGGATGAACTGTATGTCAGGTAGGTGCCGAATCGCTGAATTCATGAGGCTGCCCTTAGTATGGTTCTTGGGCATGAAGAAGTCGGGGGGGGATAGGGATTCGAGGGCAGGGCCAAACCTGGTGGTAGCCCTAGATCAACGTCCGAAATGAAGGGGTCAGGTGTCTTATCTGGAGCGCCTGGATGGCCTGCTGCCAGAGCCACGAAAAGGCCTTTTGAGCTACCGTCCCTTTATTTCTATCGGAGGAGTCGGACCTGTGCTGAGGCTGGCCCGACCCAGGGGGAGGGGCCTTAGGTACCTGGAAAAGGAAGCCTGGAAAAAAAGGGGGGCGAAGGGAGCTCTCCGAAAGAGCTGCGGGGATCTCGGTTCTGGTGTAAACGATCTGCCTCTACCTAGGATCAAACTCACAGCCTCCTGATTGTGAGGCAAGAGATCTACCTCTAGGCCACCACATCACTCCGATTCGAGAATGGGCCAACCCATTTATTTCCGTGAGGAGAGCGGAAGCCAAATCTACCTTACTTTTGAGGTCCACCTGACAATGCCTTAGTCAGAGCAGACGGCAGGCAGAGAAATGGGAGGAAATAACCCGGGCGGGGAACTAGACCGAGTGGGGTGGCGTCGGCCGAGAACTCAACTGCGGCCTTAATATGGCTATGTCCAGACCAGCTCGGGCATTGGAGGCTGGAGCGAGCTGCTTAATTGGAGAAGTGAGTGAATGGATGATCGGTAAGGAAGGAGGCGGCCATGGCCAATCTTATAGCCCAAAGCAGCTGACTGGCGAACTCAGCGTCAAAGGCCAGTTCAGCTCGTTTGTCCTCCGATCTCGGGCCTCTAAGGGGCCGCTGAGGGTGAAGGAAGTGGACAGACCTACGATAGGCTCCTCAACCTCCAGTGCCCAAAGAGAGGGGAAGATCTGGAACTAGATTGAAAATCTTTCAATCGTGGGCCAAAGGGGCGGGGGGTGCCCTCAAGGAGGCCAACTGTTTGGACCCTAGGTCAAGGAAGATGAGAGGCGTTGGGATGACCTCGGCTTCCACCGCTGACTGTTTGAAATGGAGTCCTCCGTACCCTCGGAGCAGTGGGGGGAGGGAGGGATCAGAGGGGTTCTGGTTCTTTAGCCCCAAGATATTCCTGACTTTGCACAGGAGAGACTTAAATAATTTGGGCCTGAATAGCCGTATAAGAGGGGTTGGTCAGGAGAGACCTTCATCCTCGGATTCTGCGCCTCTGAAGGGTCCATGTCGGGAAAAAGGTTCCTTATAATGCAATGACCCCAAGTCAAGACCCCTACTCCTCCTCCCTGCTGAATGGAAAAACCTCCCCTGGGGGTGTACCTGATCCTGAAGTGGTTCCAACCTGAGTGAGTGATCTTACGGAATGAGGCTCAGATTCGGTGGCCATCGGATGTAGGTCTGCCCTAAGTGTCTGCTGGAGTCCCTCCGCGATTCCTTGGCGGATAGCCAGCTCCATCCGGGATCTCAGTTGCTCTGGAACCTCTGTATGAGTGTTCCTCCTGGCGTGGAGGTCGGCGGCTGCGAAGGTAGCCTCTGGTGTTCGTCTGGCCGGTGTTCCAGGAGCCTGGTGACCCTGAGAGGGCGAGCTGCGTCTGGATAGGGAGGAATGGACTAAAGGAGGGTTGTCTGTTAGTAGAGGTAGAAGGAGTAGAAGGTGGTAATACGGGAGGCACTCTGCCTGCCTGTCTGGGGGCAGGTGGAACTCAAGGTCTCCTGGTTTCTAGAGTAGTGTCTTAACCACTAGACCAAACTGGTTCTCTTTGCATTTATCGGTTTCCTGTCCCAGCGCCTTGTGGCGTCTTAAGGTATCCCTCTGGGAGGTTGTGGGGGTGGGTGGGTTGATTTGGCCTTCAAAGGAGGGCCTCTGGAAGGATTGCCTTCTGTCATTTTTAGATCATTGAGTACCATAAGGATCAAGATGATGCGATTGGCACGGTTAGGGGTCGACCTACAACAAGGCCGGGAGCCCAGAAGAATTCTTGTACGCCCCCTCCCTTTATACTTTTTCCATATTATTGCTCTTTAAGATGATAAGGATCAATATGAGCCGGTTGACATGCGAGGGGCCGACCTACAACAAGGCCGGGAGCCCTGGGAAACATTTTTACGCCCCCCCTTTCTTATTTATTTCATTTCATGTCATTTCATTATTTCATTTCATCATTTCATTTTTATGTCATTTTCATTTCATTTCATTTCATCATTTCATTTCATCATTTCATTTCATCACTTCATTTCATCATTTCATTTCATTTCATTATTTCATTTCATTTCATTTCATTTCATTTCATTTCATTATTTCATTTCATTTCATTATTTCATTATTTCATTTCATTTGATTTCATTTCATTTCATTTTATCCTCTAGTCTTAGAGGCTGTTCCAATTGATCTAGGAATGCCAGAGGCCTTAAGGCGAAGGCTAGGACTATGCCAGACTGCCTTCCCAGGCAGGACTGGTCGGAAGTGGTGTAAGGTAAGCCGCGCCAGCTAAGGCAGGCTGCGGGAGAAGCCATCAACAGAGGCAGCGAACTAGCCTCCACAGCGAGAAAGGTAAAGTTCACAACCTTAATTGACTGTGAGCAGGCCTACGGGTCCTGCTGCTTGAATGCGGGCACGCTGCAGCGATCGGAGAGATAAGGTAGAGAAAAACAACGGGCGCCCGGCCACGAGGCGGTGCAAAATGGCGGCCGCCTGCGACGTGGGCTTACAGGGCTCCTCAGCAGCGGCAAGAAAACTCCCCGGGGCAATCTAAGGTCCCCAGGGGAGGGCAAGGAAGGAAGAGGCAAGCAACCTTCGAACATCGGCATTCGGTGGGGGAGGGGGAACGGAGCGAATCTGTCTCTTATTTTCCTCTAGGGAGCGTTTGAATCAATGGCAGAGCAACGGCAGAAGGCAATGAGGAGGGGTGGGGGTAGCTTGGAAAGTTTGCTAGCCCTTCCTGGCATCCCCTGGGGCTAGGGAAAGCTTCCCAGGGGGATATAGGATCCAACTACTGCGCCAGGTTAAAAGAGACAATTAAGCAAAAACAACCTGATAAGAAGGAAGGTAACGAGTCAAATTGAGGCTTTGCTGAGACGGCCAAGAGTACTTAGAAAACACTGCCTATTTTGAGAGAGGCTGAGCATAAACTGGGGGGAACGCTCCAATGGAGGCACGTGACGGAGGGAGGAGCGTTCCTCAAGAATGAACTCAGCCTATAAGAGCAGAAGACTGAAGCACCACCCATCCTCTGGACGATCCGAGCAGCTCTAAGGAGAATGAGTTTTTGCTGAATTTCTGCTTTCAATCAAATCTTTGTCCTCAGTGGAACATATATGGCTTCCCCATAACCCTTAAATATAGTGAAACCCATGTATCTGGTAATTTTAGAATATTATGCCACTAAAGTGAAAGATCCAGTTGCTTATCATACAGTTCACTTATTTTGAAATGCTGTTAAAACTGCTCAGTGTTTTTTTTATAAACTTTCTTGGCTTTCATTATGAGATATGTATGCTTCTTAATTATTACAGGAAATATTTATCAGGTACATTAATTAGCTTTTCCCTGCAATAGTCAATCATTTACTATACTATTAGAACATTTAGGCAGAGACCTGTCAGTATATACTGTATAATCATTGCTCTATAAGTGTGCACCCCAAGGGTCTAATAAGTTGTAAAAATGCAGATTTCTAGCCCCAAAGTTAAAAAGAAAAGCATAAACCAGTGTATATTGGCAAATAGATTTGAGATTTGATTCATTCATTGAGTGATTGATTATGCAGTATCAAGTTGTCCATTCTTAGTGACCATATAAATAAATTTTCTCAGGACAGTCTAAAAACCTCGTTCTTCAAATCTCCCAACAATGCACTTATAACTGTTGTAGTTTGTGGGGCTGTCACAAATAAGGGGGGATCAGCTTATTCTCCTCCATGCTGCATCGAGAGCCCAGGATGGGTTGACTCCTTCCTATGATGTCGTAGCTGAGTCTGTACTAAGATATAAAAGCCAGCCCCCGGGAGAGTCCCCAGCTTTTGACTCAGCTCCTTTCAGTCAGTAGCTGTGTCTCTGAAAATGTTCTGTTAGATAGCAATCACTAGCGATCTTTAGTACTTTTTTCCTCTCTTCAAGCTGTTCCCAGGGATCTGGGCAGCTGCTCTTTCAGGAGAGCCCTGCAACATTGGGAGCAGCGTCACAGAGCTCTGTGCAGGCAAGCTGGGCAGCATCTGCAGACCTCCCCCACGCCTGCAGTTTGGAACGATCGTAAACACAATCGGCAAACTGATAAGAGCTCCAGCCAGCTGATCGTGTAGCTGGTTGCTGTGTTTTTCCCTTGATGAGGAAGGAAGGCCTTCACCATCTGAACACAGTTACTCCTCTCATTCAGAGTGTGAAGAGAGTGAGATTTTTGACCAAAATCTTTCAGAGGAAGAGGATTCTTGCCCAGAGCAGACATCCTCTGCATTGGTCTTCAAACCTACTCTCTTCAGACCATTCCTCAGCAAGGCCTTGGTCACTGCCAAGCTGTCGCCAGAGGAAGTGGCTTCTGAGCCACAAGGAAATCCCACTAGCCAAGGGGATTCGCTCTTCTCCAAGCCTGTAGTGCATGCAGAGGTTTTGCCTTCTCCCATTTTGTTCCTGGACATGGTCAAGGAACAGTGCGCTTCTCCTTTGGCAGGTCCTCGTCCATCTTCTCTAGATAAGCGTTTCTACAATGTCAGCACAGTTCTGGACAATGCCCTGGCAGTGCCTTCTGTTGACATTCCGGTTCTGGCCTCGTTCTCATCTTCTGGCACTCCCACGGAGCCAGAAGATATCCTGAAACTGGATGATAAACGTTCCGAACAGACCCTCAAGCGCAATCACCATGCTGCTGCTTGGGCTGTTCGGGCTTCAACAGCAGCATCCTTCTTCACCAGGGCATCCATAGATTGCCTGCTTCTGACCTTCGGTCTCACCAAGACCTTAATAAGATTATTGCAGTGGCAGAATTCACTGCAGATGCCACTCTCAATTCCACCAAATTTGCATCCAAGGCCATGGCATCTTCTGCAGCAGCAAGAAGACTTTTATGGCTCCGAAATTGGCAGGCAGAGTCACGCCAAAAATGGAAGCTGGCTTCAGTTCCATTCGCAGGCGATAAGCTTGGCAATGCTCTGGAACCTTATCTCATCAAAACCAGAGATAAACGTAAAATCCTCTCTTCCTCTGGGAAGAAAGCCGACTATCGCCCTGCTCCTTATCACCCTCCTGCCTTCCGAGCGGAGACCTCATCTCGCTTCCCCTGCTCTCACAGGCCATACTCCCAACGCCAAGACCAACGGACGGAAACATCTGGCAGGCAACAACCTTCTACTGGTAAACGGCCCTGTCAACGACAGACACCTGGGTGCTCAGCACTATTAGGTCAGGGTTACAATTGGACTTCCTAACCCCACCCCACCCCCAAATTTTTTTGATCTGTGTCTCGGGACATTTCCAGGCAAGCCCTCATGAATCAGGCCATTCAGCACCTTCTTGAAATCAGGGCTACTCAACCTGTTCCCCTGTCTCAACATGGATGTGGACTTTACTCTCGCCTTTTCATCGTTCCCAAAGCCTCAGGGGGTTGGCGAGCCATACTTGATCTAAAATTTCTCAACCAGTTTGTAAAATACAGGCGATTTAAAATGCAGACTCTGCATTCTATTTTAGAGAGCGTTCGGGAGGGCAACCTCCTCTCTTCCATTGATCTCACTGAGGCTTACCTCCACTTTCCAATTTGGCCTCATCATCGCCAGTTTCTCCGTTTCTGTTATCAGAATACCCATTACCAGTATCGAGCACTTCCCTTCGGCCTCTCATCGGCTCCAAGGGTCTTCACAAAGGTTCTGGCAGCATTGGTGGCATCTCTGCGTTCTATTCCAGTGAGGATCCAATGCTACTTGGACGACATTTTGATTGTTTCCTCTTCCATCCTTGCGACCCATCGGGATCTGCAAATTACCCTGTCATATCTCCAGAGCCACGGATTTTCCATCAACACCAAAAAAAGCCAGCTCTCTCCTACAACCAAATTGCAATACTTGGGAGCAGTCATCGATACCATGTCGTGCCAGGTTTTCCTGTCCCCAGCTCGTGAAAAGAGCCTTGCAGAGATCATCAGCCAGATCCAGCAACATCAAATTGTCCCCCTGTCGCTGCTGTCCAAACTTCTGGGGGAGATGGTTTCCTGTATTGGCATCGTCCCGTGGGCTCAGCTCCACTCCTGAGCCCTCCAATGGTTCCTGCTTCCCTACCAACGAGCAGGAACCAGCCATTCAACCATCAAGGTCTCACTCCCACCACAAATCCGGAGATCTCTCAATTGGTGGCATTCCCCATCGATCTGGAGGGGACTCCTGTTCAGAGACCTAGACAGGCTAGTGATAACCACCGATGCCAGCCTCCTGGGTTGGGGTTCCCATATGCAGGGCCAGATAGCTCAGGGCGTTTGGTCCAGATCCGAACGGACCCTTCCCATAAATTGGCTAGAGCTCAGAGCCATTTTTCTGGCTCTCAAGCATTTCAGGAAATCAGTGACCGGCTCTCATGTTCTAGTCCTTACGGACAACATGGCCACAAAGGCTCATGTCAACCGGCAAGGGGGGACGAGGTCCAAAGCCCTCATGAGAGAGGCTCTACGGTTGGGGTTATGGGCAGAGAAACACCTGTTATCTATCTTGGTGGACCACATCTTCGGGGTCGGCAACTCCCAGGCCGACTGGCTCAGCAGGAGCCTAGTCGACCAGGCAGAATGGTCCATTCCTCCGTCTCTATTCAGGGATCTTTCCCTCAGATTGGGAACACCGGAGGTGGATCTTTTCTCCACTCCTCAAAACACCCAAGTCACCAGATTCTTCACCAGGTTTCCTTGCCAGGGAGCGGAGGGGACCAATGCTCTTCGGTGCAGATGGCCCAAGGGTCTTCTCTACGCCTTTTCCCTGCTTCCCATCATTCTGGCAGTAATTCGGAAGAGGTTGGAGGAATGTGTGGAGCTCCTCCTGGCACCCTATTGGCCAAGGAGGCCCTGGTTTGCGGACCTGGTCAACCTATTGGTGGCTTCTCCTTGGAGGATCCCTGCCCATCTAATCTCCCTTCACCAGGGGGCCCTGCTCCACCCAGAGCCCCAGTGGTTCAAGCTGACTGTGTGGCACTTGAACAGCAGTGGCTAGAGGAGGATGATCTTCCAGAAAGGGTCATCCTCACTATCCTGGCTTCTCGCAAACCTTCTACAAGGCGCATCTATGATGCCACCTGGACAGCTTTTTCTCGATGGTGCCTCAGGGAGGGTCTTTCTCCTGCTTCAGCCCAGTTGGCAGAAGTTCTTAGCTTCCTTCAGCATGGGCTGGAGAAAGGTTTGGCCCCCAACACCTTACGCAGGCAGGTTGCGGCCCTCTCCTCAGTCCTTTTATGGGGTTCGCTTCCTTCCTTATCCCATCACACTTCAGTCAGGAGGTTTTTGAAAGGGGCTTCCAACCTGCACCCTCCGGTGGTTCACAGGTATCCTTCCTGGGACCTTCATTTGGTCCTTAATGCCCTTACAAAGCCCCCCTTTGAACCCCTTAGAACAGTGTCTCTCCGTTTCCTGACTCTGTAGGTGTTGTTCCTTGTTGCCATCACTTCTGCCAGGAGGGTTTCCGAGCTTGCTGCTCTTTCCATCAGACAGGACCTTTGTTCCTTTCACGATGATAGGGTTGTTCTTCGTCTGGACCCCTCATTTATTCCGAAGGTTAACACCTGGTTTCACAGGTCCCAGGACATTGTTTTGCCTGACTTCTGTCCTCTCCTGCACCATGACTTAGAGCGGCAGTGGCACACGCTAGATGTAAGAAGGGCTCTTAGAATATACATTAAGCGCACTTCCTCCTTCAGGAAGTCAGAAGCCATGTTTGTTTCCTTTTTCCCTTCTCACTTGGGGCACAAGGCCTCTTCTCCTACTATTAGCAGGTAGGTCAGGTCTTGCATTGAGCAGGCTTACAAAGCTGCGGCCCTTCTGGTTCCCCGAGGTCTGACGGCGCACTCTACCAGAAGCACGGCCACTTCTGCTGCCTGGGCGACCCAAGCATCCTTGGAGGAGATTTGTCGGGCGGCCATGTGGACATCCCCGTCTCCTTTCATCAGACACTGCCGTCTGGATGCTTTTGCTTCAGCGACTGCAGCCTTTGGCAGACGGGTGCTTCAACGAGTGGTTCCACAGTTGGTGTGATGAGCCAGACGAGGACCCGCCCGTGGACATGCAAGCTTTGGTATGTCCCATCCTCTTGATGCAGCATGGAGGAGAATGGGCATTGGTAGAAGTTACCGTGAACGCCCTTTCTATCTATGCTGCGAGAGAGCCCAGCCCCTCCCTTGATTCGTCTGGAGAGGGTAAGACATATTTCTGTATTTTGGGGGGCTTTCAGAGACACCTTTCAGTCTGTCAAGTATCTTTGCCAAAGCTGGGGTCTCTCCCGGGGGCTGGGTTTTATATCTTAGTACAGACTCAGCTATGACATCATAGGAAGGAGTCACCCATCCTGGGCTCTCTCGCAGCATAGATAGAAAGGCCGTTCACGGTAACTTCTACCAACGCCCATTTTCCAAAGCACCAAAAGGCAAGACAAGAAACAATAGATGTAAACTAATCAAGGAGAGAAGCAACCTGGAATTAAGGAGAAACTTGCTAACAGTGAGAAAAGTTAGTTAATCAGTGGAACAGCTCACCTTCAGAAGTTGTGGGAGCTTCCATCACTGAAGATTTTTAAGAAGAAGCTGGATATTCACTTGTCTCAAATTGTATAGGATCTCCTACTTGAGCAGAGGGTCGGACTAGAAGACCTCCAAGTTCCCTTTCAGTTATATCCCTATAGTTGAGTCCATCCAGCTTATTGCTGGTTGTCCTCTCCCCTTTTCTTCCCCCTTTCCAAATGTTACTGACTTCTCTAGAGAGCTGGATCTTCACATAATGTATCCAAACTATGATAGTTTATGGCTAGCCATTTAGGCCTTGAAGGAGAGCTGAGCTAATTTTTCTGTAATCCATTTCTTTCATTACTGGAGCTGATTGTAACAGATTGTTGTTTTCATTCAGTGAACTTTCCACCGCTATTGCTTATTTCCTTTTCTACTAGGCTTCCCAACATGCTGCTCTCCCCTGCTGTCTATTTACATTAGTGCTACGAATAAAGTATCCAAATTAAATACATCGATGCCAATATTCTCAATTTGCATAATATTGGATTGTGTTTTTTTAAGTGCTCAGCCCTAGGCACCCACAATTTTATGTCCATGAGACAAATTTGGCTAAAGATAATTTTATCACAATGCTATTTTAGGTTTCAGGCCAGTTAAGCTCTTATCTCACTTGGGTGGCAGATGAATACTACTGCTGTGATTACATTTGTGACTTCTGAAGAAATTTGTCCAGTTCTATTTCTTTGTCTTGCATGATTTGGTCCAAATGCTTCCTTTTCTCATGATAGAACATTGTTGCTACTATTCATGAGATATGTCCTTTAATCCAAGTGGTACCATTTGACTGAAAAATTCAGAAAATAAACCATTTTACTGTAACATGGAACAGTTATTTAGAGCAACAATGCAGTAGATGCATGCCCCAGAGAATAGTATTTACAATTTTGGCAGTGAAAAGTAAAATAAATAAAACAACCTTGCGGCTTTCCCATTGCATACAATTTCACTCATTCCCAGGCAGTTTGGCCATAGTGCTGGAATGATGAACCATGTAATCCAACACATCTGGGGAACACCAGATTTTCTTTGAGACAAATGACTTCATGCAGATTGTAAGGTTTGTGGTTCAGCTGAATTTGCTTGCTTGCTTGATTATGTACCATCAAGTTCTTTTCAACTCCTAGTGACCACATAGATAGATTTTCCCCCCATGATGATCTCTTCCCTAACCTGCTCTTTCAGGCCTTCCAACATTATACTCATTGCTACTCTTAACTCAGTCCATCCCTTGCTGCAGATCGTCCTCTTCTCTTTTCTTCCACCTTGCATATTATGCTTGTGTGTTCTAAAAACATATATTATATCTAATGCAGACATAATATGTTCTGAAAAGACATGGCTTTTGGGGGCAACTATTGTACATTATAGAATGGATTCAGTTGAAAATAATCAGCCTTCCCCAGGATTGGCCTGAAGTTTTTTTGTATTACAAACACAATAATTTCCAACTGCATGATTTTGGGAAAAGCTGGTACCAAATACTTGCAAATTTAAACTTAATCCAGTATTTCCTTTCATCAATTAGTATTTAAAATATAAACGTTTGACCCTTCTTCCAATCAATAAAATGTCATCTTGTTTTTGTTATGGAATAACCAATTCTCTCCTTAGGTATAATATTTGACCTTTAACAGATTTATGATTATTTTGATTCTATACAATTGATAAAATTTATTTTTGAAGCAAGTCTGAAATAATTAGAGAATAACTTGTTGGGGTAAGGGAAGGGATTTTTGAATTCCTTTTCTCTATGCTGCTTATTTAGTTACTTTTTTTCCCTATTTGTACTTTTAATAGTTTTTTTAAGGACTGTAGTAAACTTTTTTTTAAAGTAGTTGTTAAACATTAGCCTTCAAGGTCTATTTGCTACCTGGATAATTATAAAGTAGATGTGATAGCTTCTTAGGGTACATTCCCCAAGGGCATAAAAAGATGTCTTAGGTAACCTATAATTCTAGGTCATAGATCTCTTGCCACATGTTCCTTCAAAAAGCAGAAAGAGAAAAATGGCATTATTTTGAAAAATCAAAGCAGATTTTTTATAGGTAGTTACCCAATCTTAGGATTTTTAGACTATCTTGGACTACCTTGGCACAATTGAAGTAGGAGCAATTTTCTATAAATTAGCCTGTTTTCTGAAAACCACTATGCACTCTTATATCTGATTCATTCAGAATATAAATGGACATGCCTTCTATGTTAGAGATAAGTATATCTGTAAAATTACCATGCCATCAATAGCTGCAGTGCTGTAATAAATATAATAGGGACTGATACGGTATACCACTGGATTGATGGATTGGGCCTTCAGATACTCTCATAATCATGAAGTTTACTGTTATCTTTTACT
This sequence comes from Notechis scutatus, assembly GCF_049901735.1. Taxonomy (NCBI): domain Eukaryota; kingdom Metazoa; phylum Chordata; class Lepidosauria; order Squamata; family Elapidae; genus Notechis; species Notechis scutatus. The sequence goes on along the minus strand of NC_142009.1, from coordinate 69,423,797 downwards.
CTTTGTTTATTCATGTATTGAATTTATCTAATTTACTCACAAATATGAGAGTAATTAAAACAAAATTCTAACCAATGCATGTACTTAAAATTTCAATCACCTGGTAACAACACATGCCGGAGTGGCATAACTGTATAAGAGAACTTCAGCTAACCAAGATGGCCACAACCAGTAATCTTCATAGCATCTCTCTGTATTTCTCAGACATGTGTTTGTTTAGTGAACATTTCACTTAATGAACATTTTGCTTCTGATTTAAGAAATATATTGTGGTCACTTAATGAGGAATGGATGTAATTGCTGTCACAAGGGAATATCAAGATGCATCCAAAAATAATTTGCATTCTGGATCATCTGTAGCTTCTGAGTGGTCCACACAGAGTATGTTGCAGTAATTGAGAAGAAAAGTGACCAAGCCATGAGTGAGCAGTGCGGTATCTCCTGATGCACAAATGGGTACAATTGGGGCATGATGGATTTGTAGAAACATCATGACTGGCACTTGCTGTTCAAACAGGAACTGTGACTCTGGGAGAACTTCTGTCTGACTCAGAACAAAAGTTGGAAGTTTCCTAATCCAAGTGAGTCCAAATCTGCAGCAACTTGATCTTCCTAGGGTTGAACCTGAGCCTTTTCTTCCTCATTTAGTTTCACTCCAGAATGAATGTACAAAGTTAGGGAAGAAATTATCAATATATGTCTGACATGTCAAGATATCAATACATTTTGTTGCTTTGACAAAATCATAAGACTTTGGAGCAATCTGATCAAATTTGGAAATTGCTTCGTTTATCAGACAAATTTTGGGCCTTTATCCCTTTTTTCCCCTTTTTCTTTGTAGGAATATAACTATAGTATTTTGCCAACTCTGTGTATGTATCTAATTATATATGTATGTGAAGTCAGGCTTTTAGGGGAGGTCATGTTGTATCTTGTCACTGTTTACAATTTGGTTTCTCTGTTGCTACACCTACTATGGGCTGTGGATGAAATGGCCTCTGTAGGAGATGCACCAGGCCTCACCCTAATGACATTTTACTTCAAGCTTGTTTGGACAAGTCATGACCTCCTTAGATGCTTGAGGTGGGATTTGTACAGTACTTCTCTCAAACAACCACTTTTTGTGTAATCTGCAGTTTCCTGTTTTAGTCATCTACCTAGTTCTGAGAAGACAAATTCCTGAGTGTCCTTTCTCAGTTGGGACTATGGACTTCTTGGGATCTTTTCAGTGGTTTTCTCTCTACAGGTATGTCCCCGAAAATGGCTTAATTGGATGCTTAATTCATTACTTGGTCAGTGTCAAATATACTTTAATAGTGCTTCTTATGACTTTACATTTCCTGAATTTTAATTTCTGATGGGTTTACTTTCTGAAGCTTTTAGACTGATCTTTTAGTATTGTATTTGTATTGATTTTAATTGTTTATTTGCAATACATCTTGGGGTAGCTATAGGCCATACATTTTTAATAAATAAGTAAATTTGTTTATTCCTTTTTTGATATAAGCTCAGTGTCAAATTGAAGGTGAAAACTGATGCTTTGTGAGCTTACAGATATCTAGATAGAGAAAAGAGAGAGAGAGATGAGATGAGATGAGAAGAATTTTATAAACCCCTTCCATTCAGCAATACAACTTAGTCCACTGGTAGCCTACTGGAAAAGAAAATGCATTGCATTGAATATTTTAATCCAGTAGAAAATATGTTGCCTAGAATTTTACTAAAAAAGATTGATACATCCAAGATGGAAAACAGATGAATTTTATTGCATTACATTATATTCCAATGAAGTTTGCAGTATATTTAATATGTTTACACTATATACTTGTGGACAAGAATTTTAAATGGCAAATCGCACCTAAAAATCAGGTACAGCTTATCCATAAATGGGTTTATCCATGAGTACATATGTTAATGCTATTTTAAAGTGTCCATATCCTCCTCCATGCTGCATCGAGAGCCCAGGATGGGTTGACTCCTTCCTATGATGTCATAGCTGAGTCTGTACTAAGATATAAAAGCCAGTCCCCGGGAGAGTCCCCAGCTTTTGACTCAGCTCCTTTCAGTCAGTAGCTGTGTCTCTGAAAGTGTTCTGTTAGATAGCAATCACCAGTGATCTTTAGTACTTTTTTCCTCTCTTCAAGCTGCTCCCAGGGATCTGGGTAGCTGCTCTTTCAGGAGAGCCCTGCAACATTGGGAGCAGCATCACAGAGCTCTGTGCAGGCAAGCTGGGCAGCATCTGCAGACCTCCCCCATGCCTGCAGTTTGGAGCGATCGTAAACACGATCGGCAAACTGATAAGAGCTCCAGCCAGCTGATCGTGTAACTGGTTGCTGTGTTTTTCCCTTGCTGACTTCGCTCGGTGCTCTGTATAGCCTAAGGAGCAATTTTTCAATCTTGGAGCCTGTTTTCCTGTAGTCAGCGGCCATCTTGGATTCAAACCTTCCATCACGAGGTGAGCAGCCATTTTGTAAGCCCGGGAGCCATTTATACCCTAAGAGGCTTAATAGAAAAATTTCTAAACAGCTTCTTTCCAACGCAAGAGCCTTTATTTTATAAATGGAGCAAGATAAGGCTCAGGCAGAGCTTCGGTTTCTGGATGCTTTTGCCTCGACGACTGCAGCCTTCGGCAGACGGGTGCTTCAACGAGTGGTTCCACTGTCGGTGTGATGAGCCAGACGAGGACCCGCCCGTGGACATGCAAGCTTTGGTCCCATCCTCTTGATGCAGCATGGAGGAGAATGGGCATTGGTAGAAGTTACCCTGAACGCCCTTTCTATCTAGGCTGCGAGAGAGCCCAGCCCCTCCCTTGATTCGTCCGGAGAGGGTAAGACATATTTCTGTATTTATTTTGGGCTTTCAGAGACACCTTTCAGTCTGTCAAGTATCTTTGCCAAAGCTGGGGTCTCTCCCGGGGCCTGGCTTTTATATCTTAGTACAGACTCAGCTATGATGTCATAGGAAGGAGTCAACCCATCCTGGGCTCTCTCGCAGCATAGATAGAAAGGCCGTTCACGGTAACTTCTACCAATGCCCATTTCCCATGCATACTTGTGGATAAACAGAACCTTAAACATTTAACCAAAATATTATGAAAAATGTGGGTTAAAAATGGAAGGTCAGCTTATCCATGAATGGGCTTATCCATGAGTATTATGTGGTGTATATTTGAGTGTAAGGTATGTCTATGTTCATGACTTAGTTTTCTTCTGCAACCTGCTTCTTTCAGAACCATTGGTGAAAGTGTCTCTGTGCAAAATTTGCATCTGCTTCCTCTGGCCACTTTTTATATAACACCATTCCATATATTGACCTTTTGTGTTGTAAAATTATTACCCGCATCTGAGTAAGGTTTGCAAGTTAATGCAAATGCTTTAACAAACCAATACTTGTATGGTTCAAAACCACTACAAATTTTGCGCTATCATATTTTTTATTTCTGATTGCTTGAAACTATCAGCTACAGTGAATCTGGAAAACTCTGAGCATCTGTCTTTGGAATCATTCTACTGCATCTGTTTACCAAAACCTGGATTTTTCTCCCTCCCAACATTGTCCTTTGTTTCTGCTTCTTGCTCTTGCCATCAATGGCATCTTTTCTCAACACATGTGACTTTTAATAGATAAATCCCATCAGTTTGAAACATCATGCATAGTTGGGATTGTTTATCCATGCTTCATTTTTTAATTTTCATATTACACACACTCTCTCTACATCACATTTGTCATTTGTCCATCTAATGAGATAGTTCATTCCTCATTTTTTAATTTTAATTTTACACACACACACACACACACACACACAGACACACACACACTACATCACAGCATTGGCTATATTTTTAATCAGCTTATTTGATTACCCCCAATTCAGTGATGATTGTAGTACGTGATTTTTTATTTAGATCACTACAATTTCGTTATTTAAGCTGTTCTGTCCCCATTGCTAAAAGCCCATCTTTATAAGACTTAAACCTAGGCAGGTGGGATAAAAAAAATCGCTGTAATTCTCTCTTCCTCCAAAGTTATATCATTGTGTGTCAAATTGCTCTAAAATAAATGATGCAGAGAGTTGAAGTGTACTTGGTGCTCTTAGCTCAAATTCAAGTTCAGATCACAGGTCCATAATGATAAAACTAATTACATTCTAATTGACATTTAATGACATTTGCGAATGAGCTGATAGTTATCAGCAAGCTCACATGGACTGGGGTCAGATTTCCACCTAGTGGTTTAAAAGTTGCCTCATACTGAACTTATGATAGCTTTGATCTTGGTTGGTTGTAATGCTAGTTAGTAAAGATTACAGCTCTGTGTATTTTTAATAGACTAAGCTATTCCATTTTCAGGAGTGGACTGTTAGAATAGTTATCTAGTGGTAATGATAAGTAGGAATGAGGGATGATGGAAAGGGTTGCTGCCTAGGGAACAATCAGACAAGAGAGGTAGGAGCCTGTAGTTGCTTAAAATTTAGAGAAAAATAAAACTTAAGAAGGACCCATCCTAATTGATCAGTCTGCAAAAAGAGACAGGAGGAGATTTGTACTTTCAAACTTGTAAGATTCTGTTAATGTAGCCTTACAACAAAATTGCGACTGATACTAACTGGTTGTAGTAAGATATATGTTGTCTTATCCTTCTGACAATTTTTCGGTGAATAAAATCCAAAATCTTATCTTTTTATTTCTGTTGATAATTCTCTTAATTCCCCCCCCCCCTTCACACTAAGTACACAGTAGGGTTTCATAACAATTTTGTCTATACTATTGTGATTTCTCTTTTGCCTTTTTCATGGATGACTGAATGTAATAAAACTCAAGGCTGAGAGCCTCTAGACAATTTTATATATAAATAACAAATAATTTCCTGAGTGTGAGTTGTGATGTAGACAGATGTCGCCTTTCATGAATAAGGGAAGATATTGGGAGGCTTGGAGAAATTTAAGATTTGCAGAAATACCAAATATTTAGAGGGAAAGAAACTAAGAAGGCTAATTATAGCTGAATATACTTAGTGGCTATTCAAATAATGAGTTATAAAAGGAGGGGCAGGAATGGATTGGGGACAGAAGTGGAGTCTCCTGAAATAAGACAAGGTTGGCTGATCTCTGTTCTGAAGAATAGCAGTCTACTCTGGAACATATTGACAACCTGTCTGTTAAAACAAACCAAATAAAAAATGCTGAGCAGAGTCTCATAATGAGGCTTCTCCAAGTGTGAATGATTGCCTTCTGCCATGCAGTTATACAAAAGAATTAAAGGTGAGGAAAAGCAAAGCAAATTGCTTTTTACTTTTTAAATGGACTGTTTTGTTGGAGGCTCTTTTAGTTAAAGCGCCATCTTTAATCTATTTGTATTTCTGTTTTCTTTTTGGCTGAAAAACCTAATCAATCAACCTGCTCTACCATATCCTAATCTCTTTTAACCTTTCATGCCTTATTTTTTTTTTTACTTCTCAGTTTAAAAGTCAATTAATCTGTAGCAGTGGCTTTGGGAAACACCCCTTTAATTGCTTTATTAGGGTTCCTCCCCCTAGATATGCAGTCAAGAGTTTGTTTCACGTTTCTGAACCTCCTTATTGATTGGGACTCCAAAAGCTGGAATAGGTCACTAGAGTTTTTGGCCTTCTCTCAATGTGAATTAAAACTTAGCTTCCTTTTTTGTGTGTTCATTGATCCATTTCTAAGATGACTGATCCTCAGAGTCCTCTCTTCACTTCCCCAATCTTTAGTTACAAAAACTTTCCAGACATACATTGACAATGTATAGGTCACTAATAGTGGCTATTTACAACCATTAATATTGGCTGATACTGGCTATCACTCTATTCTTCTTGAAATTTCATTCTGTTTTATTTAAAACAAGGGTTCTCTTTTCTTTGTTGTTAATATGTTAAATATTGCATTACTTTTCCTTCTCATGTTTTAATTTGGACTGTTAAGGAATTTTTTTGAAGGGGGGGGGGGGGGGGGGGGGGGGGGGGGGGGGGGGGGGGGGGGGGGGGGGGGGGGGGGGGGGGGGGGGGGGGGGGGGGGGGGGGGGGGGGGGGGGGTAGCAGCATGCATGCATGAATTCATAGATCAATAGATAATCCACCTCTTGTTTTTTTTATAGTAACAACTCTACTCAGTAATAGAATAGAAGCACCATGGTTTTGTAATGGAATTAACTTTGAAAGGCAGTTAAAGGTTCTGTCCCCATCTGGGCCACCCAAAAGTTGTTCATGAAGTTTATGAAACACTTTATGAAATGTAGCTTAAGGCTTAGAGTGGGCAAGTAATAATAATTACCATTACCTTTCCTTTTGTCTGGCTTGACTTGATAGTCCGATAGACCTTGGAAACAACTCCATAGCAAAGATGTGTAAGTTTGTCTCAGGAAAAAAGTTTTGTGGATAAATAATCCATACAAGTCCTTCAGTACTTAGGCAAAAGACTATTTTACAAAGTTGGAATGGCGTTCCCATGTTTGAAAAATGCACTGAAGCAACGAATTGCTTTCATAGTCTTTGAGGATATAGTAAGAATAAAATAGAATTCTTATACTGCATTATGGATGAATAATTAGCCTCTTAATTTATATATTTTTATCAGTAAATATGAGTGTAGCATAACATAAAATTTGTTTGGAGGGGCAGGTGAACTAATAAAGTAGTTAACATTTCAAGCAACCAAGTTTCCCTCAGGATAGATGAAACCATGAAACAATATGTTTTAATACCTGATAGAATAACCACTTTACAAGAGTGCTAATAATAGGAGTTTGACAAGTGAATGAATGATTATATTAACATTCCACATAGGAATCATGTAATGGAGCACAAAGTTTCAAAAGGCCAACATTGTAAAGCAACAACCTGAGAGACAACACCCTAATCTTAACAAGCAGCAACTCATTCCTAGAAGAAAACAAAGATTTAGTGAAAAGTTGTAGAGTTCCCAATTCATTATTCTTGGGATGGTAATTTAAGGTTAGCAATCATCTCAATAAAGATATTGAATATATTTTTAAATTCTGACAGATGAGGCTAATTCGCTAAATTCTTTTTAAAGAAGAGAAATAAAATAATTACAATGTTGAAACAATATATTTTAGTAGTAAATTTCCTCTAAAGGGGTCTACTCCAGCCCAATTCCCTTAAACAATTGTAAATTATCTCAGGTCATGATGCATAAACTAATTATGTAGAGTCTTTGGCAGCCTAATGCAAGACCCAGTTTGTTCAAAGTGTATGGATTTGGGCCAGCTCATAGCACTGAGCTTCTGTTGCTTGCTGGTCCTTAAAATACTAACTTTTTTGTTGGAGCTGTGCAGATCTTATCCAGATTCAAAATACCCATTTTCACCTCCTCTTTGTTGGAATTGATATGCCCACCATTTGATTAATTGTAGTGTGAATTGCAAGGTACCTAAGGCTCTTTGCTTTTCTGATGAAATAACTGTGTGCTTCAGATATAGATTTCTGTCATGTTTGATATGTCTCTAGTTCAAAAGCATAATTAGAGAAACTATGATATGCCATAGTTTATTGAGTTGGGAATGTATTTCTTTGTTGATCCTACTCTTCCTAGAATTATAAGTATGGATATTATATATAATATTATTATATTATATTATATATAATGATATTACATATTATAAGGTACTATAGTTAGAAATAAGAAGAGAAGCACTCTGTTCGTAGAGAAGCTGCCTTCATCTGATGTTCAACCTGTTATTTGCATACTTGATATGATGTTCAATCTATTATACTTGCACATGAAAAAGAAAGTGCTATGGTATTTTTTATGATCATATGGTCATGGGCCATAAAATATAATGCAATAATGTGTATAATTCCTTTGATGGAAAAATAGTGCTATACATTTGCTAGTAGTTTCCATATTGAAAGTAGTTGTGATACTGAAAATTCCCTATCAGATTCCTTGATTTATAAGTTAAACCAGTTTTATCCTATCCAGGGCTTTTATAGAAAAGTGTCAATAAATTACTGAAGAATTAGGTCATTTGATGAGATATGTTAAACTTTGTGTTTTCTCTGCCTGGTCTAAGCAAATTTGTAATTCCAAATACTGACATTCACTAATATCCTAACAATTAGAAATACAGCTGTTGCTTATTTTCTAAATGAAATAGATTAGTTATGAAATCTGAATCAAGATTCTTTAACTGTTTTGTACAGTTTGCATACAGTACAGAATTTGTGCGGAGACTTTATATAAATCAACACAATGGAATTTTGAAAGCTACAATGACTGAAAAATGTATAGAATTAATTTGAAATAAACATGTTTTACAACATCAATATTATAATTATTTTGCTTTCTATAAGAACATTTGTTAAATTATCCCAAAGGGGAAAAATCTGAAGCAGAATAGTAGAAATGGCCTCTCTTTTGTGGTCCAGAAGTGGCTAAATAGTGAGGAGAAAGAGACTTTGATCACAGCTTGGAGATTTGGGAGAGACACTTGGTTTTCTCAGCAGTGGACTTAGAAGGGTGTATGTTGCTTCAGAAGTTGAGAGGTAGAACAGTATATCTAACCCCAATTTCTTTTTAAAAAAATTGAATATTCTTCACAGTGAGTTTCTTATGTAAGATCCCCCCCTCCAAACAATATATTTTTCAGTGTCAGTAGGATGTAGTTCTACATCTTCCCTGCAGACAGGATGGTTTTCTTGGCAATCTGTGATTATAATTATGTGTTTGAAGCCTACAGTGAAGGACAATTCTTGCCCAGTGATAAAATGACAGTGATTGCACATAATTGCTGAAAACAACTTTGAGCTTTATTAATGAGATGCTGCAAACAACATCTTATAGATTATTATCTCATTTAACTGCCAATTCAGAAAAGTTAAGTGTTTTATAATTTACGAGTATTTTTCCCTGTCCATAACTGCCAGTGTTTCGGATATAAACTTGTATCTATATTGGCTTTGTAAAAGTACACAGATAGGGAATAAATATAGATGTTACTGAACAGGCTCATTCCGAATATAAAGAAGGTAATACCAGCAAAAGAAAAGTTTATCTTTGGTAAGTATTTTAAACAGTCAAATTACCAGGCAAAGAACATTCTTTTAAAACTACAATTGAATGTTATCACATGGCCCTGGAAACAGCCTAGATGGGCAAATGCCTAAGCTTTTTGCACAAAGAGATGGGTTTTAAATGCTTAGCTTTTTTTCTGGATTTATTTGCTCTCCATGAAATGTTCAGAATCTAAATTAGACATTTTTCAAAGCTAACCAAATACTTAAGAGAGAGATAGCATGTTGTTATTCTACACGTTGGACTAAAAATGAAAGGCTCGAGTATATCTCACTTAGATACAAATTTCATTGGGTGACCCTACTCACAAATCTTAAACAAACAAACTCACAAGTTTGATATGGGGGGGGGGGGATTCTTGGAGGAAATATGTGATGCAAACATTATAAATACATGTCTAAAGGTGTGTGCATTGCGGGTGGATTGTGGTTGTGAGTAAATTCAAATAATGGTAGCCATCATAAAGGTACAGGTAGTCCTCAAGTTATAATGGCAATGGGAACTAGAATTTTTTTTGCTAAACAATGTGATCATAAAGTGAGATTTCTCATGACTGCATTTTAGGGACAGCAATCTTGGCAGTTCCCATTGCCATTATTAACCAAATCTTTCCAGTTGTGAGGTGAGGATTCCTCACCTTCTCGGTTCCAAGTCATTCCTGGCTTAATCCCACCCAGCCCCGAGCTTTTCTCAGCAGTGTAGACTTCCCGATTTCGTCGCAGTGTGTCCAAAATATGATAATTTGAGCTTGATCATTTCAAGTGAAAGTCTGGAATAATTTGTTCTGTGATCCATTTCTTTTCTTAGTTGGCCATGATATTCTCAGGAGTAACATCAAAGTTCAAAAGCACTAATTCTCTTTTAATCTTATACTGTCAAAGTCCAATTTCTATTTCTATAAAGTGTCACAGGAAATGTTTAGGTATTTGTAGCAGCCTTTATTGCTGCTCTAACAAATGCTAAGTCTGAAATGTTTTTCTTGATTGCTATTTCCTTTGCTATTGATAGTTGATCCTAAAGGGCAAAAACCTTGTCCACCTCTTCAGTTTCTTCCTTACCAGCTGTATGTTTAGTTGTTGTTATCATTAGTTTGGTCTTCTTTATATTTAATTTTAGTCCCATTTTTTTCATTGTGGTCATTGGCTTTCATTACGAGAACTTTCAGATCATTCGTAACTTTAGTATCAAAGTAGTGCCCTCAATATAGTGCAAGAGATTGATGTTTCTTCTTCCAGTTCAGCTTCCCCCATTACCTACTCAGTAGGTAAGTTAAATAAATAAGGGAGAATATAGCCGTGTCTCTGTCCACTTGAAGACAGTCATTTTTGCCTTGTTTCATGTGGACTGCATTCAAGTTTCACATCAGGACAATGAGATATTCTGTAGTTCATATTTTCTGAAACACATTCCAGATCATGATATGCTTAATGCAATCGAAATCCTTACTATAATCAGTGAAGCACATGCTAACTACTTTTGGGTATTCTGTTGCTTTCTCAGTTATCCAAAATCCATCAGCAATACTGTCTCAAAATGGATCCAGGAAACTACAGACCGGTCAGCTTGACATCATTAGCTGGGAAGATCCTGGAAAAAATAAGCAACAGATCTGTGAACACCTAGAGACAAGCAACATTATAACCAGAAGCCAACATAGTTTTGTAAAAAACAGATCATGCCAGATAACCCTTATTGCATTCTTTGGCAAAGTAATTGAATTAATGGACCAGCAAAATGCTGTGGACTTAATTAACTTGAATTTCAGTAAGGCATTTGAGAAAGTAGATTATAATCTATTACTTGGTAAGATAGAAAAATATGGGTTAGACAGCATCACCATCAGATGGATTCATAACTGGCTGACTAACTGCACTCAATGTGTAGTCCTTAATGGGAACTACATCTACATGGAAGGAAGGATGCAGTGGAGTACCTCAAGGTTCTGTCTTTGGCCCAATACTCTTTAATGTCTTCATAAACAATTTAGATGAAGGGATATAAGGGGAACTTATCAAATGTACAGACAACAAGCTAGTAGGAATGGCCAATGCTCCAGAAGATAGGATCAGGATACAGAAGGATCTTGACAGACTTGAACATTGGGCCCTATCTAACTAAATGAAATTCAATGGTGAGAAAAGTAAGGCAAGAAAAACCAAATGCAGAGGTATAGAATAGGTGATATTTGGCTCAAAAGCAGTAACTGTGAAAGGGATCTGAGAATTCTAGTGGACAATCACATAAATATGAGCTAACAGTGTGCTGCATCCACCAAGAAAGCCAACATAGTCCTAGGCTGCATTAACAGAGGGATAAAATCAAGTGAAGTGCTAGTACTGCTTTATAATGTTTTGGTACAATCACAGTTGGAGTATTGCATCAGTTTTGGCTGCCATAATATAAAAAAAGATGTTGAGACTTTGGAAAGTGTTCAGAGAATAGCAACAAACATAATTAAGGTACTGAAGGCTAAAATATATGAAGAACAGTTGCAGGAACTGAGTATGCTTAGTTTAATGAAAAGAAGGACTGGGGGTGACATGCAGGGATGGGATCTGACCGGTATAACTACCGGTTCTATTGCTCTGTGTCACGCGTGCGCAATTTACGACCTGCTGAGCTGCCCGGACAGCTGAGCAGTGCTGCGTGCCAGTGCGCAACGGTTGGAAAAGCCCCTTTTCCTGCTTTTTCAACCGCAGCTGTGCCACAGGTGGGTGGGCCAAAACAGCAGCAGACATAGAACCAGTTCTGTGTCTGCTGTTCTTTAGAACAACTGGTTCTACAGAGATGGACAGAACCAGTAGAATCCCACCCCTGGTGACATGATATCAGTCTTCCAATATATAAGAGGCTGCCCAAAAAGAGGGGGGTCAACTTATTTTCCAAAGCTCCTGAAGGCAAAACAAAACAATGGATGGAAACTAATCAAGGAGAGATCCAACCAAGAAATAAGCAGAAATGATAAATTTCCTGATAGAATTATCAATTACTGGAACAGCTTGCCTTCAGAAGTTGAGGGTACTCCATCAGTGGAGGTTTTAAAGAAGAGATTGGACAGCCATTGTCTGAAAATGGTATAGGGTCTCCTGCTGGAGCAGGGGATTGGATTAGAAGATCTCCCTTCCAATTCTGCTATTCTGTTCTTTTCTAAACCCAGTCTGAACATCTGGCATCTTCCTTTCTATGTAGGGTTTAATCTGTATTGGATGACCCTAAGTATTATTTTTCTAGGAGGTGAAATTAAGTATATTGGGCAATAGTTTATATACTCCATTAGGATTAGCTAGCTTTGAAATTATATACCTGCAAATCTTCATGCATTCTTCCTCAAGATTTATAAGAATTTTATATTCTTATTCCTTACTCCTCCATAACAGTTACATCTTCAAAGCTGGAGATAAAAGACTTTGGCATTTGGGGCCTCTGCTGGAATATATGATTTGCTAATGAATAACTTTAATAACTTTAATAACTTTGTCTCCCCAAAGCAATGTAAAAGCAAACGTAAAAGACTAATCTGGGACAAATTTTGAAAGGGCAGGGCGTTATTTAAATGAGAGCAATGCCATAAAAGTGATTGGCTGTTAGAAAAACAAATTATTTCTGCCCAGAGAGTAGCAGTGCTCCCTGATATGAAAAAATATAGCAACTATACCATATTACCATTAGTGTTCACACCTATATTACTTCAGTTATATAACAAGCACATTAATTTCTAACTGAATAATCTAATGCAATTAAATCCCTTGTTATATATGCATTTTCACTGGTAGTGAAATCAGAGGAAATTTGGGCTAATGTTTCTTTAAAAAAACATTTATTTTCTCCTAGTTCCCCTTTGGATATATTTGTGTTCCTTATAGTGAAACAATTTTGTATCTTTAAATTTCTCCTATTTGGCACCTGGAAAAAATATTCTTGTGAAAAGTCATTATTTGACTGATATCATTAATATGAATATTTTAGTGACATAAAGTAAAAGAAGAGCTAATATCCATTTTCTTCCAGAGATGAGAATATCCATTTTTATTACTGTCTCCTACTTAATTTTAAGAAAACCATTAAGAATAGACTAGACTAGACTAGAATGACAGAGTTGGAAGGGACCTTGGAGGTCTTCTAGTGACTAGTCCAAACCCTTTTTCAGACAGGAAACCTTATGCCATTTCAGACCAATGGTTGCCCATTCTCTTCTTAACAACTTCCAGTTTGGAAGCATTCACAACTTCTGAAGGCAAGTTGTTCCACTGACTATTTGTTCTAACTGTCAGGAAATTTCTCCTTAGTTCTCATGTACTAAATTTAAAGTTGGATAATAGATTGATTGAAGAACAAGATGGAGTTAAATGCAAATAACAGAGATACTGTCGATCAGAAGGAAGCTGGACATTGGGATTGACTCAGTTATGGAATGAGTTTTATTTCCTCTGAAAAAACAATTTAGAGACTACTTGCCATTCAAACTCGCTATATTGCTGAACGAGTAGTACTTATGACTACTCCTCAAAGCTCTGACCCCGCATATCCTCACAGTCATGTGATTGTGATTCTGGTGTTTGGCAATCAGTTTGCAGTTACAACATAGCAGAAGAGGGGATCAACTTATTTTCCAAAACACCAGAAGGCAAAACAAGAAACAATGGATGGAGCTGATAGGAGATGGCAGATGGCAACTACGTGACATTGAGCTTAATGACAGCAATTGGAATTGTTATTGCTCAGTGGCACAGTCATATGGTATCACACTTCCTGACCACATCATTTAGCAGTAGAAATTCTGGTCCCAATTACTGTTAACCAAGGACTAGATATATGTTCTGACCTAGGCTTCCTTAGAAAGCATAAAACACAATCTTAGTTCCAGCAAAACCTCTTTTATTTCCACGGCTGTGAATTACGTTCATTCACAGCCGGCCAGACTTCACAAACAATTTTTCAGGGGAATGTTTATAAACACCCACCTTATTGCACTTGGAATGCTGCCAGAGAACTAATTGCCAAACACAGGGCAAAGCCAAACTTGACACAGAGTCAAACAGAACTTTTCAAAGCTTGAATCGATCAGACGAAGTAATCGCTTCCTGCAAAAGCTCGCGTCCCGTTCGCTCCTCTTTTATGTCCTATGGGAGGGGCCAATCATCTCTGAGGTGTGGCCTTACTCCTGAGTCGGCCCTGCTTTCTCAATTGTTCTTGTCTTCAGGTAGCCCTGGACATGCGCAGGCCATCCCTGCCTTTGATGCAGAGCCCTCATCATAATCACCATGTCACAGGACCTCCAAGACTGGCCCAGGTTCCTCCCCTACCTCCTCGCTACTGTCCAACTCTGCTGCCAGCTCCTTGAGCTGCTGGCGGGCCACAACACTGTATTTAAATAGATTTTTTTTCATAACTGTGAGCCCTGTGGACAGTAAACGGGGGTGTAAATAAAAGTATTTAAAATGTAATATTAATTGATTTTTAGAAAAAAAAGAATTCTTTCCTATAATAGCAGTACTTTCCCTTTTTAATCTTATATTTTACTGTTTGCATAATATTCCTTTAATAATTTATTCTGTATTATTACATAGAAAGCAAAATGCAGAACTCATCCTGGTGCCTCTAGCTGGGTTGCAGTAATGTTCCTCTTTAAAGTAATCTATAATAATAATACTTCTTGGATGATGGGATTGGTATTACAGGCCTTTAGATCTGGAAAGGCAAAGTATAACTTTGGCAAAAGAAGTGTTTCCTATGTAATCTCTGTGCTGTTCAAAATTGTTTTGTTTTTCAAATAGAGATTTTGGGAACAATAAAATCTTAGACATTACTCCATGAAATTATTTTCAAGATATAGCAGACGACAGAAAATTGGCATTAGCAAAACGTACAGTTTTTCATTGTAGCTATAAAAGTCTTCAATTAAACCATCCCCCATGACAAAACATTTAGTATATTATTCTTTGGGTGAATTATTGTATGGGAAGGTTAACTGAGTGCTAATATACGATTGTACTGCAACTAAGGAAATATAGTATATCCTGTTTCCCCTCCAAGTGCTACTCTATAGGGTTTTTATGGCTAGAAATGAACAAAACTGCCTTTATTTTTAATTTTTAATATTCTCTCTGCCTTTCATAATTCATGATTCTCTTTTGAAAACTATTATAAGTATATATTTTATCCATAAAACTGTAAAGTTAAGATTATGCTGGCTAGGAAGTCAAATAGACATTTGATTCACGTGAAATATATGTTTCATGCTAACAATTACATCAGAAGGATATTTTTTGAAGAAAGGGATCATGATTACGGGACTTTCATTTTTAATTTTTACTCCAGTTGGATTTTTTTCTCCATAACTAGGACTTTCATACATGACTTTCAGCACAAAATACCAAATAATTAAAACAGGTGTTCCCCGAATGTGTTTTCTTAAACAGCATGCTGGCAATCGAGGTCCATTTGACCTTGTTCTTTCCTAAGAAGCTGTCTGTTCTTGCAATGCTCAGACATCATTATGATAACATATAGGCACTGTGTTTTAAATGGTCCCAGATGAATAGGTCAGTTCTGGGTTGAACAGAAGACAAAGTGATTATGATCTTATTTGTGTCTGGATGACTTGAAAGAAACTAAGGTCAACTGGGAGGGGTTGGCCCTGTATTGTGAACACCATATTCTCAAAATCACTTCATTTGATTTGTATACAGACTGATTTTGTCTTGATCCTGGAGTCTTTTTTTATTAGATGTCCCTTGGATGGAGTCCAACCTTTTGGTAGAGGAAAGAGGAAAGAGAGAGAGAGGGAGAGAGAGGGAGAGAGAGAGGGAGAGAGAAAGAAATATTTTTCACAGCAGTCAATTCTTCTGATTTACTGCTAAGAATGATACTTAGTCAACTCTGTAGAATAACTTCTTCACCGTGTCTTGTGATACCAGACTGTTAAGTATTTATAACTAACAATGTTCACCATAACAGCACCTTTCCTATATTTTTATCAAGCAACTATATCTCTAAGTTAACTTCAGTAATCTCCATTCAGTACATCTGTAGAGTGCCAAGTTGGAGAAATCTAAATTAATAAATGGTATAATTAAAATAAAGTCCTCTTTGAGTTGAATTTAAGTCCTGGTGACTTCACAAATATGTACATGAAAGGTTTTTTTTGGCTGTTCTAAATCATACAGGTGAAACTCGAAAAATTAGAATATCGTGCAAAAGTTCATTTATTTCAGGAATGCAACTTAAAAGGTGAAACTAATATATGAGATAGACTCATTACATGCAAAGCAAGATAGTTCAAGCCGTGATTTGTCATAATTGTGATGATTATGGCTTACAGCTCATGAAAACCCCAAATCCACAATCTCAGAAAATTAGAATATTACATGCAATCAATACAACAAGGATTGTACATAGAACAATATGGGACCTCTGAAAAGTGTAAGCATGCAAAAGTACTCAGTACTTGGTTTGGGCCCCTTTTGCAGCAATTACTGCCTCAATGTGGCATGGCATGAAAGCCTTTGGCACTTCTGAGGTGTTATGGAAGACCAGGATGCTTCAATAGCGGCCTTCAGCTCTTCTGCATTGTTCGGTCTCATGTCTCTCATCTTTCTCTTGGCAATGCTTCATAGATTCTCTACGGAGTTCAGGTCAGGCGAGTTTGCTGGCCAATCAAGCACAGTAATCCCATGGTCATTGAACCAGGTTTTGGTGCTTTTGGCAGTATGGTCAGGTGCCAAGTCCTGCTGGAAAATGAAGTCAGTATCCACATAAAGCTCGTCTGCGGAAGGAAGCATGAAGTGCTCCAAAATCTCCTGGTAGATGGCTGCATTGACCCTGGACTTAATGAAGCACAGTGGACCAACACCAGCAGATGACATGGCTCCCCAAATCAAGACAGATTGTGGAAACTTCCCACTGGACTTCATCTTGCAGTGTGTGCCTTTCCATTCTTCCTCCAGACTCTGGGTCCTTGGTTTCCAAATGAGATGCAAAAGTTGCTCTCATCAGAAAAGAGGACTTTGGACCACTGAGCAACAGACCAGTTCTGTTTTTCTTTAGCCCAGGTAAGACGCTTCTGACATTGTTTGTTGTTTAGAAGCGGCTTGACAAGAGGAATATGACATTTGAAGCCCATGTCCAGGATCTGTCTGTGTGTTGTGGCACTTGATGCACTGACTTCAGCCTCAGTCCACTCCTTGTGAAAGTCCCAAACACTTTTGAATGGCCTTTTCCCTCTCCAGGCTGGGGTCATCCCTGCTGCTTGTGCACTTTTTTCTTCCACACGTTTCCCTTCCACATAACTTTCTATTAATGTGCTTTGATACAGCACTTTGGGAACATCAAACTTCATTTGCAATTACCTTTTGAGGCTTTCCCTCCTTATGGAGGGTGTCAATGATGGTTTTCTGCACAACTGTCAGGTCAACAGTCTTCCCCATGATTGTGATTCCTACTGAACCAGACTGAGGGACCATTTAAAGGCCCAGGAACCCTTTGCAGGTATTATGGCTTAATTAGCTGATTAGAGTGGGACACTTTGAGCCTGGAATATTTAACCTTTTCACAAGATTCTAATTTTCTGAGATTGTGGATTTGGGGTTTTCATGAGCTGTAAGCCATAATCATCTGAATTATGGCACATCATGGCTTGAACTATCTTGCTTTGCGTGTAATGAGTCTATCTCATATATTAGGTTCACCTTTTAAGTTGCATTACTGACATAAATGAACTTTTGCACGATATTCTAATTTTTGAGTTTCACTTGTACTTCATGTTTTTAGAGAATCCTTGAAAAAGTTCACTTGTAAGAAAGCCTTCTCATGTATGAAAGAGAGACTGAGAAAGCCTGTTCTTGATGACATTTCACTAGCACATTAATGTATTTTTTTATGTATTACATTGTAAAGGAAGAGGTCAAGAGGGGGGGGGGAAAGAAGCATAGAGTTTCAGTTCAAACAAGCACTAATTGACTCCCAACATTGTTCATAAAAATCCTCCTAAGTTTGCTTTTTAATTGTCATCTTTTGATCAAAGTACTTGTATGCTCTTTATCAGTGTAACATCTAAACATTTGGTAGTTATTAGTATATGCCCATGCCTTCCTATATAACGCTGAAGCATTATTGCAGCATTTTACTGATTGTGACATACAGCAGAGTTTAAGTGAATTTTTCAGTGCTGCCTGAAATATTTGATTGATCGTTTTCTTCAGACTTGGATAGTTAACTATTTACTGACAAAATGTAATTGTATTTATAAGTTACAGATACATTTATATATCTTGGTAGTCTAAGCTAATGAGCAATTTATGGAAATTTAGCATATTATATGAATCTGGCCTCTACATTAAATCATAATACTTTTTATTTCTTCCAGCTTATGAAAATAGGAATTGGTTTTGTTAATCCAGTTTGGATTTAGTATGTTGTATGAATTTAGCATAGGAGAATGAGCTGAAATGACCCCAGTTAAATTTCCAACTCTGCAAGAAATGTATCAAATGGCTTTTTTCAAACTGTTCGAAAGACTACCAAGAGAATGCTAGGTGAAGAGGAAAAGTTGAAAACGAGGCAAACTACTTCCATACTGTTGCCAGAAAAACTTCATGTACATGTTTGTGAAGTCAACCAGGAGTTAAACCCAACTCAAAGAGGACTTTATTTTATTTGTTATATAGTTCATTATATTAGGATTCTCCAACCTCTTCAGATGTACTGAATATAGATTGCTGGACTTCTTGATCATGAATGCGAATGCTAGCCTGTAGTCTATGCTAGATAAAAAAAGTGTACTCAAGCAAGCTGTAGTTGCAAGGTTGGGAGTGGTGGGATTCATTTTTTTTTACTACTGGTTCTGTGGGCGTGGCTTGGTGGGCATGGCAATGGAAGGATACTGTAAAATCTTCAGTCAGAGGTGGTATTTGCCGGTTCTCTGAACTACTCAACATTTCCGCTGTCAGTTCTCCAGAACTGGTCAGAACCTGCTGAATACCACCTCTGGTTGGGAAGGGATATTGTGATCCTGAGTATCATAAAAGATCAACAGCCTGGAGTTACCAGACTTTCTTGGATGGATCTTCACCTGAGAAGGAAGTAGCAATCAAGCTTCGTTCTTGGGAGTTTTTCAAAGGTGCTTTTTCAAAAGGCAATTGTGCTTTGTTTTTTCTTGAAGACATTTTCCTTCCAAGAAGCTTCTACAGAATTCAGGGAAAAACAAATGTCTGTGGCCTTTTGAAAAAGCACCTCTGAGACATCCATGACCTGGATGACTGAGAATTGCCATAGGTGCTTGATTCTTGGAAGTTAGGCTTAATACCAGAGCCATGTCAGGATCAAGTTCCATAGCATGTGGTTTTGCACTTGTGAAAGACTCAACTGCCAATGTAAAAGAGATTTTCTTTAAAGTTGCTATTGCCCTTACTGCTCTACCTTTTGAGCCTTCAGCTCAGATATGTAGAGCTTACTATATCTTAGTTTAACCTTTGACTGAACTGTGACTATGCCTTTTGCCCTGTGGTTTTATCATCAGTGCTTCTAGTAATATTAGAGGTTTTGGGTTGCTTGATTACTCCTCCAATCTTTTGAGACTTGTCTAACTAAGATTTCTAGAAATAGGTAGATAGTTTCCAAAAGAGTGGAATGTATGACCCTGGCATATTACAGTCCAAGCCATGTTTGTTTAGCAATTCTGGATGCATTCCAATATTTATTTTATTTTTACAAATATTAACATTCATCCAGTATATTTTTTTGGTATGCTCCACAGTGCTTTCCAAAGAAGTTAGCAAATATTGGTAAATGCTGCAAAGCAAGATAGGTTTATTGCTCTGACAACCATCATTATCACAGTGAACGTTTATTTCTATTGCTATTCTACTGCCTGAACTCTTCAATTAAAAGGCAAAAACTGTGATTGATTTATCTTTGCGGGTTTCTATTTCCTGTGTATAAGGCTGTGGCATTTCAGTTCTCTCTATCTCTTTCCTTTTTTATTCAATCATTAAATTGATATCAGACCTTATAATTTCTGTTTGATGGTCAAGATAGCTCATAGATTGATTGCAATTGTAATACAAATTAAGTAACATCTAATAACATTATTCTAAACCATAAACTAGAGTAGTTTTCCCTAACCAGGTATTTTTCAGATGATTGAACATAACTGAGAATTCCAGGCTGGTATAAAAAATCTGGGAGTTATATCCCAATATATCTGAGAGGTTAGATAAAATAATCACTGACTAGGACTTGGTTTTTCAAGCTGTTACTCTTTAAGAATGAGCTGGCATGGT
Organism: Notechis scutatus; assembly: GCF_049901735.1. NCBI lineage: Eukaryota > Metazoa > Chordata > Lepidosauria > Squamata > Elapidae > Notechis > Notechis scutatus. The sequence continues at coordinate 69,403,466 of NC_142009.1, read as the reverse complement.
CACTCTTTCTCCTATGGTGGTTTGATGGTAATTTCAATGTCAGGGTGGAATGTCAGGCTCTGGAATTATGTTTGTTCCTGATCCTTAAGAAGCATGGTAAGATTTCTTTGCCTATAAAGGAGAATGGATATGACCTAAATCTTACAGTATTGAGCATAGATTAGGAAGAATGGGGTATTTCTTTCTCCATATGTCTACAGGGCATCTGCTACCCACCTTAATGCCAGACTCCTATGTCATATCTCCTTAATGGTCTTGTTTGTGCTTACTACTGAAGGATGGCTCTCCTTGCTTTCCTGTGCCATGAAAAGGATGGGGAAGGGTCATCTGTCAAGAACTTGTACAGGTAGTCTTTGACTAATGCCCGGTTGCTTAATGACTGTTCAGAGTTATGATCGACCTGAAAAAGAGAACTTATGAGTTGGATTCAAAGTTCCAACAGTCAGGCTCCCTCCGTGGTCAGGTGGCTAAATTTCAGCTGGTCGGCATCCCAGCCACATGTACAACCATTTGCAACATCCTGTGATCACTTGACTTCCATTTTACAATGGTTTTGCTGAAAACCAGCACCTCCATACCCATAGTGAATCATTGGTTCACTTAACAATGGTGGCGTTCTCTTTATGACCACCGTATTCGCTTAATGACTCCTACAAAAAAGGTCATAAAATTGAGTCGGTTACATGACTGGCATACAATCGTGTTGGGCAGATGTCAATTATGGTCATTATACCGAGGACTGCATGTAGTGCTTTGACACTGTCCTTACTGCATTTCTTGCAATATTTTAGCTGCAAAACTGAGCTGGGTAAGAGACAGGCTTTTACTACTCCGCTACAAGCTTTCTTGGTATTTAGACATTTATTTGATAAAAGCCAAAGATATGTATAATCCCTTCTCCTTTTATTTCTTCCTCTCCCCCTTTTGAATTGCTGGTTCCCATTATAGAGGCTCCTGCAGATCTTTCTCATAGTCCACTTAACCTTTTTGCATTGTTATATCTGGATATAAGATCTTGCCTCCTCCTACAAGAAGATTGGAGACTTTTTTTTTATAGTCCTTTACTATCCAGCCTACAGAAGAGCAGTAGGAATTCATCATTCAATATAGAATTTTGTTTCTCCATTGTAGAGTAATGTCAGTATTGTTGACTCTTTCAAGGGAAAGAAAACTTTGTTTTTGTAGGTAGCAGTTCTCAACTTATGACTACAATAAAGCCTAAAATTCATAGAATAGAATAGAATAGAATAGAATAGAATAGAATAGAATAGAATAGAATAGAATAGAATAGAATAGAATAGAATAGAATAGAATAGAATAGAATACTTTATTGGCCAAGTGTGATTGGACACACAAGGAATTTGTCTTGGTTCAAATACTCTCAGTATACATAAAAGAAAAGATACATTTGTCAAGAGTCAAGAATCATAAGGTACAATGCTTAATGATAGTCATAGGGTACAATAAGCAATCAAATCATACTAGGAAACAGTCAATATAAATTGGGCGTTGGTTTCTTACCTGATACGCCTCTTCTCGTGGAACTGCGTAGAGCATCCAGAGAGTGGGAGGTGCTTCAGTCCTTCCTTCTCACAGGCTGAGTTATAATTGAAGAACGCTCCTCCTTCCTCCACGTGGCTCCTCCATGCGTTCTCCCAGTTTCACGAAGACGAGAGGACAACCACAATCCTCTAACTGAACTAGTAAACAACTCAAGTATATACAATAACGATCATTGGCCGAAAAACAGAATTCCCTACCAGACGGACCAAGAAGGGTGGGGCTGGATGCTCTCTCACGCAGTTCCACGAGAAGAGGCGTATCAGGTAAGAACCAACGCCCATTCTCCGTGAACTGCTGCGAGCATCCAGAGAGTGGGACATACCAAAGCATGTTTGTCCTACGGGCGGGACTCCGTCTGGATCGGAATCTCCTTAGGATCCCCAACCACTTGCTGTAGGACTCGCCTGCAAAGGACGCTTCAGCCGAAGCGAAAGTGTCAATCTTATAGTGGCGTATGAAAGGTGACGGAGAGGCCCAAGTGGCCGCCCGGCAAATGTCAAGAAGCGAGGCTTGAGTAGCCCAAGCCATTGATGTAGCTGCGCTCCTGGTGGAATGAGCCGTTATCCCACTGGGGATTGGAAGAGCTTGAACTGAATAGGCCTTGGAAATGGTCGCCCTAATCCACCGGCCTACCGTGGATGGTGGTACCTTTTGACCCAGCGTTTTAGGCTGAAATGACAAAAACAGGGACTCCGATCTCCTGATGGATTGCGTGCGACATATGTAAATACGCAACGCCCTTCGAACATCGAGGGTGTGCCATTGCCTCTCCTATCATGCAGAGGCTTTGGACAAAAATTAGGTAGGACCAACTCCTGCGCCCTGTGAAAAGCAGAATTGATTTTTGGTAAAAGGAGGGGTCTGGTCTCAAGACAACTCGATCAGAATGAAAAATGCACAAGTCCTTCCTCACGGATAGAGCTGCAATTTCAGATATCCTTCTAGCTGAGGTGATCGCTACAAGAAAGACCACCTTAAAGGTGAGAAACTGGAGTGGTACCTCCCTGAGAGGTTCAAAGGAGGCCTAGTCAAGGCCAGGAGAACTTTGTTAAGGTCCCATGTTGGATATCTATGCACTACCGGCGGGCGCAAATTAGAAGCCCCTTTTAAAAAGGCCTTAATGCGAGGGTGGTGGGAAAGAGAGCTGAAGGAGCCGCCAGCCACCACCGTTGAGAGGGCCGCGACCTGTCTTCTCAACGTGTTGGGAGAGAGACCTTCATTTAGGCCATCCTGTAAAAAGGCTAGAATTTGTGCTATAGAAGGAGAGCGAGGATTGACAGAGGATTTTCGGCACCACTTACAGAAGCTGTTCCAAGTTGAATCATAAATTCGGTAGTGGAAGGCCTCCTGGCAGCCAGAATGGTATCTATGACCTGGGTAGACAAGCCTTCTTCAATCATCGTTTCCGCTCAACCTCCAGACGGCTAGCTGCAGCCACTGTGGTTCTGGATGAAGCAGAGGTCCCTGTGACAGGGAGATCTGGTCCAGCGGGATCCTCACGGCGGAACCACCGATAGATCGTGAAGATCCGCAAACCACGGCCTCCTGGGCCAATATGGGAGCCACTAGTAGGATCTCCGCCCTCTCGAACAGCAACTTCCGAATTACCCTGGGATCAGCGGAGCGGAGGGAAGGCGTGGGAGGCCGGGAGGCCACGGGCAACGCAGGGCGTCGTGGTTCTCTGCCCGTGGGAAGGGAACCGAGAGAAGAACCTTGGTGTCTGCGTGTTGAGCGGCGAGGCAAAGAGGTCTACCAGAGGAGACCCGAACCTGTCTGCTGCTTCCCTGAACAACCGCGGATGCAGGCGCCACTCTGCTGGGTCCAACGTGGCCCTGCTCAGCCAGTCTGCCTGGACGTTGGAGACCCCGGAAATGTGCTCTGCCCTGATGGAGGAAAGATGCGCCTCTGCCCACCGACAGAGTCGTTCGGCTTCTCTCATGAGGATGATGGAGTGGGTGCCTCCTGACGGTTGATATGGGCTTTGGTGGTGGTGTTGTCCGTAAGGACCAGAATGTGGTGCCTTCTCACCTGAGGAGCGAAAGCTCGCAGGGCTAGGTATACCGCATGAAGCTCCAACCAGTTGATGTTGTGTCGTCGTTCAAGGAGACCAAACTCCCTGGGCTGACAGAGACTGCAGATGGGCCCCCCATCCGGAAAGGCTTGCGTCTGTCGTAAGAGTGACCCTTTGGGGCTCCTTGAATAGATGACCTCTGTTGGTAGAAGGTCGAGTCCACCAAAGAAGGGATGAGAGAACCCTTGGAGGTATCCTTACCACTCGACTTGATGTGCTCCTTCCCGAGCGCTGGTACGGCAGAAGGAACCACTGCAAGGATCTGGAATGCAAACGAGCCCATGGGATAATAGAAATGCAGGAAACAAGTTTCCCCAGAAGCTTGGATAAACTGAGCAAGGACGCTTTACCAGTTCGCCTGATAGTCCGGATAGCAGTATGAATACTATGAAGCCTCTCCTGGGAGAGGAAGACCTTACCCTTAACAGAGTCAATTACAGCTCCTAGGTGAGCTATGCGGGTGGAAGGGCTAAGTTGGCTCTTCTCCCAATTCACTAAAAACCCGTGATCTTGTAGCACTGAAAGGGTAACACTAGTATCCCTCTCGGCCTGCTGTCGGGAAGGGGATACGATAAGGATATCGTCGAGGTAACAATGGATGCGGATGGGAACCTGTCTAAGATGGGCACAGAGCTGCCAGCACCTTCGTGAAAGACCTCGGGGCTGAAACAAGGCCGAAAGGGAGGGCCACATACTGGAAATGTTGGTTATTATAACAGAATCTCAAATACTTTGAGTATGAGGGATGAATGGGAATATGGAGGTATGCTTCCAACAGGTCAACTGATGTGAGCCAGTCCCCTTCCCTGATACCCTGTAAAATAGACTGTAGAGTCTGCATCTTGAACTTCTGGCACCTGACAAAGCGATTAAGTCGCTTGAGATCTAAAATAGGTCTCCAACCCCCTGAATGTTTAGGCACCAAGAACAAGAGAGAATAAAAACCTCTTCCTCGTTGAGAGGATGGGACAAGTTGGATGGCCCTAATGTCAGCCAGATGTTTAATGGCGGAATCCATAAGAGCCCGCTTTGTAGGATCCCTAGAGACAGGTGAAATCCTGAAATGTTCAGGGGGGAGAGGAATTGTAGAACGAGTCCAAAACGCACGGAACTCCTCACCCAGGCATCCGAAGTGGACCTCTCCCAGAGGTCTGCAAAATGCCTGAGACGACCGCCTATGGGGAGAAGGTCTGAGGCCCTATCTGGGCCGGCGGGAGGCCCTGTGACCGGAGCCTCTAAAGGGTCTCCTAAAGCTGCCTCCTCTTCGGCTCCTGTCTCCTGTATCACTTCGGTCGTGGTAGGATGACCGAAACGACGGGAACCCTGGAATCTAGGGGAGAATGACGACTGGTATGGGGGGCGCGAAGGAGCCCCTCCGAAAGGGCTGGGACCCTCTAGACTCCTGCCTGCAAAAAGCGAAGGAAGAAACTTCTTCTTATTTCGAGTTTCCAAAAGCAAGGGTTCAAGGGCAGGCCCAACAGCTTCCCTTCTGCCAAGGGGGCTGAAGCCAACTTGGATTTATTTTTAACATCGGCCTGCCAATGCCGACCAAAGTAATCTCCTAGCTGTAACATGGGAGGAGATGGCCCGTGAAGCGAACTTAACCGAATGAAAGGTGGCATCAGCCGCGAACTCCGCCGCTGCTGTGATTTTTGCAATATCCTGATGGGCCCTGGTATTAGTCGGGGGATATGCTGCTTGAGCTGCCTGAGCCACTTGATGGAGGAACGGGTGAAAAGGAGGCGGCCGTGGCCGACCTGATGGCCCAGGCATCGGACTGGTGAGCTCGCCCGAAGAGCCATCTCCGCCCGCTTGTCCTCTGGCTTCAGCGCCTCCAACGCATCCGTAGGGTTGGAAGAGGAGGTCAGCCTCACAATTGGATGCGTCTACCTCCGGGTGTCTAACATAGAAGAGAATGCTGGGTCCAGATTAAACATCCTCTTATCCAGACTAGAGGGGCGGGTGTAGGACCCACCGAGGCCAACTGCCTCGCAACCAAGTCTGAGAAGATTGGGGGCCGGAATAACTTCTGCTTCCACAATCGGTTGCCTGAACATGAGGTCATCTGGATCCTCCGAAGTCGATGGCGGTGGATCAGAAGGAGATTGAGAGGCCAGGCCTGAGCTATTCTTAGCCTTAAATAATAAGGACTTAAATAACTGGGGTTTAAAGAGGCCCACAACCGCGTCGGTTGTTCGGGAGAAATGCCCTCGTCCTCTGACATTTCCCCCTCCATAGGGTCCCCGAGAAGGAAATCAGAATACTGCGAGGACCCCCTCTCAGAGCCTTCCTCCTCCCCGAAGGGCTCAAAGCCCATTTCCTCCTGTTCCTGCGAGACCTCCTGAGGCTCCTCCCCCCTCCTGGGATGGGGCATCCGTATGAGAAGGTACCTGACCCTGCTGGGGCGCCTGCCCGGAGAGAGATCGACCAGATAAAGATTCAACGCCGGAACTCCTCCCTCGAGAACCAGGTCTGGATAGCTGCTGCATTCCATCAGCTATACCCTGACGGATAGCAAATTGCATCCATTCCCCTGATACTATCAGGGATGATGGTTGACGGCGGCTCCTCAGGCGAAGACCTGCAGCGGTTGGCGTGAAGGTCGCCTCTGGAGTACGGGATGGCTGGCGGCTCCGGTGGATGTACTGCACCTGGAGGGGGAAGAACGACTGGGCAGGGGAGGGGATGGGCAGAGGTAGAAGGTGGGTAGTTATAGTGTGCAGTTCTTTAGATCGCTTACTGAACTCCTTTTCCAGAGCTTTGTGACGCCTTAAGGCGTCCTTTGGGAAGCACTGGAGGAGTCCTTGTCCCTCTTACGAAGATAGTGCGTCTTCGATTTGGCCTTCAGGGAAGAGCCAGTTGGATTGTTCTCTGCCATGGTATCAAGGAAAAAAACCTTACAACAAATATGGCGGTTGGCACGCCTAGGAGTTCGGCTTACAAACGCAAACCGGTTTTCCCAAATCAGATCACGTCCCTTTGAATAAAATTTTTTTTTATTATTTTTTATTTTTATTTTTTTATTTTATTTATTTATTTATTTATTTGAATTTGTTTTTAAAACACCAAGTACTAAAAAACACAAGGAGAAAACTATCCAAAAATATCTACACAAAGCTTGCTGGAATATATTATAAAATAACTAATAATAATAATTTCTTTTCTCCTTTTTTTTTTTTTTTAAGGGCGGGGCCCAAGGACAGGGCCAAAGAGGCACAAGGAGAAAATAATAATAAAATTTATTAAATACAAATCCAAATGAGCCGAATGAACGCAGAGGCCAAAAAATAAGGGAAGCAAAATAAGTATAATAGGTAGGCCTCTTTAGGCAGCCTCCCAACACAATGGGAAGTACGTGCCCGCGCCTCTGAACAAGCTGATTGATACAGACAGAAAAAGCCAACAAGAAAAACACCTCTAAAGGAAAGACAGCAGGGCCGGAACCACAGTGTCCTCCAATAAAAAAGGGGGCTCCACGCGCCTGACGGTCCCGCTTAGGGCCTCAATCCACACAGCTTAAATCCAAAAACAAAAATTACACACAGCCAGGAAAAATATTATTTAAAATAAAACAAAATGGCGCCGCCACGAGGCGGTTCCAAAATGGCCGCCCGGCACGACGCGAGGCAATCAGAGGCGCACCAGCCCTATTCGCTTACCAGGCAATCAGGAACAACGAAAAGCCAGGGCTGGGAGAGGAAGCGTTGCTTCCTCTAAAGCGTCTAGGGGGAATGATAATAGTGCAATAAATCAAGGCACGGAGACAAGCGGCTGGATAAAGGCACGCTCGGAAATGCAGAGAAAGAGAAGAGGGTGGGGGGCGAAGTAAAGCTCCGAGCCCTTAAACCCCTTCCTACAGGCAAAAACGCCTCACCAATTAAATTTAAGAGCACACTCTCAACGCAGGGACAAGGAGGAAAGGAATAAAGGCAAACCTGAACACTTAGAAGCAAAAAACTCTGAAAAACGGCCAAGGAACAAGAGATCGCTGCCTGCTTTCTCGAAGGCTGAGTGAAAACTGGGAGAACGCATGGAGGAGCCACGTGGAGGAAGGAGGAGCGTTTTCAATTATAACTCAGCCTGTGAGAAGGAAGGACTGAAGCACCTCCCACTCTCTGGATGCTCGCAGCAGTTCTACGGAGAACGTAAGGATACAAGCGACAAAGTTACAGTCATACAGTCACAAGTGGGAGGGGATGGGTGATAAGAAGTGATGAGAAGATTAATAGTAACGCTAGTGCAGACTTTGTAAATAGTTGGACAGTGTTGAGGGAATTATTTGTTTAGCAGAGTGATGGCATTTGGGGAAAAACTGTTCTTGTGTCTAGTTGTTCTGGTGTGCAGTGCTCTATAGCGTCTATAACATATTCATGTCGCTAAGTGAGAAATTTGGCCCATCTTATGACTTTCCTTTCCACATTTCTTAAATGAATCACTGCAGTTGTTAAATTAGTAACACAGTGGCTTGTCAGAAAATTGCAAAAGGGGACATGTGATCCTGGGACGCTGCAGCCATCACCGATATGAGTCAGTTTTTAAGCCTCTGAATGTAAATCATGTGTCCATGGGGATGTTGCAATGGTCATAAGTGTGAAAAATAGCACTTTTTTCAGTGCTGTTGTAACTTTGAACAGTCACTAAGCAAACTGTTGTAATGTCTAAGGTCTACCTGTAGTTTGAGATTGACTGCAGAAATCTAAGATTGGAAACGGATAGATTTGGGAAGTTCAAATTGGCCAGTAGATGGGGCATTCCTCTGACAGACCAAAAAGCCTATTGGCAGTAGTAAATCTCCTCAAAGATAGGAGGATCATTTTCTAAGGCAGAAGTCAGGGGATCCTAGTGATTCTGTCTAAGGCAGGGGTGTCAAACTCACGTTGTCATGGTGACATTACATGACGTGTCAGAATTTTTTTCTGCTTTGCTAAACCAAGTGTGGACGTGGTCAGTATATGACGCATCTGGCCCGGGGACCAGGAGTTTTTGACAATCCTGGTCTAAGGCAATCGAAGAAGAGAAGCTACAGTATCTGAGGATTCATTCAGACCGTGCTGATGCATTGGATTTCATTGAAGCATTGTAACATTTATAGTATAAAATCCCTACCTGAGGCCTTATGACTCATAGAACTGTGTAATAGAGATGTCAACCTTTCTTAAGCTCTTTTCATACAGAGTAACTCTCTTTCCCTTGAGACTTTTATATTTCTGCCCAGTTAAGTGAACATTTTGTATAATTAAATGGGGGCGTGAGGGAGATGCTATTTCAGTACAGCTCTACAAACAACAGGCAACGAGTCTGCTTTTCTTTTTATCAGCAGCATTGGAAATGCCTTTTGCCACAAGTCATGGTGCCAATCATTGCTTTGCACTTCTTAACCCCTAGAGAGGCTGTTATTAAGACGTCTATTGAAAAGAATGGGAATGACTGTTTACTTGAAAGAAAGAAAAAGGAACCTCACTTCTGAGCCAGAAGAGCCTCAGGTGGGAACTGCACAGCTTTGTGAAGTATGCAGCAAGGACCTGAAAAATTTGCAGATCAAGGTGTAACAAATGGTGGGCTGCTATACTATAGGTAAACAATTGTATTTGGATTGGAATGCAATCAAAGTGCCCACACTCTAAAATGGCTGAAAAATGAGGAGGTCATAAAATAGAAAAATGGATAAATGAAAAGTTCCTCAAGTTCCACCTGCTCAGCAAAGAGCTGAGATTCTTATAGAAAGAATAGGCAAGAAATGGGACTTGAGCCAATAAGTAGCAGGCCCCTTTCAAAACTCTGCAATGCCAACACTTATACAAAATCTGATTTAAAGTAAGAACCCAAGGACAAATGGTTTGCTGTTAATCTTTAATACTTGTTTTCTTAGCAATATTATGTATCATACTTCAATATCTTTCTTTATAAACCTCTTCGTTGCCTGTATCTTTTGTCTGTAATACTGCTTCTGTTTTTTTATTATTCCTTTTAAGAAATTGTTTATATTTTAAAAGAAGCAAGAATTATATTCTTTGCTTGCTTCCAAAATGCCTCAAGGAATAAGCTCTTTTCCCCCCAGTGCAAGTTGTGTTTTGAAGATACTTCAGTTGTTTCTTAAAAATGCACTGCATGAGAGTTCTACAATCTTTCCTACCTTCTTGAGATCAATTCTTAGTTGGCAGGTGCCTGTTGGAATTTATTTATTTAAAGGATGCTGCTGTTGCAGTTCAAGTGCTAAGCTCTCATGGGACTTTACAAAGATAAAACTCCATTTCTGCATCTAGAAAAACAGGAAAAAAGGAAAAAAGCTAGAAAAGAAGAAGAAAAAAAGTCATACTTAGATATATCTTCAGTTATTATATTTTTACAATGATCAGCTATTGTATTATGGAAAAGGAGAACTTTGAATTTGTCAGCCCTTCAATCTAGGGCAAGTAAAGAAACAGATACCAGAAGAAAATACTAGAATTCAATTGTATTGATATAGATCAGGGATGTCAAACTCAATTTCATTGAGGGCTGCATCAGAGTTGTGTTTGACCTCGGGGGCCAGGGTGGGCATGATTAGGTGGGTGTGGCCAGCTTGATGTCACTTGTGTCGGGGCACCTGTGGTGGCCTGAACGATCTGCCAGCAAAAATGGAGCTTCATTTTTGCTGGTAGAAGGTTGTAGGAAGCTATCATGGCCAAAAACAGGGCCTGGGAGGGCTGTGCATGGCCCTCGCAAACTCCGTTTTCCTTGGCAAAGGCATTGCAGGCTGGTCCTTTGCTGTTTGCAGGGTGGCCCGATCGAAGTACCCCATGGGCCGGATGTGGCCTTGAGTTTGACACCCCTGCTCTATATTAATATTACTATATTATATACTAGAAATAGATGCTATGCCTGTGTATATTGTTTACATTGCCTTTCTTGATCTAGAGGAGAGGGCAGTATTTTATTGTCTAAGAAAATACAATATATAATTGCTCCATTCATTGGAGAACATATCTTCCTTCCTTTACCTGTATGGGAAAATTATACCTGAAAATACCTGTTGGTTTTTGATTCTGATACAATATCATAATGTCTTATCGATAGATCTACAGCCGGATCTGGCCCTCGGGCCTTGAGTTTGACACCCCTAATATAGATTATAATAACAGAATCTCAAAAGCCTTCTTTCCTATTAACATCAAAGATGTTAGGACAGTTAAAGGTAGGACAGTTTTAATTTTTTTTCTTATACTTTCTTTTTCTGGATTGAGTTTATGGTTTGCTGATAGTTTCCTCGTACTTCTCCAAGATCACCTCTACATTCATGGAATGAACTGTTTTTCTTCCCTGTTTCATGGGAACAAATGAAACTACATGGGACTTGCAGAGAACCTATTTGGGATGCCAAAATAATTATTTTTTGGTTGAGATATTAAAGGTACCATTAAAGTATTACTGTATGTCCATAACATGCCCCTTTGAGTTGTAGAAGAATGTCCTGTGATGGCTTAGAAATTGCCTAGGCTTAAATTTTAACCTTCTCATTGTATAGGAACTCCACAGATGTGTAAGAAATGTGGAGAGTTTCATGAATTATAGCAAAACGTAGTGCTTTCCATTCCGTCAATTGATCATTCTTTCTTTTTCTATAATGTTTAATGCATGTCTGATACATTAAGTTAAACACTTGACTTAGAATTTCAATTGTGGCTTTACTCCCTTCCTCACTCATTACTACTACTTCTCCTTAAGAACATTAAATGCTTAATTTGTTTTCCAAGATTCTTTAAGATTGTTCTTAAAAAAATCTTAACATGGATGTAGTAGCTATTATCATCTATTTGTTAAAATGGAGGTTAAAGTTAATGTCTCTGTTCAATAAGTGATCAATTTGAGAAATAATGATAAAAGATGTGCTTTGCAATATGTGTGTATGTGTATGTATGTATATGTATATATGTATGTGTGTGTGTCCATACACACACACACACACACACACACACACACACACACACACACAATCTTTCATGTAATCTTTACATTTGTCTTGGCAGAAAATTAAGAGAAGAGGCTTGCAAATAGCTTTGGTGAGATATCTGTTCATGAATACACATTGAATGATGTGTTAATTTTGACCAAGTTTTAGCTAAATCAGGAAGTTACATGTTTTTCAAAAGATCCAATCTCGAATAATATTTGGGAAAGTTCAGTACTGTGTAAATGAGAGGCTCCTACAGCTTCTATTAACTCCATTGTCAGAGACAAAATTTCTTCATTCCAAAGCCTCTTTTATCATTTATCATTTCTAAGACTGTCAACACATGTAACTTACAAAAGGATCTAGGTTTGATAAAGGAGGTGTTTGTTGAATTTCTATTGGGGATACTGTTGCTTATGTTCCTTTAAAATATCTTTTAAAAAATAAATATTGCAAAAAGTCTTTTGAAAAGGAAAACTGCAGATTGCTTTGAAAGTTATGGAATGCACAGTATTTGTAGACAATCTGATGATTAAAAACATAAAATCTTACAGTTTGTTAAAGATTAACACATTGATGAGCCACAGTTTCACAGTGGTTAGAGAGCAGTAATGCAGGCTATTTCTGCTGACTGCTGGCTGCCTGCAATTTGGCAGTTTCACCAGGCTCAAGGTTGACTCAGCCTTCCATCCTTTTGCAGTTGGTAAAATGAGGATCCAAATTGTTGGGGGCAATATGCTGACTCTTTAAACCGCTTAGAAAGGGCAGTAAAGCACTGTAAAATGGTATATAAGTCTTAAGTGCTATTGCTGTCAAGGAATAACAGTGTCTCTTCATTAAAAGTTTATGTTTCAGTTTATGTATGTCCTTGATTAATTGGCGATAGAAAACCAGTTTTCTTTTTAATGTTTTTAAAATAACTAAAATAAGTTTTAGAACCTCTTTTCCCAAAGTTTGAGAATAGCTCTGGTCCAGGAAAAAACCAACCAACAAGGAAACAAACAAACAACATGTTCTGGCTTTGCTAACAGGAAGATGGAACAGAGGCAGAGTACTTTAGTTTTAAAAAGACAATTAAAAATGGTCAAATCATTCAAGTTCATTCAAGATATCAAGTAGCAATTTATCTTCTGTTCGGCTTTCCTACTAGGACCATTGGTCTCAAAAAGTGTTTCTGCTGTTTCCATAAGTGTCAGATATGCAATTGAGCTTTGGATCTGCCTGGTGTTTGGTTAGGGATAAATAAATATTAAGGGCAAATGAATCGCAGGATGAACAAAGTGATAAAATAGAGGAAGGAAAAGATCAGAAAATTCTGACCTTGAATCAGAATAGCTACCAGAATAGAAAAGAAGCCGTAAGAAAGAAGAGAAACGTTTTGGCGTCCCTCCAAACCCCAAATTGATTTCTTGACTAATTAGTGTGCAGGATCCTAATTAAAGAAGTAAGATGGAAAATTACAGGATTTAGAGTAAATACATCTTGAGCAAGGGAAAGAAACCCAAGAGAACGAGGGAAGTTCTAGCCTAACTGATATCTTTTAAATCAGTTTACTGAAAGGAAACTTGCCAAGATAAAAATGGTAGTTGAGCATTGTAATATTACTCTGTGCTAATTTGAACTTTTTTTTGGGGGGGGAATTTTTAGGATTAACACATTTTTTTTCTTGCCAGGCTTCTAGAATTGCCATTTCAAATGTTTCTCCTATGGGTTGTTCCATATGTACTAATATCTCTGGGAAATACCCTTGAATCCAATTAAAAATGGAAATACGTACTCCTACTTCACTCAGACAGTAACCAAGGCTCATGAATAATAATACAGCCTTGGCTTCTAACAGTATCACATACTTAATTAGGTTAGTTTCTTTTCCAGAAAAAAATGGAGAGTGTGTACTAAGATATTGGATACATCTTAATATGTGTGAACTCAAGAAGTCCTATGTGTGGCCTTCTCTGTAGTTTTCCAGGCTTAACTCTGCTAAGACTCAGGAAATTCAATCCAAAAATATGTTTTTGATACCATAGTATCAAAATGGCTAACTTCTAGAGCATGTTATTATGAAAGCTTCTTAAAGTAAAAATTTCAGGGTAGTCATCAAATATTAAAAAGATAGCATTTAATTAAACAAAATGAGACATGTTTTTTTTTTAAAAAAAAACCCACTGAAACTTGTATGCATATTTCCAGTATCTAACAAGAGAAAGTGAATAAAGGAATAATAAAAATAAGGCATTCTTGGATAGGATTCTTAAAGGAAGGATCTCCTATGGTAGAGATTTTCAGAATCTGTTAATCAGGGAAGGTCTGTCTTCTCCATTTACCAGGTGTACCTCAGATGGCAGCAAAACAAGGAAAAAATAAAAGTTTGGATCTGATTTATGTGGGCAATAGCATTTAGAATTTTAACTGAACAACTATCATTTTTCAGTTGGATCTATAGACTAGTTGTTTAAAATGATGGCTGTCTATTAATTCCTTCAAATAAATTGCTTTATATGCAGCAGTTTGGATTTGAAAGGAGAAAGATGATTTAAAGTGAACATGGCAATGCCCCTTGAATTGTTGATACCTCCTTAAATCAACCATGAACCCAAGAAAAGATGTAACATCTTTAAGAAGTTGCCAGAGGTGGGATGTCTAAACCTAATGTGTTGTGCTTTTGAAGTTTTCAGAAACTACTGAAAGGCAATCTCCACGATACTGTAATGTAGTGTGAATATGTGAAAAGGAATACCTTTGAATATGTGAGGGAGCTCTTTTCCAGATCATTAAATGTCTGCAGGTAAACCAACTCAAATATAGAATTTAGGAGTAAGTTGTCTCTGGACATAGGCTTAGTCTATCCTGTGTTCCTAAAATCCTTTTCCTCCATTAAAAATGTTTTGCTGATTCTATCTCAAAATTGTAGAGATAGTATCAGATAAGCTAAAACTCAAAATGGTTTGAGTTGATGAAGAAAATAATAAAAAGGGCTTCTTCAGAAATATTCAACTTCAAGACAAAAGAATAGCATAGTAACAAAAACTAGAGGCTTAGGGACTAATTTATGTGCCCCAGTTAACATTAACTGGATCCAGCACCCAAAGGAAGGAAGTGAACCACCGTAAAATGGTAATCCCAACTCTCAACTGCTGGAACGGATCCAAAGAATAATCATAGTCCATGACTGCACAACATACAGGCCATCCACCCCATATAGCTTAGCAGACAGCCTTGTGCAGCCCACTGGTGTTTTTTGTTTAAGTCTCACATTTAGTGCTTCTGCCAGCTCAATAGTTTTGCTGCTCCACTAGCTTTGGAATAGCTGATAGACACTCCAGATATTTCTTTATCGCCCACAAGAATTGTTAATTTATCAATGTAGGCCAGGGGTGTCAAACTGGATTTCTTTGAGGGCCGGATCAGCACTGTAGTTCTCTGTAGGCCAGCGGGGTAGGGAGCAGGGGGGGAGTTGGGATGCCTCCTGCAGTACCCTGCTGGCCAAAATGCTGCTTGGGAGTCACCCGCACCCCCCTGTGCCCCATTTTCAGCCTGGATGGCCTCCTGCAGCACTCTCCCGGCCAAAAACAGGCCCCACGGAAGTCCAACAAGGCCCCCGCACAGCCTCTGCCGGCTAAAAACAGGCCCTGCGAAGCCTCCGCGCAGCCCGTTTTTGGCTGGCAGAGTTTTACTGGAGGCCAGGGAGGCTGAAAATGGGCTGCAGGCCAGTCTTTTGATAATTCCAGGCCAGTTCCGTGGGCCATATTTAAGCACTCCATGGGCCAAATCTGGCTTGCAGGCCTTGAGTTTGACACCCCTGATGTAGGTAGGCCTTTCCCCTCAATGAGTTGTGCAGGACAGCTGTAGTTGATAGTATTGAAAACTGTCAAGAGATTAAGAAGCACAAGAATGGATACATTATCCCTATTCTCACTCCACCATAGGTCATCTACAAGCAGAATCAGAGTTTTTACTGTATTAAATCCCACCCTCAAGCTTGACTGAGTCAGATCTAGATAATCACAATAAGCCATCCTGAAATGGCTCTAGACAATTTCCTTAAAAAGGGAGGTTGGAAACAGATGATAGTTATCTATATTTATTGGGTCCAAAGATAGCTTTTTGAAGGGGCACTACATTATCACAGTGAATGAATGAATGATTGAATGAATGAACAAGCTTCAGTGTTGCAGTTATTTATAATAGCTTTACTCTTAAAAATCATGGATATTTTAATGAGGGGTAGAATTATAGTTACTTTCTTGTACCGTACTTAAATTTCCACACATCACTTATTGAAAGATTTTTAAAAATATTTTCCCTTTAAAATACATAAGTTGATGTGAATTAAAGCATCTTGCAATACATACTATAGCCTCATCTACCATGTCAAATTTTACCTATTCCTTGGTAGCACAAATTGTGTTGTAAGTCATTTTTGTGTCTGCAGGAATAGTGCTCATGGTCTCTGCAGACAGATTTCACCAAGTCTAGACAAGCCCTCAGGTTGTTTCAGTGTACTACTGTGGAAAATCTCCCTTAGCTCTCAGACAGTCATTGAACAGGAGACATCCAGTCTGCAAATTATCTTTTTCTCCTCTAAACCATTTTGCCACAAAACAATGATAGCAACCAGATAACTTGATAGAAATTTGCTTTTACTTTGGTTAATTGATGGAGATTGTGTTTAGCAGTACACTGTTTATTGTCACTGACTTGTGCTGGTTTTGTGAACTGAAGATTGTCAGGGGTTGAGTATTTCTTTGCTTTGATCTTCCTATTAAACATGAAGTTTGTTGTTCCCTAATGAAGCGGTTTGTCAGTTGGCTTTATTCTTTAAAAAGCTCTTAGGTCGTTCTGTCACAATGCTAACATAGCAAATGAAGAAATGAAAGGTTTTTTTTCCCTTTGCATTCAAGTTTTAATGCAGGTTAAATTGGCAGTAATTAATCGCAAATATTTTTAGTTTGTCTTTTAGGACAAAATGCATGAGCCCAAAGAACAGCAAATAGCAAATGCCTAAGCATGATTAATGTACCCTACTGGAGTGTTTTTTAAAATTATGATTTGGATCCATTCCTTTTCATTAGCCAATGAAGTACCCTATCCAGGAATGGGCCTCAGATACTATATTAAAACAATTGAAGCAAATTTAACACTATAAATGTTTTTGAATAAAAGTTCACAGGGAATATTAGTTTTTAAGTGAGAAGACATTGAAAGTCCCATCTTTGGGAAACTGCTTTTTCAGCACTTAACTATAAATGATATCAAATAATTGAAAGAGGCTTAATGACATAGCATTTTCTTTAGAAAGAAAAAGTTAAACAGAACTCCAACCACTGATTTAAAAAGCTGCCATGCTCCTGTTTTGCATTAAAATTGCCAGTTGATATAGGGCATCAGACGGAACCCTGACAGGAATATTATTGTGACATACAAGTAGTCCTAATTTAGCAACTGCGTTTTAGTGGCCATTCATAGTTATAAGGATAATGAAAAAATAACATTGTGACCACATCTGTAAAGCAAAGGAAAGCTGAAATAAGATAATTATCATTTCACTTAATGACCGCTTTGCTTACTGACCAAGTTTCTGGTCCCAATAGCAGTCATTAACTGAGGACTATCTGTATTTTTATTTCAATATTTTCTCAAAGTGTTTTGGCTTTGTTTTCCATTCTCTTTATGAAATAGTGCTTCTCATTAGCAATATGGATTGTATTTTATGAACTTATCTAGTTTAAGAGACATCCTTTCTCTTCAGAATGGTCTTAGAGGCACCATGCAGTGGTAACCTCCAGCAGAGGATGATCTCCATACATAATTTTTCTGGTGCAGCATTTTTGTTGAACCAGAAAAATCCTAGAAAGCCAATGTATATCAAACACTATACTGTTTTTAAACTTCTGTCAGAGTAAGGCCTGCAGCATTGCTTTTAGGTAGAGGGTGATAGATTGGTAGCCAATCAGGCTACTTCTGGTTTTCCTTTCTGGGTGAGATCTTTTCACCTTCAGTCCTGACCCCTCAGGCTGGCATAGACAAAAGAAGCACTTTTGTCACAACACTTTGCTGGAGGGTCTGTAGACTGCTTGGCTCAGCCCGGCCATCGACATGGAGTTACCTTCCTCCCTTGTGTACTATTTCTTTCCTTTTGTTGGCCCTTATTTGCTCAACATCTCTTGCTGGTTTCCCTTGGATTTCTGCTCACCTGCAGGCTGTTTGTCTTATCAAGGAACTCCAGTGAACCCATCTGAAAGTCCTGTGTCTGTATGAACCCTCTCAGTAGGTTCATGTCAGCAGACACTCCCCATATTCTCCAAATAGTCTCAGGCTCTTTTCTGAGTAACATAAATACTTGTCACATTTGAGTTAGCAATGACCTTTTCCATTTGTTTCACAGGCCTTGCTCTGATTAGCAGTTTCTCCATTTCAGAAACTAATTTTCTCACCCTTAAGTGGAGATTGGGGCAGGGGATAAATTGTCCCTGCCGATAGTGAAAATGCCATTTTTAATTGCTGGATACTGTATGCAGTGCTGTCAAAGTTGCATAAAGAAAAATGGAGTTCCTAACCTTACCGGTATATAACTTATTTTTTTATGGTAAAAGAAAAACAAAAAGAGGTGTAGATGATTATGTGCACATGCTGTTACAGAATTGTAGAAGCATCATACTGAGCTATAAACACATGAGTTGCATTAGGATTTTCTTTGCAGAAGAGAATCTGGAATATTTTACTGTAAGGTTTCAAGGGCTGTAATAGATTTTTCATCTGCTGCAGCAAAAGCCTTAGGCTTGCTACATTAGATACCTAAGAATATTCTGCTTACCTGTTCTGGCTTCCTCTGAATTTGCTTATGGAATTCAAAGAGTTTTCTGAAGTCTGAGGGGGATATCAATCACATTCCATATTATGTTAGTAGTCAAAGAGGGCCATTAGCTTTAATACGTAATAACTCTGCCGTGAAGGTAATAACATAAAATCCAAGGAATGTAATTTAGACAGTCTTTCTGCTGCAGCCTTGTGATTCCTGAAAATCTTTTATAATCCTATCCCCAGAGTCACAGAAAATTGTATTTGCCATATTATTATTATTATTATTTTAAAAAATTGGCCGGATGGTGGAATGGGAGGAGGAGGAGGCGTGGTGTATCTCAGACTCATCATCTGTCTCAATCTATTCTATAGAAGACTTCTTAAGTAGATAGCCCTTCCAGGAGAACCTTAAATCCCATTACAGCATTATCTTTTATAGCGGGAGAACTACTGAGTAACATTTACTGTGCTGTATTTGTAATACATTTGCAGATATAATATATTTTATGTGCTGGTTTTTATATCCAATGGCTTATGTATCCTCATCATTATAAGCCTTCAAATAAATTCAAAGAGTTGTTTATTTACAAGGTTATTTTTTGTTGAGGTTGCATTCTTAGTTATTGCATCATCTTGTGTCAAATTGTTTTTACCTGATCTTGAATAATATTAAGCTGGGCTGATTAAATTCATTGCTGATCCACTGTTATTGCCACTCTGTTACTATGGATTTTTATTCCCTTCTTTTTGATATTTAATACTGATCATGTATTTCATTAAACATTGTAGATATATTTAATAAAACACATTCTTCATAGGATGCTAATCATTTCTTGATTGTTCAATTGAAATGGCAGTTTAAAAATATCTAAGCAATGAATAAATTAATAAGGGTTTCCTGCAATTTTTAAAGAAGAAGGTAAATAATTTGGCTTCTATATTTTATAATTACGGAACAGGAGCTAGGTACATTTCAGCAATGATGTTCACAAAGATAAGTAACGAAAGTGTCAATCATAATGCAAACTCTGCTCTTATATAGTTGCATGTAGTTTTAGGATAAGTAGGTTTACATCATTAACTGGTGAGATCTGGTGACAGGAGGTACAAAGCGGTTAAATATTACTTTTTGCATCATTATGAATAGGTCACTAGTCATAATTCACTGGGAAGTTCTCTAGCAAGTATGGGTCATATACTGTCTTGGAAATAAGTTTTATAGATTAATAATGAAATATTAGGAAACTTGGTTGTATGTTGTTCAGAATTGCTTTGGGGTGGGATGCTATATAAATTAAATAAATAAAAAGTTGGTATACAATGCTAACAATGTAATATAAATGTACATATAGATCATTTGTATACCTTGTCTCAGTGCTTTCCACACCTGTGTAAATTATCCAAATTGGGTAAAAGTGGTTTTGGGTAACTACACATTATTCAATCACAAAAGGGATATTTAAATAGGGATTTTTTTATTAAGTGATAAGGACTCTCTAATAAGCATTAGGGTAATGAAAAACTTTAGGAAGCCCTACCTTAGCTGGTATATACATCTCCAATTTACAAGATAAATGCAGCATTCCTGTCTTTCCCAGATAGCATGTGAAGCCTGAAAAGAAGTCCTTCCTTTTTAGACATGCCATCTTTGCTTTCCTTGTTGCAGGAGAAAGTCACAAACAATTGCCTTTTGCCTTCCGTTGAGCTCAAAACAATGCACATTGTGTGCAGGAAAAGTCTGGAAATAATTGTCATCTTCTCTTCTGAGGGAAAGATTGTCATTCTCCATTCAGAGGCCTACAGCAATCATTTCAAGATTCCTCCAGAGCAAGGGAAAGAAGGTGGAGGGTTCATTAAAGACCCCCTTTCTGATAGGATTTGGCCTGCCAAATTGTATGATGGGGGAGAGAAGCTTGCCTTTGTGCCAGCCGCATTTTCCCATTCTTGGTATACACAGGATTTAATTTCCTTTCATCAGCTGACACCAGACTCTTCTTCTACTTAAAAAAACTATTATAATAATCTATCCTGTTAAAAGGTGACACATATATAACTAGCCCCTTTAATTTTCCTATTGAAGATGCCAAAGAACATGTAGACATTTGCAGAGACTGGGTAAGAGCATGAAAGTACTGGTACCAGTATAAGGCAATGAATATACATTTATTTATTTATTTATTTATCAAACTTATGTGCTGCCAATTTTAACAGAATAATAGAGTTTGAAGGGACCGTAGAGGTCTTCTAGTCCAGTCCCCTGTCAAACAGGAAACCCCATATCATTTCAGAAAAATTAGTTGCTCAATATCTTCTTAAAAACCCTCCAGTGTTGAAGCACCCACAATTTCTGGAGACAAGTCGTTCCACTGATTAATTGTTCTTACTGTCAGGAAATTTTTTCTTAGTTCTAGGTTGGTTCTTTCCTTGCTTCTTGCTTCTTGTTCAAATAAAAACTCAATATTTTTTCTTGCCAGTGAATAGGCAATCACATCTTAATAGTATGGGAATTTGGGAGAAGAAGGATATGTCTTATAATTGTTAGAAGATGTGGATGGAACAGTTCTACAGTACATTAGCATATAGGTTTATATCCTAAATGAGCCTGCTTAAGCTTCTTATCAAGATTTGCATATCTTTCCCTCTGCAAATAACTTGTCTCAGGTGGACATGGTATGCTGTATATTAATATTACTATGTTATATACTAGCCATAGATGTTATGGCTGTGTACAGTATTTGCATTGCCTTACTTGATCTAAAGGAGAGGGCTCCATAATTGCTCCATTCATTGGAGAACATAACTTCCTTTCCTTTACCAGTATGGGCAAATTATACCTGAAAATATCTGTTGGATTTTGATTCTGATACGATATCATAATGTCTTACTAATAAATGCATGGCAATTGTGTAGAGGGCATCAGTCAGAGTAATGATGTTGTGAAAAGCAAGCTTGAGATGATTTGCCCCTGAATGGGTTACTACAATACAAGTCCAAGTGAGCAGAAATCCAGAAATTATTGTCTACATTCTAATTTGAATTGAAAAACCATAAACTGGTTTAGATCTGTAAAATTTCTGAGACATTTTTTAATGCAACCCACAGATCTGCTTTTGCATTCGTGTTACATATTTCTGCTCCAGCCAAGTTTAATTATAAAAATGTTACTCTAATATTTCAGTTTATAATTAGAAATTGTTGCCTTAGGTATTTTATAATACGGTATATATTTCACATTTTGTCTGATGGCCAGTTTATACAGAGTGCATTTTTCTCAGCATTAGGAAATAGTTGTAGTTTCCATATGCTGAATGTGTGGTATTTCTTAAAAAGATACAATAAAATGTCATAAGAGTCCAAATTTTAAAAAAGGCCGTCTTACTATACATGATCCTTAACTTCTGTATCATGCAGGTTTTATTTCCATTTCAGCAGGCAATTTGATACATTCTTTTAGTTCTGACAGGAGCTTTGTTGGAATCAAATATCATATTATGCCAAATGTGTGTTCAGTGTTTTTTAGACTTGACAACTTTAAGCTAGGCTGAAGAATGCTGGGTGTTGCAGTCCATACATCCTAAAGTTGCTGAGTTTAAAACCATTGCTATAGAGAGAGAGGGAGGGGGAGAGGGGAGGAGGAGGAAGATGATGATGTGGAATCAGCTGTAGCTTCTCTCCCAAGGCAAATAGCTTGGAGAAACATTTTCTGTGTCTGGAACACAAGACTCTTGCTCTATGCAGGTCATGATAGATCTAATTCTGACTGCACTTATCCTGGTGTGCCTAATTTTTAAAAACTCAAATTAGACATGTTATATTTTTAATGAATTTACTTTAAACATTTTAAAGGGTAAGGAGGATTTAATAATTTAATCATAAACTGTAAGTCATCATTATTAATATTTTAGAATTGTGGTTTCAGAGTTTTGAATTGTCTTTTATGACAAATTTCCTGTTTTATTTCCTGAATATTGATATCTAGAGAGAAGAGTTTTGTTTTAGCAGTTACTCTTTTTTTCCTTGCTTAGAATGAAATATCAACATAGAATATACAAACATGAAATGATCAATTAGGGTAGTGGTACTGTTGCAATTTTGTTTCTTAATTTCCCCCATAGTGATTCTTTAATTATTATGTGAGATGACTCTTAATGTACTTTTATAAATAACTAATCTTATAATCCTTGCTGCCTTCTAAAACCTTGCCCCCAAAATAACTGTTGTGTCTGTGACTCCCAGAATTCTATAACTCTGGAGGTGCTGGGACAGCTGGAATTCTGAGTACAAGTTATATCCCCAATTTCTTCAGCACTGTTGTAATTTTGAATAGTCCATTGATGAATGGTCTTAAATCAAGGACTATCTGTAAAATTTAGAATGACTAAACACATGAATACATGGAAATTCCATTCAACCAACGTAAAGTTGCTTCTTAAGATTTATGGACTATGATTGTTCTTGTTTTATTGCCTGTTAATCTCTCCGATGTTGTTGCCACCTGGGTGAAGTTGTGACATTCTCTGAAATTGCTACCATGCAGATCTAGGAACAAACATATTGATAGCCATTCAAAACAAAACAAAACACCAGGACCTAAGACACTGATGTTCAAGTCCATCTTCAGAGATGGAAGCTCATTAGATCATTTTCTTTCAGTCCATAAACCCCTTGTGGGTTATTAAATGTATGCTGCCTTGATTCCTGGAGACAAAGCAAGACACTCATTCACTTAAACCAGGGGTGTCCAACCTTGGCAACTTTAAGACTTGTGGACTTCAACTCCCAGAATTCCTCAGCCAGCAAAGCTGGCTGAGGAATTCTGGGAGTTGAAGTCCACAAGTCTTAAAGTTACCAAGGTTGGACACCCCTGACTTAAACACTCCTGTTACTTAGTTCAGTAATGAAATGTCTGCAAGCAAGCAGCCCAAGCTCAAAGAGCACCAAACATTCCACAGCTCAACCCTGAGTAATATATATTCTCTTCTAGTGAAAAAGCAGAATCTTAAGCAATAAATACATTAAAGCAGTATTCAGTTTTTGATCCAATCCTCTGAAGATCTGGGTGCACCAAGGTCTTCATACAGGCTCACTATTAAGAGTCTATATATGTTTATTTTCTGTCTTCAAGCAGTCATCCAGTGGTAGGATTCAATTTTTTTTTACTACCGGTTCTGTGAGCGTGGCTTGGTGGGCGTGGCAGGGGAAAGGATACTATAAAATCTCCAGTCAGAGGTGGTATTTGCTGGTTCTCTGAACTACTCAAAATTTCCGCTACCGGTTCTCCAGAACTGGTCAGAACCTGCTGAATACCACCACTGCAGTCATCCTTGTAACTTTCCCCAGAACTTTATGTTAGGAGCTGTGCCTACTCCTTCATTAATTATAGCAAATATGGAAAGATACATTTTGCCATAGTTATAGAAGAGAGCAAGAACTGAACTGATGTTGACCTTCACTGCTTTTTTGTTCAATTGTGTTAAAATCTCAGTGTGTGCCCATTTCCAAAGACAAACTGAATGAGGATGGCTAATTTATTACCTGTGGTTTTTCATAACTGGTTCTTGAAACCTCCTGGAGTAATTGTTTGTTTCACATATCAAAGGAAACAAGGTAAAATCTTATTACGGTTGTTATGTTTGTATTAACATTTCTATTAATGCTTTTCCACTGGTGCAGCTTCAGATTAATTAGCTCTTCAAAGATCCTGAACAGTCTAAAAAGAATCTTATCATGGAGAAACATATAATCTATTCCCCTTTCTAATCTTATCTCTCATTAAGTATATATAAGTATTTAACTCAACTTACAATCATAATTGAATCCAAAATTTCTGTTGTTAAGTGAGACAGTTGTGAAGTGAGTTTTGCCCGGTTTTACAACCTTTTTTTGACACAGTTGAACCAGTTGCCCAGCATCTGAATTTTGATCACATGATTATGGGGATGCTGCAAAGGTTGTGACCCTGAAAAATGGTCCTAAGTCACATTTTCCAGTTCCATTGTAATTTTGAATGGTCACTAAATGAACTGTTGTAAGTCGAGGCCTACATATATAGAGTTGGAAGCATGCTGGCTGGACAACTCTCATCTTAAAGTCAATGTTTGAAAAACACAGATTTAGTCCATCATATTCCATCTCCTGCTGATTGAACCTTCCTGAAAAAAGTTATCTGTCTCATGCAACTTAATTTCCCCCCCTGTTGAATTAGGAAAGCTGTATCTGTACCGTAGAGAAACAGAAGGCCTTATTATGATATGTACATTTTTCAAATAGGCGTAGGTTGAGGGTTGTTCTGATATTGCAACCAGATTATAAAGACCGGTATGGTACAAAACTAGTACAGATAGTCCTCAACTTGCAACAGTTCATTTAGTGACCATTTGAAGTTACAACGGCACTGAATAAAAGGACTTATAACTGTTTTTCACAGGACTACTGCAGCATCTCCATGCAACTGATTTATATTTATGACTGCTGCAGTGTCCCAGGGTCATGTGATCACATTTTGCATCCTTCTGACAAGCAAAGTCAATGGAGAGGCCAGATTCACTTAACAACTGTGTTACTCATTTAACAAGTAACAGAACAACAAGGTTGGAAGGGACTTTGGACATCTTATAGTCCAACCCTCTGATCAGACAAGAAACCCTCTACCATTTCAGACAAATGGTCATTCAGTTAACAACTGTGGCGAGTAAGGTCGTAACATGGGGCCCAATTCACTTAACAAATGTCTCACTTAGCAACAGAAATTTTAGACTCAATTGTGGTTGTAAGTCGAGGATTACCTTGTAGTTTATTTGAAGTGAAAATAGGCAATCCATTTAATTGCTGGCTAAATCTATATATATATAAAAGAGAAATACCACTCATACATCATCACAAAATCTCCAGAACCATAAAGCCTACAAACTTGAAATTTGGCACATATGTTCCTCTTGGCTTCTAGGTGCTCACTAAGAAAGGATTTTTCAAAATGGCCATCAGAGTATTAGTATTTTGTATATTATTATTATTATTATTATTATTATTATTATTATTATTATTATTATTATTATTATTATTATTATTATTATTATTATTATTATTATTATTATTATTAACACGCTCTGATGCTAAGGAGTTCTACTCCCCCTACCCACCTGAAAACAAATCTGTTCCAAATGCAAAACACAAACAGAGGAGAAGAGTTTCGGTTTTAGTTTCACAGCAGCAAGCAGCTTTAGTACAGCTTTAGTTGAGCTAAGCCATGGGCTCCTTACTGTCCCCTTCTTGCTCACACAGCAAATATTCTTTCAGTTTCCAAACAGCCCTCAACTCTCTCACACACTGACAGGACGCTAGCCAGATGAATACTGATGGATGCTGGTAGGCAGAGGCAGATCCCCTCCCAAAATCTAAGCCCCACCACATAGTTTTGTAGCGCAGCACGGGTATGGAGCTAGTCATAACATATTTTTTCATAAGGGTTTTTAGTTGGTTTCTTCTCCTGAGGACCAGGCTGTTTCAATGAAGTTCATATGGGAAAGGTCTATTGAGACCTCAGGTCAGAATGCTAATTGCTACCATACTATTTTTTTTTACTGCATTCTGCTTAAATTATGTAACAAGTATTTTAGCTAATTATTTTTATTACCTTAAGTGAAAAATATTGTTTCAGCCAATGCTTCCAAATGCAGAGATAATACAAAGCGTTGCTTTAAAATACTGTTGATTCAAACTACTGCAGGCAGACTGCAGATGGGAGTGGCTTGATGGAGCTATAGTATAAAAACAGTTTCAGTACTTTTAGGGCCATTTTTGAGATAGTTTGATATGCTGGTTTAACCTTTCACATTTTTCATAGCTCTGAAGCTGGCTATCTAAACCACCTTCTTCCCTGCATGAACCTCTTCGAATATTTCTCTGTGTCAAAGTGCTGACTGTCACTGAAAATGAAAATATATGCACTCAAATCTACATAACATCTTACGCAAAAGATTAATGCTCCCATCTTTAACTTCTCCAGTTTAGATTTTGCAACATTTCATACTCCGGTTTCATGGAAATTAGAAGCTTTCTTATGTGAACTCTTGGCAGAAGAGAATCTGATTGTAGGTAATAGTTCCATTAGTTGGACAGTACAGGACAAACCAATCACGAACACGTCCTTGGAGGTCTGCCCATCTCATTACAAAGATCTTTTAAAATCACACACACAACATTTTCTAATGTTCAGATGAAGCATTTTTCTCCATGGAAACAGAAGCACATTAAAAAAATATATCCATCCAGGAATATATCCTATGCTTGTTAAGGCAGAAATGACCACAGAATTAACCTTTAATCATGCTATATGGGAGATGATTGTGAATTAAAACAAAAGCACATTATTTTTATAGTTCTTAAAGTCCTTCATTGCCAGGAAGTGCTATTTTGAGACGCTGCAGAAAAATCCATTACAGATATAGATTGAAATATAGGCTTTTAGTTTTAAATGGAAAACACCTGCTGATATCAATATTGGGCTCTAATTGCAGACTTTGGTTACGTAGTATGGGAAAGAATTTTAACACCCCTTAATGCTTTCTTTCCTTCAGTCTATTCCATGACCAGATACACAGTAATATGCCTGGAATTCACACGAATAATTAGTTCAAATATAGGTGTGCTACTGTCTCTTGTATAATATCATAGACTAGTGGTGGCAAACCTTTTTCGGCTCCCATGTCGATAATTGCGTGTGCGCTCGGTGCCAGCACCGAGAAGGCAATGCGTGCTGGGGCCCCCCATGCCCCGTGCACATGCATGCATGACCACCCCTCATGCTGTGCACCTGCGTATGCATGTGCAATTCCCCCCTCGCGTGCTGTGCGTCTTTGCACATGCACGTCTGACTCCCTCATGCGCTGCGCATCTGCACATGCGTGCGCAATCCCCTCATGTGCAGCGCATCCCTGCACATGCGTGGGCATCTCCCGTGCACCCCCCTCTGCCCCTGCGCATGCGCACCAGATACCCAACAATCAGCTGTCGGGCAGTGGCGTGCACATGTGCGGTGGGGCTCTTCCGAGTGACCTCTCGCATGCCGGGGGAAATGGCTCTGCATGCCACTTCCGGCATGCGTGGCATAGGTTCGCCAACATGGTCATAGACCAACCCCCTATTCTGAGGGTTTTGTGTATACATACAATGTTTAGGTATGTAGATAAAAAAAAAATTCTGGTCCAAGTTGTGACTCCCATACAGAGTTGTTCAGTTGCCTCTTTCATGGCTGACATTCTTTCACAGCATCAAATCTGAATTGGACCCAGTGATATATGTTTGGCTGATTCTGCTATTTCTTCTTACTCTATTGTTCCATTTTATGTTCTGAATGTTTGTTGTATTTTTTTGGACAGCCAAATAAATCAGACAGAAAAACACATTTTTTTAAAGAAACTGATTGTCTATCAATAAAATCATGTTTAAGATAAAGAAAATGGATATTGATATAGTTTTTTTTCTCTATCAAAATATTAGTGATTATCCAGTGAGGTGACTGGAAGAGATTAAAGTTTATGTATAAGCTTATAGATATAAAACTGTTCAGTTGCTGCTGAGAAGGAAGTTTAATTACTGTTTAATGTTAAAATTGAGCATAGTAGGAAAATTAAAAGTTTCAGACCAAATCTTGGAAATGCTACAGAGCAAATACATCTGTTTACATTTAATCACATCTTTAAAATGCCTAGAGCCTTTAGTCTGCAACTTAAAGCTCATCTATACTCCCTATTTGGAAGAAACATTTTAAATTCAAAATTCCTGAAGTTCAGTATTGAATACAAAATCTGTTCTTTCCCACCAATGAATTTGAAGCTTGTGTTTTCAGTAAAATCAGTTAATGTTACAGCAATACCAAACATGTTTTTTTAAAAAAAATCTCAAATGTAGTACTGGGATACTGGGTCTTTATGGATAGCAGAAATGATCAACATTGGTTCATTGGTGTAGTTAGTTGAAGCATAAAGTATCTAACGGATGTTCTAGAAAATGTTAGGTGATGAATGCAGTCAGTCAATGAATGAATGAGTGTTATTCATATTTTGAAAAAAGAACATAAAGGAAGCCAAGAACCAAATAGCCAAAGGACCTCAGTGTTAAAACTTATAGCCAACATAGGATCAACGGAGGGGGCCATACTTAAAAGAACCTCAGGTATGGAGTTATAGATAGAGAAATTTTTTTAAGAGGTAACCCATTCTTTGAAAATCCATCTAGAATGCTGAATAATGTTATGTGATTATGGACGGACTGAAATTAATTAAATAGAAGGAAATTAGTATCTTGAAAAGAGTGTGTAGCTCTTGAGACTATGCACATGCCTTCAACAAAATCCATTTGTGCCTTTCATGTTGGAATGGCAGCTCCGTTTTTCAAAAGACCTGCAGGTTATATGTTGCCTATTGGCAACTGATTTTAGTAAGTGCTTTGCAATCTCAGTGTATCTGAGGAGTGCTAGGTTGGAGAAGGCTGACTTTTGACTGAACATAAGTTATATTAAGCACATTTCTATTTTTAAAAAAATTCTAATTATGACCTACTTTTTATTATGAAAAATGCTGTAGTTCCACCTGCATTTTACTCTTGCATTGTTTTTCCTCTGAAAATCGTCTTTCGAGGTTGCTGTTTGTTATTGAAATAGCACTCTTGGGGAAACTGAGCTGGTGAGATGGTAAAAGAACAGTGTAAACAAATCTCTTTCTGATTATTTATCAAATGATTTTTCACTACTCTGCATTTTTCCTCTTCTACTCTGCCTTCCTTTTTTAATTGTTCCTAGTTATTCCCATATTTGTGTTTTTTTCCTCCAATCCTCTTCCTGATGATCATTTACTCACTTATTTATGAATCAAATTTATAAGGCCACCCATCTATGCAGTAAAACTCTGGGCAGCCATATAAATTATGGATCATATGTCCCTGAAGGCATGCTCAGAAAGTATATTGGCAAACTGCTTCCTATAGACAGGAACCTCTAAATCTAATCTGCCTTAGAGAGGACAAAAAAGTTGACATTTGCCTCATTTGCTTTCAGAAGCAGTTTAAATGCAGTTGCCTCTCTAAATAGAAGCACTTTTTTAGAGCAGGTATTATAGTCTTCTGCTTTCTGTCTTCCAGAAAGGATGTGCCCATTCCTCTCTTGCCACTGATTAAATCTATGCCTTAATGGAGCTAATCCTAATTCCATCCATATACTTGGTTCTCGGGACAGAGGAAGGGGCAACAGATCTATTCCTTGGTGGGACTGGAGATTTTGAATCTATTTGATCACTGCCTCCCACTCCATCCCCAGATTACTTTTGCTGTCCTGACATGGTTAGAATAGGGAAGGCAGAAATATTTGAACCAGCAGGTCAAACAAAGAAAACAAGGAATGTAAGAATAAAACGTATTTACCATAAACCCATTTCCATTTTACTATCTTCTATGAGCCAGGAGTTCCAGAAAATTTCCCTTGAGAGATCATCTGCTTCAGACATGGTCCTATGGATTCAGCCAGCACTTCTTTCTGCATAGCGTAGCCATGTTGCTAGCTGATTTGTGGTTCACAGTTCCTTGGGAACGATTGCAAATTGTACTTTTATATGTAATGTAGATAGTGCTTGAGAACATTTTCATAAAATCATTGCATATTAGTAGTCTGTCCAGATCCTAAATGTAAATGCAGATGCTATTATATCTTCTAAGATAATACAGAATGATATCCTTTCTGGACTTAGTGGCATCCTAAGCACAGAATCAGTGCAAATCAATAGGGACCTAATGTTTACAAAGGGCATCACAAAGTACCTTCTTTTGCTATTATTTTTTAGCCATAAAAATGTCTTCATTTTGGTGCTTTTGCTAGTGATAATATTGGGTGCCAATTTTTTTTAATGTGGCAGGTCTGTTGAAGATAGGTGGTACCATCTGAATATAAAACACGGTTGTTTGATTACTTACAGAGTAGGTAAGGTACAGAATGTATGGGTACATTCAGCGTGTAAGCATACATTAGAACTCAAAATTATGCTTTTTGACAATCAATTTCCTTTGAGCTGTTGACTTCTCCCTTCTAACTACTCCTTTCTCCCTGTGGATGTTTCTCTTGAAAAAGAACTTCGGAGGGTCTTCCAGATTTCATAGTGACTTTCTTACCTGATTGATTAGAATTTTTTTTCCATGACTTTATAATCCAAGAAAGGATATATTTTGATTTGAGGCCTAAGCAGCTAAAATTGCCAACTACACTACAAACATTTCTTCTAATTCATTCATTCATCTCATATCCCAGTAGCCCGGAGCAGAGAGAGGGGCACTTGGGAATACTTGGGGAGAGATTTGTAATCTTAGTCCTCATTCATTGGACCACACAAGTGAAACTGTTTCTTCATTCATGCTTGTCAGCAATTGACTTAATCAGGCAGGGATGGTATATTTTTAGCCCATGGTTAGTGATAAGTGCCAAAGGGTTTGTAAGAGTGCAACGTTTAGTAACAGGGCTCATTTTGAGTCTATCCTGCTTTCCTTTCCCACAAAACTGGTGTCTGCCTGTGATATATTTCATCTAAGTGGGAGAAAAACTGTAAAGATGCACACAGCTTTCAGTGGTCTCTTTCAGCCCTGCTAAAGAAGGCTTACCAACTGCAGTCTTTCATGCCCTGAATTATTCAAACAGGTTTAACTATTTTTAAAATGAATTGATAAAGGGTACTGGCAATTGTCCTAAAAGGTATGCTTGCACAATTACACTGAATTTTCTGCTGTATAAACCTCCCCTTCCCAGCAATAACATAAGTAATCATATACTCTGCAGAGAATCCTTAATTATTGCAGTTTGAACGAATAAACAGCATTATGCAATACTTTAGGAAAAGAACTGTGAGCCAGTTCTGCTGGCAGTATTATATACTTAAAAATAGAATAGAGGAGATACTTCCTCTCATTATCATAGTTAGTTCAAGAGGAATTCTGGCAACATAAGATTCTTAAATAAATTTATGGTTTGCTTCAGCAAAATGTTTTAAAATCAATGGGAAATGGATAGCGTTATTATTATACAATGTGGCTTCTGTTTCCAGTATATTCCAAATGAACATTTTACAGAGATAAACCGCACTATTTATTTGTGGTGCAGGTATAGAGAGAATTTTGAAAGATAGTGTTGCACCAAGACAGATCACTTCATGTTTGATAAAGAGGGTGGGTAAGCAAGTATACTGTTTTAGGGAAAGAAACCCTATACAATTTCAGCAATAGATAGTCATCCTTTCAGCTTCTTGTTTAGTAGAGAGAGATAATTTGCTAGTAGCATGTTTGCTAATTTGTATTCACCAGGCTAGAAACCACAGGCCCTGTTGGCACAAAACTCCCGTGGATTTCAGTTTATTCGAGCATTTTGTTATTTTAACAGAAATGGTGCAATTTTAACAGTTGGAAGCTTTGGCTTTTCAACAGTCAAATGGGGAAAGTCATCTGTCTCAGCAGTTAATTCAGTTTTAGAGAAGGGTAGCCAGGCTGGAATCATCCAGAGGTGGTAAGACTGCAATTCCCAGAATCCTCAGTCATGAAGAAATAAAGCTAAAATAATGTAGTTTCTCATACTGTTTCCTGAAAAGTGACAGACTTTGCTTAAGAAAATAGCTTCTGTGCCAACAAGTTAAAGCAGGGAATAAAATCATAAAAAAGAAGCTTTAAATGTGTGTGGTTTCTATCACAGAAACAGCTTTTGTTTCCATTTGTGTATCTTAATTAGTTGTTCTGCTTCACACTGGGAATGATAGTCTGGAAGTCACACTTATGTTAGGGTAGAGTCATGCAACCTTTGATCCCCCATCAATATTTGGTGAGAGGTGATGGATCACCTAACCCAAGTTTTTGTTACGCTTTCCCACTAAGAAGCTATGTTTCTATGCAGTGTACAAGTGGCTCAGTGTTGCTCAAAGATACCTTTTACTGCTATTTTAAAGTTTCCTGTGACCTCCATCTGCAAGCTTTCTTTCTTTTTATTTGCATTTAGATGTAGTTTTTCCAATCCGAGCGTTGAAGAAAGGTACAGAATAAAAAAACCTTAACCAAAAAACAGTAATCAATTATCACTATAAAAACAAGGTGGAAATACAGGTGAAACTCAAAATATTAGAATATCGTGCAAAAGTTCATTTATTTCAGGAATGCAACTTAAAAGGTAAAACTAATATATGAGATAGACTCCTTACATGCAAAGCAAGATAGTTCAAGCTGTGATGTGTCATAATTGTGATGATTATGGCTTACAGCTCATGAAAACCCCAAATCCACAATCTCAGAAAATTAGAATATTACATGCAATCAATAAAATAAAGATTGTACATAGAACAATATCGGACCTCTGAAAAGTGTAAGCATGCAAAAGTATTCAGTACTTGGTTTGGGCCCCTTTTGCAGCAATTACTGCCTCAATGTTGCATGGCATGGAAGCCTTTGGCACTGCTGAGGTATTATGGAAGACCAGGATGCTTCAATAGCGGCCTTCAGCTCTTCTGCATTGTTCGGTCTCATGTCTCTCATCTTTCTCTTGGCAATGCCCCATAGATTCTCTATGGGGTTCAGGTCAGGCGAGTTTGCTGGCCAATCAAGCACAGTAATCCCACGGTCATTGAACCAGGTTTTGGTGCTTTTGGCAGTGTGGGCAGGTGACAAGTCCTGCTGGAAAATGAAGTCAGCATCCCCATAAAGCTCAACTGCAGAAGGAAGCATGAAGTGCTCCAAAATCTCCTGGTAGATGGCTGCATAGACCCTGGACTTAATGAAGCACAGTGGACCAACACCAGCAGATGACATGGCTCCCCAAATCAAGACAGACTGTGGAAACTTCCCACTGGACTTCAAGCATCTTGCAGTGTGTGCCTTTCCATTCTTCCTCCAGAGTCTGGGTCCTTGGTTTCCAAATGAGATGCAAAAGTTGCTCTCATCAGAAAAGAGGACTTTGGACCACTGAGCAACAGACCAGTTCTGTTGTTCTTTAGCCCAGGTAAGACGCTTCTGACACTGTTTGTTGTTCAGGAGCAGCTTGACAAGAGGAATATGACATTTGAAGCCCATGTCCAGGATCCGTCTGTGTGTGGTGGCTCTTGATGTGCTGACTCCAGCCTCAGTCCACTCCTTGTGAAAGTCCCCAACACTTTTGAATGGCCTTTTCCTGACAATCCTCTCCTGGCTGCGGTCGTCCCCTGCTGCTTGTGCACCTTTTTCTTCCACACTTTTCCCTTCCACATAACTTTCTATTAATGTGCTTTGATACAGCACTTTGGGAACATCCAACTTCGTTTGCAATTACCTTTTGAGGCTTTCCCTCCTTATGGAGGGTGTCGATGGTTTTCTGCTCAACCATCAGGTCAGCAGTCTTTCCCATGATAGTGATTCCTACTGAACCAGACTGAGAGACCATTTAAAGCAGGGGTGGGAAAACTACGGCCCGCGGGCCACATCCGGCCCGTTGGTCTGTTCAATCCGGCCCGCCCCTGAAAAAAAATCGCTGGACTGCCCTGTATTGCCCTGTATTGCCCTGCGCCGTGTGGCCCCCAAAGCTGCAAAACAGTGCGGAGCGCTCTCGGGTAGGAAAGAAAAGAAGAACTTTGCAAAGGCCTCGGCTGGGAGTTCGAAATCACCTTCAAGTGCGACCTCTCCGAAGGTGAGTCCCCGCTGATCCCCTTTTTTTCCGGGGCTTCCAGGCTTAAACTTTGCAAAGGCAAAGTTTGCAGGTGGGAGCGTCTTCTGGCCGAGGAGCGGGAAGGGTTCCGCCCGGCGGGCGGGCGGACTGCTTGAGTGGGCTGCTTGGAGCCACCTAAAGCTAGGCCGCTGCTGGTGGAGCCTTGCCCTGCCTTGGTGCCCCGTTTCCCGGCTCGGCGGTCCTGCTCGGGCGGCACTTTAAAAGCCTGCTCCCAGCACCCGAGCAACTTCCCAGCAACTTGCGGCTTCCTTTTTCCTCACGGGTGCTCGCGCCTGGCCCCGAGCCACGCAGCGGAGGGGAAACCCGGAGACCGCGGGTCGCCTCCTCCAAGCAGCCCGCCCACCCGCCGGGCAGAACCCTTCCCGCTCCTCGGCGGGAAGACGCTCCCGCCTGCAAACTTTGCCTGTGCAAAGTTTAAGCCTGAAGCCCCGAAACCCGAGCAACTTCCCAGCAACTTTCGGCTTCCTTTTAACTCGCGGGCGCTCGCGCCTGGCCCCAAGCCGTGCGGCGGAGGGAAGCCCGGGGGCGGGCTGCTTGGAGGAGGCGACCCGTCGGTGCTCCGGCAGCAGCAACAGGCAGTTCCGCCCGGGCTCCGCTCAGGTGTCCGGCTGGGGCTGTCAGGAGTTGCTACCGCCGGCGCAGCTCACGCGGCTCCAGTCCCGCGTTGCCTTGGGAAGGAAAAGGCAAAACCAGGAGCCGCTGAGCCTGAGCCTCCGGTTCCGCTGCTGCTGTTGCAAAGCACCGCCACGGCTCTTCCTTTTTGCCTTTCCCTTCCCGAGGCAACGCGGGACTGGAGCCGCACCGGCGGTAGCAACTCCTGACTCAGGGGGCCTCCGAGGGGAGGAAGGAGGAGAAGAGTGGGGGAAGGGTGGGGGCGATTCCCAAAAATCTTGTGCTGACCCGGCCCGTCTTATCAAATTTTAAAAGTCAATGCGGCCCCCAAGCCAAAAAGTTTGCCCACCCCTGATTTAAAGGCTCAGGAACCCTTTGAGGTGTTATGGCTTAATTTGAGTGGGACACTTTGAGCCTGGAATATTGAACCTTTTCACAAGATTCTAATTTTCTGAGATTGTGGATTTGGGGTTTTCAATTATGACACATCATGGCTTGAACTATCTTGCTTTGCATGTAATGAGTCTATCTCATATATTAGGTTCACCTTTTAAGTTGCATTACTGACATAAATGAACTTTTTCACGATATTCTAATTTTTCAAGTTTCACCTGTATGTGACCTGTGTAGTATCAGAAAATATATCTGATTTGATAGTTTGTGCATGTTGCTGTATTTTATGCATCACCTACCTACAGAGAAATGGAAAAATGAGAACAATAATTTTGCTTTCTTGAAATTGGATGTATGTATAAGGCATTGTACAGGTAAATTAAGATGACAGACTGAATCCTAATCCATGGAAGACAGCAATGCTGTGTTGGAAAAATAGATGATGGATGAAAGGTGGCTTCTGATTTTAAATAGGGTTCCAAAACAAACAACAGCAAGGACTGAGCATAGGAGTTGTCCTGGACAAATGCTAATTGAAGAGTGTCACATAGAAATGTAGGAGTGTGTGTATGCGTGTGTATGCTTGCATGTGCATGCATGTAGGTGTATGTATGTATATAAGTGTGGGTGGGTGGATGGATGGATAGTTGGGTGGGTGGGTGTTTAGGTCTGTCAGGGAGCGGGAGTGTGGCTTTGTTGGCTGTGGAGGAAAATGGGGAAGGGCAAAGTCCGGCTGGGCAGAGCAGGGGAGAGATAGAACAAGGGAGAGGGAGTTCAGAGGAAGACCCAGGCCCACCCCCTCTTCATCCTAGGGCACACAGGGAGGAAGGGAGAAGGGAGCAACATGGGTTGCATAGCTTATGGGGGAGGAAAGGGCCTGATTCCATTCATTAGCCACACCTGGGAATGAGAGTTTAAAAGAAATACATGCTGAGTGTGGCAGCTGCTGGTAGCAAACGTGAGTTTATCTTGTGTTGACTTTGGTTATCTTGTGTTGACTTTGGTTATCTCCTTTGGTTTCTGGAATCTTCCCAGCTGTGCGGAGTTATTGCCATGCCTTATAGTTATACTTATAGTTACAGTTTTGTTGACCACCTTTTGGACTTGATTCTCTGCAGCCAAAGGCTGTTCCTGGGAGAGTTTTTCTCCAGCTAGAAGATAACCAGGACATTGGGGGCAAGTAAAGGGACTCTTACTGATTATCTGACTGTGTTGCCTTTGTGCCACACCCCGGGTCATCACAAGGTCACTATCCTATCTGGGGAGGGCTGATCTTGCCTATTCATGTACTAATAACTTGTGATCTGTGTAAGGCTGTCTTTAAAGATTTTTTGAGAAAGTTGCAATTCAACTGGTATATAGTTCCCCTCTCCTAAGATCCATCTAGCAAGACTAAGAAGAAGAGCCTTCTCTGTAGTGGCGTCCTCCTTGTGGAACATCATCCCTGAAGAGATAAGATTGCCCCCCCGCCTTTAAATACGTTTTTGTAAGGCCCTGAAGGCCTGGTTCTGCCAACAGGCCTTGGCAGAACCAAGGAAACCCCAGAGAGACATGTAGCCCATCAAGTGGCTCGCCTGATTGTTGTGACCAGGTGGGTGGAGGCTTATTGGTCTTTATATTGGGGCTGTCATAAGCCACTCAGAGTCACTGAAAATGAGTTGAGTGGCCATAAAAAATTTCTTAATAAATAAAAAAATATACCGACTATTGTACAAGGTTTCCAACCAAATTTAGAGTTCTAGTTTTAACTACAGGATAAGAAATACTTTCAATATTTCAATGATCTATCCATTACAAGCTTTTCCCCTTCATAGTGTTCAGCAATTAAATGCCTATGAAAAGCTCCCAAATAAGATATTTTGGAAGCAATAAATAAATGTCATGGCTAAGTGCATTGATAGCCTCATTTCCATAAATGTAAAGCTCCCTAAACTGTTTGGTAATATTAACTTGTACTAAGTTCCATAATGTGCCTCTGTGATATGTGAAAACATTTCTTTTTATCGTTCTGATCTTTTCCAATTTACTTGTCATTCATATTCCTTGGATGGCTTCAAATTCTAGCATTAAGAGATGTTTATCTCCCCACTCATTTTTTCCATGCTGTGTAGAATTTGAAATACCTTTGGCATATTTCTCCTTAAGTATATTTTTTTCAGTTATAACATTTCCTTATCAGGGAGTTGCAAGATGCATTAATTATGTGAAGCATTTCAGGTTCTCTTCATCTTATCATACTGATTTATTTAAGTTCCTTTTTACAACAACAGGCTCCACCATATTTTAGAGCCTCCAAGCACTGTCCAGGAAACATCACTTCCCAAATGATTTTCGCATGTGCACTGTTTCTTACGATGATTTGATCTCTCTTAGTAGCTGTAATCTTTTTCTTTACTCTTGTGTCCTATTTCCAAGCCATTCCTATATCATCTTCTACCCCTATGGATAATTCAAGCCAACTTGGAAGCTCTTCAGCTCCAGCCAGTTTTTCTTTAGGATTCAGTTTAAGAGCATTTTAATGTCAAACACTAAGAGTTTGTATCTGCTTTAAATGTAACCTGTTCCATATGTAATTTAAATCTCTGTATCTTATGCTTCCAGAGAAAATTTCTAGATGTACAGTATACAGAGTCACATAGATCAGTGGAGGCTAGTTGCTTTCTCAAAAGCACATGTTAAGTTTAGTCTTCAGTTAGGATCTCAGACATAACTATAGGAATAATCCTTTGATGATTGAGGGATCCGGTCCTCATGATCACAATTTTTTGATTAGGCCTGAAGACCAACCAATAATTATAGCCCTTGCTGAACTGAAGGGTTTGAGGACAGGAAAAATTGTGCATATAGAAATATAGAAAACCCTTTGGTAGTGCAAATATCAGAATTGAATCTTTAAATTTGTGAACTATCCAGACTGATTTCTGCCTAACATGTTATCTGTCACTTTGAATGCCAACCAATAGGCTTAAAACTTAAAAATATTTTGTGGTACCAGAGGTCCCATCACTATTTTCTTCTCCAAACAACCATGATAAGTCTAAATTTATTAAATCATTTAGGCAGAAATTACTTCTCGTGCAGATTTCCCAAACCTTCCCGGCTTTACCGACCAGCAGGGGGCAGAGAGGGAATGGTTCGTCTCAAGTGTTGGCAAGCTCACACGTGCACACCTCCATTTTGCGTGTGGGGTTTGCATGTGTACCCGCTGCTCAGGCAAACGGAACATGTGTGCTTGCACACGCAGGCGCTTGCCCAGCTTTTCCATGGCCTGGTTGCAAATAGCTCACGACCCCCACTAGTGGCCCATGGCCCAGAGGTTGCGGAGCCCTGTCCTAATGCCCTATTTCCTGGAGTAAAGGTAGCAGAAGCCAGGTGGTGCTGCCTTTTGATACCATCACAGATTCTTTGGAGGACTCTCCCACAGTGAAGAACAGACTGTCATCAATTGCTGCCTGCATTCAGAGCGATATTGAAGAATGAATTATCCCTGGAGAACCTTCTAACTAGATCAGGCTATATGCTGTTTTATTCTTCTTGAGTTGTCATTGTTTTCACCATGACTTTTGATTTTATGTCTTTTTATGCCTCTTGTGGATTGTTTGAAAAGATTTTTTTATATCTTGCAAGCTGCTGATGGTCAAATTGATTGAAGTGAGGCACAAATGCAATAAATAAATAGATTTATTTATTGCATTTGTAAACAAATAGAGGGTTTCTTGGTGCCTTTGAGAGTCTCTGCCTCACCCTTGTTATTTTTAGATTCTTTTGATTTAGAAAAATGGAAAAGTGACATGTAGATTAATGGAAAAACCCTCAAACACTCTTTGTAAAGGATGCCTGTCTATGTTACATAAGCCTTGCAAAGTTAATGGCCTTTAGAAGTTATGTCCATATGGCTAGAAAAATGCAAGAGTAAATTGCAATGTGAAGGGTATCCCAAGAGACTACAAAGGAGATGATAGGGAGCAATTCCCAGTAGTTTGCCTTCTGTTAAATGCATGTTTTATTATGGGGCATAGAATAACGGATTTTGCATAACATTTTCTCAAAATTCCAAATGTGTTTCCAAAAATCAGAGGACTCCTGCTTTGGATAGAGAGATCTTTAAATAATTGATGTGATACTCCACGCTTAACATTTTTTTTAAAAAAAAAACACAAGTTTTATTAATTTTTAAAACACACAAATTATCATTATTCATTACATGTTTAAACCTTTTTTCATTGTAAATTTAACAAGTCAGATAAATTATGATTCTGTTTTAAACCATTTCCATATAACATACAAAAACCTCTTATTCAATTTCCCTTTACTTCTCTTTACTCTTATTCAATATCATTATTATTATTTCATCTATTTCTTTCTGACTTAGTTACCATTATTCTCATTCTATATTTCTGCAAGCTTTTACTAATTCTCCCCCCCAAAAAAACATATACACACAACACACAAAACATAAAAAAAATCTTTTTGGAAAGTAACTTGGACCCAGGTATCTCTCTCTTCATGGACTTCAATTATCTTCATGCTCATCTTACATATCATTACTTATTTTATTTACTATTCTAAGTCTTCTATATTAACTTCTCCACATATTTCACTCTTCTTAATTCTATCTTAATTAATCATCTTAGTTTGAATCATTATATTTGTATCTTTTGTCCATTTTTTATCATCCCTTTGTCTCATTCCTTATAAAAAAGAAGAAAATAAGTTTCTCCTGAAATCATTAATCAGAGTATGATGCCTTTCTATCTCCCCCCTGAATTAATCAAATTAACCTTTAAGATAACATCCAATACCCAATCCGATTTTGCTTGGTACATTCTATCTAACTAGTACATCCAAAATAATTAAATACATAATTAGACAATAAATCCAAATATTAAAAACAAATACTATAATAAAAATTTTATAATAACATCAATACCATAATCTTATTAAACTCTTTAATTAAAACAGTATTCTAAACCTCCCCTATTATTAAATTTTAAAGCCAATCATTATTAAACATTTTAACATTTTAATCTCTTATCAACTCTTAAACCATTACAATACTACTATCTCATCTTATGTACCTTGCAAAATCTTTTTGAAGAAATTATACTTTATCCATTATCCCTAAAAAAAAATTCCTTATTTCCATTTAATTTCAAAACATTGTAGCTTTTCTCCACC
Source organism: Notechis scutatus (assembly GCF_049901735.1). Taxonomy (NCBI): domain Eukaryota; kingdom Metazoa; phylum Chordata; class Lepidosauria; order Squamata; family Elapidae; genus Notechis; species Notechis scutatus. Next base: position 69,363,209 of record NC_142009.1, on the reverse strand, counting down.
TTTTCCCTTTCTTTCTTCTCCCAACAAACCTTTCTACCCCCCCTTCTTCTAGCCTCTGCCTTACTGGCTTCCCTTCTCTGTCGTGTTCCTTTTCCCTTTTGTTTACTATCATCATATTGATTTTGCACCTTATTTTTCCCTTTCTTAAATGTTTTTTTAGATCTTAAGTCCTTTAATTCTCTTCTTTTCTCTCTTCCTTCTTTCTTGATCAAATTCTGAGATTCATTAAAGATGGCTTCTTCCTTTCTTTCTTGTTCCTCTGCTGTCTTCATCTGTTGTAATGTTTGTTGATAGTTAGTAAGCGCCATTTCTAAAAAAAGGAAAGCTTCTTCCACACCATCTTTACCATTTTTTTTTGCTTGCTCATATTCTTTTCTCAGTTCCTCAACAGAAAGAGCCATTATAAATCTTTTCTTTCTTTTCCCCTTCTTTCTTCTTACAACAACCAGAATATTCCAAAGAAAATAAAGAAAATAAAGCAGTCCCAAAGTTATCAGTCAATCCAAACCAAGGCAGAGTTCTCACTTTCTCCTTCTGGGGTAATATCAATCAAAGAGAAAGAAAGTCCAATTCTGTTTAAAATCTTATTACAATATATTCTAGTCTTCAAATCCTTAAGGCATCTCCTCCAACAAAGTCTTAGCATACAAATATTTTCTTTTTAATCCTCTCTCTTCCCACTCATCGCTTAAAACCACTTTTCACCTAAAAAAAATAGGTTTCTTAATATCCAGTTATTTATTCCGTAGGAAAAGAGGGTAAGCTATCCTTTCAGCACCATCAAACTGCCGCTTTTTTCCTCTTCTGGCAGGTATTATTCAGAAAGTCATACTTTTCAGGAATTTTATTAGAGATGTCTTAGAGTCCTAGGAGCCAAGAAAAACTTTCTCCTTTCAAGCACTTTCTCCACTTCCTCCTGCGCATTCTTACCCGGCTGCCAGCTTCTTTGTGGCGGCCATTACGGACCGCCGCTGCACCGTCCTGGGAAAAGGGGTTCTGCTGGTCGGGGAGGGGTCTGCAACACCCCCAAACCCCTCTCCGGATCCCCTACCTTCAGCTGCCCCTGCAGGGCAGCCTAGCTCCGCACCCGTCTGGGTCGGAGCCCCAAAAGCGGCTAGCGCGGCAGGGATCGCGCAGCCGCAAATCCCTGCCGCTCGCGAAGCCGACAAACCGGAAGTTTTCCCACGCTTAACATTTTTATCAGTCCTTCAGTGTAGACCAAATTAAGAAACAGGCACAACAGGGATTCCAGGAAAGCCTTTTATTATCGTAAAGCAGAATAGCAAAATCTTGGAAGCCCATCCAAGATCTTCTCTGACTCTAGCTTATGTTAAACAAAATCAATGCAAGGTTATTTTGAATCTCTTTCCCATGGTTCCCTCTGTCTCAGGACAATCGTTTTCCCCTTAATGTCTCTCATAGTTTCGCCAGGTCTATTATAAACTCCTTTTACATGCTTGCTTTGTGGACCCTAATTTGAATAGGCATGTTCATTAACTTTACTAATAGCTGCCTGATAATCTACCAAGAATACAAGATTTACAGGCACCTTAAATGTAGTGGGATGTGAAAATGACCTTAGGAGACAGGAAGAAGAGATGCAGCCTAGACAACTGTCTGATAAGAGAACAAGTCCAAAGCAGGAATGGTGATGGAGAAAGCATCTCGGAATTGACTGTCCAGCATTTCAGAATTGATTCTCCCTAATTCTCTGGAACATAAAGGCAAGACTGATGTCTGTCCTTTAGGGTAATCCAAATCAGGAAACCAAAACCCAAAATATTAATAGTTTCTTTTTTGTAAGGTTACAGTAACAGAGTCTTGCAAATCTAAAAGCACTTCCCTCTTCCCTTGCCTTTTCATCCCAGAGAACTAGGAAGAACTAGAAAGGTCAGTTTTGAAATGCTTTCTTTATCCCCATTCCTGCTTTGAACTTTTTCTCTTATCAGACAATTGTCTAGGTTGCAGCTCTTCCTCCTGTTTCTCAAGGTCCTTCTCACAGCCCAATAGAGAGAAGTACTAGTTTAAAAAATGGCCATAGTGAGGGGGCTAGGTTGCTTTATATATTATATTAAAAGGTGTCTTTTGAGATTTTGGTGTGAGAAATGCCTTGCAATGAATTAAAAGAGCTTCAGTTTTACTCAGCAATAAACTGACATAGGTGAATGACACAAACAATGGAATAAATATAAGACAATATATGGGTGGTATATTTCACATATCCAACTATATAGACAATATATAGTTCACCACCTGCCTAATCCTTTTTTAACTTTGTAATTCATGTGGTATTTTCTATGTGATCTTTGAAATTGGGGTCATCTGACTCTTCATATATTCTATTATATTAGCTTACGGTGCAGTGGGGATGCAAGTTTGGTAGCTTTCCATTAAACCTCTGCCTGAAACACAACCAAACTTTCTTTATCAGAAAAGGAACATGTAATTATAATCTTGAATAACCAATTGAGTTTTGAAAAGCTCTGAGTTCCCACGTCCTCAGCTGGACTTTTAGAAAGACTGCCAAAATACCATAGACTTTTCAAGTTGACAGTAAGCCTCACAAGCAGACCTATTTCTCTGATGTTTCCTGCTGAGTTTTAAAGCCTAAGAAGCTCAAACAGTATGTGCAACTTGGCATCCTCCTGCTACTTATGCTATGCAACTCAAATTGTACATAGCTTGAATTCCTTCTGCCAGTTTTATGCACACCTATGAGACTAATAAACTTGCTGCTCATTAAATTCACCGGTAGCCCCCCTGGAACTGTACAGAAAGTAAACTAATGCCAAAACATTACAGTTATTCTATTCCAGCAATCAGTTTGAAAGCTTTGATGTAAATAATAGTAATTTGTTTTCCCCCTGTGTGATCTATAGTGGCCATTCTGGATCTTTTTTTTTTTTTTTTTTTTGCAGAATTATAAAGTACTTGTTTCAGGGATAACATTGGAATGTTATTTATACATTGATTATTAAGATACACTTATTATTAAGAAAGTTGATAACCATTCTGTTTTGGTTCATATATTTGATTTCTTATTTATGTTCCTGAAGTTTCTTTTAGGGATTGAATAAGATAAACTCAGTTTTCTAGTAACGCTTTTTCCACTTTTTTAAAAAAAATAAGCTCTAGAAATTTAAACTCATAAACTGGTTTAAATCCTGCAATTGTTTTAGAATAGATCTAGATAGTCCCGTCAGGGCTTTTTCTTTTGCTCTGAGATAAAAGATTTCTGCTAGATTGTACTACGTTTTTGTCTGCAAAGAGTCAATATTCCAAAGGCAGAAATGGGCTGAAAAGATTCCTATAAAATAATCTACCCAAAGTGAACCTGACTAAGTATATGGATACCAGTATATTGGTGCTTTGCTTTCTACATTCAGTGCTCCTAGGCCAGCACAAGTAGTTTATCCAAAATGTAAGGTGAGGGTTTTCTTTAAGAATTATAATATTAAACATTTATGTTGACAAGGAAATGCGTGTTCCTGATGCTCTTATATTAGTCAGAATAAGATAATGCTTTCTTATTGTTATTCAGGTTTCTCTTGTCTTCTGTTGACAATTTTTTTGAGGGTTTGACGTAAGAGATACCATGATTCATTAATCATTTAATCTCCACATGTTGAATAACTATGGACTTTAGTGAAAACAGAGATGTATCATCAAATTGTAAAGATGATGTGATTTCCCAGCATTGAATAGTCTTTATTCCTTTTGTCTGATCTTGGTAGTTATTTTCCTGATATATTAATTTTAGCATTATCAAATACTGTTTTCATTTATTCTTGTTTTAAACTTACCTCACTTCTCCACGTCTAAAAAAAAATTACATGTTTGAAAATAGAGGAAGCTATATTTATTTATTTATTTATTTTATTTTATTTGTCAATTGCTTACAAGATAATAGTATAAACATAGTTATGAATACATGGATACATATAAGAAAATAAAAGAAACAATAGGACAGGGATGGTAGGCACTTTGGTGCGCTTATGCACTCCCCTTACAGACCTCTTAGGAAAGGGATGAGGTCAATAGTAGACAGTCTAAGGTTAAAGTTTTTGGGGTTTGGGGAAGAAACCACAGAGTCAGGTAGAGTATTCCAGACATTGACCACTCTGTTGCTGAAGTCGTATTTCTTGCAATCAAGTTTGGTGTGGTTAACCATTAGTTTGTATCTACTGTGTACTCTTGTATTGTTATGGTTGAAGCTGAAGTATTCATTGATAGGTAGGACATTGCAATGTATGATTTTAGATACTATACTTAGATCGGACCGAAGGCGGCGTAGTTCTAGGTTTTCTAGGTCTAGAATTTCAAGTCTGGTGGCATAAGGTATTCTGCAACGAGAGGAGTGGAGAACTCTTCTTGTGAAATGTTTCTGGACTTTTTCTACTGTGTTAATATCATATACATAATGTGGGTTCCAGACTGATGAGCTGTACTCAAGTATTGGTCTAGCAAATGTTTTGTATGCTCTAGTTAGTAGTGTGATATTACCAGAGAAAAATATTAAAAAATATTGAGACCACCCTCTTTGAATATAGAAGCCTGTAAGTGAGTTCCACCTGTGGTTTCTAGAAGTTGATCCTTTTGCACAGGACAATCAGTAGACAATGAGGAATGGATAACATCAAATTTTAAAGTACAAATTTTAATTAAAAAATCTGAGTAAATGGGGTCTAATTAATAATGGAAGAGATCTCTAATTTTCTCAGTGTTAAAATGATATCGTTGTGACTAACCATAATGCAAATGAAGTTGTATTTAGTGAAGCAACTCCCAAATCTATCTCCAGGTGGTAATCAAGAACATGATGTCCAATTTAGTTTTAGCAGAAATATGAAGGTTTTTGCATTCAATTTTTTTTTAATCCACACTATGGTAAATACAATAAAGTTGATTTCTTTTTGTCCTCTTAGTTTAATATTTTCCTCTTTTTGATTTTTAGGATCCGGCATTTTCTTCAGTGATTCATGACAAACTACAGGTTCCCAATAGTACCCGGAAAGCGTGGAATGACAGAGACAACCGGTGTGATGTGTGTGCCACTCACTTGAACCAGCTGAAGCAGGAGGCTATTCAGATGGTCTTAACACTTGAGCAAGCAGCCAACCCAGAACACTGTGATGCTTCTCCTGGCTCTCCTCCTCCCCTTCCCAATATTCCCACCTTAGTGGGCTCTCGACATATGGGCAGTCTACAACCCAGAGACTGGGCGTACCTATCTGCTCCTTATGCTACTTCCAATTATGCTGGCTTTCTGCCTAACAAACTCAGTGGAAAAGTGAACAACATAGGAATCGTTAATGGGATAGAGAAGAAAAATGGTTCCTTGGGACACCAGACAAAGGTCAGTGTACAGATGGCTACCAGTCCCAGCAATGGTAACATCCTGAATTCTGTGGCTATCCAGGCTCATCAGTACCTAGACGGCACCTGGTCCTTGTCAAGAACAAATGGTATTACTCTGTATCCCTATCAAGTAAGTGGCGTTAGAAAGGATTTTCCCTCATTGATTCGTATCTACAGAGTATTCTGTGGCTTTAAGAAATACATGTGTACTTACTAATTCTGTGATAGTTATTTAATATAGAATGGTTGATCTCATCTGCAATGACAGGAATTCATGACCTTAAAATAAACCAAACATGCTGCCTTATTTTTGCAGTCTTCAACTCTTGTCAACCATTATGTGGATTGCTAAATTAGCAGTGCAAATAATAGATCTTTAGGATGAAGCAGTAACTTGATCTCAGATAGGTTCGGTTTGCTAAACATGTTTGATAAATACAACTGGTGCTGCAGAATTCTAAACATAAAATAATGGTTTCTTTGCATGTTGAGTGGGCGGTTTTTTCCTGGAAAATCTCCTAATGGGGAGAAATGCAAACACTGAATCTTTTTTGTTCTCTGCCTAGAAAACTTTTAGATAGGAATTTCAGCATGTTATAAAGCTATTAAAAGCTTAAGAAGGTAAGCTTCTAGGAGCGGTCATGACCTCGAATGTAACAGTAGTCCTTTGGAATTTTCTTCCTTCTATATTTCCAGCTGCAAGAAATTAGAAATTGAACTGGATTCAGTGGTTGAGGTCACAGTGGGAAGAGATGTTCTAAAGCAGAGGTACTCAAACTTGGCAATTTTAAGACTTGTGGACTTCAACTCGCAGAATTCTAGGAGTTGAAGTCCACAAGTCTTAAAATTGCCAAGTTTGGAGACCTCTGTTCTAAATGATATATAGTCTCTACACAAGATTCAAACTCTTGCAGAGTCAGCCTTCAAAGCCATGTTGAAGAATCAATATATGGAGAGAAGTCTAGCGTGGCTATAGCCTGCCAAGACATGTTAGCAAAGCCAGAGAATGTGGTGTTACTATACTTATGTGATTGTAAGCAGGTGTGACATCACCTTTAAAGAGCTAATGTTATTTTGCGTTCCCTTTTGTTTGCTTTACTGATTCTCCATTTCAGTGTAATGAAGGCTAAATTACAAAACATTTGTTGAATAATGGCCACGTTCGTTAGCTGCAGGACTGGTAATTTATGTTATCGTCTGAGAATTTTCTTCCATTAAAGGTACAAGGAGATGCTTTTTCCCTAAACCAAACAGCACAGAGGGACTTGGAGATTATCAGAGACTGTACAGAATCAGGCTGTTTCCACTAGTAGGTATTTTTCAGAAGTGCTGATCTAATAAGTCAAGAGGGAGAAATCACTGGATAAAAGAGTATTGTAAATCTAGCAATGGGATTCATTGCCCTGTTCATCATCTTTTTATCAGTCTTATTGTTCTGGAACAAGAGCTACGGGATAGCTAGATTTAATGGCTCCTGAGGTGGGTATATGACCACTGCAGTTAGTTTTCCTGGCAGAATTGATAGCCTGCCTGGCAGAATTGGTTGACTGTTATGAAGGTGGATCTTATTTTATTCTGTAGACTCTGTGCATCTCAAATAAGAAACTACTGTCTTGGGCATGCATCTCAGGAAATCTTAACAAAGAAAAATCTTCCAAGAAGAGGAACTCATAATTTATATTTAACATGTAAGAAAGTTTGGCCCTAGCCTTTAAAATCACTGGGATTAAATAGATAGAGGAGAAGAAATAGTTAGAATTTCTTCATTCTATGCAGGCTGGCCATACTTTGATTGAATTAGATGGTTCCCATCAGGTTTTGAGATATCATAAAAAGAGCAGGAAATGGTTGTTACCTCATTATATATGTAAAGCCAGGTACTAGAAGAATGGAATTTTCAGCCTTGTGTGCCCTAGATCAGGAGTCTCCAACCTTGACAATTTTAAGACGTGTGGACTTCAACTCCCAGAATTCCTCAGCCAGCTATGCTTTGCTGGCTGAGGAATTCTGGGAGTTGAAGTCCACAAGTCTTAAAGTTGCCAAGGTTGGAGACCCCTGCCCTAGATACTGTGCATCTTGTCCTATGTGTGAGGTTGCCATTTACTATTTATTTTTATTGTAGGTGGTAAATTATACAGGTGGTCCTTGACTTACAACAGTTCATTTAGTGACTGTTCAAAGTTACAACATCACTGAAAAAACATGACTTATGACTGTTTTCATACTTGCAACATTGCAGCATCCCCATGTTCACATGATCAAGCTGGATGCTTGGCAACTGGTTCATATTTATGATGGTTGCAGTGTCCCAGGGTCCCCTTTTGCGGCTTTCTGACAAGCAAAGTCAATAGGGAAGCTGGATTCACTTAACAACCATGTTTTTAACTTAACAACTGCAGCAATTCACTTAATAACTCTGGCAAGAAAGGTCATAAAATAGGGCTAAAATCACTTAACAAATATCTCACTTAGCAACAGAAATTTAGGGCTCAATTGTGATTGTTAAGTCAAGGACTACATTTATAGAGCCAGTCCTGTATTAACGATTTATACAACTTTATAGAAGAATGGTTATATAACAATTACAGAGTCCTCATTTAGTGATTGCACTCATGCAGTGATTTTTCACAGTTATGAAATAGATGAAAATTTAATAACTGGTAATTAATTACTGGTGACCAATCCTTGCATTTATAATCTCCTCAAGTCTATAAAACAGAGGTTCCCAAACTTTTTCAGTCCACTGCCCCCTTTGTGCTAGAAACTCATCCTCAGTGCCCCCCCACCCAGGGGTGGGATTTAAATTTCTGTGGGCATGGCCTAATTTGAGGAAGTGGCTTGCTGGTCACATGACTGGATGGGCGTGGCTTTCTTGTCATGTGACTGGCGTGACTTGCTGGCTGGGCGTGGCTTGCTGGTCACATGACCAGATAGGTGTGGTTTGGTGGTCATGTGACTGGGTGGGCGTGGCCAGGCGACTGGCAAACCAAATACAAGTGGTCCTCACTTAATGGCCAGTTGTTTAGCAAGTGTTCTAATTTATGACTAGCCTCCCCAGAGCTACTTGACCTGTTTTTGGAGTTTTGACAGCCATGCACACACATACACACACACTCCCTTCTAACCCTGCTGGAGCAGGTCATTGGACTGCAGAATCGGCAAAGCATCTCTGATTAGATTCTAGTAGTGAATAAAATCTAATCAGAGATGCTTTGCCGATTCTTGTTGATTTGTTTTATTTTTATTTCTTTATTTTATGTTCCTGAATTACATTGACATGTGTGTCCCTTCTTGTGCACAACCCAGAAGCTTTTGTGATTCTTTGCAGCAAAAATTACCGACCTCTGGCTTTGCTTGACTTTTCCAACATGCCACCACTGCCGCGTTCTAGGTGCTGGCCCCGTAGGTCCACCCCATTGAGCCCGCTGCACTGGAGGGACCTGCCCAAGCAAGTCCAAGCAGAGCAGTGCACCAAGTCAATGGGGTGAGCCTGAGAGAGGGAAAGAGAGAGAGAGAAAAGAAAGAGAGAGAGAAAGAGAGAAGGAAGAAAAGAAAGAGAAAAGGGAAAGAAAGAAAAAGGGACAAATAAAGAGGGGGGAATGGAAGGAACAGAAAGAAAAAGAAATAAAGAAGGAGGGAGGGTGGGAGGAGAAAAATAATGAGATATCTATTCTAGTCCAATCACCTGCTCCAGTAGGTTAGAAGGAAGTGTGTGTGTGTGTGTGTTCTCCTTGTAATTTACCAGTACATTTTGGTTTTGCCTTATTCAGAATTGGCACTTTAAAACATTGGGGAAAAGTAATTTTTTAGGGTGGAGATCTGGTCCAATGGATCCTGTTTAAAGTCTCAACAAAATGTGAGAGCTTCCTGATAGTCTTGACCATGTTTCATCCACAAAACTAGCCTCAGTCTAAACTAGGCCTCATTTCAATCTGATGCATCTGGTCTCTCTCTCTCTCTCTCTCTCTCTTACTCCCTCCCTCCCTCCCCCTCCCCCTCCCCCTCTCCCTCTCTCCCAGACTGGCTTTGCTCTACTTTCCCAATGTGCCTGCAGGGCCAGCACTTCAAACATGGATGGATGGATGGATAGATAGAGAGACAGGTAGGTAGATAGATATATTGATAGGTAGGTAGGTAGGCAGGCAAGCAAGCAGGCAGGAAGACAGACAGTCAGACCTTTTGGATGGATGGATAGCTAGGTAGGTAGGTAGGTAGGTAGATAGATATATTGGCTTTCTGAGAGTTTGAGAAGCTTCTTTTCTTTCTTTGTGGCGAGTTTTTGGAAATCCAGGTTGACTGAGGAATGAGTTGAAGCCGTGGCGGAGGCTTCCTTCCTCCCTCTCCCCTCCTTCTCCTCTTGTACGCACCTTCCAGGCCCCACCACAGCCAGTTCCATGGCTGTTCTCTGCTCTTGCAGCACCCGTGCAGCACACTCAAATTTACTGCACTTCACTCCATCCTTTCTTCCTCCTCCTGGAGCCTATTACAATGCGGTGCATCGGAGCTGCCGCATTCGAGGCGCCAGCTCCTGAGCAGTGCAACAATCAACGGGGTGACCCTGCAGAGCCTCGAATGCCCCCCTGCTGCCTCTTAGCGCCCCCCTGCTTGGCCCCCTTGCCTCTTAGCGCCCCCCTAAGGTATCCCCCCCCAGGGGGCGGTACCGCCCACTTTGGGAACCACTGCTCTAAAACAATGGAAAGCTGAAGTAACGTCATGAGCAGAGTTGCTGTTTCACTTAGCGACCACTTTGCTTAACAACCAAGTTGCCAGTTCCAATTGCAGTCACTAATGAAGACTACCTGAACTTACATGCGTGGGTATAGTTTTATATATATACTCTGGAATAAGTAAAGTTTAATATTTGATTTCTTGTTATTTTATTTGCTGATTGTGTAAAATGAAGTTGTTTTTAAAGATACAACAGTGGGATAGATTGCCTTTCTTCCCCATTAGTAAATTGGCAATCATATTGCTTGGATTGAGAGTTTGAAAAGATAGGACAAGCACAAAAGCATTGTTTCTTATTTGTAAGAATAACAGGCATAACATTCTCAATAATGATGTTCCATGATTATATTTGGATTGGATGATCTTGTGTTAACACAGGATCACATGCAATATTTTTGGGATGGTCTGAAGACTGTAAATCAGTGACACAAAGTGACTCTTATGTTTACTTTTTCCTCCATGGATTTTTGATGCAGTTTAAAAAGATGATGATGATATTAAGTCTGATTCAAGGTTGACATTAACGTTTTCAGGTAAGTCTTAATTTGTGGAATTGACCAGTTTTCCACAATTGTGGTTTGAGGATGCTCCAAGAGTCATTAAAAGAGGTTTTGGAGGACCCCATGTAGTTCTGAGACCTTAGGTTCCAACTTCCAACCATTCATATACATGACAAAAGCAGAAATTTAACTTTGGAAAAATAATACTTTGTTTCTTAAGAAAATTTCAAACATAAATTTTTTTATATATAAAAAAAATTGGAAGTGGTTTTTAAAAAATAAGATCTGATGTACAACTTAAAATACAGTGATAAGAAATAGGAAATAAAGCTTCTAGTTATATCTGTTAGATGGCTATCACCAAATGTCAATTAGGTATCTTTTTATATTTATGTGAGCACTAAAGATAAAAATAATGTGTGGGTGTTTTTTTTTTTTTTTTGTTAAAATACAATGCATCCATAAATCATTTTAGAACCTATACGAGTCTATGTGATGGGGAAAAAAAGAAAATACTGAATTCTTCCTTTATCTCTCTTTTATTTTAACAAAAAAAAATGGAGAAAGATTGGGGATCCAACCTTGGATCCTTCGTTGAAGAAAAACTCTCAAAATCATGCCTGACGCCTGGTGGGTACAATTTACATTTTCCTCCCCATGTATGGGGAGAATCCTAACAGTCACATATCTTGCTGATCAGATGTATATTGTGACAATAAACTACAAATGGATAGGCATAGACCACAGGAGCTCTGAAATTGCTTTACTGAGGGGTGGCTCCAGCGGTGGGATACAAATATTTTTACTACTGGTTCGGTGGACGTGGCTAGGTGGCCACGGCCACGTGACTGGGTGGGGCATGGTTTCTTTTTTTGTGCAGCACACCCACCCACCCACCCACCGCGCTCCATGTTTTTTTTGCCTCCTGGGCCTCAGGAAAGCCTCCTGAGTGAAGCAGTAAGACAGTGATGGGGATACAGGCACAGCTGATCATTGGGAGGAAGAAAAAAAAAAGAAATACTGTTTTATTACCAGTTCGGCTGAATGGTAGCATTTTTTTACTTCCGGTTCATGTGAACCCGGCCGAACCGGTAGAATCCCACCACTGGGTGGCTCAGCTACTAATGAACTAATCTTGAAGGGTGTCCCAGAATAGACAATTGTCCTGCCAAAAATTGAAGTAGCAGTTTACCCCAGAATGCAATGGTCTTGCTGTAGTGCACAAAATTTTGAAATTTTGAAAGGAAGTAAGGTCAAGATGAACATCCTATTTTGCCTTTGATTTTTGCTTATGGCCATCTGTTTTATACTTGTCCACTGCAGGGATTAGCTGTCCAACTTGTTTTGGCAGACAATCAAGTATTTTCCAAGCAAAGGTAATTTGGTTCTTTGAATTTTTCAACAGCTTTGTTTGGAATACAGTCTATAATAAGAGAGGTAAAGCAACAAAGAGCAATAAGGGAAGGAACTAGACCAGGGGTGTCAAACTCATGTTATCACAATGGCGTCACATGACATACTGGGACTTTTTCCCCCTTCACTAAACCAGGCATGTGCATGACACATCTGGCCCGCGGGCTGGGAGTTTGACAGCCCTGAACTAGACCCATGGTCACTAGCCCAACATCTTTCTATATTTTTTTTGTCCCCCTTACCCACATATTTGTATATTTGTTTCAATTTTTATACTCACCCATTAGCTGAGTGGTTTTGCATAGCTATTAGGTTGAAAGCATTAAAAATTCAAAGAAGAAAATTCATTCTTTCAAAGAAGAGAAAGGTCTTCAGATTTTTTTTAAAGCCCAATTTATATCAAACTTTAGGCAGTCCTCAACCCACCGATTTCATTATAGCTGTATTATTGTTCTGCATCTTACTCTCAGAAAGTAGGCTGAAGTCTCATGGAAGGGTAGGGTCCTATTTTTGTAGGGTCCTATCTAGAAGGACACTTCATGCAAGTCCAGCTTTCCCTTCATACAATGAGAGGAATTTTGTAAACACTCCTCCATCTTCAATTTCATGCTTGCTGTTGGGGCAATTGCTGTGGATATGAATGATGTTCTTTTCATAGAAAGAAATTTAGGATGCTAATAAATGTTTTCTTAAGGACCATAGTTCTGGCAGTTAATCTTTAAATGCCATGTAACCAAGCAATCAGAAAAGAGGTGTGATTGTGTGTGCATGTCCCAGCTTGTAATCAAAACGTCTGACTTCATCATTAGACTTTTTTTAACAACAGAAACAATGAAAGAGATTGAGAATGAACAACATCTAGCCAATCTCTGTTGGATTCTGTGCTAATTGTAAGTTTTTCTTACAATCATTCTGGTATGATTTGATCTGACATGACATTTTTATGCATGGCTTAATGACTTGGGAATCACTTGATTATCCTTCATGATAGCAGGAAAAAAAACCCTGAAATTGAGAGTAAAAGTATATTCCAGCAACTAAAAACAGCTAAGGAAGCTTATCCTGTGAGTCTAACAACCCCATGACATAGCTGAGATGTGAAGAGTCATTTAAAAGTGTGAGATAATCCTTTAATGCAGTGCATGACATGAGAACACAATTAGTAAGGATTTGGATACTTGATTTTTTTTCAGTCTAGTTAGTTTGTTCAGATATGGGACATCTCTTTTCTGACAAGCAATCTAGGATAATCTGGGCCTGGGAAAGCTAGGATAAGGGTAAGAAATTCTCAAAAAAGTTTAATAAAGGTGATATCTTTCCATGGCAAAATATGCTATCAAATCATTCTGTGATGAAGAATGCATTTTTAAAGAAACTTGTCATCGAAACTTTCAAGTAAAGGTTACCTTTAATATAGAAATTTAGTTTATAAGTACATTTTAAAATAATTCTGCTTTTATGGGAAAGTATATTTTGGAAAGTAACTCAAGTTACTCCTTCTCAGAGTAAGGAATTAAAGCTGTGATGCATGAACAAGGAGCCAGAGGCTCTGAGCATAATTAAGGGATTTTCCTTGTTTCATTTTGAGGCAAGGGCATCCTATTTAAAGATCCACAATAAAATATATAAAAAAGATGGGGAGGTGCAATTGCTTCTGAATGATACAAACAATGCACCAATAAATATTCTAAGATCCTCTTTTCACATTAACAAAAGTGCAGACCAAATCAGGGTTTGAGGAAAAATTAATGCTTATTTTACATCTTGACTGTAACAATGATCTTTATGTCTGCACATATGAAAAATAATGTGAAGTCTGATGGAGACTCCTTAGCCTAATAGAATTCAGCTGAGATGACTACCAGTTGACTTTCCATCCGAATGAAGAATGCTGTTGATTAGCTGCTTCTGAATGATGTGCTGAATGATTGGAAAAGAATGGTTATCCATTGACCGAAGTCATGGAGAAACACTCCTAGATAATGGAATAAATTTAATTGTAATACTCTCTGGAAAGCTGAATGAGGGACTGCAGAATTTTTCACAATCAGTGCACATAGTTGGTTATTCTCAGGTGACTTCAAGAATTCAAGAATAAAGGTAATGACCTGTCACCTTGGAAAGTGCTGAACTGTCTATCATGCTTAAGATTACTAGGGGTTTTTGGCTGAACATCAGTAAGCTTGTTTCATAAAGAAGTATAATTTTAATAATTCATGCCCTTCGTGTATTTTAATAAATATTTTTAAAGGAATTCCATTTCACAAAGATTCTTCTAGCCAATCGAGTAAGGCCTTATTTACAATCTAAGCAAATGTTCTTAAACAATTCTTTACTTTGTGAAATAATTTGATTTTTTAAATTAAAAAATAATAATATTGAGAAGGACAGTACTGAAGGGGATATTAGAAAACTTTAAAAGGTAAGATTTTATCCCAGTTGATAAATATATTAATATTAGATTGACTGGGTTAATTTCCATTGGATTAAATAGAATAACAATATGAAAGTTAGATGCATTTTAAACTATTCTTTCCTGATCCGGTTCCTTCTATCATCATAGGAGATGATGGAAATTGGAGTCCATCATGTGGAGAAAGCTGTTAAACAACCTGGCAAGAAGAAAGTTTTTTTTTTTTTGCTAGATAAGCTTCTTACTTTCCTTCTCTTTTATTTAGAGAGGTCATCATTAAAATAATCATGAATCTTGGGTTTCAAAGACAACATCCGTATATAATGAGAATAATCCATCGAAATCTCCCAGTTGCAGATGCCCATGGATCCTCAGCAGATGATAACAGTATTTTGGATTCTTTTGGAGCAGACTGGCAGGAAAGTTATGGAGAAAGAAGAGAGTGCTCTTTGTGTGAACTGACTTCTTCTTAGGAGATAGTGGATTGCAGCATGTTATGAGCAGCAGAAGCATATTTTATAGCTAACAGGCAGGAAAAAATGGATTACAGGCTATTCAAAATAATGTATGAAGATACGAAACGATTCCTGCTGCAGGACCTTAAGAAGGAAATAATACAGAAAGTTTACCTATTTTTGCTTCGAAATTTGCTTGATTTGCACAAACTAGAACTATTATTTCAGGAATGATCCCATTCTGGAATGCTGCTTTAAGAGGATATAAAATATTTTGAGAATCAGCTCTCCTTGTCCACTTACTCCTTTTGATGGTTAAACTTTTGCTCCCAACATTATGCAACAATTGGTTAGATATGTGAATAAGAAATTTAGGGGCTTTGGTCATGTTTTGTTTGGCTCAAGATAAGAGCAGCTGCTACACAGAGTTGCTTTCCTTTCCTTGGTAATTTCTTTTGTCAGAATGACCACCCCGGTACAACTTTTAGTTGTCCTCAATATGTAAAAAGAATGGGGGACTATACACTCCATCCCACACTACCAGGCTAGAAAAGTTGATGAGATAGAGAAGAATTGCATTAATTCTAATGAAGAAGAAATTATCGGTAGGGAAAAATTAGACTTTTCTAGCTGTATGTAATATGTAATAATAATGATAATAATTTGCCTGTCTATTCCAAGTTGTACCCATCAGTTTGCAACTTGCCATTTGATTCTGTAATCTTTTTACTCTTTTTTCCTTCTCTACTTTTTTTAGACTATAAATGCAAAACAGGCAAGACCAATTCATTTTCCCTTTATAAAATTAATGTGAATCACTTCGTGAAATAAGTACTTGTGTAGGGGGGATATAGTGCAATGCAACATACCATGATATATAAGGCAGTTTAAAATTATTTTCACATTTCTGGAAGGAAGATTTTCATTCCTGTTTTGATTTAAGAAGTAATTTATAGTAACAAAGATATATGTTTCTCTGCTGGCCTAGCTGTGCTGAACAGGGTATTTCAAAGCAGCCGGTTTTAAATTTAACTTGCCATATCAAGACATCTTTCTTTGATTGTCCCTGATGAGTTTTTAAAAATAGCGTAGTTTGTGCACTTAAGCCAAGAATGATTGTTATGGGATTAGATACTAAATCCAGGGATTAAGTTGTTGGTGTCAGATAAAGGAGGCTTTTGACATTTAAAAAAAAGGCCCTTTTTAAACCTATTGCCTTATTTGGTAACTTTGTCAGTAAGTGTCAATAATTGATAGGTAGATAAAAATGCCAAATCCAGTCTAAACATCTGACTGACAAACATAATAATAATAATTGCACTCTGAGAGAATTTCCATTTGTCAATTGCAAAAGGCCCCATGGCGTGGATCCATGCCTATACTACACAGACAGATACATTACAACATCCTAGGTTCTTGGGATGGCCTAGGTTTTGGCATGAAGACCAACGCCACCTAAAGAACTGGCAGCTGTGATTTCACATTTAATAATCACCATCAGTCAATTGCAAAGGGAAGCTTTACTTGGAAGAACATATATCCTGTGACAATACTTTAATACAATAACATCTGCCTATCCCAAGTCTTTGGAAAGAACTCAATAAGTGGATAAAAATGCCAAATCCAGCCTAACATCTGGCTGACTGTGACTCATCATCATCATCTTAAATGCTTTCAAGTAGTGTGAGACTCAAAGCCTTAACTGGATCTCCAGTTGTTTCCTGAGACACGTATTTGGAACCTGCTTTAAACATTGGAGGGCAGTTTATTTGAATCAATTTGTGCTGGAGGGCAGAGACTTTCTGCACTCCAAGGATCTAATTTTAGGGAACTGTAGTGTACTTCTTGAGGACATTAGCTTTTATGAAGGAGGGTGATATAAATAGTAGTATTTAATATCAAATAATCATTTGGAAATCAGAAGAACAAGACTTTGAAGAGGGCAAAGGAAGGCATCGGAAAATAGTGATAACTGATGAATTATATGACTTGGTTGGAATGTTTTCACAGCCAGTAGATTTCTTTTTCAATTTCATCAAATAAGTTTCATCCTTTTTATATACATACATACATACATACATACATACATACATACATACATACATACATACTTACATACATACATACATACATACATGGTATTCAGCTTTGTTCGGGTATTTTCCCACGTCATTAGAGTTGTGCTTTTTAAGTTGTAGCAACGTTTCGGCAACTTTAAAAGCACAACTATAATGACGTGGGAAAATACCCGAACAATGTAGCAACATTTCAGCAGAATCTCATCTGCCATCATCAGGCTTCTGGACTGTGTTGTAAGCCTGATGATGGCAGATGAGATTCTGCCGAAACATTGCTACAACTTTAAAAGCACAACTATAATGACGTGGGAAAATACCCGAACAAAGCTGAATACCATACATGTAAGTACCTGCAAAACTTTATATATATATATATATATATATATATATATATATATATATATATATATATATATATATATATATATATATATACATATACATACACACACACACACACACATACACACACACACACACATACATACATACATACATACATACATACACATTCATACAATAAAAGGCAGTATGCACAGCTATAAAGTCATTCTCCCAATAATAGGAATATGTGCCCTTCTTTAGGTAGAGACAGATGCAAATATTCATTACAAATAAACGAATGAAACTTAATAATTTGCATTAACCAAATTCCACAGCTATAAACAGAAATATTCTTTCTGTTTATAAACAGTTTTATGTAGTAAAGGGCAAAAAGAGGGAAGACAGTTTTTATTAAATCTCTTCCTCTCCCCAGAGCTTTGTGTCACTTTCCACAAGATTGCAGGGAGAAGAAGAAATCATGAAAAATTGTGTTTCTCCTTTTCTGTAGCAGAAACAAACCCAAATACATTCTTTTCCCCTGGCTCTATATCCTTATCTATGCTTACTTTTTAAACATGTATAAGTGATAGAAACCTTTTCAAATAAGTTTGTCATTTGTAATACATATTTTGGTGGTTTATTTAGAGTTTTTCTGATAATCAAATTTTGTTATTTATGTCTGAGATTTTTGGATCAGGGTTGGATTACAGAGGATTTCTCAATTGGATATATCATCATGTATCTTTTCCAGTTGTTTTCCCCAGTTACTTAATGTATAGGAACCCTTTAAATGAAATCTATATTCCTCCACTATATACTTTTGACCGAAGAATCACTGATGTCTTTGAAGGCTTCCTGCTTGAGAGATCAGTTTTTAATAGCCACTTCAGATTTTTATTACATCATTGTGGGAAGAACAAAGGTTGGACGTTGCTACTTCAGCAATTAATATGAATTAGATCTGATTAGTAAAATTTAAGCATTGCTTTTGATAAGAAGTCTCCTTGTTATCATAACTAGATTGTGCTTGAATCATTTTAATTACATCTGTCATAAATCTCTTGCATATTCCTGGTTGGCTAATGAATTTAATCTTCTTGTTTACTTAGGAAAGTATCAACCAAATCAGAACTGATTTAAATAGATGCTTCAGACCAATTGCATTAGGTACTGAAGCTATTTAATTGGTGTTTTTTTAAAAAAAATAAGTTATTTGAAAAATGACTGGATACAATGAGCTATGTCTAGAAGTTTTCCTATGTTTAAATTTATAAATATCTTTTCATAAGAAGTACATGAGTTTGACAAGGATTGAAGAAGAACTTTAGATTCCATCATTAAATAATAGGAGAAATGGAAACACTTATGAAATTGAAAACAAATTAGACATAAGTACACACACATACATGTGCATTAACTAAATTTGGGTAGTTTAAACCAGCTTTAAACTACCAAAATAAACTAAACCAGTTGCCCTACAAGTGTCTTACATAGCTCCTAGTCAATTTAAATATATTAGGCTCTCCTTCTAGCTGTTGTTGATTGTGTTGAGCCTCAGGCGATTTCACAAGATTTTAGATTGATGCTGTAGATGGATGGAACCAAGTAATGATGTTTTAGTCCTGAGTGTTAAACATTTCCTCCCTTTTGTGTGTCTCTTTGTATTTGCCATGGAAAAGTTATTTGCTCTGACTCTTTTCATCAGTAAATAATACATTCTAATGTTAATAGGGTATAGAGTCACTGTCCTTAAAATTCTCAGAAAAACCAGGGCCCTAAAGCAAAGAGCAGACATGCAGTATGTCTGGCATCCAGATATTTTAGTGAAGATGGATTATGATGCTTCAGGCAGATACATTCACAAGAGCTTATGTACTATGAAATGAAACTATACTCTCTACTTCAGTCAAACCATATCAGTTTCAGCTAAGGTTCAATAGCTGCATTACAATTCCATTTTGGGGGGATGCATAACTAGGTAAATTAGTAGTGAGCAATTATTTTCTGAAATTAGAAGTGCCTTCTGGATCTTGAGATGGTGATCCATGGAATATTTGTGCTTTGTAAGAATTTTTCAGATATTGCCTCTGCTTCTAATCTGCTGCAACATTTAAGGGTGAATAATTTTTTGAGTTTCAAATCTACATTTCAAATAAAAAATAAGGTTGCACAAAAGAGCATTTAGTGGGTGCTAGCAATTTTTAATGTTATTCCGCAGTGTCTTTTTTTGCAGATTGCAACTGAAGTCGTGCCTTTCAAAAATTACCTCTATAGTAGATCAAGGAGAGATTGGATTTAATTCTTTTATTTTGTTTAAGTTAATCAGTTTTGTAATGTACCCGAAAAGTATGGATTGTGGTCAGGGTATAAATAGGAAAAACATAAAAATATAAAATCCAACACATTTCTTTAATAGACACCACTGCTTAATCAGTTGCCGGTACACAAAAACACATTGAAATTAAACAGTTCAAATTGTTTCTGAAAGGCTCACAGAGTAGAGGACTACATAACCCCATGGGAGAAGTGTCCTGAAGGGTTATAACTGGCACCCTGACTGAACTTAGGCAAAGACTCTTTTATTTACAGCTCCATCTGCTGCTTGAACAAGAACTGAGTCATGAAAGACCCGCCAAGTCATGAACCACCTTTAAAAACATTGATCAATTGATTGGCTATCATTGGATTGTTCATGTTGTTTACTTATGGCCAGTAGTTCTGTCTTGGAAGGATTTAATCCAAGATTATTTTCCTCATACTGACACGCACAACCTCCAAACACCAGTTCCATGGAATCCTTAGCATTTCAAAACAGAACTTAATTGTAGAGAATAGGAAAGATAATTTTGACAGACGTATGCAAACTTCTTTGCCAAGGTGATGAGGGATGAAACATGTTTTAAATCCACAACAAACAGATAATATTTGAAAGACACTCAATACCTCCTTTCCCCCCAAGATTATAAGGAAAGAGAAGTACAGCACAAACATGCAAGTTTCTGTTATTATAGCCAATCTCAATAAAAGCAGTTTTAGCCTTCCTCTGGAATTATTTCCTAGTCTGGTCCACTTTGTGGGACTGACACTAATGAAGACCCAATGCTAGGTTTACCTGGGAAAAGAACAGTTACCCTTTCGCTTTCCATTGTAAGAAAAAGAGGTTCAACTGACTCACAGAGACCTAATCTTAATGAATTCATTCCTAAAGGAATGCAGGATTTTTGCTTGTACAGTTTCCAAGAGTATGTTTCCTAATTTATTATCTTTTGATACTAAGCCTGATTAGTGAAACTGAGTGTATATCTTGTTTCTCTGGCTGTGTTGCGCTGTTAGGAATTTGGCAATAATCCACCAGAGTCCCCATTGTCATTCCCACCCCTTGGCTGGGCTTGTTTTCATCCTGACTAACAACAATCCATTTCCGCTTGGATTGTAGTTGATTTATCACAACTTTCTGAATAACTTTATTTAAAATGAGGTGAGAGATTGGTTGAAACACATGTTGGTCAAGGGAGAGGGCACAATGATCTTTTTCAAGGTAGGTAGTATATCCTCATATAACATTTATTATCTTTAAACAGAATTCAGAATTCAGAAAACCCTAACCACTCCTTTAGGTTTTACAAATTCAGAAGAATCCCAGCATGGAAATCATCTTGCTAACCACCATAGGTTTAATCTAATTGGTGTTTTAATTGTCCAAATCAAAGTAGGTACAATCAACTTTTTCTGCCATAGAATCTATAGATTCTAGTCATTTGCCACGCCCATTTTCTCCTGAAAGGATCCAGATAATCTGAAACAGGTTGCCAAAAGGGAATATGAGAATGCAAGAAGCATAAAGAAGATAATTCTCTGCAATAATTAATTTTCTTCTCCAGAATAAGCTTGGAGAAGATAATTAATAAACAGGCAAGCTAAAGACCGAATTAATTAATAAATACATACAGATGATTTGCCCTGTGAACTACATAGAGGACCCTCATAATTAATTCCTGACGTTCATTCCCGTTGCAATTTTGCACTCCTCAGTTTGGTAGCATCTTCCACGGGATTTATTTCTGAATATGCTTGTATAAGTTTGCATGATAAGGATTATACACTCTAGCTGTGTAATCAACCCTCTTCAGTAGTGCTGGAAAGGTAGCAATTGTGCTTTTGAAGCTTCCCTCTTGTTTTCCCTAGATCCTCCCCCTCCCCCCAAAAAAATACCCAACATCAGTCATACTATGTAATTGGTCATAGGTTGAATATGGAATAAGGAGAAGGAACAAGAGTAAAGAAAGGTAACCACCTCTTCTTGTTGTATCTTACTATGGCATTGTTAGGAAGTGTGAAGTTCTGAGCTTGATTATTTGCTTGCAGATGATTCATTACCCAACTGGGTAACATCATTAGTGTTACTGAGTGTAGGGTTTACTCCCTGTTTATAAGGACGGAGCAAATTATTGTATATGGCAAGCTATTGTGTACAAACAGGGAGCAAAGCTCACATTCACTCGCCCTGATGTTACCTAGTTGGATAATTAAATGTCTGCAAGCAAACAAACTCAGAGTACCCCAAGGACTCCATTGTTCAGTCCTGAGCTTACAGATATTCTCTTCTATTGATAGTTAGGATGTATCAGTAATTCTGTCACACAGAAGAATTTTACCTCTCCCACTCAGCCCCATTATTTTTATAATAATAGAGAATACTGCAGGTAAGCATGTATGCAATCAAATACGAACCTGATTTAAATGATTGAGATTTTTATCTAAGCATTTCTTGAATCCTTCGTGAAAGAAAAGGAAAATCTATGGGGAAAAGAGCACTGCTTAAACCAAAATACTTTGGATTTAAAAGATAAAGAATTTCAATTCCTAGCATCTTCAAATAGACAAGGAAAAGCTACCTGAAGCCTAAGGAGATACTGCCTGTCAAGGTAAACAGTTTGGAGTGATAATAATTCCATATAGGAATTCTATTGAGGTTCCATATAACAGGGGTCCTCAACCACCGGGCTGCGGACCGGTACCGGTCCGTGGAGCACTCTGTACCGGGCCGCAAAGAAGAAAAAATAAAAAAGGCGGCTTTCTTCGCCTTCGGTGAATGCTGCTGGGATCAGGGATCAAGGACACAAATGAAAGAAGGGGAGGGAGGAAGCAACCGAAGCCTGTCCTGCTCTCTGGCTCAGCGGCTTCGGTTTCCTCCCGCCTCGTTCCTCTCTCAGTCGCTCTCTCGCTGCTCCACCAGCCCAGGAAGAAACTGCTTCAAAGAAGCCGGGGGGGTGGGGTGGCTTTTTCTGTCGCCGCAGCTCCTCCGAAGCAGGCAGAACGGAGCACTGGATTGAACTGCGGGCGGGCTGCGGGGTGGGGGTAAACGGGCGCTTCGGAGGAGCTGCGGCGACAGGAAAAGCCACCCCCGGCTTTTTTGAAGCAGTTTCTTCCTGGGCTGGTGGAGCAGCGAGAGAGCGACTGAGAGAGGAACGAGGCAGACACCTGAGGGAGGGAGGGAGACACCTGAGGGATGGGGCTGAGGGAGGCAGGGCCGAGGCTCCCTGAACTTGGTGGTTTGCTGGCAGGCGTTTTATTACCCGACTAGGTAACAACATCAGATGTTACCTAGTCAGGTAATGAAACGTCTGCAAGCAAACCACCAAACTCGATTCCCCCTCCCGGTCCTTGAAAAAGTGTTTGTGCTTGAAACTGGTCCCTGGTACAAAAAAGGTTGGGGACCACTGCCATATAAGGCAGTTTTCTTTGTGGAATTCACTTATTTGAAGAGATCATCATATTTTATTGTAAATATAAAATCTATCTTGCTGATGCTTTATTTAAATGAAATTTCTATATCAGTGATTTCATGACCTCTGTAGATTCCATACGCTAAATAAATAAGAGACGAGTGTTAACTTTTTTGTACTTTTATTCAAATATATCTCAATAGATTGAATATATGCTCCTTAGTCAAAGAGCCCACTAACTGCTCATAAGTCACTTTCTGCAGTATTGTCATAACTTCAAATGGTTATGAAGATAATTTCATGTTGAAAACTGCCTATGTTGGAATGATCCAATTCAGATCCGCTATGCAAATCTTGGTTGCATAATACACTAGTTCTCTGTTACTACAAATATGGAGACAGGCTGTGTTTAATCATGGTGGGATCCTGGGAATTCATTTGGCGCATTTGGTAGCAGTGACATTTTAGTCATTATTAATGCACCAGTCATTTTCCCCATTGTGACAAAAATGCTTCCCTGAATCAGTTATTCACAGTACATTTATCTACTATTCCTGGAATATATTGCTTGTACTCTATTTTAGAAATTAGTCTTATGCCATTGTTTTTAATAATTTTGTTCTTAGGGGAAAGAGTACAAAATTATTTTGAGATGGATCTAAGATAAATGGATCTTTAAATGGATCTAAGATACTAATTAAATGACTTGGAATGAGAAAAAATTAAAGGAAAGAAAGCTTGCTTTGTCTGCAAGGATACCTTAGTGAAAAACAAGTGTCAACCTGTGCTTGTTTACTGAGGGGTGAAATTTATTATCGCTAATGGAGGTTACTTTTCAATAATTAAACTTAGAATTGCAGCCAAAGGTACCGAGAGAAAAGGCTTCCATGAGGGGCAAACAAGTCAACATGGACAGCCATGTTCATATAGTCCCAGCTGCCATTTTGATGTTTTTGATACACACACTTGCCAAATGCACCTCACTGAAAAAATCTACCGTGTTTCTCATATAATAAGGCTGGGTCTTATTTTTTTTTGAGCCCCCAAAAAATGTCTAGGCCATCTTTTCGGGGGTGACTTAATTCCCCCCTATGGATCTTTTCCTATGCTATGACCTGTGGCTTCCATAGCATCAACTTCAATGGCACCAAAACCCTGGCCACTATAGAAAACCCTAATCACAGAATCATCAGAGAAGCCATAGAGATTGAAAAAAGACCAGAAAGCATGAATAGAAGAGATGATTCCACCAGGCTGTCAATCATTTGGAAGCCTGCACTCACAAACAAAAAATCTCCACACCACAAGCCAGGCAAACACCTGGGCACAAACAGATCCCCCTGATACCTCCAGCTCAAACACATCCCAACCAGGCACCCAGATGAAACCCAGCTTCCTAACTAATGATAGCCGTCCATTTACCCGGCAAGCTGCACTAAAGGCCTCCAATAAAGCAACACAATGCTGCCAGCCAATCAAGATACAAAAAGAGCCAAAAAACAGACAGAAGATATTAGAGACACCAATCAAGCAGAACACAGCAAACTCCGAGACCAATAAACACAGACCAAGACTCCCAACCAATCAGGATGAAGAAAAACCATTCTGGCACAGCAATAGGCTGCCCCAAATTCAAATCTGAAACCACTGTAAAAGTCTGACTCACAGACGGACACAATACAGAAGCCTGATGATGGCAGATGAGATTCTGCTGAAACGTTGCTACAACTTTAAAAGAACAACTACAATGACGTGGGAAAATACAACCAAGCCGAACACCATACATGTAAGTACCATGAAAACTTAAGAAAATATATATATATATATATATATATATATATATATAGAATTCTATCTATCTATCTATCTATCTATCTATCTATCTATCTATCTATCTATCTATCTATATAATGTATGAATGCTTTTTAAAACCAATGCTTTTTTAAAAAAGAAACAAAATAATAAAGTTATGTTTGTTGCAACGCCTCTGTGGTTATTCACCTTTATGATCAACTGTAGAGATGCTGTAGAACGCCCCCCACCTATACTCCTCGCCGGTCCCCACAGTTAATGGGCCTGCTTTGCTAGCCGTTGGGGTTCCACACATTCTTCCCCACCCAACCCCCAGTCACAATTACTCACTTAGGTCAGGATGTTGAGGTATGGAAGGAAGACCAACTGCTCCATTGCTGTGTTACGTAGCAAGGGAAGCAAGGGAAGCATCCAGCAAGAGTGGCTTTTGTCCTGCTTGTGTTGACCCCCCCCCCACCTCCCATTAGCAAGGGGAAGAAGGTAAACAGCAAGCCAGAGAAGATTCTATTTATTTATTTAATTTATTTATTTGATTTGCCAATTGTTTACAGCAGGGGTCCCCAACCGCCGGTCCGCGGACCGTGCAGACCACGGAACAAGCCTTACCGGGCCGCTGGTTGCTGGCGCCGCCATCTTTTTGGTAAAAAAGCAATTTTTAAATCAAAAAGATGGCGGCGCAGCGCTTCGGTGAGCTTTTCTGGGTGAAAGCCATTTCTACCGAAAAAGCTCACCGAAGCACTAGCGCCGCCATTTTTGACGAAAATCACTCGTGACGTCACCGGAAGTGATTTTCGTCAAAAGATGGCGGCGCCAGCTGACGCCGAACCGGGCGCGGCGTCGAAAGGTTGGGGATCCCTGGTTTACAAGATAATAAGTATAAGTGTATACATATTCTCTCGCTTGCCGTTTTCTTTTGTTGCGGGGAGGGAAGGCTAGCATCTAATGATGAAAGAAAAATAGAGAGCTTCACTCATATCTCAGGAAAAGATGGCACTCGTGGAATTCTTCCACATGGCCCAGCAATGGATCAGCCTGTCCTCCTTCTGTATCCTGATACCCTGAGCTATGGAGATCTTTGAAAGGTAAGTGAGCATTCAATGATGAGGTGGGTAAGTCCCAAGTGGCTGTGGAGATCTGAAGGCGGAAAGCATAGCATGGAGTAAGTGAAGGGGGTGAGGCATTGTGCTTGTGCCTGCACTAGGATCTCCTCAACTCGTGAGGCACCCCATATTCCACTTAACAACCTGTGTATTCTTTTAATGAATGTATTTGGGGGAGAGCAGGGATGGGGAGTCATTAACTGATGTGTTCACTTAATACCCTCTTGACTTTCTACTGTAATAGGCAGACTCCATTATTATCATAACTCAAGGATTACCTGTATGGAGGTCATCTTGCAGGGTAGGTTTTGATTTTCTGACCATACATTATATACGTTTGTGTTTAAAGGAGCTTGTCTGTTAGAAAAGAAAAAAAGTGCTTTATCAAAATGAAACACTCCATTGTTTTTGTCGTAAAAGTACTTAAAAAGTACTTACTGTCAGTTTGATGGATTTTGGTGATCTTTTCTAACACATCTTGGATTTGTGCAACAGCATACTTCTTACATTATGCACAGCTACTTTTATTTCTTGCAATAACGTCTCCTGCCCCCACTCATCTTTTCTTCCTCACCAGAGTGATTTGGTTTTGTTGACCACTGTGGAGTTGAGAATCTTTTCCGTTGTCTTAAAGATGTTTGGATGGTAGAACTATTTTGGGTGGGTGGAGTTCACCTGCCACATTCAGAGTTTCAAACGTATTGGTTGACACTGGCTTGCCTGTGCTTACTCTTTAACATGCTTCCAAGTACGCACTCTTTCCCCACTGAAACCTATTCTTTCTCTTGATGTCCACCTCCTGCCCCTCTCTGCTCCTGGATGTATCTTGTACCCTTTCCTCTGGAAGCCTCTTTCTGCTGTTCTTCACTGAGAGTTTCTCATGTTATTGCCCTGTTCACCTTTCAGGATAACCCATCAAGAGGAAAGGCTGGCCTACGGCCATTACACGTTCTCTTCCAGAAGCAAGAGTTCTGCAGAAGTAATTAGGACACATCTGGCACTGCTTTCTCAGTTCTGTCCTTTTGCAAGGGCTGATGCTTATTTGTTCTTTTCCCCTCACTTCCTTCACAACACTCCCTTGTTCCTATTTGCTCTTTTGTTTGCTTTTGTTGTAAACTCATAGTTGCTTATTTGCTTTCTCAAGAGTGCTGACTGAGGCTGAGGTCCTGGCTCAGGAATGCTGCTCTGTGCAGAAGTTAATCAGAGAGTCTCCTGAAGCTATAAGTTTCTTTCCCCTGTTAGCTCTGATCATTAGTTTGGCAAACAAACAAACATAAACTCACTTGGCCAGAAGAACACCCAGACCTTGTACAATCAGCTGAACAACTTTTCCAAAAGCTCATCCAAAAACTCAGCACGTGTCAATCCAGGTTAGGAACAGTTGGAAATGCTGGTTTTACTTCTGAATACAGAAGCTTTTTAAATTTCCTGAGTGAGCTTATAACAGGGACATTAATTTAGAATGAAATGTGAAAGCTAGTGTGTATGTACATGTGTGCCTGCGTTTGGTTTTGCATTTTCCCCCCACAACCTCCTTCCTCTCCATTGCCTCATGTCCCAGCTAAATCAGTGAGGAAACAAGATCAGATCAGCTTATTTCACTGTCAGAGTTAGAGACCCAGCATTGTGCAACATGTTGAGTGCCTGTCTTCGCTTAACTCCTGCCCACCTAGAAATTCAGAAGCATGCAAATGTGAGTAAATAAATAGATACCACTTCAGTGGGGAGGAAATAGCACTGCGTTTTGCTGGCCACATGACCATGGAAATGTCTTTGGACAATGTTGGCTCATTGCTTCAAAACAGAGTTGAGCACCATCCTTATAGTTGGCAGCGATTAGCAGAGTAAAATCTGCTGGGACTCCAAGAATCAAAGAGCATTTATAACTATGAGTTTTTTTCAGCAATCCTACCCAAAATCAGTGGAAGTGCCATTCACAACTTCAGGTTTACCTACAACTTCTCATTTTTCTTTAGATTTAATTTTAGTTTGTCCAGCCTGTTATTAGATACTACAAAGTGGTCTTATTGCTTCCGTGCAATTCAGTAAAAGGAATAATTTAGTTTTGGCACTTGATAAGAGCCGTGGTGGTGTAGTTGTTAGAATACAGTACTGCAGGTTACTTCTGCTGACTGCCAGGTGCCAGTAGTTCGGTGTTCAATTCTCACCAGCTCAAGACTGACTCAGTCTTCCTTCCTTCCGAGGTGGGTAAAATGAGAGCATTGTTGGAGGAAATATGTTGAAATATGTATATCTGTAAACTGCCTAGCAAGGACTATAAAGCACTATGAAGTGGTATATAAGTCTTATTGCTATTGCTATTCCAAAACTTGGTGCTCTTCCCAGCAGTTTCCTGTGAGTGTTGAACATAATAGGGACAAGACAGAATCTTGTGGGACACCATTGTTTCATGAAAAAGAAAGCTAGGGTAATCTGGAATTTTAGAATTCGAACAGAGAGGCAAGTGCCATGCAATGTCTCAGACTTAACAACTGTTGATAAGAAAGACAAAAAAAGTCTGGATGATGAACTGTGGCAAAGAAAGCAAAGATAGTATCAATAGTAATAGGTGCTTTGGAACAATTCCAAAACACCTGGAGCATTGTTTGAATATCACTGGCACTGACAAATTCACCATCAGTCAGTTGCAAAAGGCAGCCTTACTTGGAACACTTTACATCCTGCAACTATATCTTTAATATTATTAACAACATCTGCCTGTCCCAGGTTCTTGAGAAGGACTCAGATGAACAAAAATGCCACTTCCAGTCTAAACATCTGGCTGACAATGCGACCAACATAATAATCTAGAAGCTCTTGTACATGCTTGTATCTAGCATGTGACCAATATGATAATTTGTTAAAGCCTTGGGAGGCAGAATGTTAATTATTAAAGTTTTTAGACTGCATTACTACAAATAAAGATGTAAAATTATGGTGGTGCTTTGTGCCTTGAAGCATCTTTCCCAAATAGAACTAAACCATTTTAAATATTCCACATTGAGATGCTTCTCTCTGTGAGATCCATTCCTCCCGTTCAATAGGAAACCATTTCAAATTAAGCAAAGCTACTTATGGTATATTAGATGAGTTTGGGGACAAATAACATTCATTTTTTAAAAATATTTTCCCTGTACAACACTTTGGTAGATACTTCTAGTAGTATGTTAGCAAGTTCTCATTGCATCTCATTAATCTTAAAAGAGATCAATTTTCAGTGGCTGCTGGAGAAGGGCTACATGGTTTGTTAACTTTATGGTTCAGAACAAAGAATATAAATTTAAAAAAGAATGTATTTGTGCTGCCCACTTGCACTTAAAAGTGTTTTTATTATATAGCTTAAAGATTGCATTGACTGTTGTTGCTGGACTAGGCAGTGATATCCTGTGACTATATTGACAAAAGACCCACTCGGAATTTATCCCATTAACCCAGAGGTGGTATTCAGCAGGTTCTGACCAGTTCTGGAGAACTGGTAGCGGAAATTTTGAGCAGTTCGGAGAACTGGCAAATACTACCTATGACTGGAGATTTTACAGTATCCTTCCCCTGCCACGCCCACCAAGTCACGCTCACAGAACCGGCAATAAAAAAAATTGAATCCCACCACTGCATTAACCTATACTAAATATCTACCCACTAAAGATTTAGCTTCCTGGTGGAACATATGAGTAAGGGAAGGGGGCAACTACTGTAATTGCCAGATTTTTCCTTTTGACCAATGCATTTTCAGAAAAAGAAGCAATTCTTTATGAAAAATCCATGCTGTGTATGTGTTTCATTTTCTTGTTGTTAGAGGATTATAAGCACAAATTTAGTGGTGGGCTTCTATCGGTTTCACAACAGGTTTGGTGAGCGGGTGCTTTGCGTGCACGCGCGCCAGACATGTGCTTCACACACGCGCAGCACATTACAAAACCACAATTTTACAGCTTTAAAACTTACTTTCCACTGCAATTAACAGCTGATAAAACAGCAGAGTAAAACAGCTGATGCACAGTAATCCACTGTGATGTGCCTCAGCTGAGCTTCAAAACTGCAGAAATAAAGGACAGCCTAAAGCAGGGGCAGGCGGGCGGGCCCAATTGATCTCTAGAGCAAAGAATATGGTTGAAACTATAATCCACTCTTAGGATAGAATAACTATTGAATACAGAGAGAGACCTCACTTACTGATTTATGACTTCAATTGGTCAGTTCTTCCTGTAGTTGTTAAGCAAATCACTCACAGTTGTTAATAACAATAGCAACAGCATTTAGACTTACATACCGCCCCATAGTGCTTTACAGCACTCTCTGGGTGGTTTACAAATGTAGAAACATTATTTGCATATTGCCCCCAAACAATTTTACTGACTTTGAAAGAATGGAAGGTTGACCTTGAGTTCTGTCAGGATCGAATTCCAGGCTGTGGGCCAGAGTTTTGCCTGCAATGTTGCACTTTAACCACTGAGGCACCAGGGATCTCTGATTAAGCACAATGCCACATGACTATAACTTTCTTCCTACTTCTCCATTGACTTTGCTTGTCAGAAGCTGGTTGTGAAGCTTGCAAATGATGGTCACATGACCATGGGATGTTCTGACCATTATAAACACATGCTGGATGCTAAGCACCCAAATCACAATCATACTAGTGCTGATATGCTGCGATAGCCCCATGTTTGAGGACTGCTTATTAATTTCCTGTTGCTGAATGAGCAATTGGTAAGGAAGGACTAAATGTAAAGTAATTTACAAATTCCCACTGAAGGCTTGATCAGTGATCATCATAAGTTCTCCTTAGCCCTCGGTTACTCAGGAATATGTATGACTGATTTTTTCCACTCAAGAAAAATTGACCTGTTATTGGAAAGACAACTGCTGAATTATCATAGGGTGTGATATTTGCCTACTAAAATTAATAAACTATTTATTTCCTCTGGAATGGCCATTCTAATTGGAATTTGTGTCTCGCAGTGTCTTTGTGTGGAAATGTTACAATCGCACAAAAACTTTCTTATGGTTATAAAAATATTAAATCTCAGTGACATCTGATATAAATTATGACAAACATGACTGACAAATCTCATGGAGAATGGTATGGATCTTCTTCCTAGAACCAGGGCCTTGAAAGATCCTTAATTCTCTTTGTACCTAGGTCAGTCGTCAAACATCTACATAGTCCAACAGGACTGTTTCACTGGATCAGTGACCTGTGATTGTGGAAGAAGTAGATCCTTCAAAATTTCCCACTTTTTTTATTTCTTAGGAGCAAACAGTTTCACACTGCAGGACCTCACTGAGGTCAACTCATGAGTAAAGAAATAAGACTTGATGGATGGACACAAGAAAAAAAGACAGTTGAGATCATGTCATGTGATATTGCAGTTTGTTGTACTGCTGTGTTGGCTCATTTGTAGCTTCACTTAACTCTCCTTTGTTCAGTTAGAAGATATATCAATTTTTGAACTTTATGTATAATGATTTGTTATTTAATAGTGGCTTCTGCCCAGCTTGAATTAGCTTAGGAAAATGCTATCCTCAGTCATTTTTGGGAGTCACCTTTTCTTCCTTAGAGAATGTGATTATTTTTCCTTCTACATATTTTATTATAGCAGACTAGCATGAAAATTAGATTGCATAATTTATATTATGTCAAGCTGAATACCACCCAATCCCCAATTTTGTTTTGTCTTGTGTTTGATGACCCATATCCAATTGTGTGTGTGTGAGAGAGGGGGAGGGAGGGAGGGAGAGGGAGAAAGAGATCAGAAGGTGGTAATTAAATAGTGGTGTTAGTGCTGTTTACTTAGAAATAAAATCAGTTAAATCCACATGAGGATTTCCCCATTAAATGTTTAGGATCAAATTACTAAGTAAATGTCAAAGAAATAACTGAACAAGTTAAAATGGGGAATGCCAGTTATGGGTATTCTGCACCTACCAAAATAATGGTGTGATGAGAAGCACAATTTACTCACAAATAGTTCACAAGTTTTCATCTGCTCTGTATACTTTTTTGCTAAGTTGTGATCTGTTAATATTGAAGCTTGCTGAGAGCCAATTTTTTCTTAAGGAACCTAGAGGAATAATCTAAGAGGTGAAGTTAGATCTTAGACTAGAGAATATGGATGTATTAAAATACCTAATTGAATTACCAGGAATAAAACGTTTCCCTGAAAATTGTACTTTTTGATGTGTGGGACACCATTCATATAACCATGAATTTCAGTAGAACAGGTTACATATGATGTCAAGATAAATGTGTAGACCACCAGTTTGTTTCATATGAGAAAAAATGTGGAGGCAACAGAAACGCAAATGTAACAGATGGTAACAAGGTCATTTAATATCTTCCTTCCTCAGGAAATCTAAGAAGAGGTTAAAAACCTCTTTTTATATTCAGGACTGAATTCCATCCTAAGTACAGTATCTGTATTTTTTAAGTTTGACATTTTATAGTTGTAACTATGAATGTTGCTGCTGTTTGTTTATTTTTAATTATAATTTGCAATGATGTTTTAATGCATTTTAGAAATTATTTTAGTTTCAATGGTATTTTAGATTGATCTTATTGTTAGCCATTGCAAGCTGGTTTGACGATAAGTGAATGGGAGAAAAGAGAGAAAGAAAGAAGGTTTTGTGTTATGAACAGCACAGTAGCAGAATAAAAATTCCTACTTTGACTGTACTCTTTGATCTGTACATTTTCTACCTTTAATATTTAATATTACATAAGTTGGAGCATAACATGACAAACAGATTCTAACATCTTAACCTTGTTTGTAATCATCTAATTTTGAAGCTCAGAATAGTTATTTGCTTGATATTCCTTGTAGTCACCAAGCCATTTTATTTATTTGATTTGATTTGATTTGTCAATCACTTACAAGATAATAGGTATAAGTATAAACATGAATAAGAATACAGAAAATAGGTACGATTAAATGGGGATATTAGGACAGGGACGGTAGGCACGATTGTGCACTTATGCACGCCCCTTACAGACCTCTTAGGAATGGGGTGAGGTCAATAGTGGATAGTTTGAGGTTAAAGGAATGGGGGTTTGAGGATGTAACTACAAAGTCAGGTAGTGCATTCCAGGCATTGACCACTCTGTTGCTGAAGTCATACTTTTTGCAGTCAAGTTTGGAGCGGTTAACATTGAATTTGTATCTGTTGTGTGCTCTTGTATTGTTGCGGTTGAAGCTGAAGTAGTCATTGACTGGTAGGACATTGTAGCAGATAATTTTGTGTACTACGCTTAAGTCCAACCGTAGGCGGTGTAGTTCAAGATTGTCCAAGCCCAAAATTTCAAGTCTGGTGATATAGGGTATTCTGTTGCGAGCAGAGGAGTGTAGTACTCTTCTCGTGAAATACTTCTGGACTCGCTCAATTGTATTAATGTCCGATATACAGTGCAGATTCCAGACAGATGATCTGTATTCGAGTATTGGTCTAGCAACAGTTGTGTATGCCCTAGTTAGCAATTCAATATTTCCAGAGGAGAAGCTTCGTAAGATTAGATTTACAACTCTTAATGCCTTTTTGGCAAGGCTGTTGAGTGAAGTTACACTGCAGCATTCATAAACATGTATAGAAATTTCTTTTAATAAATAGGCTTTGACTAATATTTTCCAAGTCCACAAATTGCTTATGAGGTGCAAAGGTAATCCTTTAGACTTTCTTCTTTAATCCAAGGGAATATCTTGATATGTTGTTGAAGGACATGTACTGTTTTCTTAGACAAATACACTCATACCTTGCATAGCATAGTGGTGAATATAATACATTCTAAGAGTTCATTGGAGTGGAATAACCAATACATTTAAATAAAACAAAATAAATGAAGTACCTTTGTTTTGTGTCTAGATTTCCCAGTTGATCACCGAGTCTGGCCGCGATGGACTGACTGAAGCTGTGCTGAACCATTACAATGCGGATAAACCTTCCTTGTATAGCTTCCCCAGTTCCCAGAGCACCTGTGTTGCTAGTGATACCTCAACTGGTACCTCAGTGGCAGCTTCCTTTTTTGCCAGGTAAGACTAAAAGTTCTGCTTTGGATTATTTTAAATTGTCAAATACCCTTATAAAGAAAGCTTGAAGACTTGATGGAAGGGTATGGTAACATAAATAACGTTACATGCTGCAATTTTACATAGAATTATTTGTTGGGTAGGGAATAACATGAGGTAATCATTTTTGCCTAATTTAATTGGGAAGAAATTTTAAATGCATAAGAGTATGAAAGCAATATTCTTTGGGACACAGTCCTTTATTCAAGAGAGAGTGGCTGCTGAATTGAGGCTCCTATCATTTGTTGACTGCCACTGTATATATATATTCCTGTCACTCTAGTAATTTTTACAAGTGATCCTTTTTCACTAGTCGATGGCCTTAATTCTATTTACAGTGTAATGTGTTTCCAAGGTGAAGGCAATTGAATTACTCCAAACTAGGGAGTTTTGTTGAAAATAACCACCTGTATGATGAGTTAGTTTTTTCTTTGGAAAAATCATTATGGAAATAATAGTAATTCTTGTCCCTGATTTGAGATGTTAGACAATCCTACAGATATGTCTAGACTGAAGCAAAACAACCCCATCATTTTCTTTTGCACACTTTATCAGAATCATAGAGACCTCCTGACAGTAGCATAATCAAAACAATGCCCACAAATCAAAATACTATTGATTTTCATTGAACAGTTTGGCACAAATAACTGAAATCTTGAGTCAATACTACATGTAGTACTTAGGAAGTGGGTGACCTTTCAAGGGATACCTGCAAGGCTCCAATTAATGATTTTAGGTAAATCAATCTCCTAATATTTTTATTACAAATTGGGCAACATTTGCTGTATAGTGCATCAGTCTGGTTATCCTATATGTTTTAAGCATTATATTGAAAGTAATGGATGTTGCAGTAAAAGTATAAGATCCAGTCTACTGTTGATTTATCAGAATCTTTATCCAAGAGAAAAAAATTGAAATGCCTTCTTTTACCTCAGGGCTAGATTACTTTCTACTGTACATGAATAGGCTGCTGGCATATGTTCAGGTGTTTTACACACACACGCACACACGCACGCACACACATACACACAAACACAAATTCAAATGATTATATCTCTTGTGTTTTCATTGTTGAACTATCTGGAAATGTATAATGAATCTACCTTCTGGTTCATATTTACATTTAAATATGTTGGAGTTGGAGGTTGCTAAAATAATTGCTAAAACAAAAGTTTGAATCAGCCCTCAGTATCTCTGTCTTTTATTCTGGAGAGTTGTAGATTAGAATAAAAGAAATTGGTTAGCAAGTACATCACAGCAATTGTTATCCTTTGTCAAGTTAGACAGATAAAATTGATGTTTGGATTGCAGAATTTTTGTTTAAGTTTCTAAAAACATTTGAGTAACAAGAAATTGTATCTGTAGATGAGAAAAGAAATTACATTGAAGAAATGAGTAATTATTG
Organism: Notechis scutatus; assembly: GCF_049901735.1. Classification (NCBI taxonomy): domain Eukaryota; kingdom Metazoa; phylum Chordata; class Lepidosauria; order Squamata; family Elapidae; genus Notechis; species Notechis scutatus. Next base: position 69,327,840 of record NC_142009.1, on the reverse strand, counting down.
CTACCTATTCATTACAAATATAAGTGATATACTTTGACTTTCAGGATGCAAAATAAAAATTCAGGACATTAACATTATTTTTAGAATAGATAATACAAGATTTAAGACATTGATGAATCTAGTATAAAAGAGTTGCTCTTGCAATTTTTATAAAAGAATTAGAAGAAAACCTGTAAAATCTTAATGATAATCATTTGCTTTGCCAACTTTCTTCCAGTTATAACTAACTAACAGGCTAACACAGTTGCTAAAGCATAGCTGTAACACTTTTAACACTCCAGCTGCACAATTATTATGTCTTCTGAGTACTGTTGACAAGGCTGGTAAAAGAAATAGTGTTTTGTTAAGAAGGCAATTCATTCAGCCAACTTTCTCCATGCAATTAGTGGGTACAAACCAATGGCTACTTGAAAACCTAAAGAACCTCTGTGTAACTTCAAGAAAAGTTAACATATGTCTAGCTTTCAGCTTGGCTCAAGGTTATATGTTTATGTATGGTTTTACTTTACAACAAGATCACAGTAGGTTGGGGGAGAATTATAAAATGGTTGTGTTGTTTAAATATATAGCTGGTTTATACACATTCCTCAGTTTAGCATAACCGTAAATCTTTTTGTGTATTGACATGAAATGATTATTTTATAAAGGAACATGTGTGCTTCTAAATGGAGCTACTTTTTCACCCAAAGGCACTGCATTCCTGAAAAATAAAAACTCATTTGTGATGTGATATAAGAAATTGATTTTGTGGACTGTTAATCTTCAAAATCAGTATAAATGAATTGGCCAATTTTGAAGATATTTCTGGTTTCTACTGTGCTTTGTATGAGTGTGAACATATTTGGCCCTTTCCCCATGGAAGATTTACATAATAGCTCTATTTGTGGGATAGTCTTAGATATACTATATAAAAAGGAGAATCACTGAGACAACCAATATACGCAGGAGGTAATTATGGAGGAAGCAAAGCCATTACAGGCAATCCTTGACTTACAACTGTTTAGTGATCATTCGAAGTTAAACTGGCACTGAAACAAGGGACTTATGACCATTTTTCATACCATTGCAGCATCCGTATGGTCACATCAGTGGTGGCATTCAATTTTTTTTTACTACAGGTTCTGTGGGCGTGGCTTGGTGGGCGTGGCAGGGGAAGGATATTGTAAAATCTCCAGCCAGAGGTGGTATTTGCCGGTTCTCTGCACTACTCAAAATTTCTGCTACTGATTCTCCAGAACTGGTCAGAACCTGTTGAATACCACCTCTGAGTCACATGATCAAAATTCAGGCGCATGGCAGCTGACTCATATTTATGACAATTGCAGTGTCCTGTGGTCCCTTTTTGCCACATTCTGACAAGCAAAGTCAACGGGGAAGCCATGAACAACCGTTTTGCTAACTTACTCACTGCAGTGATTCACTTAACAACCGGGGCAAGAAAGGTTGCAAAATGGGACAAAATTCACTTAAACATTTCACTTAGCCACAGAAGTTTGAAACTCAGTTGTGGTCGTAAGTTGAGGATATGTTGACAGTTTTGCTTTCCACCCATGGACACAAACATCTGAATGAAAGAACTTGGTGCCTTCCACATGGATTCAACTATAACTCCAATAATTATCAACTAGCATAGCACAGGGAAAAGAAAACTTATTGTGTAGTTGTGCTTGCTGATTCTCATTTAACTTTTGCTACAGAGTTGTTTTGCAGATCAAATTAACTAATCCTCTTTATCATGTCAGGGACTCCAAAGGTAGGATGTTCATGGGATAAATAAACAATACGATAGAAGCAGTTAGACATTTATTTTGTAGCAGAATGCCCAAAGACACCCTTATGTAAAGCACCAGCAATAAATGATGCAAAATTGCTATAGACATATGTATATGTGTGTGTGTGTGTTTTTATTTATTTCACTTAAAAAAGAAAAGAAATTCAGCAATAGATAAAAGATGTATAGTTAAATTAGCACATATTATATGAAGCACCAAAGTGTTGCTAATTCCTAAGAATAAGAAAAGCTTATATGCTTGCATATCTATGGTATTATGTAGGTCTTCACAACTATGTGAAAGTTTGACAAGCTCAGTCAACATAAAGGATGGGGATGTGGGTACAAAGGCCTTCAGAAAGATTTGCTTTGATCACCCATGTGAAGAGCCCTCACTGATAGGAAATGTCCACCTGAGTCAATAGAATTAAACAGTTCCCTGATTCTAAAACGGTGAAATGACTTTGGTAGAATGGCTAGTTATCCCCCTCTCCACCAAATAAAAATTAAATTCTGGAATTAGGGATGTGTTTACATCTAAAGTTCATATTGAAGCATGTTATTCCATAGTTCAGTACTCTTGAACTTAAATAAAATAAAAAATACTTCATATTATTCCATTTTGCAGTATCCGTTTTCAGGAATGGGTGATTGCAAGAAGGATGTCCTGGTGCAGAAAAGAGTGCAGATAAATCAAGGCAAAGGACCTCCTAGCCACATCTGGTACCTGCTCTAGGCGGACCTCCAAAGTTTACACCTGTTCCATTTGGAGAAGTGGAACACATCCAGAAACAAAGATAATAGATCCCTCATATTGGAAGAGCCAATCACTCCATTTTGGTCTTGACAGTATTGCTAGCCCAACCCAGGGATGAGATGTACAATCTAGTATCATCAGCATACTGATGGTTTTGGGTCCTATACTTGCTAGCAAATGATTGCACTAAGTGCTTTCATGCAGGTATTAAATGAAGGGAATGAGAATGTTGAGCTCCAAGACCCACCATATGTAATGGATCAAAGGCTCAACTCTCCCCATCCTAACAGTGACTGGAACCAACCTGAGAGAAAAGAAACACCATGGTTCCCACTCCTAATCCCATGGTCAGCCCAGAAATTTATTGATTTATTTATTTACCCAATTCACACAGATAAACTCAGGGCAGCTTACAACATTAAAAATCATGAAAATATAAAACTCATGAAGCCCCATCTCTCTCCATCATGAAAACCTCAGAGACATCAAGAACTAGAAAAATCTGGCTATTCCCTTCTATACTCTGCTAACAATCATTTTCAAACATAGCCAATGCTTTCTCTATGTTATGTCCTGATTTAAAACCCAACTAGAAATGTTTTAGAGGATCTGTTTTATCCGGGAGTTCTCTAAAGTTATAAGCTAATCATATTTCCAAGAAAGGGAAGGTTGGATCTATCAGTGGCTTTATAGGAAGAAGTAAACATTGACCAATGCAGAGAGTCATATCTCTGAGAAAGGACTATCTTCTGGGATTCAGATTTTGGTAATACACATTATGTCAATCACCTCATTGAGGATAAGAGCTCAAAATGTCCTTTCCTAAAGTCTTTTGCTTTATTTGCATCGTGGTCAATCCACAAAGCATTCTTTAGTTCTGAAATGAACAATATGTATGTGGTCTTTCAGATGCTGTTGTATTTTCTCTGATTATTGGCATGTTCACTGCAGCTGATGGAAACCAGAGTCAACAATATCTGGAGGGGCACATATTGTCCAACCTTGTTTTAGTTTATACTTTGTTTACTTTCTGTTGGATTATTCCAATTATGTTCCTGTTTTAGTCTTCTTTATATTTATCTTAGACAATTGATTTTTTGCTGTGTTTATCTTAGTTTATGGTCTGTTAATTTAATAGTTTGATTATATCCCCTGAATTGGATGTTTTGGCTCTCTTATTTGCCGATGTAGACTTGCATCTGTATATTTCCCACATTATTTAGTAACCCAACTCTTTCCTATATGTCCCTGTGTACAAATAGCACAGCACAGCATTTTATTTTTTTTCAAGATAGCCTACATGGAATAAGAAATAGTGGAAGCAAAAATCTTAATCTTACATATCCTTTGTCCTAATTATAATTGTAATAATAAATTATTATTATTTAATTGTAAATAATAAATAGCGTGAGATTACCACTTACTTTCTAAAATTGGATCAAAATGGAAATCAGGTCATGGTCTAATTTTATAGAAGGATTTTAGCAGAAGGATTTTAGGTAATCTGTAAATTTTATAGCAATGAAGAGATTTGCAGATTTAAAAAAAACCCACTGATTTACGTTTTTGTTTATATATTATTATATGTGGAAATAGAAAATGATGTTATTCTGCCATGAAGCTATGTACCCTCTAGAGTTCAGGGAATTTTTTTGAAGATCCCTCCAGATGAGAATTTGCGAGCTCACAATATTACATGAAGGAAGAAGAAAATGAGCAAACAGGATAATGTTTACATTTGAATTGAGATTGCACCCCATGTCATTCTTTTCTGTTTATTTCTAATCTTATTTTAGACTGTTTCTAAATTTAGAGGAACATTTTGTATTTTGGGGCAAGAGTAATCCTTTCTGATCTTTTAAAAATAAAGCCAACCTATCCCACTGTTCCTTGTCAACAAAAGTACAATATATAATACTTCAACTCCAAGGAAGAAATAATGTTCTAAATGAAAGCAGATCTTTTCCTTTCTCCCTGTGCCAGCTCTTTGTTTAAGCAGTGAGCAGGCGGTTTACATTCATCCCAGATGTTCATGAAAAAAAAATCCTTAATATACAATAGAATTTATTTTTAACCACTTTGTTGTAACATGTGTAAAAATATCAAGATCTTAAAGTGCTGTATCAATATTGTATGCGTTGTCCAAAGAAGCATTTAGTAATGTGAGTAAAATGATAATGCTTTACTTTCTTCAAGCTTTTTTCAGGAACTAAGGTTCTTTGGACTTTTGAATAATAGCAAACAAAAGTCAGAAGATAAGAAGATAGGAGAGATTAGAAAAATAAAGGGGAACAGTGATTACATGTGGCATCTGTCCTCGAGGGATGGAGCTCCCATCATTACTTGCCATGCAAATATCTGAATAGGAACCAACCAGCTGAACTAGGTAATGTCTGAAGATTGGAAGCTTTTTCTCAGCTAGATCCATGGTTTTGATATATACTGTAGTAAGATAAGGACAAATGTCTGATATCAGAGAGAGAGTGCATCATGGATAGGCAGGTTTATTTGGGGGGAATAGAGCAGAAAGAAGGACCTTTCCTTCCCGCGTATTATCTGAATCGTTTTGACCTTTGTTTAACTATATTATTTGACCCTAAAGATTACTAAACGTTTCTTGAAAAACTTTTTTTTAAGGGAAGAGAAAATTAAAATGTCAAGTAATTGAAAGAAATGGTAAGGCCCTAACCTCATAACAGCAATTTCAATTGTTTGACAATTTAGACAGCCTAACAAATTTCAATTAGTCAATCAATTTGGTGGGAAGTAAATCCTGATAAATTCAATGAAATTATAAATTCAATGACATTTCCTGTTTTGTGAAAGAAGCAGAGCAAAGAATAATAGTGATAAAATAGTATAATGCAAAAAAAAATGAATATTCATCTTTTAGTGTTGCACTAATATTAAAGCACATAGTCTGAATTAATTGTATGAATATTATAATGTTTTATAACATTAAAAAATATTGAAAAAAATAATCCAAAAGAGAAGACCTTTCTATAAATCAGTGTAATAGGCAAAACCATCTAAAAAACCTGAACAGATTACCCAAAATTCCTTTGTCTTGTCTCTTTGTTTATAGGATAATTCAAATATTAACAACTACTACAACAATGAAAAAAGCTTTGTTACTTACTTTTTAGTAAATGTACTTAAAGACTCTGAGCGTAGTATTCCAGCCCTCAAGAAAAGGTGTATATATCTGAATAAATTTAATCCATGTTTGCTAAATATTCTGCAAGTAAAATATAATCATTTTCAGGGGTTTATAATATTGTTCTCATTCAGTCATTCAGTCCCTTCTGTTTGTCAGTAACTATTTCTCTGAGTTCTTATAAGTTCATGTTTGTATCATCAGTGGTAGTAGCCAGTGTCATGCCCCTGTCAGAATCTGACTTGGAGGAGGAAGCCGAACAGCTGACAGGGAGTGGGAATGTGGCTCTGTTGGCTGTGGAAGAAACTGGGGAAGGGCAAAATCCAGCTGGGCAGAGCCTGGGAGAGGTAGAACAAGGGAGAGGGAATTCAGAGGAAGACCCAGGCCCACCCCCTCTTCATCCTAGAGCACGCAGGGAGGAACGGAGAAGAGAGCAACGTGGGTTGTGTGGCTTATGGGGGAGGAAAGGGCCCTGATTCCCTTCATTAGCTGCAGCTGGGAACACAATGTATAAAAAAGGCAAACTGCGTGCAGCAAGCTGTTGGGAGCAAATGTGACTTTATTTTGTATTGTCGTGGCTTATCTGTTCTGATTGCCGTTGAATCTTTCTGCCCCGACTTGATAAGATGCTTGCCCTGAAAAATGCCTCCAATTGGGGGCTCCGGGTCATTTCGCAGAGAATTGGGAAGCAGACGGCTGCCGCGGCTATGTGGTCCCGGAAGCCTTTGGAAGAGGCAGAGCTCCAGGGGTCGCCGGCTCGGGTCGGCTGGGGCGTCAGGAGTGGTGGCGCGTCGTCCTGCTCGGGGAAAGGACAGGAGCCGCTGCGCCATTGCAAAGGCCGCTGTGTTCCTTCTCCGGCGTCTTCCCAACTGTATGAGTTTTGCTGTGCTTTCAAGTCTGAAATTCCTTCTTCTGCCCTGTCAAACTAATTACTTCATTTGGTTTGTTTGGATTTTAAGTTACTGTTTGTGTGCACCTTGTTTTGGACTGAATTTTCTACTGTTAAAGGCTGTTCCTAGGAGAGTTTTTCTCTAGCCGAAGGTAACCTGGACATTGGGGGCAAAGTTGGAGATAATAAAGGGATTCTTATTACTTTTTTGACTGCATTGCCTTTGTGCCACACCCTAGGTCATCACAGCCAGCCACCTTGAGTTTATATTCAGTTGCCTTCATTTGTTTATAACCACCATGTTCTTCTTTTAGATATTATATTGCATATCAAAATATGTAAGCTTTAGCATCATTATTAAAGTTTCCTGTGAGAAGTTATATGTTATTTCAAACAATTTGCATGATATGTATTTGCTATGTGTTCAGAATGGACTGTGATTTGTGTGTGTGTGTGTGTGTGTGTGTGTGTGTATGTTTTGGTGTCATTTTGTACTTTTGGCATTTTTGGATGCTGTTGCTGCTGTTAGTATATTATTGTTTTTTCAAAAATGGTACATCAAAATTTCAATAATTTGTGCCATTGTGTGTATAGGAAAATGACAATAAAGTTTACGTTCTTGCAGTTCAAAGTATTTTAAACAATTTTCTCCGACATACAGTAGTTCAAAGGCATACATTTCTCTTTGCCCAGCCTTTACGGTTATTCACATTCATAGATAAATGCTGCAACTGGGAAAAAATAATGACCTTGACAATACATATCTTTGTTGTCAGGTGATATTTCTGCACATTAATATTTTGTCCAGATCTAGTATAGGCTGCGTCTCATAAACAGACAACTTCATAGCTGTAGTCACCATCTCTGTGAATTTTTAACTCGAGGAAGATAATATTATCACTTAAACTTTTTCAGTTGTTTGCATTGGATTGGTACATCTGTTAATGTAATTTTTTTTAAAAAAGAAAATTTAATGGCAGAGAAGCTTTTGCACTTTCACTTTTAACAAAAGATTCTTTAAATCTTCCTCTAACTTCTAGCCTCCATACTGATCTTCCAATCTGAGTTGGTCATTGGGACCAGAGTCCAATCTGAGTTGGTCATTGGGACCAGAGGTTTAGTCTTTTGAGCTTTTGGATTCGTGCTGGAACCCATCTTCAGGGAACTTCTCTCTACCAGAATCATAGTGATGTCACCAACATATGAAGTTTTCTCCCAGTAATTTTAATTCCAATTTCAACTTCTTTGCCTTCAAGTTTTCTCATAGTATATTCTCCATATAAATTAAACAAATAAAGGGGGCAGTATATGACCTTGGCATATTTTGTTCCCTGTTCTGAACCTTTTAGTTTATCTAGATTCCATTCTAGTTATTGCTTTCTAGTCTTTACATCCTTGTTTCGAAGAGTTATCCACAATTTAGTTGTCATCTCTACAGCCATAAACTCTTGTATAATCTACTTTTAGTTCACATTCTTCATGAAAATACAAATCCGAAGGTCAAATGTAATCCCAAGGGTCATTTAACATTCTTTGTCTCATCAGAGAAATAACAGAAATATATTTTATTAACATTATTATTTAACTTATGCATAAATTACATGGTAGGTTACCTAACAAATTTGTTTTTTCATCATCCTCATCTGAGATTAAAAATTTATTTCTATGTTATCTGCAGATTATGTGGTTGTTATATACGTGTCTCCTTCAATTTATTTAAAACAAAAGCTATTACAGTTCTCGGTGTTGCACAACTGATCCCTACACTGATTTTGATCCACTGAAGTAAAACCTATATATTTTAAGATTGGCAATCCATGCCCCCTGTTTTGTCAGAAATGCTGGCCTGCATCTAATTCCGATTGTGGTAAAAGTCAGGGGTGGGATCCGACCGGTGTAACTACCGGTTCGGTGGCTATGTGTTGCGCGCGCATGCAGTTAACAAACTGCTGAGCTACCTGTACAGCTGAGCAGTGCTGTGCATGGGTGCGCAGCGTTCGAAAAAGCACTTTTTTCCTGCAAGCTGAGGTTGAAAAAGCAGAAAATAAAGGATAGGTAAGAGCCTGGGTGGGCCAAAATAGCAGCAGACACAGAACCGGTTCTGTGTCTGCTGCTCTTCAGAGCTACTGGTTCTACAGAGCCGGACAGAACCGGTAGAATCCCACCCCTGGTAAAAGTATTAGGTATGATTGTAGAGAACATACGTGAAAAGTATGTATAATTTATTAAAATATATGGTGATAGCAGCAGGAATCAGTCTGGCATAAAGAGAACCCTTACTATCAGTGCAGGATTGGGAGACTAAAATAGAATACGCGGTAATGAAAAAAAAACCTGTATATATTCATAGCAGAAATCTAACCAAATTTTAACAGGAATTGTTCCCTTAAGTACAATGATCACACAGCAATGCAAGCTAAGATACTTAGAATGCAGATAGTCCTCGAGTTATGACCAATTGCTTAGCAACTATTTAAAGTTATGAATACACCCCCTCTTGGGGCTACAACTCGGATTCAAAGTTTCAATGGCTTTTGATTGCATTTTAGGTGCTCAGCAAATAGGCTTTATTTTTGGCTGTTTGTAGATCACATGAGACAAATGTATGGCTTTTTTTTTTCTTCCAAAAAACAGCATTCCAGTTTTTGACAAAAGACCTTGATCAGTTGTGGACAGTGAGTGAATTTGCTAACGACCGCAATGTTTGCTTAACCATGGCAATTCACTTAATGACTGTCACAAAAAAGATTTCAAATCAAGTATGGTCATATGATGACCTGCTTAATAACTGGCATGACTTACGAACATAACTCCTGGCTCAATTGGAAGAATTTAAGCAAAACTCTTCAGAGCTTTGATTCTATTCTGCTTGGAAGTGGAATTTCACCTGGTGATGAAATTAGATTTTCTAGGGCTCTTTCCATCTTTGGGATTTGATTTGGTCAGCTGTATGCTGAAGAGTAAATATTGGATGTAAAGTGCCAGGAAAGTAGGGCTCGAATTTTCGCTATTACTGACAGCTCTGAAATGGCACATTCAGCATATCTTGTGAAATTAAAATCATCCAAACACAGAAAGACCTTTACTCTTGCATGTTTGATACCCTTCCTTTAGCTATTTTGATTGGAAGATATAGGAGGATCCTATATATGGAATTTTATATATCTACGAGTTTATTTAACTCGAGTTTATTTAAGATACGCTCTGTCATTCTATAGACATTCAAAATTACTTGAAAGGTTTCCAGGTTTTTCACCTCAAACCTATGTCTGTTTACAGTATTACTCTCAGTCTACAATGTCATGACAACATATAACGTGAATAACATTTTACATTGTAGTGTATAATATATGCTAGGAATTGATTGCCAGGAAAGTTGTACATTTTATGGTTCTGTGTTATCTTACAATGGTCTGTTAGAAATAAATTATGTATTTAATATTATTTTACAAAATATGAATTAAGTGCAGTTAGTAGTTTAAACACTGCCCTTTTAAATTGCCCTTTTTGTTACTGAAATATAAACTGATCTTTCCAACCCCTTGGGCACTGTTGTGTTTTCCTGCTTAAAAACTACAAGTAACACTAACTGTAACATCTGGTACTTTTGAAGTTCTGTCTTGCATTTAACCCACTTTCTAGAATGTCTGGTTCTAGTTCAGTGATACATACATATTGATTTTTGGATCTTTTTTCTTAGAGTTTTCTGTTTATTTGTGCCTTTTTGTCCTTATGCATCTCTACCTCCACTAGATCTTTGTGTTTTATCATATCCATCTTTGCATCAGTTTCCCTTGATTTCTGAAATTTTCTTAAATATTTTGCCCTTCCTATTTAATTGTTATCCTAAGTTTCTTTCCTCTGCAGATAGCCTTAGATAAATTTATAATACATACATACATACATGCCAAAACATAATACATCGTTTTTAATGAAGAAATCCTTGATATACCTATATGTCTTTTCTAATGCAGTGGTACCTAGGTACTTGTCTCATTCAAAATTTTGTCAAATTTGGTATTTTGACACAATATCCTGGTACTCATCGTTTGTTTGGTACTTGATGCATTGTGATAGGAAGAGGGGGCCAGCTGCAGAGGCTGACAGAAAGTCAGCCACGCTGGAAAGGTGGCTGACATAGGAAAAGGTAACAGATAATCAGAGTTGGAAGAGACCTTATAGGTCATCTAGTCCAACCCCCCACCCAAGCGGGAGACCCTACACCATTTCTGACAGATGGCAGTCCAATCTCTTTTTAAAAGTCTCAAGTGATGGCGCTCCCACAACTTCCAAGGGCAAGCTGTTCCATTGGTTGATTGTTCTCACTGTCAGAAAGTTTCTCCTTATTTCCAGGTTAAATCTCTCCTTGTTCAGTTTCCATCCATTATTCCTTGTCTGGCCTACAGGCACTTTAGAAAATAGCTTGACCCCTTCCTCTCTGTGGCAGCCCCTCAAATATTAGAAGACTACTATCATGTCTCCCCTGGTCCTTCTCTTTACTAGACTAGCCAAGCCCAGTTCCTGTAACCATTCTTCATATGCCTTAGTCTCCAGTCCCCTAATCAACCTGGTTGCTCTTCTCTGTACTTTTTCTAGCGTCTCAACATCTTTTTTATAATGTGGTGAACAAAACTGGATGCAGTACTCTAAGTGTGGTCTTACTAAGACTTTATAGAGTGGTATTAGTACCTCCCTTGATCTTGATTGTATCCCTGTGTTAATACAATGTAGGATTGCATTAGTTTTTTTGGCTGCTGCTGCACACTGCTGGCTCATATTTAGCTGGTTGTCCAGTAAGACTCCAAGATCCCTCTCACAGTTACTGCTATTGAGCCTGGTTTCACCCAGTCTGTATGTGTACTTTTGGTTTTTCTTACCAAAGTGTAGGACTTTACTTTTCTCTACATTGAATTTCATTTTATTAGATACGGCCCAGTGTTCTTGTCTGTCAAGATCCATCTGGATCTTGAACCTAACTTCTTGGGTGTTAGCTATTCCTGCCAGCTTAGTATCATCTGTAATTTTGGTAAGTTCTCCTTCTATTCACTGATCTAAATGGGAACAGACAGAAAAGGGACAGGCAGAAAGTTTTTCCTGGCCAAAGCAAAAGATCACGTGCTTTGTTTGGTACTCATTGGTTTTAGTACTTGTCACACCTCCCAGAAACAATTTGTGTCTGTGCATATAAACACTCAGAAATCCATTTGATTCCCACTCCGATGATCTGGAAGTCTTTATATTCCTGGTACAATATGTGTGAAATACTTGTCAATTGTTACAAGGAGCTGTTTGTCTCTATTTCCTGCTTGCTTGCTTGCCTGCCTGCCTGCTTCTGTCCAGCGTTGTTTTGGAATCAGATGCTCTCTAAATAAAATAAAATATATTCTATATGATACTTTGTAGAGGATAATGAGTGCTAAGAGAAGTCCTGCAATTCCACTTATAGATGCTGTCACCATCTTGATCTCAGAAAACTTACAGCATATTTTTTTTCTATCTCTACCTTTGGTTGCTTTCTACATCATAGTATTCTATCTTGAATATTGCTTTTTAACTGGTTATATCATTGGGTTAAATACCTAAAACCTAGGCTAATGCCAAAGCTCAGCCTTTTAAGTATAGGAAGAATTAATTTCATTCCAATAAGGACATTGGAATTAAGGAAGTTTAGTTTGGCACATACATTTTACAAGTTTAGAACTTAATTTATTAATATTTGTTTTAATGGCAAATGCTTCACTGAGATTTATTAACAAAACATATTAGTCCTCTATTTTGCCAAGTTTCCACTTGACTTAGATAATTTGATCTATTTCCTATCCTCCGCTTTACCCCCAAAGGTCAAGGATCAAGTTGTTTAGTACAAAAGCAATGCTGTGTTTTCACAAACCTTAACAGCAAATGCTAATTGTGGCTTTATATAGCGAGTTTCCTCTTTGTGCCTGCGTTTGCAAACAGGCAATTATGTGCACATTGCATGGCTGGAGAAATACAAAGGTAATACTGGAGTATGCATATCAGCACATATTGCCAAATTATGTGGGTTTCTTTTCTGTTATTTTTTCTTTTCTTTTTTGGCACTGGATCAGATTTTAAAACTTGCCAGTACGCTCACTAGATTTTGATTTGTCAACTGGATCTACCCAGCTTCACCCACATCCTGCCTGTCTTGAGGTAGTGTTTGCAGGGAAAGTGAATGTCAGTCCAAGTAATGCCTGGAATCTTATTAACCAGTCACCAAGGAGTTATTTGGTTAAAAAAAAAGAAGTCCTCAGTTCAGGCATTGTAGTCTTAAGTGTTACACCAAGTGGATAGTTTTGTTTGTCTCCAACTTTGTTTCTTTGCCTCAAAAGTGCTGTCAGATAATTAGCCAGAGGAGTCTAAATTACCTTTAATCAGCTGTAAGTCAGAAGTTCAAGAGGTTACAGTTTCTTGCAGCCTTCTGTGATGGTGTACAGATGTTAAAGAGCCCCATTCAAGATAGAAATCAGCAGTTCTCAAGGTTTCTTAAAATCTCTGGTCTGAAGTTAAATGGAGCCATTAGATGTAGTCCCAAGGAAACAACTCGTGTTACTTTAACTCCTGTTGCTATTTGAGGCTAGACTATTTTCCATCTTGACTGCCAGGAAATTAAATTCAACTTCATTTTAGTGAAATTGCCACTATATCCACTCTTGCTATCTTGGAAATAGCAGGACTATTTAAAAATCTTACTTAGTTCTGAAAGCAGTTAAGTGACATTGATTATCTTTTAAGTTGCAGCAGAATGAATATACAGCAATCTAATTTTCTGCAGAGATCAGAGAGCCACGAGGATAAAAATAATGTCTAGAGAAACAAAGAAAATTGTGTCTAAACCATGTCTTAATAATAGACTTTTTTCATTTGTATAAATTTTTTATACCTGACATATTTTATTATCTTAAAATTATATCCTTCTGAGCTTTATATTTATCTGTGACCCTAGATAAATGTTTGTTCTGGAGAATTATCACATCCTTTTCATGCCATATAGTAAGGACTAATATGGGGCAAGCGTTGCAGTGGGTCTGTATTTTTCATGATGATATATATCCAATTATGCATGCTTTGAGATTGCTTGGGCAAATAAGCAATACGCTTTTTCACTCTTTGTTGAACTATGGACTCCAGAGCCAGATTGATGTAGTGATTAAGGCACTGATTTAAGGGTAGGGAAATTTAACTGCTAATTTTTCAGTTAGGCACAAAAGCCAGTTGGGTGACCTTGGACTCTCACTATCTCTCACCTCCAAACCATTTTCAAACTCTGTGGCAAACCCGGGGAAGAACAAATCCCTTGTTATATCATGCATGGATGATTTTACCATTTGATCCAGGTAATGCAGACCCTACTGCCAAGTCGGACAAATGTTTTCAAAAGCAACAAAGAAGAACTAGGGCAAAATGCCAACTGTTTTTGAAATTTCCTTCTCAGATTATGCCATTGTTTCCCCCCCCCCCCACTTTTTAGCACGTGGCATGTGTTAGCACGTGATCACCGAGGTGGCTGCCTGCCTCTGTGAAAGGAATTTTTGGGGCGGTGTTATCTTTACCTGTGGGATGCCTGTAGGCAATCGGGGGAGGATCCTTTCTTGTCCCTACATGGTTTATTCACTCCTGGGAATCGAACTGCTGACCTCAGCAGTGCGCAGGCCCAGCATCTTACCACATGAGTCACTGTGGCCCCCTTGTTTCCCAATATACAATCTATGGTCACAAGCCACAGTCATCCCCATCTTCAAAAAGGGAGACCCAAGCCTAGTTGAAAATTACAGACCAATCTCCTTATGCTGCGTCACCTGTAAAGTCATGGAATCAATTATTAACCAATCCATTATCCTCCACTTAGAGACAAACAACCTACTCTCCAATAAACAATTTGGTTTCAGAAAAAAACTATCCTGTAATCTGCAACTCTTACACTGCAAAAACATATGGACGACACAACTCGACCAGGGCAAAGCAATAGACGCAATCTACATAGACTTCTGTAAAGCCTTTGATTCAGTGGTACACAACAAACTACTCCTAAAAATAAAATCCTATGGTATCTCTGGACAACTGAATAACTGGATAGAAGCATTCCTGGCAAACAGACAACAGATGGTCAAAATTGGGAGCGTCCTATCAAATTCTGTACCTGTCAATAGTGGTGTCCCCCAAGGCAGTGTTCTAGGACCAACTCTCTTCATACTCTACATAAATGACCTCTGTGATCATATTAAGAGCAATTGCGTTCTTTTCGCTGATGATGTAAAGCTGTTCAATACCACAGACAATACTGCTACCCTACAAAAAGATCTTGACTATGTATCAGAATGGTCAAACAAATGGCAACTTCAAATCTCAACAAATAAATGCTCTGTCTTACATATTGGCAAAAAAAAAAAATAGAAAATAAAATACAAGCTGAATAGTCAAGGTCTTGTTGATGACCCAAGCTCTGTAAAGGACCTTGGAATACTCACCTCTAATGATCTAAGTGCTAGAGCCCACTGCAGCTACGCCAAAAAGGCATTAAGAGTTGTTAACCTAATCCTACGTAGCTTTTTCTCTGGTAATATCACACTACTAACCAGAGCATACAAAACATTTGCTAGACCAATACTCGAATACAGTTCATCAGTCTGGAACCCACATTACGTATCTGATATTAGCACAATTGAGAAAGTCCAGAAATATTTCACAAGAAGAGTTCTCCACTGCTCTATTCGTTGTAGAATACCTTATGCCACCAGACTTGAAATTCTAGAACTAGAAAACCTTGAATTACGCCGTCTTCGGTCTGATTTAAGCATGGCATATAAAATCATACATTGCAATGTCCTACCTGTCAATGAATACTTCAGCTTCAACCATAACAACACAAGAGCACACAATAGATACAAACTCAAAGTTAACCGTACCAAACTTGATTGCAGGAAATACGACTTCAGCAATAGAGTGGTCAATGTCTGGAATACTCTACCCGACTCTGTAGTTTCTTCCCCAAACCCCAAAAACTTTAACCTTAGACTGTCTACTATTGACCTCACCCCTTTCCTAAGAGGTCTGTAGGGGGCGTGCATAAGCGCACCAACGTGCCTACTGTCCCTGTCCTATTGTTTCTCTTATTCTTCTTTTATTTTTCTTATATGTACCCATTTCATGTATTCACAACTATGTATACACTTATACTTATTATCTTGTAAACAATTGGCAAATCAAATAAATAAATAAATAAATAAATAAGTATATAATTTTCCAGTAGTATGGACAGTGAAGGATTATGCATGACTGGGATATTATTGGGGTTAATATCCAGTGTATTTGGAGGTCATCACATTGAAGAAGTCTGGATCAAATAGCCTGATAAGAGGAATATGGATAAATTTCTATGGCGATTCTCAGTCATCCAGTCATGGTTATCCCAAAGGTGCTTTTTCTAAAAGACAACTGGACTTTCCTGTTTTTTTCCTTTGAAAATGTTACTTCTCATCCAAGAAACTTCTAGAATTGAAGAAGCTTCTTGGATGAAAAGTGAAAGAAGAATATTTTATTATGGTGGAAAAGCAAAATTGCAAAATAGGTATTGCAATTTGCATATGCTTTTATATATCAGTTTCACATTCTAGGTATATCTACTTTAGTGTTTTTTATATACACACTTATAGGATCATTTCTTCAAGAATACTAGTTAGAGGCTCTTACCTGTAAAGCCAAATTAAACCTGGTATTCTGGATGCAGAATAGAGACTCTAGCACTGAGCCCTTAGAGCCCTTTTGAAACACTTGATGAATGTTCTATAAAGAGTAGCATTTTTGGCGTTATATTGATTTTATATAGCATCATAACTCTTGGACCTTCCTCAGTAGAAATCCTTATTATAATGCAGCAGTGGCAACATAATACCTAGCAAAGATAGTGTTAGCCTTCTTCATTCTCATCAGTTTGCTGGCTAGGTAATAATAACTTATATTGTCCTTACTGGTGATGGGGGGAAAATACTGATTTTTTGATTAATAGCCAATGGCATGTATCTCCTGTTCTGCTTGCCCTTTTAAGATATAGATTTACAAATCAAGGGAATTTGTACCTATTATTATTAACATCATTGGCATTGACAAAATCACCAAAATTACTGGTAACAGTTTACAACATGTGACAATATTTTTTACTGCCATCAAGCAACATCTGCCTACCACAAGTCTTTGGGAATATTTCGATAGGTGGATAAAAATACCAAATCCTATCTAAATGTCAGGCTAACTGTGCGAAGAACCAGAACATTTATTATAGCCACGCATTACAAAAAATGCTGGGTGGCTTTAAATTTTGCAATATCAAAAAAGAAATCAGAATAATTATTCTGTTTGAAAATTATATAAATATATACCTTATTCCAGAAATGAAAGATCATTACTGATGAAGACTGATGAATAATATTGTTTGGTTTGTATTTTTTTTATGAAAGTATTGTTTAGAAAGTCCTTTCTCAAGCTGAAATATCCTGCTTCCATTAACAATTTCTTTGGTTTGATTTTTAGTAGAATGCTGAATTTGTAAGACTGTGTAAGGCAAATATATTCAGCTTACCTGTGCTCCACTATGTGTTTAAAACTACCGTGTTTCCCATATAATAAGGCCGGGTCTTATTTTTTTTTTGAGCCCCGAAAAAATGGCTAGGCCGTCTTTTCAGGGGTGACTTAATTCCCCCCCCCTTGCATCTTAGGGCGGGCGGCGATGGCTTGGATGTTGACCTCGGCGTTGGTGGGGCACTTCGTATCGGGGTCAACGCAGGCAGCACCATATCCGGATGTGCAACAAAAGTACTTCCTAACAGCAAGTCCCCCTGCCATTTCCCCCCCATTTTGCATGTTTTAATATAGGCCATAATTTGGGGGGGGAGGGGCTTAATTTCATTTCATGCCTATAAAACATGCTGGGACTTCCTATTGGGGGAGGCCGTATTGTTGGAGAAACGGTACAATTTTAAAAATGCAAGAAATAGTTCTAAGAGACCAAAACATACTGGCTAGAGAAAAATACAGTTTCCTTTTTTGTAGAAAAGAGGAGCAGTATTTAGAGCAAACTTCCAGCAACAACCTTCTTTACTCTGTCTCCCAGAATTCTCAGTAGGGATTCTAGAGTTGGAAATCTGGGAGCTGAAGTCCAATTAAAATAAAATAGATTCAAATGATATATTATTTTACTTCACTTTTTTTCCTCAAGAAACACAAATGAAGCACAATACACTTATAAAAACAGACACAGATGAAATAAAACCCATGAGTGTCTGTGAATGTTTATCTCTGTGATTATATATGTGGTTGAGATTTTAAAGATATTTTAACATTCATATTAATTGTTTTTGTCCATTTTTTCAGATGAAGGACAAGTCTTGTAGGACAGTATCACCATTATTTAAAATCAATCTGAATAAATACTTCAGTTTTAGAGTTCCTTTGTTGTATTCATTCAGGGATAGGCAGCCAAAGATTGCATGTAACTGGTCTCTAACACAGACTTGTACATTAAAATTTTGCCCCTGAAATTCAGTTCAAAATGACTTATAGTGGCATGGAATAAGGATAGAAGTGGAAACAAGAACTCTGGGAGAAAAACTGTTTCCATTTCTGTCATTAAAACATCCATTCTATCACCTACCCTGCTTGAAATTGCGGTCCTGAAATTGGGAGATTTTGATATTGAATTTTGATAGTACAATTTCAGGCCAATTTTGATTGGATTGGAGATTTAACTGGAAATGGTTTTTTTTTTTAAAGTAGAAGTTTCCAGTTCTTAACGCCAAAAACACTAAAATATAAACCCAAAGCATGTGGGTCTCTTCCTTGCTGTAACTATCCAGGGAAATCATCTATGCCTCTACAGTTAGTTAGAGGATTGAATTGTGACTCTGATTACTAAGAAAGTCGCCCACATCTGTGTTCCTCTTTCAACTAAAGCAATTTCCTCACTTTTGAATACAACTGATCCAATAAAAGACATACTTGATTTTTTTTCAAGTTTTGCAATAAAACTTGGATTAAAAATAAAAGTTTTGCAGTAAACAAGAAACTGAATTGATTTGTGATGTCACATTCATGTAAATGTCTTGCAAAATAGCACAAGTAACCACAAATATTATTCAGTGCCCAAGACTATTATGTGATCTAGAGTGCTGGCAGCATGTACATTATGAATTGGACCATAAAGAATGATTGAATATTGCCACCAAATATGATAATAGTAATAGTTTGCTTAAAACCATACTAACGTGGTGTAGAAAGAATATACAGCGTAGTGCCAATGATGGATTTTCTTCATCAGTTGTTGATGACTTACTGAAATAAATTTAAAGGAAATGCTATGCCCCAGAGATTTCTGATGAAATTCATTGAGTTCAGGTTCTAAATTTCTCCCCGGAGCTTTTAAATATTTTTGTGTGTAATATCTTGAACGGTTCCTGATATATGAACAGTTCTTTCAGTTAAAGAAATCTGTAACTCTGGCTTTTCCATGATTCTCATAGGACAAGAAACTTCTTTACTGGTAAATCTTTATTTTGAAATTAATATTACATTTGATGCCTCTCTCCATTGCCAGTATCTCCTGTCCATTGCATTACTCCAAATATTGGCTGCTCATCCCTAAGTTATTCATTCTGTACCATGCAACAATTGCTCACTTAACAATTGAAGCATTGAGAAACATTGCTTTTCATATGAAACAAAGAGACAGAAAAGGGCTAAGAAACCTTCTAAAGTCTTCTGTAGTGGAAGACATCAGGAATGGGTTTTCTCTATCCTGGTAGTCCTGATTGTTTATTCACTCACTATCTTTTTACCCTATAGTGGGTTAACTTTTTATCCACACATATCGGTATCTATCACATAAGATGCAATGATAAAATATGGTTAGCCCATAACTCACAGCCATCAGTGAGTTCTGTGACTTGAGTAGGGATTTGATAAGATGTTGGGCTTGTCAACTGGGAAGTTGTCAGTTTGAGACCGGAAGCACTGCATGATGAGGTGAGCACCCTTTCTTGTCCCAGCTCTTGCTAACCTAGTAGTTTGAAAGCATTCAAATGCATGCTGTATATAAATAGGTATCATTTCGGTGGGAAGTTAACAATGTTCCTTGTGCCTCAGTGTATAGTCATGCTGGCCACATGACCAGTGTCTTTGGACAATGCTATTTCCCTCAGCTAAGAAGTGGACATGACAACCCCCCCCCCCCCCCATGTCAGACCCGACTTTACAGGAGAAAACTTTACCTTAAAAAAAAACCCTCCCAATTCAAGTTCAACACTGTTGCCACAATACTGGGGGGGTCCTTGGTGCTCCTTGAGGTTTGTTATTTTTTACAGATGTTTCATTACCAAGTCAGTAACATCATCATGTCAGAAGGGAATAGGATTAGCTTTCATTTTATATACTAATATATACTATACCTGTCATTGTTGGTTGTCCTTTGTTTATGTTGTTGTTACCACAATACTATGCCCTCCCAGAGTCAAATGCTTGGTGGTTCCTTGCCATGGGTTTTAATCATGAGGTTTAATTTATCTGGACTTTTCAACTCAGGAAAAATCATTCGTTTATGTGCTCGCTGCTTTAGTCTGAACTTAGTCGTTTTGTCTGTCATCCATTCTTAATAACAACGAAGCATTTTATGGTAAAGGGGATATAAGATAAGACATTTGTATATAAAACATACCTTAAAATGTCCCAATCTAATCTGCAACAAACATGATTCTGAAGACTCTTTAAGGAATCATTATCAAAAAAGTTATTGTAGACAATATTCCTTGAAATATAATTTAAAAAAGATTGACAGGCTGAAAAGAATTAAAGTAGACTAACTTCATTATCACTGACATTCTTACTAGTCTGTAATATAATTAGGATATTGGCAGAGAAAAATTGTCTTTCTTCTTCCTCATTCAAACCATGTATGTTTGTATAAAGTAGTGGTTCCCAAAGTGGGCTGTACCGCCCCCTGGGGGGTGGTGGGATGCCTTAGGGGGCACTAAGAGGCAAGGGGGCTGGCAGGGAGGCGCTAAGAGGCGGCAGTGGCATTCGAGGTGCCAGCCCTGCAGGTTCACCCATTGATTAGCACGGCTCCGGAACCGGCGCCTCCAATGCGGAAGCGGTGGCATGTTACATGCCGCCACAGCTGCGTTCAACGCACCGCTCCTCTGCTGCCCCCTTGGGGATGCTAAGAGGCAGCAGGGGGTGTTCGAGGCGCTGGCCCTGCAGGTTCACCCATTGGCTAGCACCGCTCTGGAGCCGGCACCTCTAATGTGGAAGTAGTGGCACATTATGTGCTGCCATGTTCAACGCGCTGCCCCCCTGCCACATCTTAGCGTCCCCAAGGTGGCTGGCAGAGGGATGCTAAGAGGCAGCAGGGGGGCATTCGAGGTGCCAGCCAGCTCTGCAGGTTCACCCATTGAGGAGCCAGCTCCGGAGTTGATGTTTCCCGACGTGCCTGTGGGGGCGGCGCCTCTAATGCAGCGGCGGTGGCACGGCTTTGCTTTACTTTTCCAATGCTACACTGCTGCCTGCCCTGGGCTTCCTCAACCATGCCCTGTACTGGCTCCAGGAAGCAGGGAACAGCACCGCCCTCTATGACATGAGTGCCCTGGGAGGGGGGGCGCTTGGGAGGCTAACCCTAACCCTACCTACCCACCTACCTACTTATCAATATATCTCCCTATCTCCCTAACTCCTTATCAATATATCTACTTACCTACCTCTCTGTCTCTGTCTCTATCCATCCATCCATCCATGTTTGAGGCGCCAGCTCCACAGGAACATCAGGAAAGTAGAGGAAAGCCAGTCTGGGAGGGAGGCAGAGAGACGGAGGGAGAGGGAGAGGGAGAGAGAGACCTGATGCATCAGATTGAAATGAGGCCTAGTTTAGGCTGAGGCCCTTTTCCACATTGAAACATCTTTGGCTTCTGTTAAAGTTTTGTGGATGAAACATGGTCAAGACTATCAGGAAGCTCTCAAATTTTGTTGAGCCTTTAAACAGGATCCATTGGACCAGACCTCCACCCTAAAAAATTACTTTTCCCCAATGAATTATAGTGCCAATTCTGAAGAAGGCAAAACCAAATGTACTGGTAAATTACAAGGAGAACACACACACACACACACTCCCTTCTAACCCTGCTGGAGCAGGTGATTGGACTAGAATAGATATCTCATTATCTTTCTCCTCCCTCCCTCCTTTATTTCTTTTTCTTTCTGTTCCTTCCATTCCCCCCTCTTTATTTGTCCCTTTTAATTTCTTTCCCCTTTCTCTTTCTTTTCTTCCTTCTCTCTCTCTCTCTCTCTCTTTCTTTTCTCTCTCTCTCTTTCCCTCTCTCAGACTCACCCCATTGACTTGGTGCACTACTCTGCTCGGACTTGCTTGGGCAGGTCCCTCCAGTGCAGCCGGCTCAATGGGGTGGACCTGCGGGACCGGCACCTAGAACGTGGCAGTGCCCGCACGTTTGAAAAGTAGAGCAAAGCCAGAGGTCAGTAATTTTTGCTGCAAAGAATAACAAAAGCTTCTGGGCTGTGCACAATAAGGGACACACATGTCAATGCAATTCAGCAACATAAAATAAAGAAATACAAATAAAACAAATCAACAAGAATTGGCAAAACATCTCTGATTAGATTCTATTCACTACTAGAATCTAATCAGAGATGCTTTGCCGATTCTAGTCCAATGACCTGCTCCAGCAGGGTTGGAAGGTAGTGTGTGTGTGTATGTGTGTGCATGGCTGTCAAAACTCCAAAAACACGTCAAGTAGCTCTTGCTAAACAGCCGGCCATTAAGTGAGGACAGTCACCAAACCACGTCCACCCAGTCACATGCCCACCAAACTACACCTACCCAGTCATGTGACCAGCAAGCCACGCCCACCCAGTCATGTGACCAGCAAGCCACGCCCATCCAGTCACATGACCAGCAAGCCACACCCTCAAATTAGGCCATGCCCACAGAAATGTGAATTCCACCCCTGGGTGGGGGGCACCGAGGATGAGTTTGTAGCACCAAGGGGGCAGTGGACTGAAAAAGTTTGGGAACCACTGGTATAAACCTTTGACTGGGTTTCTATCACATTCCATCATAAATGCCTGATAATTACCAGAATGCAAGACTTAGCAGTTAAGATAATTGCTTTGGAAGCTGCTCATTAGTTCATATTCCCATTTAAAAAACAACTGATATATTTTTTGTTACAGATTTTGAAAAATGTTATAAGCTATTGATAGCTACTTGTATGCAGGTTGCCTGGAATTGATGTAGGGTGGGATTAGGCAAACCCTACTTCTTCCTGAAATAGTTTTAATTACATTTCAATTGACTTAACAAAAAAGAAACCTGATGATAGTTATTAAGCATATTTTTTCCTGATAGTGGTCAGTGGAGAGATTGTCATGTGGAGAGAATGTCTGTCTGCTGCATGATGTCTGCTTTTTATAATAGCTCACAAGCCTTGTTTCTTTGTTAACTTTTCTTTGTGATTTGAAATGGTTGGTTGTGTGCCAATTTTATATTGCTTCTGTTCTTTTTATTCTTGCATTTTGATATTACAGGAGGTTTTTGTAAACCATCTTGCTATCAGATGATGCATTCAAAATACAAAGATTTCCAGTAAACACAGTACCTTCCGTTATCACTGGAAAAATTCAGCATTGTGTTCTAATTTTAGCAAAATAAGGGATTCTCTGTTAGACAGGATTCTGTATCCTAAGTTGCTAAAAGCACACATATATTTCATTGTTCCTTTGGTCATATGGCAGCTTGATCATATGGTAGCATATCAACACATATGACTTGAAGCCTCTCTTGTGATAGAATGCTTTGTCCACAAACTCATTTTCTATTATGCAAAAGATATTTCCTGTGAGTTTAAATATTACAGTTAAAGACTATGTATTAGCTAACATTCATCTATGTTGATTTGGAATATCAAAGAAGGTTGTTTATTTAACTTAGTGTTGGTAACATTTAGTGTCCAAGATGCATTAAGGCTTTAGTTTTGCTCTTGTGTTTGAAATGAGATATACACTAGAAGTCTGGAAGTTGAGTAATAGCAATTGGACTTCCCTCTCCGCTCCCCCTCCTCTTCCCTTCTCTTCCCTTTGTTTGAAACATGTCCCTGCTTGTCCAAGTAGCTTCTTGACAACTCTACCTGGATGAGTGAGAATCTTTATTGACATACACACTAGAAGGTTCATCTGGAGGCTCTCATATTCATGCATCTCTGAGTTCTAGATCTAATTTGACTTTAATACTTTTTTCTTTTTTTAATAATTTGTTATTTCTTAACTTTTTAAATATATTTTTTCCTTAAAGTAAAGCACATTACATAAATTATTGGCAATAATATACATTTGGATTTAACAGTCTCTTGGGAATAATGGATTCCCGCACCAGTCTAATAAATACCACTTTATTGGTTTCTTGATTCACTGTAGAATAGTAGTAATGGCATGGATACAGGGGTGGTGATGCACAGTTGATGAGAAAGGGCATTGGTACTTACCTGATACGCCTGTTCTTGGTGAGCTGTGATGAGCATCCAGAGAGTGGGAGGTGCTTAGTCTCTGCTCGGATAGGCTGGGCTTAATTAGTAGGATGCTATTGTTCCTCCCTGACTCCTCCCTGGCATCCCCCAGTTTTGGCGAAGACGAGGTGATGCAACCTCCGCCCTCTCTATTGTCACATCTTTCTTTGTTGCGTATATCCAGATTTATCATTGGCCGGAACGAGACTAAGCACCTCCCACTCTCTGGATGCTCGGAGCAGCTCAATGGAAAATAGCATCGTACTTTATAACAGAAGCCCTGCCCAATCATTAACATTACGCACGTTGCAAAAAAAGGCAGAGCCTATATCATAATGGTGCTGTGCTTCTTTTGTCATTTTGATGAAAACACTGACTCCTGTAGATAACTGATTTGTGGATCAAGCAGTAGAGATTTGGTTGTTCCTGAATAATCAATATGGTTAATTAGCATGGTATAAGTTAAGAATTTAACATGTCCTTATCCTCTCTCAGTCAGTTCTCTGCCATCCTGTCTGAGCATGTACAAGGATGTGAATAGGAGGTTGCTAATACTTGTATCCTGGAAAGATAGGCATTTTTTGAAATGAGTATAGGAAGAGGATTTTATTCATTTATTTAATCTCTTACACGCAGAGTAATTGCAGGAGAACTGAACTGCAAGAACTGCATATGGAACAATTTCTTTCCCAATTTATTCATTCAGGTGCTATGCTCCTGTTAGCTACAGCAAAATTAACTCCCCACAGATAGGAAGGAATGCACCAGCCTCTGACAATAGATAGAGGAAGTGCTTGGAGAAGAATTGTACTTCGAGAACAGTTTTCCATTTTAAGTAATCATTATCATTGCCTTCAATAAATGAGCAACTTTTTTGTTTTCATTCAGTTTGGTTAATTAGGCCAAAAGGCTAAAAAATATTTGCATTAGTAAATGAAATAAATGGGAATTGTTTATGAAAAGAGGTCATTAGATCAATACATTGGTATAAAAGTTGATAAACAGTTTCACAGCTTTTCACAATCCTCATACTTATGCCAGTTGTATCCTTTTGGGGTGGAATCAGGAGGCATTGAATGTGTCTTTCTCACTTCACCATTGCACGGCTGTAATTCACTATTCATAAGTGGCAGCTGGTTCACAGTACAGCAGCCCAAGTAATTATGGGTGCACCACAGTTAACCATGTGTCACTTCTACTCCAATAGATGTAGTGCAGGGGTGTCAAACTCAAGGCCTGCGGGCCTGATCCAGCCTGTGGAGTGTTTAGATCTGGCCCGCAGGGCTGCTCTGGAAACAGAGAAGGACCACTCCATGGTGCCTCTGCCAGCAGGCGGCCCTCCCAAGTTCCATTTTCGCTGGCAGAGGGTTGCAGGAGACAATGCAGCTCAAAACAGAGCTTGGGAGCCCATTTTTGTTGGCAGAGCACTCAGGCCCCACAGGCACCCCTGAAACGAGTGACATTGATTGGTCATGCCCACCCTGGCCTGGTCCACCCCGGCCCCCTGAGGTCCAACACAACCCTAATGCAGCCCTCAATGAAATCGAGTTTGATACCCCTGATGTAGTGGGTACCAGTTAGCTTCTGTATGCAATTCAGAATATTGGTTGTCACCTTTAAAGATAGGACCTGGGTGCTTTTGAGTTTGCCCATTCCAAATCAATTCTGTCCATCCTGCAAGATCAGAGAGAGAGAAGGGCTTGCTGAGGCTCTTGTCTGTTAAATTTTCTCAGTGATGCCCTCCCCACCGCCTCCCACTTCTGGGAGCCTCTGAACATCTGGATCATGTTCTTCCTTGACAAACTTTCACAGGATGGCAAAACATAGCTCTTTGAGAGACCATTTACCAGACACTGAAGATTAATCTGCTCCTAGCTTGTGGTACATTAACTCAGTGCTGTGTGGTAAGAAAATCCTCATTTAAATATTTAAAAAAGCAATTGGGGATAGATGCATCAAAGTATACTACATATTGGAATGCACTAGAACAGTGTTCCTCAAAATCCTGTGAGTTGCCCACACAGCTAAAAGTTGCTGAGGTTGAGAAACAACTGTACTACTGAACTGCCAAGGAAGTGTCAGGAACTCCCCTCCTGAGTGAAACAAGGGTACAAATTATACACGTTTGCTTTGTTAGGATTTAGAAAGATAAATAAAACCTTGTAAATCTCTCTCTGATTTACAATGTGACCCTAAACATCAGAAATGTAGATAAACTATTAGAATTGACCTCCCAATGGCTTTTTTTTTTTACTCTACTAGAATTCCGTTCTATTAGATATTGTCAACACGTTCAAATAAATGGTAGTGTTTATTACATCCTCATCTTTTCACACCATTCCATTCACACTCTGAAGGAAGGACAGCTGTCTGGTTTCTGTTATCTGTCGCCAGTCCAGGGTCACAGTCTTAGCTGCACGCTTTTTAATATTGAAGCTAACATAGCATATGGCCCGTATCTAAGGCATAAATGAATGTATGCCTTAACAGATGAACTGAACCTCCACAGGTGTTGGCAAAGGATGTAGTTTGGGCAGAATGATGACAGTAGTGTTATGTTGTGCCAACTCAGTGCAAGTTCCACCTGTTTTGTATGTGTGTCATGATGTTATATGCTTATACGAAAGTGGTAGAGCTTTATCGCTTTGACAGTTATGTGATATTGCATTGATTTGGCTTTGTCAATTTTTTTTAAAAAAACCTCTATGTTGGTAGATTAGTTGCACAGTCTCTGTGGTAATTGAATAGAATAAATGAATAAATAAATAAAAGCAAGTAAGCACAATTATTCAGATGTTTAGTCCAATATACCTGGAACATGCCAAGTTGGAAATCACTGCATTATATCAAAGCGAGTTGCAAGATTCTAATTATTGTAATAGTTCTGACTTGCCTTTATTAAAATAAAGAACGTATCTATTTATTCCTCTAAAGTGAGAAGTTGAAATGGCATGCATGATTTGAAAGAAATAATTTAAGAAATAGAATTTTTGCCAAGTTGTGAAGCTCTTCTAGGGAGTTAACCTCAGTTGAATTCCAGGTTTGTAAATGAAAATGTTTCTGGGAATGTGGTCGAGACATGAGTGTTTTTCTTTCATGTAGACATTTGGACAAGCCTGCAGCAACATGAATTAGCAGCTCTGATTATATATCATAAAGTGTGGGAAACCTGGAACTGCGGTTCCTAGGGCAGAAAATAATAATAATTGTTGAACATTTTGTTGCTTGATTCTGTCTATATGAACAAAGAGAAATCTGCAATTTAAATACTTAACATTTGGGACTCCCCCCCCTCCCCCCCAAAATACCAAAGACTGACTCATAAAACATCTCAAATCCTTATGTACAGTGCCAGTATTAAAAATATAGCACTTTAAGAAAACCCATCATGGATTATTAGACCATTTAGTCTAATCCTCCAACGGGGATTCCAATAGAGAGTAAAAATATATAAGCAATAATTTCTCCTGCGTGCTTTCAGTCAATCTCTCATCCTTAGTGTCTAGCCTAGCGGCACTCAGAGTTGCTGCCCTGAGTCTATGGTCTCCCCTTTGCACCTCTTGGCTACCAATTCGTATTCTTTGGTATCATACCAAAAATGAAATAGCACAATATTATTTGTCTTCATGTCTAGTATGAACTTGCTATAATGTCTAGATCAGGGGTGTCAAACTCAATTTCATTGAGGGTTGCATCAGAGTTACGTTTGACCCATGGGGGGAAGGCGTGGACAGCTCGATGTCACTCATGTCAGGGTGCCTGTGGTGGCCTGAACACTCTGCCAGCGAAAAAAGTCTCCCGAGCTTTGTTTTCGGCTGCGATGGCCTCCTCCGACCCTCTGCCACTGAAAATGGAGCTTGGGAGAGCTGCGTGCGGCCCTCGTGAGCTCAGTTTTCAGTTGCGACCGTCTCCTGCAATTCTGCTAGAGAAAACAGAGCTTGTGTGGACCAGTCCTTTGTTGTTTCCAGGGTGGCTCTGTGGGCCAGATCTAAGCACCCCACAGGCCGGATCCAGCCCATGGGCCTCGAGTTTGACACCCCTGGTCTAGATGGTTCTTTGAGTCTTGATTTGTGATGACGTGGCCATGTATAGTTGTACCATTGTCTTTGCAATAGAATGAAAGTGGCTTAATACTGTTGTTTTTTTCCCCCAGGATATTTTTTTACCACTAGTTCAACCTACAGCCAGGAATTTGATGTTAGTTTCTGCTGAAGTGCTAAATGAGACAAGTCTTACTATAGCTTTTTGAGATCAGCCAAAATCAGTTACCTGGAGCTATCTAGCTGGTTATTTGAAAATGCAGATACTGCTGCCTTTGTTAATTGGGGATTATAGGAATTACACCTCCACACATTTCAAGGACATCAAGTTTGAGAAGGTTGCTGTAGTTTGACCTTGCAAGACAATAAATATTAATGCAAGCTCATTCATAAAATATTCACTATATGTGTTTAACTCCCAGTGTATAACTTTGCTGGAAAATGAGCATGGTCTATATTAGTAAGCAAGTGATGGTAGGTTCTCAGTGTTAGGGAGCTCTTTCTCTGGTAGACAAGTAGACTTTGCAGTCATAGAACAGCAATATTTCAAATGAAACCCGCAGAGAACATAGATCATGGGGCTGGAAGAAATCTTACAAGTCTGCTAGTCCAACCTCTTGCTCAAGGCAGAAGACCGTATACCATCCTGGTCAAATTGTTATCCAGTGTATTTTTCAAAACTTTCAGGGATGGAGCATCCACAACTGCAGGAGGCAAGCCATTCCATTGATTAATTGTTCTCACCGTCAGAAAATTTCTCCTTACTTTTAAGTTGTATATACATTAAGAGGTTTTACACAATTTTATATTATGTTACATAGCAAAATACAGAAGTGACTACTGGCCTAAATATTATTTGATTATGTAAGATGTTGCACATCTGAACATATTTGTGGAATGTTGGAAGTAGCTTTACAGAACTGTAAAAATTGGTTGTTTTTTTTAATCATTCTAAGATTTTTTTAAGCCTTAAATTGAATGGATTATTTAGTTCAGTATGTCTTTATTGTGCTACCATTATATGACAAGGTCTATTACATTTTGCTAAGCAACCTAGCAGAGAGAATGAGGCATTCTTGTTTCCTGCCGTCAGCCATGTCAACATTGGCAGATTTATCCTGGAGTCACAGAACTATGACTTTGAGGTCACTACAATAGCTACTGCTTTATAGCTTACACAGCAATTAACATTACACCTTTTATGATCACATTATGATGCTGATACTTGATGTACAGAGTATAATACAGAGAGTGATGTGTGAATAAAAGTTTTAATTAAAAAAATACTCAATAGCAAAACAAGACAGTCAATATATTTTCTCTGACAGATAATTCAGTCTTCCATAACCTGTTTTTATCCTACATAATTCTGTTGTTAGACTACAGAATTCCCTATAGGATAACCATAGTTGTTTGGTTTTTGGGAGTTGTATCCATTTCTCCAGGTTGGGTTAGCTTGTTTGGGTTAGTTTATCAATAGATAATGAGGTGGCTGACATTGGGAAATCCTACCACTGCTTGAAAAGGGCTGGACCTAGCATCGAGGCACTAATTATAGTAGCATAAGAACAGGCACTAAGCACCAGGTCCATAGAAGCAGAGGGGTATACTAAACAGGACCTGAGGGGCATGCAGTGCAGAGAGTTCTCAGAAACAGTCCAACACATAGTGGCAAGGTGTAAGGTGCAGGCTGGAGCAGAATAGACTGAACAACATGACCAAGTAGCTAGTATTATATACAGGAATGTCTGGATAGAGTATGGGCTAAACTCTTCCAAATCCAAATGGGAGATTCCACAGAAGGAATAACAGGGTTAAGATCCTGAGGGACTTCCAGATCCAGATGGATATGCAGGTTCTGACCCATCAACCAGATATGGTAGTTGTCAAGGTCCAGATGACAGAACTGGTGATAGATGTAATGGTGCCAAGTGACAGCAACATCAAGAAGAAAGAATATGAGAAGCTGGAGAAGTATCAGGGTGTGAAGGAAAAACCAGAGGAGGTGTGGAAAGTAAAGGCCAAAGTGATCCCAGTGGTGGTAGGAGCAATTGGGGTTGTGACTCATAAGCAGGGAGAATGGCTCCAACAGAGCCTAAGAACAACATCAGAGCTCTCTATCCAGAAGAGTGCAGTGCTAGAAAGAGCTAAAATCCTGCACAGAATCCTCAAAGTCCCAAGCCCCTGGTAGAGAACCCAAAATTGGGGACAACACATACTATCCAGGGGTAAGACGTAAACTTATATAAAAAATACACAGTCAAACATATGTACACACTTAGTTATGTGTTGGTTTTTGTAGGTTTAATTTAAAAGAAATAAAACTATCTTAATATTTGTTTATTTTTTTAATGGTATGAATGCTAAATAGCAATGCCCTGGTTTGCAGTGGATTGGAATAATTTATGTAGCTAATTAAAATAATTACAAGTGACATAAGATGACCATCCTTCCCCATTCATCACCAAAGTAGTAAAGATTCTTCAAATTCAGTTCAACCCCTGGCATCTACACAGATACATCTGTATAATTTCCTTGGCTACAATACAGAACTATTTGCAGCTCCTTCTGAGATTTTATTTAAGCATTCCAATCTAGCCTAAGAGCTTTGGGGTTTGTTGGTCTCCTATTCAGACACTATTCAGGACCAGCTATTTAGATTAGATTAGCCAAGGTCAGGTAAAAATGACTTTGACATCCAGCTACTACAATTGGGAATTAGCTGAATTTGATTTGGTGCTTCTAAATGTGGATTAACACCATCCTGTATTACTAACCATTTTCTTCATATACATGCATATCTCCCCCACACAGGGAAAGAGAGAGCTTGGTACTGTCTTTATAGCAAGGTGGAAGAGACTTCTTCCTTCATACTTTCTGTTTTCTGGTCAACTGCTATCTGGTATTGCAGGGAGTTCTCAAGTAGCATTTGAATAATAAAATTATCCTTCATGGGTTCCTAAACCTAGAAGCACAAAAGATGAATATCCAAAGGGGGTGTGTGCTCCAAAGAGTGTGAAACATTTTGCCTTATTTCCTGTTTATGGGCAATGATTTATGGAAGTTTGTGCAAATTCCCCATTTTTCATAATAATCATACAGAGATGCACAAATCACTGTTATGTTTGGTAAACTATGGAAGCAAACATTGTAGCCTTGAACACTCAGCCTTGTACATTGAAAGCAATTTTGTATCTTCTAGGTTTTGTACTTTCTCTTTGTATATCTAGCCCAAGTGATTCCTGCAATACTTATTGAGCATTATCAAAATGAATTAATGCTTTTTAGATTTTTCCTTTCACTTAAATATTAACTATTACTGTTCCAACTTTTTCATTCAGCTAAAAAATTGGTGTTATACAACTGCACTGCAGGATTTGGATCTAAGCAAGTAGGGTTTATTGAGTCACCTTGTGTAAGCAACTACAGGTTCAGAATTGTTTGTTTAATTTCAATAGTGCCCATCTCAGTGGCTCAAAATACTATGTATCACTCTTGAAGCCATTTAAATTTTCACTGTGTTCATTCTTCCTCGGAGATTTATACATATTTCATCCATTTCTTAATGTCTCAATTCATCTGATTTTTAAACACTTGAAAAATTCTTCTTTGGCAAACAGGTGTTTTCCTGGAAACACTGATCCCTAAATATTTAATAGAAACTGGGCATAAAATGAAACCCAAATGTCTATATACTGCTGTTATACATTATTAGTTAGTAAAATATTGATTGCATTCTACTTTATTGTATGCATAGAATATTTATCATAACACTATATATATGTGTGTGTGTGTGTATATATATATATAAAAATAACATCCTGCCCTCCAAATACCATCAATTTCAATAGATTGCTTTATTGTACTTGCCAAACATTCCAAAACAAAATTAAAAATTGAAGGAGATAAGGGAAAAATAATCCCATCTGCAATTATCTAAGCAGAAGGGTTAGATTTTTTTTTATATTAAAGATACAAAATTTGAGGATCCATATTATATTGTGTTGAAACATCTGAATCTGCACCATTTCAAAGGCTTTATCCACCTTCTAATAAAATCACCATGTTGTTTTATTCTTATCAGAATAGACAGCTAATATTATTGGACGCCCGTTTAATAAATCCGGCACAATTTTTTTGTGCTGAAAGAATTACCAATGGCAATTCTGTACACTCTGAACTCTTCATGCCAGAGTAACAGTCAAAAAACTTAACATTCGTGTTAAACAAAGATAATGGAAATAACTCTCATAGTTTGGCGGCTGAAATGAAGAGATCCAATTTTATATAACTATTGCATATAGCTCATTTGATGGGGATTGCCCCCCTCCCTTTTAAAAGACACATTTTTTTTATCTCAGTGTCGGATCCATTTTTTTTATAACTCTATTTAAACAGCCCAGATCTCATATGTCCCTGGAGTCTTGCTTTTTATTGCACTGATTGTACCAAATGTCTCTTGCAAAGTTAAAGTGAAGTCCCTTCAATGGGCATATGAAATAACTGGATAATTTATTTTCATTTTTTAACTTCTGCTGAATCAGTATGTCTACATTTGCCATATATAGATGTGACTAAAACTGTATAAAATACAAATTAATTTTATTATGGTCCCTATACATTTCCCAGTGGATATCTTGCTATAGGTATTATATTACATTGTTTCAAGCAAAAGCCAGCAATTTATCAAGTTTCCCCTATCCCCCCCCAGTTCCTAGTATAGTTGCTTTCATTATTCCATTTTCAGAGTATAATCTAGCTCTAGTTTCATATGATTCAATTCCAAAGAATGAGTTTTCTTCATATCTTTGTCTGAGTTTCTATAATGGAATTCTTCCATTTTTTTCTCCGCAAGAGATGTAAGCTATTATCTAACTCATGAATTTCTTTGAACATATTCCAAACAGTCTTCAGTTTTCTAATTGTTTATTAAATATATCAATATTTACTAACAAATGCTTTGTTATTGATCAAAAACTGAGACTGATCTAGCAATGACATATTGAAATTCCATATCTCTCTAATTTGAATTTTCTTACCAACAACAAATAATAATCAACTGTAGCATGACTAGACACTTTAATTGACTAGTATTACACTTTTCGACTAAATTACCTATAGATTGGGGCATTAAAACGTAATTTTCACTTAAGAATATCGGATTGTTAACGTTCTACAGTATTTCTGTTTATTTAAATATAATTAGATCACTGCTTATTTGTAATGTTTCTTTGTTTTGAACATTTTATGATGATCAATCACTGGATCCAAAATTAAATTAAAATCCTCAGCTCTCATTTTCTTGGAAAAATAGTTTTGCAAACAAAGTATAAAATATTTGGTTAATTTATTTCTCTTCCATACCCCTGCCCTAGGTAAACTAACTTTTGTTTGATGGGCTACCATTCTATCGCGACTATAATTTTTTCCACCCTTAACTTTAAAATAGTTGACAGCACTTTCAAATAAGTCATAGAATTTCTTTATTATGCAAGAGTTAACCCAAAAAATGTCGGGATAAAGAAATAAACTCGTTATCCCCTGCTTGGCAGTGAAATGAACTTAATTGCATTCTCTATACTTTTTCTACAACTCTTGGAAGCAGATTTAAAATAATCACCACCACCTCCAAATATATTTCAGGATATTTGCCTTCCTGGTTAGCTGCAGAACCTTGCCAGTCAAGATTTCAAAAAATATTCTTACCACCAGAGGTTTACACTATTTAGTTACTGAACTTTGCTGGCAATCAGTAAGTTATGTCTAAAAAAAATTCCTGTATTTCATTTCTTCATGGCTATCCCAAATTGCTGTGTACAGATATTGTGTGTGCATTATGCATATAAGTTATAATCACATACCAATTCTGCAGTTCTGACAAATTTTCACAAATCTGCTTGATCTGATTTGCGAAAAAATTGGCTGTGGTAAGCTTGTTTTCTTTTTTCATTTAGTGATTTCCTATATTTTTATAGCCTAGATATGGTTTTTCTAGAAGAGTATTCCTTAAGGGTTTTTTTTTTTCTCCTCTCAGGATCCTGTCCCACTTTTAAAAAGTATGCAGAACCCCCTATGATAAACATCGATAAGTATAACCCATACAAATGAAAGAGCTTTTAGACCACACTTTTAAGAAACAATGCTCTGGAAAACATGTGGTGGGAGTGAATTCTTTGTTATCCTTCTTCTCCATCAAATAGCTTCCCCATTAAATATATGATCAATCATTTCTGTGCATACCCAAATCGCTGAGCAGTGCAGTTTTTCTATCATTATTGGTAGAAGGTGACTTAGCCATATCCTCATTCTTTGCCCTCCAGGCAACTGCCGCCCTGTTTTGATGATCAAAACCTCTACAAGACGGAGGAACTTCCCATATTGCAATACTTGCATTTTTAGTCCTCATTACTTTTACAGGATCAGAGGACCCGGAAATTGAATTGGAAACCTCAAGAGCTTTCCAAAGTGAGACGAGAGCCAGATAGGAAGGTTATCACTGTCAGTTCCATATGCTTAATTAGAAACTGTGAAGATTATCATTTCCTCCAGTAGAGTGTCAAAGCCGCCTTTGGAATTGAAACTGATCACAAAACCCATACAGAAAATAGGGTTTGTGAACCATAACTAAAGTCTGTTTATCTGAGGCAACCACTGGAAAGAGAAAAGGGGGAGAAAAACTGTCTGAGTGGCATTTCTCAAGCAGAACTCTCTAATGCATAATGGAATAATTAGCTATAAACCACTAGTGTCTGTGTAAAAGGTGTTACTCTTCCAAGGTGTAAGGTGTATGCTGCCTTGGCCAGTGTCTTTTACTGGCAAAAATAATTAGCCCTCCTTTGCTTTGTGACTGACTTTGCTATTTTTCTTTAAGATTTAACAATGTGAACTTAAAACATATATCTCTGATGCTTATATAGTGGAAGGGGTTAGTTCTTTCATGTCCCCTCCCCTTCTTCAGATCAAGTAAAGCTTAGAAGAAAGTGAAACCCTGTTGGTATCATGTATCATGTATCTTGTAAAAATTATATGTGTGGCAGGAAGGGAGGTTCACCAAAATGAAAGGAAGTTCACAAAGACCATCATCCACATCCTTACTTCCAGGAATACCCTTATGTTGCCTAACTTCCTGCAGATGTTTTTAGAAAATAAACAAGTAAATAAATGCAGTTAGTATTTTTTTTTAAAATAGAAACTGGGAGTTGAGTGAGTATCCTGAAGAGTTAGGAAAAGTGGCAGGGATTTAATAGCATCTGCTGGCCTCCTGTAAAAGAGGCATTTGGGAACTGACCATCTCTTTTGGAAGATTATTACTATATCTAAATATGGCAAGTGTTAAATCTCTAACAATTCAGTGATAGCAAAAGTGCTTTTTAAGCTTTATATAGAGGTTTTTTTTTCCTCTTAAAGAAATGACTTTCTGATGGCTCCAGAATGACATAAAGAATTTTTATTTTTGGAGAGTGGCAAAAAGTTGTTTTAAGAAATTAGAAAAGCGATATTATTCCAAATGTCAAGGAATGGTTTTTTGGAAATATAAAATCAATTTAGTTTGGATTTTTTTTTCCTATTAATCAAAGGATGCAGCAATATTTGTTACTATAGCAATATTCTGTGATCTCTTATGGAATACTACCCTTGTTCATAATATAGTAACAAATTCATTGGTATGATTTATATTTATACTATTGATAACTATATAATGTAGGAGGGTTTTTTGTTTTGTTTTCCTTCCCTAGTTTGTATTTCTAATTTGTATTTGTATTTTTTTAAAGATTAGATTATTTTGTTACAAAAATGAAGATATGAAAAATAAAGAATGTTTATATTTTTTTAAATCATTTACACAGTCCAGGTGTTTACATGGTTTGACATACCTTGTCAGGAATCACTTTATAAAGTAAGTGTTCTACATCATTTAGAAATTAAATCAGAATATTTATATTTCCTCTCTGTGAACAGTATACGTATTTGTACTTAGTGATCTTACTTTGTTGCTGATGATGTGTAGGAAAAGTACTTACATTGTAAATCACAAAGTGGTTGATTGGCACTTGGAAAAACAATCCAGATTGATCCCTCTGGACATACTATTCACACATTTGGTGGAATTTCTAGACATCTTAAAGAATCAATGAACACCTGAATACCTGTGCCTTCTCACTAGCCACCTACACTAAATAAAAATCTGGCTGCTGGGGCTGCCGGGGCATTGGGAGAACTGGGAAAAATGTACTTGGTGAAGAAAAGGAGCTAATATTAAGAACCATTCTTTCTCTCTATGGAAAAAAAAGTCAAAGGCTGCTTTGGTTGCAGCAGGTTCCAGCCAAGTTTAACTATTGTTATAAATAATGCTTGACCTACAGTAGAGGACTTCTAAGTTTCTCCCCCAAACCCCAAAAACTTTTAGACTCTCTACTATTGACCTCACCCCTTTCCTAAGAGGTCTGTAGGGGGCATGCATAAGCACACCAACGTGCCTACCGTCCCTGTCCTATTGTTTCTTTTGTTTTTCTTATATGTATCCATGTATTCATAACTATGTTTTTACTTATACCTATTATCTTGTAAGCAATTGTCAAAAATAAAAATAAATAAATAAATAAAATAAGTTTGATCTGGAGATTCATGTCATTTTAATTAAAACAAGAAGATACACCTATACTTCCTGACTGAAAACATCTTTAGAACGGATGCTTTTTAGATATAGTAGATTAGTTTATCAATTTTATTTAGCCACTTCTGTTGGCTTGGAGCTGCAGAAACCAAAAGGAGTAACAAGAACTTTTCTGCTGCCATCTGCTCAGTGGTGGGATTCAAAAAAAAATTTTTTTACTACCAGTACTGTGGGCGTGGCTTGGTGGGCATGGCAGGGGAAGGATATGGTAAAATCTCCATTCCCTCCCCACTCCAGGGGAAGGATACAGCAAAATCCCATTCCCTCCCCACCCCACTAACCTGCTTTCCAGCTCTGTTCTCCTGTGCTGGGCAACAAAAGAAGACCCAGCCAATCAGCTGGGACTCGGGAGGCAGAGAATAGATGGGGGCAGAGCTAGTCAGAGGTGGTATTCCGAACTACTCAAAATTTTCACTACCGGTTCTCCGAACCACTGAAAATTTTGCCTACTGGTTCTATAGAACTGGCCAGAACCTGCTGAATACCACCTCTGCATCTGCTGGTTTTGAATGTACTTTATTTACCCAGTATGTAATTATTTAAAAGAATAACAGAGTTGGAAGGGAGTTTGGAGGTCTTCTAGTCCAACCCTCTGCTCAAGCAGGAAGTCCTACACCATTTCAGACATATGGTTGTCCCATTTCTTCTTAAAACCTCCAGTGATGAAGCACCCACAACTTTTGGAGGCAAATCGTTCCACTGATTCATTGTTCTAACTGTCAGGAAATTTCTTCTTAGTTCTAGGTTGGTCCTTGATTAGCTCCCCTCCTTTGCTTCTTGTCCTGCCTTCGGGTACTTTGGAGAATAGGTTGACCCTTCACTCTTCTTTGTGGCAGCCCCTTAGATAATGGAACAATGCTATCATGTTACCCCAGTGGACATTGTGTGCCCAAAACTAGAAGTAAATGCTGGAAACCAGCAAAAATGTCAAAATTTACAGACATGTGATCTTGAGATACGTTGCAAGGACCCATAAAGGTGAGCCAGTTGTTAAGCACTCAAAAAGCAATCTTGTAACCATGGGTGGGGGTGCAGCTGTGATAACTTCAAAATTGGGTGATAAGTATCTTTTGTAGATCCTTCCTAACCTCAATAAGCAAATGGTCATAAGTCTACCTGTACAAAAGGATTATAATCCCTATTGCTAAAACTAAATAGGACTGATTTGTAAAACCACTTTTCCTAATCCAGTTCCTGTCAAATATGTTGAATTACAAGACTCATATAGTATATCCAAAGGACACCAAGTTGGAGAAAAATACATCTGAACATTCAAAGCACCTGAGCAAAGTCAAGAAACAATGAATGGAAACTAATCATGGAGAGAAGCAACTGGCTGGCAAACCGTACTCAACGAGTAGTCCTTAATGGCTCTAAGTCTACATCTGGGTGAAACCAGGCTCAATAGCAGTAACTGTGAGAGGGATCTTGGAGTCTTACTGGACAACCAGCTAAATATGAGCCAGC
Organism: Notechis scutatus; assembly: GCF_049901735.1. Lineage (NCBI taxonomy): Eukaryota > Metazoa > Chordata > Lepidosauria > Squamata > Elapidae > Notechis > Notechis scutatus. Next base: position 69,289,512 of record NC_142009.1, on the reverse strand, counting down.
AGTGTGCAGCAGCAGCCAAAAAAGCTAATGCAATCCTACATTGTATTAACAGAGGGTACAGTCAAGATCAAGGGAAGTACTAATGCCACTCTATAAAGCCTTAGTAAGACCACACTAGAGGACTGCATCCAGTTTTGTTCACCACATTATAAAAAAGATGTTGAGACGCTAGAAAAAGTACAGAGAAGAGCAACCAGGTTGATTAGGGGACTGGAGGCTAAAACATACAATGAACAGTTTCAGGAACTGGGCTTGGCTAGTCTAGTAAAGAGAAGGACCAGGGGAGACATGATAGCGGTCTTCCAATATTTGAGGGCTGCCTTAGGGAAGAAGGGGTCAAGCTATTTTCTAAAGTGCCTGTAGGCCAGACAAGGAAACTGAACAAGGGGAGATTTAACCTGGAAATAAGGAGAAACTTTCTGACAGTGAGAACAATCAAACAATGGGACAGCTTGCCCTTGGAAGTTGTGGGAGCGCCATCACTTGAGACTTTTAAAAAGAGATTGGACTGCCACCTGTCAGAAATGGTGTAGGATCTCCTGCTTGGGCAGGGGATTGGACTAGATGACCTATAACGTCCCTTCCAACTCTGATTATCTTATTATTATCTGTTAAGCAACCTAGAACTAACAAAAAATTTCCTGGCAGTTAGAACAATTAACAGGTGGAACAACTTGCCTCCAGAGGTTGTGAATTCTCCAACACTTGAAGTTTTTAAGAAGAGATTGGACAACCATTTTCTGAAATGGTATAAGATTTCCTGCCTGATTAGAGGGTTGGACTAGAACTCCAAGGTCCCTTATTCTGTTATTTTGGAATGGATCTAAGTGACGGACAGAGGTAACTAGTGATTTCACCTCTTTGTTAACTATTACACCATTACATTGCATTGCATGATTTAAATGTCAAAAAACTTATAAAATCCTTTAATGCCCAAAATGACATCTTAATAACTTTCTCTGTCTATAATAAATACAATTCAGTTTGGCTTGGTCAATCAGTAACCTATATTCCTTCTTTTAGAAAGAAAGGTCAGATGAAAGCATGAATTTTCAAACCAAGAATTTGCTTCGATTGAAGACACCTTTAAAAATACTCCAGTCAGACTTTATAAACTTCATTCTGCATTTTTTATTTTTTATGATGTTCTGTTTAGTCTCACATAAATTGAAACAGTGCCAAATTTTAGGCCACACTTTCATGAAAGTTTTTATGACCCTTGCTTCTCTCCCCTTACTAACAAATGACAAGTAGCTTTTTTACTTTTTGAGTTAAAATCCTCTAATCCTGACCTTCAATATTTTTGTTTGTTTGTCTCACATTTATGAAAGTCAAAATAATATCCTTTCCTTTCAATGGATTATTTTGCTTATTAGCTGTGCAACTCCATACACGATGTCAGATGTAAACCTCATTACATTGTTAATTAATTTCCTAGCTAAACATAGTTCATTTAATAAAATTAAAATTTAAGTTTAACTTGGCCAATATAAACGGCACCTGGTCTAATATTTGTTGGCATATGGGATATCTTGTCTTTAAACATGTTGGCAATGATTTTCATGATTTTTAACAATAATTTGATAGAAATATTCATGTTTCTCTCTGAAAAAAACAGGACTCTATTATGTCTTATGTTTTCCTAACCCATTATGGGTGGCTTTATTCAATATCTGGTTACTAGGATTTATATTGAGCCTGTTCCATTAATTTTAAAATTGGCTTCAGTACAAATATTTAGTGGTTTTTTTTTTAACTGACCTGAGAATTGAGCTGTAAGAAATTTGGCTGCTGTCCATTTTAGGGATAAGTTTGGATTAGCAAAACCAGGATGCTATTCTGTTTGGGAATTAGCAGGATAATTCCCAGGTGCACCTGGAGGACAACTAGTTGGGGAAGGACATCTAGTCAGCTATTAATATACTCCTGTAATCATCGTGCTCCTGTTCCTTCCTTTCCTTCTTCGGAGTCTGGTTTTACTAAAGTCAGTTGAAACAGTTTTTGTAGATGTAAGTAACTTTGGTAGGTTAAGTGCATTGCTTGAAATTATTTCCACAAGTTGGGATTCTTTTCTTATTGAGTTCATTATAAAATTTGCCTCTGAGATTCCATCTTTTCATTAATGATACCATAAAGAGACTGAGAGGTGTCTTTGAAGAAAGATGTTTTTGCTACCACTGTGTCCTACAGACCAGGCCAGGGTAAAACATATGTTATTTTTTCCTCACAGTTTAATTAAGCATAGGAATTCTTTTTATAGTGCATTGTATGGTGCCTTTTATTCCCATCAGATACATATGCAATTCTATGATCAATGATTTGATAGGACTCTGATGTAAGACTTGCAGTTTAGAGAGTTAAGTCTGACCTTCCTTGAATTCCTTAAAGGGTTATCTAGTAGTTCCCATATGAAAACTGCCTATTTGGGAAGTTTCTTGTGTAATAGGCAGAAAATAATGAAGTATTCAGCTTGAACCTTACACGTTTGGGTCTGGTTGTTTGCACCTGACACAATCCTACTTTCAGACCCAATTTTAGACTAGGTATAATTATTCTGAGGATGGTGACAGTAGTAGAAGAGAATCTTGTAGAAACCTAAGCCACTGAGAATATGGTTTGGCCAAAAAGGACGTCTTATACAGGTGAAACTCAAAAAATTAGAATATCGTGAAAAAGTTCATTTGTTTCAGTAATGCAACTTAAAAGGTGAAACTAATATATGAGATAAACTCATTACATGCAAAGCAAGATAGTTCAAGCCATGATTTGTCATAATTGAGATGGCTTACAGCTCATGAAAACCCCAAATCCACAATCTCAGAAAATTAGAATATTACATGCAATCAATAAAACAAGGATTGTACAGAGAACAATATGGGACTTCTGAAGCGTATAAGCAGGCATATGTACTCAGTACTTGGTTTGGGGCCCTTTTGCAGCAATTACTGCCTCAGTGCGGCGTGGCATGGAAGCTATCAGCCTGTGGCACTGCTGAGGTATTATGGAAGACCAGGATGCTTCAATAGCGGCCTTCAGCTGTTCTGCATTGTTCGGTCTCATGTCTCTCATCTTTCTCTTGGCAATGCCCCATAGATTCTCTATGGGGTTCAGGTCAGGCGAGTTTGCTGGCCAATCAAGCACAGTAATCCCACGGTCATTGAACCAGGTTTTGGTGCTTTTGGCAGTGTGGGCAGGTGCCAAGTCCTGCTGGAAAATGAAGTCAGCATCCCCATAAAGCTCGTCTGCGGAAGGAAGCATGAAGTGCTCCAAACTCTCCTGGTAGATGGCTGCATTGACCCTGGACTTAATGAAGCACAGTGGACCAACACCAGCAGATGACATGGCTCCCCAAATCAACACAGACTGTGGAAACTTCACACTGGGCTTCAAGCATCTTGCAGTGTGTGCCTCTCCATTCTTCCTCCAGACTCTGGGTCCTTGGTTTCCAAATGAGATGCAAAAGTTGCTCATCAGAAAAGAGGTCTTTGGACCACTGAGCAACAGACCAGTTCTGTTTTTCTTTAGCCCAGGTGAGACGCTTCTGACATTGTTTGTTGTTCAGGAGCAGCTTGACAAGAGGAACACGACATTTGAAGCCCATGTCCAGGATCCGTCTGTGTGTGGTGGCTCTTGATGTGCTGACTCCAGCCTCAGTCCACTCCTTGTGAAAGTCCCCAACACTTTTGAATGGCCTTTTCTGACAATCCTCTCCAGGCTGCGGTCATCCCTGCTGCTTGTACACCTTTTTCTTCCACACTTTTCCCTTCCACATAACTTTCTATTAATGTGCTTTGATACAGCACTTTGGAAACATCCAACGTCTTTTGCAATTACCTTTTGAGGCTTTCCCTCCTTATGGAGGGTGTCAATGATGGTTTTCTACACAACTGTCAGTTCAGCAGTCTTTCCCATGATTGTGATTCCTACTGAACCAGACTGAGAGACCATTTAAAGGCCCAGGAACCCTTTGCAGGTATTATGGCTTAATTAGCTGATTAGAGTGGGACACTTTGAGCCTAGAATATTGAACCTTTTCACAATATTCTAATTTTCTGAGATTGTGGATTTGGGGTTTTCATGAACTGTAAGCCATAATCATCTCAATTATGACACATCACAGCTTGAACTATCTTGCCCTACATGTAATGAGTCTACCTCATATATTAGGTCCACCTTTTAAGTTTACCGAAATTTACCGAAATAAATAAACTTTTGCACTAATTTTTCGAGTTTCACCTGTATTCTTGTGAAGTGTGAAGAATGAAGATCCACTATCACACCCTTTTAATTTAGATTGTGAGCACATTAAAGTTAAAGGCTTGTTGGTAAGAATTAATGGATTTCCACTTTACCTTTCTCTTATTGAAGAATTAGAACAGAATCTTCTGAGTGGAAAAAGTAATCACAATAAAAAAAGGCTAGCTAAAACAATCTTTTCCCTTCTGAAACATCCTCCCTTTTACAAGGCATTTTGATCAGAAACCAATACTGTGAAACACTGTGGAGTAGATGCAATATGCATTAGCAACTCAAGCTTATAAATTGATTTGGAGCAGAAAAATCCAGACAGCTGCAATGTGCAGCAGTGAATTAAGTTTTGATATTATTCTGATCTTCTTCCAGAGATTTATTTCATACAAATTTCCCTTTTTACTTTAACATGAGCTATGGCCAAGTTACAATGTTGACCCTGCATGTTATCTCTTATTATGTCACCTCTCTCCGTAACCCATACTCCGATATGTGTGATTTCTTTGTGGAGATCAGAATTTCTTTGCTATTTTTCTTTACTGATAGTTGATGTTTGGTTTCTTTTTACATTTTAATGATCCCTCAGGAACTGTTTTTTTTTTTACTGTTTATAGTAACAAGTGGTAGTACCAGATTATTACTGTAGTGTTAAAATATAAAAATAAACAGGAGTGATTTGTATTATTGATTTACTGTTGAGATCTAGCTGTGAATTCTGAGATTAACTGAATTACACATAAAAGCTTTTAAAAGGAGGAAGTGATTACAAACAAGTAACTTATTCACACCATGAAATGTAGAAACAGATCTATTGAATTAAATAAGAAGAGTCTGGGTGAAACATACCAAAGATTAACCTAGTTCAGTTCTCATAGTAGCCAAATACTTTTTGGATGTCTTCATGCAGTTTTGAAGGCATTGGACCTCTTCCTCTTATGTTCCCCAGCAATTTGTACTCGGGAATCTCCAATCTCAAAAGTTGACTATAGTCATTACAACTAATAGTAATTAATAACCCTAGTAAAATTCCTGATAGATTCTGCACAAAGTCCTTATTCTTATTTTTGAAGCTTTCTGTAGCTTTGTTCCCACTCATTTTTTAGATGTTGGGTTGTGTTTTTTCCCCCTGTGATGTTCATTTGTCTAATTCCACCACACCCAGATATTCAAAGGTCTCTCCTGTTCCAGGCTCAAACAATCCATTGTTCTCTGTTTTGCCTTCTCCAAAACTTCTGACGGTACTTTTCTTCTTCTGTATGAATAAAACAGAGCCTTACAACTGTAAAGTCAACAAAATACCAGGCAAGTACAATTATGGTTTTAAAAGGTTGAGCCCTTAATTAACAACCAAGCTTATGTAAAATAATTGATATATGGCAGGCAAAGGATTGCTGAAATTAAAATGAGTAAGAACTGAAAAAAGACATGAATAGAAGGCAAATTAAAAAGGATTCTGGACATAAAATTGCATTGGTTCATTGTGAATGGACATAAGAAATCAGTGAAAAAGAGGGATTATCTCCAAATCAAGTTGCTTGAGATAAATAAAAAATATATTGTTTCTAGGGACTAATATACTATTTACATCTTTATATTGTAATTTATACAATTATTGCAATTACAGTCACCTATGACCCTGCTTCCACCCTCCCCCCTGGATGTGCCATAAATCAGTTTCTCCAATTAAGCGCGTACATGGGCTGGGTGTCATCCATCACGTTCTCCAATCAAAGTTTTTCGTGGGCAAAAGCTTCAGTACTTAGCTACAATCTTTTTAAAGATAAAGTTGGAATGTGCTTCTAAGTTCATTTGCCATATGCTTCTCCAGTCCTCCGCCCCCCTTTCTTTCTTATGCCAACTTGGAAACAAGTGTAGGAATATTTTACTAGTTGACATTTGGCTCCCCTCACTTCTTGAAAGCGACTTGTTACAAGTTGACAGGCAACTTCATAGGTGATTGGAAATGGCGATAATTATATTGTGGCTTTCCCAGCTACCATACGATATTCATTGTGGATTCTTATCAAACCTGTTGAGGTAATTCCCCGTTAGGAGAATGAGCACATACAGGGAGACGTATAGAGAGTAGTGTTGGAATAATACACACAGAGCACACAGATACACTGTACAGTAAATGTAGGTTTTTACTTTCAGAAAGGTTTAAGCAAAGTCCAAAATAAGCAATCCAAAGTCATTCACAAGTTAAATCAGTCAGTTTTCAATCCAGGGATAATCCAAATATCAAAGTCCAGTGTCAAAAAACAGTTCAGTAAGACTTACATTAAAACCAGAAAATATCAGTCAATTAGGAAAAATGGAGGAACAGCAAAACTTTCCAACAGAAGGAAACAGAGATACTCACTCAGACACACTCTCTTCTGAGACTAAGACTAAAACAATCCAGGTTTCTGGCTCCATCTTATGGCCGTTTGAAAAACCACACCCAATTGCAGTTTTTGCAATCTCTTAAAGACATAGTACGAAAATGTTTATCCTGGTTTATATATTTCTAACCCAAATACCTGTTAGGTGACTTATATTCCTAACAAAAAACCCCTCCAAATTTATCCTTCCAACAAAATTTTGCCCTGACTGCTTGACCTAACCTCAGTCATTTGCTCTGCAAAACCATTAATGGTTTGTGTCATAACTAAAAAATCACTTATACCCAATCTTTGGGTAATTTACCCAGGATTGGGAAGCACTGTTTTAATTGGCTTAATATAATATTTTAAATAATTTAGAGAGATCTAGGAAGTAGCTTGATTAATCATTAGTACCTCACATGAAGTAACTCTAAATAGCAAATGGTTTCAAGATAAAAAATATGTTGGGATAATCTTGAAGAATTAAACAGGTTTCTACTGAAAACTGGCATGCGTATCTCAATTTATTTGTGACCCATTGTTTAGAACAGTATTTGGGGAACTAAATGAGCATCGTGGTTGAGAGTTAAAAGTTTATCACAATGTAAATCAATTGAGCATGCAATCCAATATATGGCTGACAAAACATCCAGCACAAAATATAATTTCCATTTATTTGATCATAATTAATTGAAACAGGTTTAATGAATATGTTAAACAAATACACAAAAACTTAAATACTTACTAACATTACTGCTTTCACATATTCAGTCCATAAAAATTATATCATTTAGTAAGGATGACTAGTAAGATTCAGAATCCATCCATTCTGTCATGGGCGTCTTTTAGAATGAGGAGTCAGGTTCATGTCTTGTACTGGAGCTTGTCATATCACACAATACAAATTAAGGAAATGCATGCTCTAAAATCAAATTTTCCTATTTATATTATGTGGGCTGAAATGTTGCTCTCTAAAATATATTTTAGAACAGGGGTCTCCAACCTTGGCAACTTTAAGCCTGGCGGACTTCAACTCCCAGAATTCTGGGAGTTGAAAGTCTGTCAGGCTTAAAGTTGTCGAGGTTGGAAACCCCTGTTTTAGAAGGTTATTTGTCTTTTCCCTGATAATAAGGAATATTTAGATATATAATTTTATATCTGAAATGGTGAGCTTTTAAAACTGTCCAGTAATAGACTTCCCACTTTTGGGGACCAAATTGACCACACAGCTATCAATTGCATCTGCAAATCATTCACAGTATATTTTAAATCCAACCCACATTTCCTGCACTTTGTCCTCAGTATCTGCAGATTGGAAATAAATTCAACATGTTGTTAAAATATAAATGTTTGTAAGTCTAGAGATCATGGACAACATCTTGAGGCAATAATTGTTCACTCTAGGCTAGCCCAGAGCTGGCTGCAGATAACAGTCCAAGAATCTCTTGTTGCTTCAAACTTTCCATTTTTTGAGTTTTTTTGTCTGGCGCTGGTTTCCAGTGCTTGATGGATAAAGCAGACAACTCTTACCCTTAATATCTCCTTTATATTAAAAAAAGAAGAAGCAAAAGATTCTAGTAATATGATGGCACTTATATTTATAACATTATCTGGTTGTTCTTTTAAATTGAAAAAGGGACTTCCTCAGTGACAAATATTGCAAAGGCAACCCATCACTTTCCAGATTGTAATCAGTTCACAATTGACCCTAGTTGCATTCTTACAGTAATTACAGAAAAGTTTTAACTCCACAGCAAAATAAGACAGGAGACATACAGAATGTTGGACAAATCTTAACTTTCATTGAGAAATTGTGTCCATTATCTGTTTAAAGGCCCTTATTTGACAATTGATTGTTTTTTACTCTGTTTTCAATATGTCAAGTTAGGTATATTGTAATTACCAGATTTAAACTGCTAAACTTTTTCACAATTGCACTGACTCTTAGTTTATGGAAACAAGGAAAGAAAACAGGTCATAAATTTGGAGCAGTTGCCACCTGTTTACCATGTATTTGTGTTGAGTTCTGTGTATAGGACAATTGAATGTCATTTCTGTATTTTGATTGCTCTTCTGTTTACTTTTGTAATTTCTCCAGCTGATGACTTCACATTTTTTCCCTTTTTCCCAAAACCGCCAGCAGAAAAGTAATTCTGAATGTTGATAAATGCATCACATTTTGTTGGCAAAACATGTATCTCATAATAAATAACAAAGAGCAAAACATATATCTCATATTGAAGAATAATCATTTTCATCTTGGGGTTTCCATCTGACAGACTTCTTGGCTCAGGAGTTTTTATTCTATTTATTGAAACCATGATCGTTTTCAAATTACAGTTTAAGAATAGGGTGAGACAGCTTGTAGTTCCCTAGAATCATAATACATTTACCAATTTAAGTCTCAATACTTGGTTTGCTCATCCCTAAAATACAATCAGTTATTTTCAGCAAAGTTCGAACAAAAGATGCCTTTTTTTTTTTTGCAAATCAGTGTAGAACATTGTGTTTGAAAAGTGACAAGAATTACCTTGGTCTGGGTTTTTGCAACCATTCAACCATTCAACATTGTTGGTTCTATGTATTGCCTGTCATTTTGAAGAAACCCATTTTGCATATTGATGCCAAGTTAAGAGATATGTGTCCTCCCCCCCCCCAAAAAAACCCCAATGCTTATGTTGATGATACAAATAGTCTTCATTTAACAATGGCTTGTTCAACAACTGTTCAAAGTTATGATGGGGCTGAACAAACGATACTTATGACGAGTCGTTGAAATTCCAGGTATTCCAGCATCTCCACAATCTCATGGTTATGATCTGCATGCTTAGCAACTGGATCACACTTATAACAGTTGCAGTGTCCTGCAGTCATGCGATCACCGTTTGTAACTTTCCTTACTGGCTTTCCAATAGTAAAGTTGATGGGAAGCCAGTAGGGAAAGTTGCAGGTTGTTCCAGTATGTAATTTGCAGTCTCCCTACCTGACAGTAAAAGTCTATGGAGATTCACAGTCATCCAGGTCATGGTTGTCTCAAAGATGCTTTTTCAGGAAGCAACTGGACTTTCTTGTTTTTTCTTGGAAGATGTTTTGCTTCTCATCCAAGGAGCTTCTTCAGCTCTGCCTGGATGGTGGGGAATGGAAGGATTGATATACCTTGCAGATAGCTGGTCATTTGCATACTTTTAGAGCAGGGGTGTCAAACTTGATTTCATTAAGGGCCACATCAGGGTTGTGTTTGACCTCAGGGAGCTGGGGTGAGTATAGCCAGGGTGGGCATGGCCAGCTCAACATCAAGTACTAAGGCAGGACTTCCCTCAGACCCTCCCTCACTTTCATTATAATATTTTTTCCTTCCTTCCTTCCTTCCTTCCTTCCTTCCTTCCTTCCTTCCTTCCTTCCTTCCTTCCTTCCTTCCTTCCTTCCTTCCTTCCTTTTCTTCTTTTTCCTCACCTCTTCATTCTCTTTTCTCCTTCTTTCTCCTCTTTCCTTATTTAGAATAGAATAGAATATTTTATTGGCCAAGTGTGACTGGACACACAAGGAATTTGTCTTGGTGTAAATACTCTCAGGATACATAAAAGAAAAGATACATTAGTCAGGAGTCGAGAATCATAAGGTACGACACTTAATGATAGTCATAGGGTACAATAAGGAATCAATCATACCAGGAAACAGTCAATATAAATCATAAGGATACAAGCATCAAAGTTACAGTCATACAGTCACAAGTGGGAGGGGATGGGTGATAAGGAGTGATGAGAAGATTTAACAGGTTTTTTTTTCCCTTTCTTGCTCTCTTCCCATCTTTCCTTATTTTTCTTTGTCTTTCCTATTTCCCTTTCTCCTTTTCTGTCCCTTCTTGCATCCTAAAATGCAAAAGGGGAAACATTTATCCTTTTGTTTTGTTTGTTTTGCTAGCCCTCTGCCAGCAAAAATGGAGCCCAGGGGGCCATGCATATCTCCCTAGGCCCAATTTTCAGCCAGGAAGACCTCCTGCAACCCTCTTCCAGAGAAAATGGAGCTCAGGGGGGTGCACATGCTCCAAGCTCTGTTTTCTCTGACAGAGGTACTGCTGTTTCCATGAGTCAGATCTAACCCGCAGGCCTTGAGTTTGACACCCTGTTTTAGAGACCCATTGAGGCCAGTTGGAGGTTTATCTGTGTCCTCGGGGTTACCTGAGTAGTGCAGAGATGCAGATAACACAGACTCATCCTCAAAAGCCAGTCTTCAAAGAAAAGAAAGAAAGAAAGTCCAGTTGCCTCCTGAGAAAACACCTTTGGGATTACCTGACAGTAGCCAACCCCTGGCCTCCTGTACATTGTGCTTCATGGGCTACTCATGCATCCTAATCCATCTAGCAATAGCCACCCTTATGACCCTGCCATACTCACACCGCACCTCATGCACTGTCCCTCACCTGATACAGCCAGCCTCACCACAATCATGCTATGCCATAAGGGCGCCTGCACACCCTCCGCTATACAAGAACAGCCACCCCTGCCTTGTTCACGCTGCACTGCACTTGCCCACCAGCCTGTTTGGAAACCTTCTGGGACTTGTTTAATGACCCTCAATCTTTATTTAACAATTTGCAATGGGGATTGCTGTTGCGAAGTGACATAGTCCTATGTCATTGTACTTTACAACTGCATTGCTTAGCAGTGGAAATTGTGGTCCCAATTAATGTTGTTAACCGAGGACTATCTGATCTGGGAAAATGAAAAATGGAGGAAAAAAGATAATAAATGCCAGTTATATCAGTTGCTGGAGGCAACTGATTTCAGTGCCAAAGCTTATTTATGGAGTGATATGCAATGAGAGTATAATGCATTTAGATAAGGGCATTTTCTACTCCATACCGGTGTCTTTTTCCTGACACGACTGTATATATTTTTTTTCTGTAAGGAGGATAGAGAATGCAATTAAGGATCAGCTTCAGGATTCTGTGGACTCTCTCGTAAAATGACCATTTGTCTCACTCCTTTACCCAGCCAGCCATTCCAGTCAGAATCGCTTTTATGCAGGAACTAACAGAGTGGCAGCCTCATTTAGGGAAAGAAAAGAGTGGGGGAGTGGGGAGGGGCAGAGAAAGAGCCATTGTGATTGCAAGCCCTGCCTTAATGGGTATTCAATAGCATGTAAACACTGCTGGCATACATGCAAAACTGTATGCTTGTGGGCTCAGTACGCATAATCTGGAACAGGGCAGGCAGAGAGGTCTTTGATCACTTAGACAAGTCTATGCATATACAGTTTATATGCATGGCAGGGTGTGTTTACGCAGGCTAATAATGGATGAGATGAGCGGCAACCATCTTCGGTGGTGCACTTCCCACTCTGCTCACTTCAGTGTTCTTGGGTTGTTTTGTCTGAGTTGCGTCAATAACATTCAAGCTAATCAGCTCGATAAGTTTGGCGATTTAAAACATTCTGAACCATTTTAACAGTTTCAACAAATGTTCTGAATTGATTTTTTTTTAATATTTATAAGATCATAAGATGTTAACATGTCGGCTTGTTTGCTTTCTTTTTGATCAGCCACTACTGCCTTATTTGCTATGCCATTTATCCCTTGAGGGTCTCTTACTGTACAAAAAAAACTCTCTCGAGTTGATTAAATTTGGACCTGATGAAGCACTAGGATTTTCCTTAGGCAATGCTTCACTGCCTTGACCCTTGCAACTTAATTATTATTTTAGAGGCAAAAGTCCTCTAGGAGAGAAATATTTTTGTACTCAATATTGAGCCATGAAGGAAGGAAGCTTTTCAGGGCCAGTTAGTCATGCTATAAATAAATATTTTGGCATTCCTTTTAAAATGGGTACATTAAGTGCAACATATTTCTCAGTTACATTGGGATTTTTCCTGGTGCAAAAATGATATTAGTTATGTGTGGATCTTTAATCAGTATTTAAAATATAGATTAAAATATATGTGTTCGATTTTTATATGAAGTTGTTATAACATACATGTTATGTTCATATCTGGATATGCTAATTTCTTGATTACTTGTTATGGACAAAGTAATACAACTATAAGAAATAAATATGAATAAAATATTGAACTGAACCAGAAAGAAATTAAGAAAGGACAAGACAAAGGCAAGTCTTTTAGTAGTACAGTAGTACTGTAATAATAATACTTTAAAATATGTAAAATATATGCATTGTATGTGTAAAATAAATGTATTGTGTTGATATCATAACTTTTGCTTTTCCCTTTCAGCTTACTCTTCTAAATCAGATATTACGGCTATCACTTTCTATCTCATTTTTGAAAACTGTTTCAGATGACCACAGTCTAAAACTACTTTTATATTGTATAATAATATCTATATTTCTTGAGTAACAGGTGCATATGAGTATTCAGCCTCATCAAAAGCTATAAAGTTTTCCTGTGTTCTATTTTATCCCTGCTAACTGTAAACAATTGCCTTGGAAAGAATGTGCACATTTCCAATATTTAATTGGCTAGATTTATTTAGATCTAACAGAAGTTACAGGTGAATGCTTTAATTACTACTGCAGAATCTATCCTGTGTTACAGACTTCTATTTTTCCATTTCTCTCTTCCGATTTCTCTCTTACTTCAGACAATGCAAATTGAATCACCTGAACTCTTCAGAACAGTGCTGATCTTCAGTCGCACAATGATGATGTAAAGCTGTTCAATACCACAGACAATACTGCTACCCTTCAAAAAGATCTTGACTATGTATCAGAATGGTCAAACAAATGGCAACTTCAAATCTCAACAAATAAATGCTCTGTCTTACATATTGGCAAAAAAAATCAGAAAATAAAATACAAGCTGAATAGTCAAGAACTTGTTGATGATCCAAGCTCTGTAAAGGACCTTGGAATACTCATCTCTAATGATCTAAGTGCTAGAGCCCACTGTAACTACATAGCCAAAAAGGCATTAAGAGTTGTTAACCTAATCCTACGTAGCTTTTTCTCTGATAATATCACACTACTAACTAGAGCATACAGAACATTTGCTAGACCAATACTCGAATACGGCTCATCAGTCTGGAACCCACATTACGTATCTGATATTAACACAGTTGAGAAAGTCCAGAAGTATTTCACAAGAAGAGTTCTCCACTCCTCTACTCGTTGTAGAATACCTTATGCCACCAGACTTGAAATTCTAGACCTAGAAAATCTTGAATTATGCCGTCTTCAGTCTGATCTAAGTATGGTATATAAAATCATACATTGTAATGACTTACCTGTCAATGAATACTTCAGCTTCAACCATAACAACACAAGAGCACACAATAGATACAAACTCAAGGTTAACCGCACCAAACTTGATTGTAGGAAATACGACTTCAGCAACAGAGTGGTCAATGTCTGGAATACTCTACCTGACTCTGGTTTCTTCCCCAAACCCCAAAAACTTTAACCTTAGACTGTCTACTATTGACCTCACCCCTTTCCTAAGAAGTCTGTAGGGGGCGTGCATAGGCGCACCAATGTGCCTACTGTCCCTGTCCTATTGTTTCTTTTATTTTTCTTATATGTACCCATTTCACGTATTCATAACTATGTATATACTTATACCTATTACCTTGTAAGCGATTGACAAATAAAGTAAATAAAATAAATAAATTGTTTTCAATTCAGTGGGCTACATACATTCTACCATTGTGTTTCAGCCAGTTGTGTTTCAAATCAGGTTTACTCTGCCTCTGTTTAGTAGCAAGGTGATGATCACTTACAACTTCATTGCCTTTTCAGAGCTACTGCTATATATTAAATCAGGATTTTTCTGTTTGGGTTGTGAGCATAGCACTTTATGAGTTGTGTTTTGTAATTAGACATAACCCCATGCCAGCCGTTTTGCGAAGTATGGAGAGCTTGGTAAAAGCTTATTATTCGCCATACCTCTTTTTGTTGTATCTGTCAAGTATATTACAACTTCTGTGTCTCTTTCTTTATAAGTGTTTGCAGAAAGCTGTGAGATACTAGGCTTAAGAGAAGCCTCAGGTCACTATAATTGTTTTCTGCCACACTCTACAGATAACTTCAGTAAGAAGCAGAACAATTTGATTGTGATGATTTAAGCAGAATTACTACATTGCCGATTGCTGGATATTTGTAGATGAGAGATATGGAAGTGTGGTTAATTATTGGAGTGTTGCCATTATTTGAACATGCTATCATTAGCTGGGTAGCGCTGCCAATCATTGTCAAGTAATAAATCAGAGGTATGGCTTATCAGGAAGGGAGATGATGTTATTATTTTGAATGTAAGTTTTGTCACAAAATGATTGCCACAGAGGTGTCGTTATTAATAAAGGAACTGTTGTGAGAGCTTGGCCATTCATTGAAAACTCTCTATGTGTAAAAAGTAAGCTGGTTAAAGGATGCGCCTAACCCTGTGAATACGCCTTACTGCTCCAGTTTATCTTTTTTTTTTTTTTTAATCTAGGCAGCTGGGCACACTGTCAAAAGAAGTACAAGGCTGTAGAGCTACCTAGCATTATGTATTCAAATGTCTATGGAGCCTGTGGAACATTATTTTAAATAAAGACGATGCTTGAGGCTGGGACTTGTTTAGCCATGTGTCTGCTTCCAGTTTTCAAAATTAAAAAGACAAAAAAGAATTGAAGGCAGATGGGGGAAGGAGTTTGGCAGGAACCAGTGGGGAAGTTGTATTTAGCACAGGAACCTATTGGAGCAACATTGCTCCTTTGGCATTCTTTCCCCCCACCCCTCTCTCCTCCCTCCCTCCCAATTTCAAGCTGGATTAGTAATTCATTATCTATAATATTTATAGATAATAAGTAATGGCAGCCTGCCATGTGATGACTGTGCTATAGCTGTCAGCTTTCCCTTTCCCTTCCACTTCTGTGTAGGTTTATCACGTGGCATTGCTGGACATACTTCTGTATTTTCAAGAAAGGAGTGGAAACACATATTTTTGTCTATGTGCACAAATAAAATAAAGTTTACACTAGGCTGATCAGTTTTAGACTCATTTCACCAACATACTTTCATATGCAGTGTAAGGAAAAAAGGCCAATCCTGAAATTGGTCTATGGTGATCGTGATGGTCAAGAAAGGAGAAAGACTCATGCCAGCAACATTTGAAAAAAGGCCTGGCTTATAGGCATTTCAAAGCCAATGGAGGAAGTCATTGAACTAAGATAGGAGATTCCTGTTTTTTCCCCCCGCATCATCCTTTACCACATCTGCTCTTCCCTTGTGTTACAAAGTAACATGCATGTGCAAGAGTGCTTCAGCTTTCCCCTTGTGTGTTATTGTGTAATTATTCTTTCTGCGTTTGTTTTCTGTTACTGGTTTATTACTATGCACAGCTCTTAAGTCCATATGCAGTATGGCATCATGTAAAGCCTCCCTTGTAGGGAAGAGAGGGAAGCTTCAAACGGCGTGGTCAGCAGCATTCTGAACTGCTACCCAGTTGACTCTTTCATGGGGTGCCATAATAGGTTTGTTTCCATTGTGTTTAGTTTTCAAAAAAAAAGAAAAGCATCTTTCTTGACATACAGATGATAAGGCAGAAAAATTGTCCAGACTCTTTTTATGAGCCTTATTTCCAACTCCCAATTCCATTGGACAAGAAATTACAAAAAGCTGGACTAAGTTGGGCCATGGCTTGATCCAGCTGGACTGCATTATTTCAGCTGTTGTCTCCCTGTGTCCTGGGGATGGGGGGAGAGAAAGAAGAAACATGGATGCATGAATGCATGTAAAGGAATATGGTTGTTTGAATATGTGAGTGTATCCAAGTATGAGAGAGAGAGAAAGGGATGGAGAGAGAGAGAGAGAGAAATAGTAGTAGAAATATCTTTCTGAAATTTCTATTAGCCTACTGTATCTCAGTAATTCACTTAAAGAAGTAAAACTAAACAATTACTTCTTAGGAATCTGCTTTATACTGAATCAGACTACTGGTCAGTTACACCAGTGGTCCCCAACCTTTTTGTACCAGGGACCAGTTTCACGCAGAAACACTTTTTCAAGGACCGGGGAGGAGTCTGAGTTTGGTGGTTTGCTTGCAGACGTTTCATTACCTGACTAGGTAACATCTGATGTTGTTACCTAGTCGGGTAATAAAACGTCTGCCAGCAAACCACCAAGTTCAGGGAGCGCCAGTGCCTCCTCATTGCAACCCTGAGTGACAGATATTCTCTTCTATTGGGACATTTAAAACGGAGGGTTTCAGCTGCAGATTCAGGAACTGCGCCGGGCTGAGGAGCGCCTTCAAAACTGAGCGCTGGGCGGCGGCGGCCCACGGCTGTCTCCGCGGCTCAGGACAAGTCCCTGCAGGACGGCTGAGAAGCCCCACCTCTCGCCCCTGCCTCCCTCAGCCTCATCCCTCAGGTGTCTCCCTCCCTCCCTCAGCCTCATCCCTCAGGTGTCTGCCTCGTTCCTCTCTCAGTCGCTCTCTCGCTCCTCCACCAGCCCAGGAAGAAACTGCTTCAAAGAAGCCGGCAGGGTGGCTTTTCCTGTTGGCGCAGCTCCTCCGAAGCGCCCGTTCACCCCCACCCCGCCGCCCACGGTTCAATCCAGTGCTCCGTTCTGCCTGCCTGCCTGCCTGCCTTCGTTTCTGGTTGTTTCGGAGCAGCTTCGGCTGAGTAAAAGAGCTGCGCCGACAGGAAAAGCCACCCTGCCAGCTTCTTTCAAGCAGTTTCTTCCTGGGCTGGTGGAGGAGCGAGACAGCGACTGAGAGAGGAACGAGGCGGGAGGAAACCGAAGCCACTGAGCCAGAGAGTAGGACAGGCTTTGGTTGCTTCCTCCCTCCCCTTCTTTCATTTGTGTCCTTGATCCCTGATCCCAGCAGCATCCACCGAAGGCGAAGAAAGCCGCCATTTTTATTTTATTTTTTATTTTTATTTTCTTTGCGGCCCGGTGCAAAGTGATCCACAGACCGGTACCGGTCCGCGGCCCGGTGGTTGGGGACCCCTGAGTTACACCATGAAAAGGAGAACAATTTGCTTGTGGTTTCCGTTTATATTATGTGTGGTTTGGAGGAATACGTGCTAAGTGTCCTATCTTTTCATTTTGCTTTTCCTTAAATTTTCAAGTTTGGGACTTGTTTGACACTTGGCATGCTGTGTGTGTCCATTGTACCTTTTATTACCAGACTCTTAAGTCTATTTTATATTATTATCAAGAACCTCTTTATAAGCACACATTACTTTGGGACAAGAGCACAGCCTTCACAGTGGGATTATATTATACAAAACCCTTAACATAATTTTTTTTTTAAAAAAAAAAAACAAGTTTTATTAATTTTCAAAAACACACAAATCCTCATTATCCATTACATGCTTAAACCTTTTTCCATTATAAATTTAACAAGTCAGATAAAACCTTGTTTTATAGACTATAATTCTGTTTTAAACCATTTCCATATAAACATACAAAAACCTCTTATCCAATTTCTCTTTACTTCTCTTTACTCTTATTCAATTTCATTATTATTATTTCATCTATTTCTTTCTGACTTAGTTACCATTATTCTCATTCTATATTTCTGCAAGGTTTTATTAATTCTCCCAAAAAAAAAAAACACATATACACACAACACACAAAACATAAAGAAAAATCTTTTTGGAAAGTAACCTGGCCCCAGGTATCTCTCTCTTCATGGACTTCAATTATATTCATGCTCATCTTACATGTCATCACCCATTTTATTTACCATTCCAAGTCTTCTATATTAACTTCTCCACACATTTCACTCTTCTCAATTCCATCTTAATTAATCATCTCAATTTAAATCATTATATTTGTATCTTTTGTCCATTCTTTATTGTCCCTTTGTCTCGTTCCTTATATATAAAAAAAGAAGTTTCTCCTGAAATCACTAATCAGAGTATGACGCCTTTCTATCTCCCCCCTAAATTAATCAAATTAACATTTAGAACAACACCCAATACCCAATCAGATTCTGCTTGGTACATTCTATCTAAATAGTACATCCAAAATAATTAAATACATAATTAAACAATAAATCTAAATATTACATCTTATAACATTCCCATTGCCTTTTCCAAAAAAAAAAAACAAATACTATAATAAAAATTTTATAATAACATCAATACCATAATCTTATTAAACTCTTTAATTAAAACTCAGTATTCTAAGCCTCCCCTCATATTATTTAATTTTAAAACCAATCATTATTAAACATTTCAACATTTTAATCTCTTATCAACTCTTAAACCATTTAAGTTTTCTATTTCTAATACAATACTACAATATCATCTTATGTACCTTGCAAAATCTCTTTTGAAGAAATTATACTTTAACCTTTATCCCTAAAAAAGATTCCTTTTTTCCCATTTAGTTTCAAAACTTTGTAACTTTTCTCCACCTTTTCCCTTCCTTTCTTCTCCCAACAAACCTTTCTACCCCCCCCTTCTTCTAGCCTCTGCCTTACTGGCTTCCCTTCTCTGTCGTGTTCCTTTTCCCTTTTGTTTACTATCATTATATTGATTTTGCACCTTATTTTTCCCTTTCTTAAGTATTTTTTTAAATCTTAAGTCCTTTATTTCTCTTCCTTTCCCTCTTCCTTCTTTCTTGGTCGAATTCTGAAATTCATTAAAAATAGCTTCCTCTCCTTCTTCTTCTTCTGCTGTCTTCGTCTGTTGTAATGTTTGTTGATAGTTAATAAGCGCCATTTCTAAAAAAAGGAAGGCTTCTTTCAAACCAGCTTTACCATTTTTTTTTGCTTGCTCATAATCTTTTCTCAGTTCCTCAATAGAAAGAGCCATTATAAATCTTTTCTTTTCTTTTCCCCTTCTTTCTTCTTACAACAACCAGAATATTCCAAAGAAAAAATAAAACAGTCCCAAAATTATCAATCAGTCCAAACCAAGGCAGAGTTCTCACTTTCTCCTCCTGGGGTAGTATCAATCAGAGAAAAAGAAAGTCCAAATCTGTTTCTTAAAGTCAATATATTTCAGTCTTCAAATCCTTAAGGCATCTCCTCCAACAAAGTCTTAGCATACAAATATTTTTTTTTTTTAGTCCTCTCCCTTCCCACTCATCACTTAAAGCCAGTTTTCACCTAAAAAAAATAGGTTTCTTAATATCCACTTATTAATTCCGTAGGGAAGGAGGGTAAACTTTCCTTTCAGCACCACCAAACTGCCGCTTTTTTCCTCTTCTAGAAGGTATCATTCAGAAAGTCATACTTTTCAGGAATTTTGTTAAATATGTCTTAGAGTCCTAGGAACCAAGAAAAACTTTCTCCTTTCAAAAACTTTCTCCACTTCCTCCTGCGCATTCTTACCCGGCTGCCAGCTTCTTTGTGGCGGCCATTACGGACCGCCGCTGCACCGTCTTGGGAAAACCCTTAACATAATTTTGTCTCATTTGGGGTCTGTACCCCTTACAGCATTAAGCCCTCATTAAGGAAAAAAGAAAAGAAACAAGAAATGTTGTAGAATCAGATCATACAAGAAATACAGTTCAGACTTGTAAACATTTCAATCCCTGGTAAATATAAAAATATTTATTATCATGTTTACATTAGCAATATATAAAATATATTACTCCAGTGCCTTCTGTCACCTATTGTGTGTTTCTCTTCTTTGAACCCTGGATGAGTTCCTTGGTTTCTAAACTTCTTTAACCACATGCTTACAAATATTGCTCCCTCTCCTTGCCTTGTTTTTAGGAAACAGATTTTCAGACATTTTTTTCTTGCCTACTAATATCACTCCTTCGGTCTTCCCTGACCATATACCACATCTTTTGTGCATTTATCCAAACTGCCATTGCCAATGCCCTTTGAAGTCTCTCATTTATTCACTCATACCATCTCATCTCTTCTTCTTTTCTGAAAATATGAGAGCGTATCAATCATTTACTTACCACCTAATCACAACTGCTCTTTCTTTTGTGCTTTCCTCACTATTTCTCATGCAATGCACTATACTGAAAATCAGACAAAAGCATGCTGGATGAACATAGACAAATCTGAACCTCATTTACCTGTCTAGGTCATATGGCAGATCTACCTGACACAAATCAATTGCTTTCTATCTGTACGCATGTTTCCTAAAGCTTGGGAAGTTGTTAAAAGTGAACGTAAAAAGATTTGAACTGCCAGGGTTAATGCCTGTGTCTCAGGCATATTACAGAAGATTGAGGTGCCTGACAAAATACATGTTGGTGGACCAAGAAAGACCTATAGGAAAACAGACAATGAAGAAATTCTGTCATGCAAATGGATGCTTATTTGCATGATGTTAAATGGCAGCCCTGTTCAACCAAACATTTCCTCTTTTAGCAGGGTATCTGATGGATAGGTAATAGCTGAACTCAGCTAATCTGTCTAGATCAGCATTTCTCCATCTCAGCAATTTTAAGATGTGTGGACTTCCATATGCTGGCTGGGGAATTCTGGGAGCTCAAATTCACACATATTAAAGTTGCTGAGACTGAGAAACATTGGTCTAGACTGGGGGTGGCAAACCCAAGGCCACGGGCTGGATCCGACCTGTGGGGTGCTTAGATCTGGCCTGCGGGGCTCCCCTGGGAACAGCAAAGAACTGGCCCACAATGCCTCTGCCAGCAAAAACGGAGCTTGGGAGGGCCACACACAGCCCTCTCAAGCTCCATTTTCGCCAGCAGAGGGCTCAGGCCACCACAGCCCCCCCCCCCACAACACAAGTGATCTTAAGTTGGCCATGGCCACCCTGGCCACCCCCACCCCCAACCCCCAAGGTCAAACACTACCCTAACCCTCAGTGAAACTGCGTTTGGCATCCCTGGTCTAGACAGAAGGTGAAAACATTGCTTATTTGAGGCATTGTTATGTGTCTTAAATTCCACAAATCTTACCGTTTTTATTCTTATTTCACATTAAATTTAGCACATCAATCAGATTGCTTAGTTCTTTTGCATTACAATGACAATATGAAATAAGGCAGACTGACCACATTAAAGTAAATTGAATAGCAAGTAGCTATCTCTTCAGATCTGTCCTTTGCCATTTATGAATAGCTAGTAATTTTTTTAAAATTCAACCTTCACAAAGCTATTACATTTGTTATTATAGGTAAAATGATTAGTCTGCTATAAGGCCCTGTTTTTGAAGTAGTTTTCAGAGCCATTTTTCTTCATGAACAAATGTTAAGTACACAGCTATTTTCAGAGATTCTTTGAAAAAGCACTGATTGAAATCAGCAAATGTGCTGAATGTTGAAATGGTGTCAAGGTGAGAGGATAGGAAAAGAAGAGGAGGAAAAATCTGGTTGCCTCTCAGGAGTTTTACATATCTTTCTTTCAGGTCCCAGAAGCTCTAAACTGATAAAACCAGCCTGAAGGATAATTCTGGGTCAGATAAATACCTTGCAGTTAGAATCTGAGATTTCTTTTTTTTTTTGTTAAATCATTCTTGTTAAAAAAAAAGATAAACAGGAAGAATGATTTAATTTTGCTGAGCAAATCAGGTTATTGGTCACTTGCCTTCTTTCTTTCTTTTTTTAATGAACAATGTTGGTTCTATGCCATACAAAATAGAACATTACAGAATATACAGCAGAAATTAGTTTGTATTGTAACAATATATAAGTCTCTTAGATGCTATCTAGAGAGAAACGTAGAAATGGGCTGCAGGTTAGACAGGTGACATTACCTTGTAAAAGAAATCAAGGAAGTATCTTGTTAGATTTTAAGCTTAAATTTCTCTCAAACGAGTGCCTAAGGAAGATGGCAAATGTTTGACCTTGATCTAAAATAGGGTACCAATTTCCTGAGAAATTGCCCAAAGTAGGTACAGGAACCCTTCATTTACCGTTGATAATTGGGAACAGGAACTCTGTCTCTAAATGATGTATTGTAAGGCACATCACATGACCCCACCGACTTATGACCGCAGTTCTAGCAGTCCTAGTTGCTATCATTAGGCATGATTGTGCGGTTGAAATATGTGATCATGTGGTTGCTATCTGCAACCTCCTGCTGGCTTTCCCATTGACTTTGCTTGTTGGAAGCGGACGGTGAATTTTGCAAATGGTGATGACATGATTACAGGATGCTGCAGTGTGATAATTGCAAGCCAGCCCCTGTGTACTTGAATCACAATCATGTGACCAAAGGGATGCCGTAGTTGCTGCAGCTGTGAGGAGCTGTTGTGAGTACCCCTTGTTCAGCACTTTGTAACTTGGAATGGTCACTGAATGTGTGCACGTTTAGCAAGGACTGCCTATATTGCCAAAACTATCCAGTCTTTTGCAAAGCTGCTGTGCTGTGTTCCTGTCATAGAAGAGCACCAAGCAAAAACTTGCAGGAACACGTGCATGTGTTTAGTTTAATTTGTTGTCATTGCACCTTGTTCAATGAAATTAAATGCCATCTTCAGTGTACATTATAACTGCTTGTTTTAATGTACATTACTCAGTGTACATTATAACCAGGGGTGGGATTCAAATTTTTTAACAACTGGTTCTGTGGGCGTGGCTTAGTTGGTGGGTGTGGCTTGGTGGTCATGTGACTTGGCTTGGTGGTCATGTTAGTGGCTGGGCATGGCCAACTCAACATCACTCACATCGAGGCACACATCTCCTCGCATGGCCTCTCATGACTGTGGGGATGCTGCAACAGTCGTAAGTGTGAAAAAGGGTCATAAGTCACTTTTTTCAGTGCCATTGTAACTTTGAATGGTCACTCCACACAAGCAAAGTACCAGCAAAGAAGGGGGAAAAAACTCCAGAGAGGTTCCTGAGACAGGAAGTCTAGTCCTGCCAAGAATGTAATAAGGGTTAACGGAGAGGCAGTTTCTGTAAGCAACACCAGAATGTTTCTTTCCTGCCTTCCTTACAGGATTAGGCCAGTAATTTCTTCTAACAACCGGTTCTCCGAACTGCTTAGAATGTTAACAACCGGTTCTAGCAAATAGGTGTGAACTGGTAGAATCCCACCCCTGATTATAACTATAAAAATAAAACACAAACACACATCCTTTGCATTCTATGCAATTTAATTGAAAACCCCAGATATTGCACTATACAATAGAATTCAACAAAGTTACTGCTCTGGGATAGAAGCTCTTTTTCAGCCTATTTGTCCTTGTTTTTATTATCCTGTACCATCTGCCAGGTGGTAATAGTTCAAAAAAAGGGTGCCCGGGATGGGATGCATCTTTAAGAATGTTTTGAACTTTGTTAAGGCAGTAGGAGCTGTGTTCTGTGGGGGAACCTGCTACACTAAGTGCCATTGTGCTCTATGATCTTGCTCTCTGCCCTTTCTCCTCATAGAAACAAATCATGGGTAGAACTGTATGAATATGTTCAACAGAATTCCATTTGTCTTCTGTTGAGAAAATTTATTGAAAATAAAGGGTGCTGTGGAGGGGAAATTGGAAAGGAAATGTCAAGAGGTCAGGTCTGTGCAATAAGCTGCAGACATATCCCTTAACACACTTCAGAGTTTTTGTCCCAACTAATTTTTTATATTATCTTAATTCAATAATTAATAATAATAAGAAGAAAATTGATAAATTGCAAAGCAAAGCATTATTCTCAAGCCTTATCTTCACTGGAAAAAAAAATCCCCTGAGCCCTATGTAGTTATATTTATTTTTAGAGAATAAAATGAGTGGATAGCTGCAGCTCAGGATTTCTTTGGAAGCTGGCCTAGTTGCCCAGAAAAAGATTAAAACAAGCCAGAGAAGGCGCTGCGTCTATAAATTTTCTGCTGGTAAATGTGTGTTTTGTGAATGGCTGCATTTACTGTGGCAGCCATTTGTTTAATTGTCAACTCCTCCATGACACTTGTATGATAAGAATACCAGACCATGCTCTCACATGCCTGAAACAGTGAACTATCCCTACATTATTTAATCTCTAATCATAAAAGTGCAGTTGGCATCTACAATTGCAAATCAGGAAAAAAGTAACATCAGTTCCAAGAGAATACAATTAGTCCTTAATTTGCAATTTGTTGCTTAGCGACCATTCAAAGTTATAACGGACTTCTGAAAACCCTGTTTCAAAGTTCCAATGGCCGTCGTCCCCCCCGCCAATCTGCATTGACATAGTTGCATTTTGAGTGGTTGGCAACCAGTCTACATTTACGGCCATTTGCCGTAAATCACAGGGTGGCATGAACACAATTAACAATTATTTTTTTTGCTGAAAACATGGTTATTTCCAATTTCTAGCTAAAATGCCCAATGTTTTCCTAACAACTAACATGTTTGCTTAGTGATCAACGAGTGTTGCAAAAAAAAAGTTGTAAAATAGGGTGACATGGAGATCCACTTAAAGACCAGCATGACTTACAACCAAATTGTGGGTGCAATTACTGTCATAAATCAAGGATTACCTGTACTTATGTGATTAGCAACAGGTTGTTAAACTATTTGAAAGAGGTGGGATCAGAAAATGGAAAATGAAGAAAGTAAAAATCATTGTAAGTATGTAAAGAACTATGGAAATAAGTTATAAGATTGACACACAATATTGATATTAGTGAATTGGAGCCTCTTAACTTTAGAGCCACAATAATATTTTCCTAATGTAGGAAATACAGTATGTAACCATTGTCTTGTTCCTTCTTCCTGCTCATTCACACACACACACACATTTTCTCTAATCAAACTGAAGCAGGAACCAGCAAAACCTTTCTTCCTTTGCAAATTGCCGTCTGCATTGATGATATATAAAGATTATCCCAGAGTTCAGGGCAAGGATATCTTGTTAGTATAATATAAAAATTTCCAGTGAAACCTGTGATGACACATTTTTATAGCTGGTCACTTTTTATAAGTAAGTCAATGCATTTATTTTTCAGAGAGAAAGAGGTTTTTTTCAAAGTTCATTTAAATCCAGAAGTTTGGTTGAGGAAAGGGGTTGTATAAATTGGGAAAATCAAGCGGGACAG
Source organism: Notechis scutatus (assembly GCF_049901735.1). Taxonomy (NCBI): domain Eukaryota; kingdom Metazoa; phylum Chordata; class Lepidosauria; order Squamata; family Elapidae; genus Notechis; species Notechis scutatus. The sequence goes on along the minus strand of NC_142009.1, from coordinate 69,264,017 downwards.
TTTTTTATAGGACTGTGAAACTTGTCAGAAGTTTTAGGAATTGATCTGCTGGCTAAAATCACCTATGAACCTCTTTACGAGAGCTCTGCCTTCAAGTAATGGAATTATCTCAAAATTCTTTGAATGGGAAAACATCCCCATGGAATCCCAGGTCTGCAAACTGCAAAGCAAGGGTTTTACAAATTGAGAAGAGCTGCAGTTGATTTTGAGGGCAGGAGAGAAAAGCTCTCAGTTATCCAAGGAGAACACAGACAGTTTTTAAAACACAAGATTCTACCAGAGTCCCAAATATTTATTTTTTAAATCATATTTTCAAACCTCTATCATTAGTTGTTTTAAGGCTAAATAAAATGCATTTGAATATTTGGTTTCAAGGGAATGTGTTAAAATCAGAACAGGGCAATTTGTAAATACTACAGTAATTGCTGCACATTATAGTTAAGGAACATTAGTAACTAGAATGTGGTAGGTCCATAACTTCGATAATTATATTAAGCTGCTCATAAAATGTTGGATTGAGTTTTAAATTGTAATTAAATACAGAGGGCCACTTGCTGTGGTGGTTTTGAATGATAATGTATGCAAATTAATGAAAAAGCTGCCTGCTTCTAAAGTGTTTCAACTCTCACAAAATGACAAGATTTGTAGCTGCAAAGCCTCAATAGTTTTTCTGTCACCATGTTGATTTTCTCAGAGACAAAGAAATATTTAAGGACTAGAGGTATCTACTATATGTATATCAGATTTTCTCACTGGAGGTATTAGAAGAATGCACATCCTGTGAACTCTATAAAACCAATAAAATCACAATAAGCTTTCTTGCCTTTTGAAAATCAGGTTATAATAGTCCATTGCACAATTGTGAAAATGAAAGGAGTAGTCTAGCAATTTCAGGAGAATTACCTTAACCATTATACCCTACTGTCATATAGCAGGGGTCCCCAACCCCATTCCGTGGACCGGCAGTGATCCGCAACATGCCAGAAACCAGTCCACGTGAGCAAGCAAAGCCCCATCTGCGGGATGTAGGCAGTATGCAAAACCACGCCCCCTCTGGTCACAGAAAAACCTCTGTCCCCCCCTTTTTTAAGCAACTTAGGGCTGAAGAGAACGCTTCATTGAAACTATGTGATTGGACTGCAAAATAAATCAGTGTCTCTGATTATAGAAATATCCCCACTGATTTAATTAGCCTTTTAACAAAGGGTTTTCAAAATTTGCAGTTTTTTTATTAAATTATGAATTGGTCCTGACTATGTGTAATAATTGTATATAAAGATATTACAATGATTTGCTTTATGACTATAACACTTCCAGTTGAGTTTAGTTAACAGGTATTATAAAAGAATGGCTTAAATCACCCAAGGAATTTATTGCAATAGTTCCAAAAAGTATATCTTGAATAGATATACTTTTATTCATTATTTTAATGAAATTGAGTTTATGATTAAAAGTAGAACAGCAAGCACCAAGGATTTATTTGGTTGTGAAGAGGCAAGTTCATAGAGATATGTATAGGCATATAAACATATAGACAAAAACACAGATGCAAGCAGTCTTCCGGTTTGAAGGGCTTCGGCGACAGACAGGAATCCGCGATTGTGCACGGTTTCTGCCTGGGCTTGCCGCTGGAGTGCCCCGAGCCGGCTGGTTTCGGGGTTAAGCCACCCCGTAGAGGTGGTGAAGAGGGGGGGAGACCACCAGCAGGGTCGAGGAGAGCCGCATCTCTCCTCCTCAGCTGGCCAAACTCCCTTTCCCGAAGGCAGTAGGAGCGGTGGTCAGAAATGGCCACCTCAAAGAAGAACTCAACCGGAAAAGAACGTGCAGGACCGGGTTAAGTCGAAAAAGCAACAACTAAGGTACCCTGGAATTTAAATTTTACAAAAGATAACATCGCTCCCAAAGAAGAGTCGGAAGCAGCGAAAGAAAGTGAAAAGGGAAAGGTTTGGCTTTTTTCTTCTTCTCTCTCCTTCCTTACATTGAAGAGACCTAAATAAGAAATCGGAAAAATCCGCTTTGGCATCAATAGGCAATTAAGCTGAAAATATAACTAAATGCCAAGGGGACAATAAAGATTTCTGGACATTAAAAACTTTTTCTTCTATAAGCAGGAAGGGAGAGAAAAAGAATAAGGGCAGGATCTGAAAGAGGGAGGAGACTGCCTCGACTTCAAAAGAATTTAAAGTAAAATTTCAATAAGACTTCTAAAAGATACATTTTAACTGAAACTTTGCAACTAAATAGTAACCCCAGGAAGAGAAAGTGAAAAAAAAAAGAAAGTGTAAAAAGAAACAGCTTGTGTGTATTTGGATTGCTTGGTGACTTTTGGATTTTTGGCTATTATATTTGAATGACTAAAACCAATTGGGTAGTTGTTTAAAATTTTTACAATGGCATCACTTCTGGGTGAATTGAAAATGGAACTTAAAAAATATAAAGAAGATGCACGAGAAGGGAAGGGCTCTTTTGGCTTCATTTTTCAATTCTTAGAAATGGAGATCTGGAACTATGAGAAACAACAAGAAAAGACTGCAAAACAAGAAGACTGGGAGAAAGAAGAAGCCATCTTTAATGAACAAGTAACTATGTGGGGAAGAAAAAGGAAAGGGGGGAAAGAGAATGGAGAACTTAAGACTTAAAAAAACAACCAAAGAAAAGAAAAATAATTCGAAAAATAAATATAATGTTGGAAAGCAACAGAAAAGGGGAATACAGAAGAGGGAAATAGAGGTAGAGAGACAAAGGGGTAAAAAGGGGAGAGAGAAGAAGAGAGGGAAGAAGGAATGGAAAAGAAGTTGTAAAGGTCCGGAGCAAGATATAAAGAAACAGGACCTATTTAGAGATAATGGGTGAAAATCTAACTGAAAAAGGGATTCTGTAAAGGTACATAAGATTGTATTGTTATATTAGTAATAGAAATAACTTTAGAAAATTGGAAACAACATATGATTAAAAAGAGGGATAAAATAGTTAGTGTAATTTGGTGAAATGTTTGTAAATAAAATAAATAAAATAAAATAAATGAGAAAATTGAATGAGGAAGTAACGGGAACATTTTAATTAGTCAATGTTTTATAAAATATAAGTGAAGGGGTGGGGGGAATTAACTTTGGAAAGTTCATAATTGTTCCCATCGAAGTATGATATTTATTTGAAAAGTAACGTGCAAAATGTTAAGATTTTAATGAATATTAATATTAATGATAGAATTGAATTGGAATGGATTGTTGTTTTAATTATATTATACATTTATAATTTTTTCTTTTTTCAAGAATACAGTGTGTAGTATAAGAATGTACCAAGCAGAATCCGAATGGAATGTGTTATAATTTTAGGGGAAAGATATAAAGGCGTCATACTCCAATCAGTAACTACAGGAGAAATTTTGTTTAATGAGAAAAGATAATAGACAATTGAAACAGGACAGGCAAAAAATATAAATATAATTATTTGAATTGATGAAATAAATAAAATAAAATTAAGAAAATTAAAAGAGGGGAGAAGCTATGTAGAAAATGTAAAATAGTAATAAGATATGGAATAGAATATAAAAATGAGCATGAACCTGAATTTGCGTCTGTATGAAGAAATGTAACCCGGGATTATGCTGCTTTCAAAAAAGATCTTTTACTTGTATTTCTTTTCTTTTTGTGAAAACTCAAATAAAACTTACAAAATAAAAAACCCCACAGATGCAAGCAGAAACGAAAATTATATTCAGTTGTGTCTTGGATCACTGAGCTGCAAATAGTTTGTCATTTGAAGAAAGTTACATTCTGAAATTAAATTGAGGAATTCAGGTGTGATTAATCTCACTCAGTGGGATCTTCACTATGCATAAACACTTATTTTTCTTTCCTTTGATTGGCTTGGCTAAGATTGCAGCCTAAATATATTTTATAGGAAGTAAATTCTACTGAATTCATAGCAGCACTTAACTCTGTGTAGTCATGCATAGTATTACATTGAATTAACTAGCAATCTTGGAAATGAGCTCCTTTAACTATAACTGCATAACCTGCTTACATTGTATATTTGAGTCAGCCTCCCCCACAAAAACAAAATGTACCCCAAAGGTGTACTTTGGCAGAGGTGTCATCTCAGAGTTGAGTAAATTGTTACTTTGATTATTTTTTTAATTGTTCCTCAATATCAAGAATCATAGCATTGTTCTCTTTTGGTAATAATAAATACACGACACACCTAGCTCTGCATTATAATGCTAAACCTGCTAAACCTGGTAAGACCAATACTCAGTGTATACGCAGAGTTTTCCTACACAATTTAACCCTAAAATTCTACTTTAAACATATGGAAATTTCCATTTTGGTTTTTAAAGAACTCTTGAGAAGTAAGTAGTTGATGAGCAAATAGATTTCTAATATAGAAGAACTGAATATCTAAAACTAAATGTTTTAGCAGTTTTTCTAGGTGATCAAATTCCAATCACCCTTAAGGAATAATAAGTCCTTAAGTGCCTTCCTAAAAAGCCAAGATCCTAGGAATCAGAGTGTTCCCTGGAATTGGAGAAGCCACTAAAAAGGTTTCTCACGGCCTGTAGTCCTCTTCAAATAAAGGATAGTCTGGGACAAATCTTGCTGGCAAAGATGATTCTGTGAGTATCCAGAAACCAAACCATGTAGACTTTGAACGTAATCATAAGCATTTTGAATTGTACCTTTAATGAAAATAATAACTAATGTAGTGTCCATAGCATTGGATAAATGCCTGTCTAAATCCATCGCCAGTTAGCTGCAGGGTTGCCAGAGTTTGGACTTCTGGCTAATCTAAAGGCATAAGACACGGGGACTTCCGGTTTGTCGGCTGGCGGCAGGGATTTGCGAAGCTGCGCGATCCTGCCGCGCTAGCCGTTTTGGGGCTCCACCCAGCCGGTGCGGAGCTAGGCTGCCCTGCAGGGGCAGCTGAAGGTAGGGGATCCGGAGAAGGGTTTGGGGTGCTGCAGACTCCCTCCCTGGCCGGCAGAACTCCCCCTTTCCCAGGACGGTGCAGCGGCGGTCTGTAATGGCCGCCACAAAAAGCTGGCAGCCGGGTAAGAATGCGCAGGAGGAAGTGGAGAAAGTGATTGAGAGGAGAAAGTTTTCTTGGCTCCTAGGACTCTAAGACATATCTAATAAAATTCCTGAAAAGTATGACTTTCTGAATAATACCTGCCAGAAGAGGAAAAAAGCGGCTGTTTGAAGGTGCTGAAAGGATAGCTTTCCCTCTTTTCCTACGGAATAAATAACTGGATATTAAGAAACCTATTTCTTTTAGGTGAAAATTGGTTTTAAGCGATGAGTGGGAAGAGAGAGGATTAAAAAGAAAACATTTGTATGCTAAGACTTTGTTGGAGCAGATGCCTTAAGGATTTGAAGACTAGAATATATTGCAATAAGATTTTAAACAGATTTGGACTTTCTTTCTCTTGGATTGATATTACCCCAGAAGGAGAAAGTGAGAACTCTGCCTTGGTTTGGACTGACTGATAACTTTGGGACTGTTTTATTTTTTTATTTTCTTTTGAATATTCTGGTTGTTGTAAGAAGAAAGAAGGGGAAAAGAAAAGAAAAGATTTATAATGGCTCTTTCTGTTGAGGAACTAAGAAAAGAATATGAACAAGCAAAAAAAAATGGTAAAGATGGTGTGGAAGAAGCTTTCCTTTTCTTAGAAATGGCGCTATTAATTATCAACAAACATTACAACAGATGAAGACAGCAGAGGAACAAGAAAGAAAGAAAGGAGCCATTTTTAATGAATCTCAGAACTTGATCCAGAAAGAAGGAAGAGAGAAAGAAAAGAAGAGAAGAGAAAAGAAGAAAATTAAAGGACTTAAGGACTTAAGATCTAAAAAACATTTAAGAAAGGGAAAAATAAGGTGCAAAACCAATATGATGATAGTAAACAAAAGGGAAAAGGAATACGACAGAGAAGGGAAGCTGGCAAGGCAGAGGCTAGAAGAAGGGGGGTAGAAAGGTTTGTTGGGAGAAGAAAGAAAGGGAAAAGGTGGAGAAAAGCTACAATGTTTTGAAATTAAATGAAAAAAGAAATTTTTTTTGGATAATGGATAAAGTATAATTTTTTTTTTAAAAAAAGATTTTGCAAGGTACATAAGATGAGATGGTAGTATTGTAATGATTTAAGAGTTGATAAGAGATTAAAATGTTAAAATGTTTAAAAATGATTGGCTTTAAAACTTAATAATAGGGGAGGTTTAGAATATTGTTTTAATTAAAGAGTTTAATAAGACTATGGTATTGATGTTATTATAAAATTTTTATTATAGTATCTTTTTTAATATTTGGATTTATTGTCTAATTATGTATTTAATTATGTTGGATGTATTAGTTAGATAGAATGTACCAAGCAAAATCGGATTGGGTATTAGATATTATTTTAAAGATTAATTTGATTAACTTAGGGGGAGATAGAAAGGCATCATACTCTGATTAATGATTTCAGGAGAAACTTATTTTCTTTTTTTTTTATAAGGAATGAGACAAAGGGATGATAAAAAATGGACAAAAGATACAAATATAATGATTCAAATTAAGATGATTAATTAAGATAGAAGTAAGAAGTGTGAAATATGTGGGGAAGTTAATATAGAAGGCTTAGAATGGTAAATAAAATAAGTAATGATATGTAAGATGAGCATGAATATAATTGAAGTCCATGAAGAGAGAGACACCTGGGTCCAAGTTACTTTCCAAAAGATTTTTTTATGTTTTGTGTGTTGTGTGTATATGTTTTTTGGGGGAGAATTAGTTAAAAATTGTAGAAATATAGATTGAGAATAATGGTAACTAAGTCAGAAAGAAACAGATGAAATAATAATAATGATATTGAATAAGAGTAAAAGAGAAGTAAAGAGAAATTGAATAAGAGGTTTTGGTATGTTTATATGGAAATGGTTTAAAACAGAATTATAATTTATCTGACTTGTTAAATTGACAATGAAAAAAGGTTTAAACATGTAATGAATAATGACAATTTGTGTGTTTTAAAAATTAATAAAACTTGTTTTTAAAAAATAAATAAATAAAGGCATAAGACACAAGGCATTTATAAGCTAAAGAGAGTAGGACAAGAAAATCCCGATGATGATGTTATCTAGCCTGGTAACAAAACATTCAGAAATTAAAATGAAACAAGTTTGGAGATCAAACCACTGCCAAAATCTAAAGGCAGCTTTAGGAAGAATATGTTGCAATAGTCTAGTTACAAGGGGAAGAGGGCATGGGTCACCTGTTGTCAGGACCATCAGCTGAAATGAGGGTGTCCTTGGTACCCTCTGAACTTGGTTGTTTTCTTGCAAATGAAAACATTTGATTTCATTGGGTAATGAAACATCTGCAAGAAAGCAACCAAGCTCAGAGGGCACCAAGGACCTCTTATTACAATCCTGAGCTACAAATATTCTCACTTATTGGTATTATCAGATGAAGCTGTACAAAAAGCATCCTGGCCACAGCTTCCCCTTGCTCCTCTAGCATAAGCTGGGATTCCACCAGGATCCCAAAATGTGAATATGTTCTAAATTTAGAGGGCTTCTGATTATGTGGCAAGTCAGTATTGGAACCAGAATTGAGGCAGGTCATTTATTCACAAACAGTAGTGCCATCTTGCATAGATATAATTCATTAATTTCATCCATATAAGCCCTCCAGACTCTAGGTCAAAACTTTTATTACTTCCCCAATTTGGCATGATAATATTCACTTGAGTATAGTCAGCATATTGACGATACCTACCACAAACTGACAGACAACCTCCCCTATGTCAATGTTAACATTTTATTTCAAATTACTAGTTTGAAATATTGTTGTTTTAACAATCACTGTTTTGATTGTGAAATCCTTCAATTTTGGAGGGCCAAAATGTGTCTTGTGGAACTATTATAATGGAAATTTACATTTCTATTAATGGCTGGATTGATAAACATATTAATTTCACTGGGAAAATAATCTGTACAGATTGTTCATAAATTCCTGCACATAAGTCATTGTGTAAACTCTTCAAGGAGGTAATAACAATACTGTGAAATAAATTTATTGAATGTCTGATCAGTTTGAAAGGTCCGCTTTGAATTAGCACCATTGCAATAATCACATTTATACATATAAATTAAGCAGTATTTTGTGAACATCAATTACTTTTTCTAAATTGTCTTATTTTGATGCATTATGAAAGAAAACTTTGTTGGTCCTTTTTCCACAGATAAGGGAGGAGTTTGTAATTATCATACTGTTATCCACAGTCCTTAGTTTTTCACTTCTAATAGAAAAAGAGAGAAACATGTAACATGTATATTTTACATTCATTTTTCAATTGTTGTCCAACATGAAATCAGGTTGTCCTGTTTTAATGCAATTCCAAAGGTTAGTACTGTCAAAATGGCAAATCATTATAAGGTTTTGAAAAGGCCATTTATCTTCCAACAGTGTTTCTTATTCTTTAAGAAAAAATGTCAGCAATGGATCTTTTGGTTCAATATGTAAGTTTTAAAAATTAAATACTAATTAAAGTAGCAAAACAACAAAGTGTCAGAATATTTGGGGGGGGAAAACGAGAGAAAGCACAACAGAAGCATTTAATCAAGTATAATAAAAGACATAATTAGGGTATAAACCGTAGATATGATAAAGAATCTGCCTTGGAAGTATACATTGGCATAAATTAAGATGTTGGCATTCTTAAAAATTAATTGATTCAGAAGCTTAAAAATATACAGCAAAGGCTTTCAGAGTATACTCAGGAGAGCTATATCTTTATCTTTTATACAGAATGTTTATTTTTTGATAAAGATTAATGAAAACCACAGAATTGAAAAATGGACAATTGAATAACAATTTGGAGGGTAAAACTGTATGAACAATGGAGGAAAATAGACAAGGATTAAAGATAATTTATAGTCCAGGGAATGACATCAAGAAAGATACACTTGTGGCCTTCACCAAATTCCCTAGCCCCAGGGTAAGGAAAGCTATTTTTAAAAAACCATGGGCAGTTGCCAAGAAATATTCAACTTCTTAGCTGATTCATTTTCAAACCCAGACTTCATAAATACTCTGGTTGTAAAGTCACCCCATTGTACCAGATGTCACTTAATGATTTCTGGTGTCCAGTTTGTATTGTATTATCTTGTCTGAGGAAGACTTTCTGATGAAGCAAAGTGAGATACTCGTTTGAGGCTCTCATAAGAAAGGTCAACCCAATGCATTTGTCCATGATAAGATTCCTCAGAGTAAGACTTGAATGGTTACTTGAGAAAGTACCAACAGATGAGTCTACTACAGCAAAAGCAACAGGAAATAACATCTAAATACACACTTAATTCAGTTCCCAGTCTTACAAACCCATTCTGCCCAAATTCTATTTGGGTGGCAAGTGGTTTTTCAGAGCAAGACACCTGTGAGCAGATTGTCTATCCTTTTGCTGTACACCTTTGACCACCATGCTTTCAGTGTCTTATTCTAATTCTCTGAGATCACAGTTTCTTTGCTGAAGTGAGGCAAGATCCATTGAACTCATTGTCCTTTTTTAATCACTAAGTAGCATCTTCACTGTCATCTTTGCAAGTCTTTGATTCTTCACCCTTGGCAAGCTGTTCTTTCTTGGCCTCATTGGCATCCCCATGGAGTTAGTTCAACATGTATTAAATGAATCTATCAAATTACAAGGAGCTCCATTAAATTCATATTAAGTTTGAACCAATCAAGGTCTAAGATTAAATGTGATCTTCCAACTAGACTGGAGAATGTAGAGGAGGAAGAGTTAATGGTAACTAGAGAGATCATCGCAAAACATTTTTTTTCAGCTGCTAAAGAGAAGACGATGTTTGGAAACATTCGTATAGTAATGGTCTATGCTTGTCCCTGCACATTAACTGTATAAGGGCAAGTCAAATTTGTGGAATTTTAAAATATATAAAAAAATAAAAATACACTAGACTCTTAAAAAAAGAGAGTTCCAATCTGTCCAATCATGTATGTATCTTTGTGTACATATAAAGTATGACTACAATGACAACATTGCAGGAAAAAAAACATTGTTCATTATTAAAGCCTAATGCTAGACACAGCAAATTAAAAATTGTAGCCATACAGTATATTTGGAAATTGGATTGTAGCAACATCCTAAATTTGAATACAGGAAATGTCTGTTTAATGTATTGAAAGCATAGGAAATTCTAGTTCTCAGTACTTAAATTAAAGTGCAGTTTATTTAACTTTCTGGGTTGTTGCTTGTATGTTTGATTCTCAGCTGCACACACATATCTCTACACCACTCTTTTTGTCTCTCCTCCTGCATGACAGGAAACAGACTGTATGTTGGTTTAAGTTCAAAATCTCTTGATATAAGTTCTTTATATGTTTGTTGATTTCCCTTGGGCCACTTAATAGAAATCACCATAATCATAATTGTCCATTATATCCAAATATTTCACATGTATGCACATGACACCCAAGACAAAAATATTTTGTGAACCAAATATCCATTATGAAACAGGATTCTCTAATACCAATTTATATTTACATGCTGTGTTAATTTTTTGATTGGCTACAATGGGGCCTATTTTCATACCTGAAGAACTATATGATAAAAAGTGTCATGGAGAAATTTAACCATTTTTAAAATTCTTGCCTGTTTTTATTAAGAATGATTCATGCAATAAACACAAAAACGTCACTTTTACAGGCAGTTTTGTTGCTGACATCACTTGGCAACAAGGTGGAGATTAATTATTTGATAGTATTTTCATTTCCCTTTCTTTTTCCTCTTCAGAGCTGCTCAGAAGTTGAATCTGTCATCCAAAAAGAAGAAGCACAGACCCTCTGCATCCTCCGCTTCTGAATCTCATCTATTTACCACCAAATTCAGCATGATCCTGCAGACCTCACCTCCACCTGCTCCACCTTGTTTATTAAGGGCAGTCAGCAAGGTGAAAGATACTCCAGGACTGGGCAAGGTACAGATTAAACTCTTATAGTTTTACTAATCTCTTGCAGCAAATCAAAAGTTATGAGCCCCAAAAAAACATCTCTTAAAGCTGTGTCAGTTGGCACTGACTGAAATTTTTACCATTACCGGTTTGTATTAACAAAGAGACAAGATGCAATAGCTTGCTTCTTTAATCCCCAAAGTAGTTTCAAAACAAGGAAAAGTTATGCCCTGCATGTTGTAGAGCGGCGGAGAGACTGAGACTGACACAGGCTTGACTTTTTAAAGGCTTTATTCAAGCGAATAAAGGGTTGCCGTGGCTGCTGAGGCTAACTGGCAGTCAGCTGGCGGCAACAGCTGATGCCGTTTGACAGCTCCTTTTATAGCCGGCTGTCAAACAGCATCAGCCAATGGGAGCGGTCGGCACTCCCGCGCTGGCGGCGGACCGGAGTGAGGACCGCCGTCAGTCTTTGAACACAGCACTGCACATAAGATTTCCCCCTACAACTGTGCATTTATTCTTGCTCAGACAGTGTTGACAGTGAAGGCAAATCTATGTGTCCCAGGATAATGATGCAAGATCGAATTTGGATCAGTCACCAGGATCAGAGATTTTACTCTTCCAAGCTTTCGGACTCATGTTGGAGCCCATCTTCAGGGAATTTGTTTCTACTAAAATACATGCTTTGAGCTATTCCGTGAGTTGTGTTTAGGTGGTGCCTTCCTATTGGGTGATTGGTGTGTTGATGACTGGTGGTTGGCTGTTGTTTCCTTGTGGTGCCAAGCCCTTGGCTTCTAAGTATTTGTTAAACTGGTGGTAATTCAGCACTCCTGTTAACTGACAAGGGGCCTGTTTCCCAGGCTTCAATCATTTCCCTGGCTATCTTTGTACCTGCATGGCCAATGATCTTAGTTGCTGCGAAATTAAATATGTGTCATTGCTTGACTTTAAATGTTGACAATGCTGACTCTTAATGCCTATTTCTTCGAAGGCATTTTTAATTAGTATAAATAAGCCTAACTTCAAAAAATGATCTTAAAAGTGGGCTCACTAAATCATATATTGCGCAATGATATATTAAGTATTAGATAAGAGATTAACATGTGTGTTAAAAAGACTATTCCAGACTAATCAGTAGGTAAATATTCTCCTGTAACAGTATGGGTTGAATCCCTATTAATTTGATACATATTTGCAATAAAAAAGAGATTGTTTACAGTGTATTTCTATGCATGTTTGCTCTCATTTGATTGGGCTTATTCCTAGGAAAATAGGTGCAGGTTTTCAGCAATTATCAACGGTATAACATTAACATTTGAGAAAGGTAATTATTTATTATCTTTTTCTGTTTTGCATCCCTCTCTCTATATATACAGATCAAGTACCAAAACCAACCGGAACTAGAAATGTATAGCTTCTTGTACATTCTTGGCAAACAGTAAAAATAGCAGAATGTCAATCCACCTTAGCAAATGTATTTCATTCTTATTCTTCTTTAATTTCATATACATGGCTCTAAAACCATAGTTACATTGCTTTTTAATGGCATTAATGCCCGTCTCAAATGAACTGGAATTAAAATTCTTAAGGGTAGTGCAGTGAAAGAAGAAAATTATATGTCATGTAATTTCTGACCCTTCTTATTCTTCTAGATTAATTCCCAATCAAAGAGGTGCAACATTGTGGAGAATTACATGGAGCAAGAGAGTTAGAAGACTCATATAGCCTGATATCTCTTTGGATATATATATCTAATTCATGGAAATGATTTCATAGGACATTTTAGTGGTCTTATGACTAAATATGTTTGAGGAATTCCAACAATTGCTTCTCAAATGTGGAAAGGATTTTGAACTAGTATTGATAAACAAACGCATTATTTCAGAGATTAATATAATAATAATCGATACAATAATGTAATAATTAATGCATTAGCTAAGCCACGCTTGGTTTATTTTTATGTAGCAAACAGTTCTGGTATAACTATTTACTAGACACTATATTAAGTAGACATTGTCTTTACTTCACTATAGTTATTCAGTTACATTTCCACAAAACAATTATAAGAATATGAGAAAATAAAATAATAAGCAGTTCCCACATTTGCATTAAATAAACCTGCTCTTCACCTGTGTCCAATCTTAGCCATGTTTTATTGATCTTGATTACAGACCTGGCATTTCAGAGCCTATGTTACTTACAGACAGTCCCACTTTGGCCTATAAGAGTCTTTCTTCTGCTTTTTACCAAAGCAGGCTACAATTATGCATAATTTAATTCAAGATCAAAGGGTGTGGAGGCAAGAGCTGAAGTGTTTTCTGAAGTGACTTGAGCTTTTGGTATGGTCTAGTAATCTGCTTTATCAAAACTCCAAGTCATGCAAAGAGACATACTCACCTTTAAACAAATGTGAATCTAACTGTTCTTCAGACTAGCCCCACCTGGACCCTGGATGATCAGAAGAGTAAAGGGTTTGATGGACAAGATCTTAAGATCGAGAACTCAAATACTGACATACTTTATTAGTGTATATTTGTTAAAAATGTCTGAAATTCTACATCTGAATGTGGAATGATACAGATAATCAGAGTTGGAAAGGACCTTGTAGGTCATCTAGTCCAATCCTCTGCTTAAGCAGGAGACCCTACACCATTTCTGACAAATGATAGTCCAATCTCTTCTTGAAAGTGTCAAATGATGACGTTCCCACAACTTCTGAGGGCCACCTGTTCCACTGGTTGATGTTCTCATTGTCAGAAAGTTTCTCCTTATTTCCAGGTTAAATCTCTCCTTGTTCAGTTTCCATCCATTACTCCTTGTCTGGCCAACAGGTGCTTTAGAAAATAGCTTGACCCCTTCCTCTCTGTGGCAGCCCCTCAAATATTGGAACATTGCTATCATGTCTCCCCTGGTCCTTCTCTTCAGATTAGCCAAGCCCAGTTCCTGTTTCTTCATATGTTTTAGTCTCCAGTCCCCTAATCATCTTGGTTGCTCTTCTCTGTACTTTTTCTAGAGTCTCAACATCTTTTTTATAGTGTGATGACCAAAACTGGATGCAGTGCTCTAGGTGTGGTTTTACTAAGGATTTATAGAGTAGTATTAGTACTTCACTTGATCTTGATTGTATCCCTCCCCCAGTTAGGATTGCATTAGCTTTTTTGGCGGCAGCTGCACACTGCTGGCTCATATTTAGCTGGTTATTCACTAAGACTCCAATATCGCTCTCACAATTACTGCTATTAAGCTTGGTTTCACCCAGTCTATATGTGTACTTTTGGTTTTTCTTGCCTAAGTGTAGGACTTTTTCTTCTGCCTTTTACCAAAGCAGGCTACAATTATGCATTGAATTTCATTTTGTTAGATACGGCTCAGTGTTCTAGTCTGTCAAGATCCATCTGGATCTTGAGCCTATCTTAGCTATTTCTGCCAGCTTAGTATCATCTGCAAATTTGGTAAGTTCCCCTTCTATTCCCTCATTTAAATAGTTAATGAAGATATTGAAGAGTACTGGGCCTAAGACAGAACCTTTTGGCACCCCACTGCTTACTTCCCTCCATGTAGATTTAGACTCATAAAGGACTACTCGTTGAGTATTGTTTGTCAGCCAGTTGCAAATCCATCTGGTGGCGATGCTATCTATCCCACTTTTTTCTAGCTTACCAAGAAGTAGGTTGTGGTCCACTTTGTCGAATGCCATGCTGAAATCTAAGTATATTATGTTTCCACCATAAGTAATTATTCTTATTCTGTATATTGATAGTTGAGGGTATAATTACCATGGAATGGATGAATTGTGTCCTTTCTTTAAAAAAGAAAGAAGAATATACAGAAACTCCTAAGTGTGTGCAAAACATATCAGATTTGATATTCCCTATTTCATGATTCAGTATGCTTGTTTCTAAGTATAAAAGAGCTGTTTTAATGAGAAGCATTCTGTTTCTAACATTTTGAAAGTGTTCTGAGCTCAAATCATAGTATTTTGAACTCAACTGCTTTTCAGCTCAAAAGCAACATGAGTGAGGTGGTTTATTTCCCATCAGAAGCAGGGGGGGAATTTTGAATTCAGCATTTTGAATGTGAGGAATGGGAATATTGTACACAAATCTAAAAGGCATTTTATGGTTGGCTTTGTTTTAAGCTAAATCATATGCCTGCTCAGATAAGGATGAGCAAGGAGCAAGAATATTTCAAGAAATATACAATGTAGATGGCAGGATTGGATTATATATTTATTTATAAGACTTTATATTGCCTCAGGAGCAGATGACTCTAAGCACCTGGTTCAGATTTAACAATATAACTTTTCATCATGAGACCAATCTTGTGATTCTTCTCTGGACTTTGCTTTGGACTCTTTCTCACATTCTCCCTCAGGGACAAATGAAAGGTATTAACTTTAGTATTCAAAGGAAATAGTCTTTTTTGTATATCCCTATTCAGAATGACTGTTGTTTAAAAATATTTTTTATAAGTTTTTTTTAAATCCTACCTTTATTATTGTTATGAGTAATTCAAGGCAGTGAACATACCTAGTATTTCTTCCTCCTCCTATTTTTCCCACAACAATCCTTGAAGTGAGTTGCACTGAGGGACAGTGATTGGCCTAAGATCATCTAGCCAGCGTTTGTGAGTAAGGAGGACAAACACTCAGTCTCCTGGTTTCTAGCCTGGTGTCTTAAACACTAGACCAAACATTAATATTAACAAACATTAAAGTACATCATATATAACAATAAAACTAAAAGAAGACAGTTGGTTGTCGTGAAATATGAGGGTTGTGGAGATATGCATGAAAATGTAATTAACTAAGATTCTGGTAATTAATTGACTGAAATTTCTTTGAGACAACCGTAATATATGCTATTTATAATGGATCACTGGTATATTAGCCATAGTTCATTTAAATCGTTATATGATTAGTCTTTAGGAGAAAGGACTTTTTCCTTCCTTGTCATTTTAGATTATTTATAGCAGGTGTGTTAGTTTAGAAATTTGGAGAAATAAACATAAAACAATATCCTGCCCTCTTTCAAAAATAAGTGAGGAAAAATAGGTTAAAGCTGATGGAACTTTCATAGATTTTTTTTTCATTGCATGCAGAGGTAGACTTTCCTGGCCATAGATTTTTTTTAGTATTCTGATTTTTTTAAAAAAATCCAGCTTCTGAAATATGTGCTGCCAATGTTCATCAACAGAATATTAACAATAAAGAAAAAGTTATCTTGTCTGTTGAAAGTTCTGCACTGGGACCTAGACTAGAGTAAGTCAAAAGTTAATTGCTGTAGGACAAATGAGAGTTAAAACCATTATCCCTTGGAAACAATTTCTGAGAGGAAGAACAAAAACTGTTTCTCCTCCAAGTTACTATGGTTACAGAAATGGGAACAAGGAGAAATACCCCATGAGGCATTTTAAGAAGACATGTGCGTTCATCATTGTAGTCAAACAGATTGTTCTATAAATTAAATAGTTCCACATGAAATGAAAGCCGGGTGGCCTTTAGCCCTCAAGTTTAGCCCTCCATTACAAGGATATTCTTCAGGAAACAGGTTTGATGGATTGGACTGAAATCTTTGCTGGACCAACTAGTAGTACATTTTGAGGGAGGGAAAGTTTTTATTGAAGAAGGAAGAGAGGCTCCTATCAGAAAGTCAAAGCTGGAAAAACAACCATGGGCTATCTAGAATCGTTGGCCAGATTTCCACAACCATACTTTCACATTGATTTTCTCTCTCTGAAAGAAAGGTATGAAGATTTGTGCCAGTGAGTACCTGGTATTTAAGCAAGGTGGCTGTTTCTGTTTACTTGCATTAGAATGAGGAATGTGCTTTTATAGCAATAGCATTTAGACTTATTTACCATACCATAGTGTTTTACAGCACTTCCTGAACAGTGTACAGTGTCAGCATTATTCATTACTCAGTGTCTCTAAACATGATCCATGGGATCTGTTGTTAACAATTTGTTAAAACTTAATAGAGAAATCCATTGATTGGTATTCTCATGAGCCAAAACCTTAAATCAAGAATAAAATTTATCTTTTTATTTTTGTTTGGAGAAAAAATCATTGAAACATAGCAGTGAAGATGAATAGCAGTTCCTTGGTTTGTTTAACTGCTTCTGGTAGGAAGAACATTCACATGGTGGTGTCTACCAGTATACTTGCTAGATTACAACAGGCCCAAAATCAACAAAGTCTGATTTATTGTGATGAGTGAATTGGTCCTATGTGTTTCAATAAAGCCTTTCACATATTTCATTCTGAAGTCCATCTCATTTCCAGACGTTAAACGTTTTGTTGTTTTATGTGTGCCTATGAACCCTTGCTCAATGGACAGAATGAAAAAGATGTTAGAAGTTTTGTTATAATAGTACTATAATAAGAGAGACTGATGATCTAATCTGGTTCATTGATTCAGCTACAATGTTATGCAGTTTCTCTGTTTTTGAAATGCACCAACTTAGTAATAGGCGATACATTAAAGAAAATCTGAGGATATATTTATCCTATAGAGTTGGGGATGGATTTTTTTTTTATTCTTGTTAGTTTTAATTTTTAAAAAGGATCCTCAGATATATCTCATAGTTTCATTTTAAGTGATATATAAAATGGTTAAGTTGATGCAGTTTTGTTTCCAAGTATGTATGTTTCATCCATGAAAAAATAAATTTAATATGAAAAGGTAGAAAAACCAGCACAATCAAGATGGTAATGACATCTATTAAGATAAAATATTAGAAATAGAAACTGATGACAATTCAAATACTAAAAAAAGATTCATTAGACATTATTATATGTGGCAAAATATGTATGTTTTAAGTTTTGTTCTCCTTTTTTGTTTGAAAATTAGTTTTTCTGAACTGTATGATTCCACTAGGGCCACAATGCAGAACACATATTTTTCTTGGTATTATGATAATATTCACATTTTTAACATCAATTTTTCACCTGTCTGCTTCTTCTGAACAGGCCAAAATGAAGAGAAACTATATTCATTGGAGTTGCATAACTCCATCTGTAGCAACAATGAAAATCACTGTTACTCAGTCACTACATTTATAATTGCTGTCAGATGAAATGATACTTTTCCACTTTATATTCCAAATATAATTTATAAGCAGGCCATGTGATGCATAATACATTTTTCACATTGTAGTAAAATTGCGGTTAAAAGTATTTCTCATTTTCTCCATTGCTTATTTTTTTTAACCTCTGTGGGTAGAAATATCTCACGAGTGGCAACAATTACTTGAAGAACAGTGTTGCCAGCAGGAAACTGTGAGGCAGAAATTATGGACTCAATTAGGGAATAAGATCCAACCTTCCTATAATTACCTTCTTCTCTCTTCCCCAAACATGAAGCTGGTTGGAATTTTTATTCAAAGTAATTCATTTTCTTTGATTAATTACCATTGGCATAGCTAGAGGCCTCTCTGTGCTGTATGATATTCTACACAAGTGTTTAAAAAAAAAACACCCACCTCTTGTGGGGTAAATCTCTTAATTTCTGAAAGTTTAAAGACTTCCCTTAGCTAAGATAGGGCAGATTCTGTCTGCTTTGAAAGACTAAACATGCTTGTAAATTTTATCCAGTTCTGTAAACAAATAAAAAGTAGTTGATAAATAATTTCAGATTCTTAATATATCTTGAGCAAGGAACTCCCTACCTCCTTTGTGTCAGGAAGATACAAAAGTTTATTAGAGGAGACCAGCATGTTGGTCAATTCCATCCAATTCCATAAAAAAGAAAGGAAAAAGTTCTTTTCCAGCATTGAACTTATCTGAAGCAAAGCATGTTATGATGGAAACAGTCAGGGAATAAAGCACTTTACTTTTCAAAATGTTAGATGGGGTTCACATTTCATCTCACAGTTGCCTCTTTTGTGCTGGCTGTGTCCTCATAATATTACCATGGTATGTTTGTGAATTCAGTTTGCTTTTGGTATTTACATTTGCCATTTAGTACTTACAGTGGATATAAATAACAAAAGATAAATGCAGAAGAATGCACAGCTTTCTCCTTTGTTTCCCTAAGTAGAAGATACATTAAAATGCCTAGAAGTTATTCTTAAGTGAGATTTGTAATCTATTTTTGTGATATATCCTCACAAATGCTATAAGCACTCTCACAAATAAATGTAACTATAAGACAAAATCATGCAAACTAGTTAGCTAGTGGCTGGTTGTATTAGCGTACGAATACATAGCTAAACATTATAATAATTAATGTGCAAGTATTTTCTGAAGTTTTCCCATAGCTGTACTAAAACTCTGCATTTCATCAGATTCTTTGAGGGCTTAAAATTGATGATATTTCAGTATTCTAAATCAATTTTGCTGGGGTTTTTCTTTATATATATATATATTTCTGTATTGACCTTTGAGTATAGACTTTTCAAATAGCATGGTATTATGTTTAAATAAAAGGACTGCCTGTGAAACTTCCCAAAGAAGTTTGCTCAGATTGATTTTTTAAAGCTTGACTCCTTACTTCTTTTAACCTGTCTTAAGATCTACATGTTGAAATGCAAATAGCCCTTGCCTTATGACTGTATGTGTGATGGTTAGAGTTTGCGTCCTGTTCCATCTCTATTTTCAAAATCCCCTTCTGGGCTCATTACTGTGTAACCAGCTTGCCTCCTTGCAGAAAAAGTCACAGCCTCATAACTCCTTATAAGTTTTCATTTTTCTACTAGGTAGAAAGAAGTTTTCATTTTTCTACTAGGTAGAGGATCCTGGGTATATTACCATTAAATAAAAAAAATGGCATCTCATGCTTATTTGACAATTCAGAGAATACAGGCAGGCTGAAATAAAGCTCCTTTTTTGCCCATCGGGATTATTTTAATTAAAAATATTGACACTTTGGGCCCCATTTGGACATTATCACTTAGGGGTGTACTCACTTTTGTTGCTACCAGTTTACACATTAATGACTGTGTGTTGCATTATTTTGAGGGGACAGCACATTTACAAGCTGTATGCTCACTATTTTACCTTGTAGCCAAGTGTCATTTCTTCAGTGTTGTCACATAAGAAAAATTAAATATTTACAAAATGTGAGGGGATGTACTCACTTCTGTGACATACTGTATATATTCCACCTCATACAAGGTTAATTATATTATCTCACCAATGCTGCATTTAGAAATTAGCTGATATTAGGCCACCCATGTCCCATTGGGTCATTTTCAGAAATATTTCCTTACCTGGGAGAAAAACAGGGGAGGAAGGAGGGGGAAGGAAGGAAGGAAGGAAGGAAGGAAGGAAGGAAGGAAGGAAGGTTTCTTATGTTCCCTGCCAGATTCCAACAAGGAAACTCAATGGGACATATTGCAATCTGGAGTTACTTCTGATTTGCTTGCCATCTGTCCCATTGAGTTTCCTTGTTGGAATCTGACAGGGAACATAAGAAATCTTCCTTCCTTCCTTCCTTCCTTCCTTCCTTCCTTCCTTCCTTCCTTCCTTCCTTCCTTCCTTCCTTCCTTCCTTCCTTCCTTCCTTCCCCCTCCCTCCCTCCATCCCCAATCGATCAAGTATGATCAGAAGATGGATAAGCAAGAACAAAACAACAATCTTTATTTGCAACCTTGTTTAAAAGATTTTAACTATTCTTCTAAAGGGGTAGATGATGTGCAGAAACATATATTTTCCTCACCCCTCCATATAGCTGAGAATATTAGAGAGAGATAATAGACAGACAGACTGATAGACATTTATTTTTGTTTTCTCACAAAGTCGCAACCTCTATGTGGGAGGAGAACAGATAGTGGTTCTATCTTTATTTTCCTGTGAGGGTAAATGCAAGATGCCAATTAAAATATTGTGAGATGCAGTTCACCCTTGTAAGAAGCTTTGTTTTCCAGCTGCATACCTGAGTGATTTGAGCACATTTTTATAAAATACTTTAAATTTACATTCTGAGTTTTTGTCTTTCTCCAAACCCTTTGCCATGCATGCACATAATTTAAACATTGGATTTTGCCTCTAAATTACTCTCATTTCTCTGGAGCATGCTGAGCTATGTCCTGGCACAAGATCTGACAGCGGCATGAAGGATGTGTGTGCTGTGTGGCCACACAGAAGGTGGAGGCATGCACACTGATTGATAACAGCATGTGCAGATGTGATAAACATAAAGAGGCCCAGGCTCCTTTTTGGGAAAGTTGACTTCCCCAGAGACTTGTACTTGATGTTCAGTGGGAATCATGAATCTTTTCAGATTGCTAGAAAGATTTATCACGAGGCCGATTCTGTGGCATGAGGTGGGACAGAAATTCAACTCCACTAAGATCTTTTCTAGGCTATCATAGAATATTAATAATGCAGTAGCAATAATGGAAGTACAAATTAAAAATAACTAGATAGAGAAGGTGAACAACAGGTTTGAGACTTTGGAGATAACTTTAACTCAATCAGATAGGACAGCTAATATAGGGAGAAAACAGGATCTCCTTGTTAATTACTTTGTATTTAATTAAAAAAAAACATGGTATCTACTGGATTATTATAAATGTGGGATTAGGCTTCTATTATATTGTACTAATACACAAATTTGGCATAGACAATTAGTTTCACCATTTTCTTTGTAATTTATTTTAAGTACGCTGTCAACATTTCCAACTCACCCATCTCCAACCAGCGAAGGATTCATTTTGCAGAAGGATAAAAAGATACTGAAGTTGCCTATCAGACAAAATTAGGCTCAGTAGTTTATATATTGTGTGGAATAATGCTTCCTCTTTAATGGAATGTAGTATTGTAGGGGGAATTAAATGTTTCTGCCAGTATTATATCCCATATCAAGGCTTTCTAGGATCTTCCTAAAATTGGTTTTGGAAATCCACAATAATGTCTTATTTTTATTGTATTTAATCAATTCTGCTTGTTATCCGACAAAGCTACACATGTGCATATACAAACACATAAAATATGTTAAGATTATGTAATCATTTTATGTTATCTGCATGAAGGGACAGTGGATCTGCCCACTGTTACGTGACATAGATTCCATCCTTCCACTCCATCCACACTAAGCATTGAATTCTGCAGTTGAGAAATCTGAATACTTAATTTTTAATAAACCAAAAGCAGGCACATTTTGATTCACATCACAGATTGGGACATGGGGCTCCATGTGGAAAATTCATGAACAATTGTTGCCTCATTAGACAAATGGCATGTTTTAAATGTATGTAAATCCAACAGTTTTAGTAGTTTGGAAGGGGGATCCCTAGATTTATCTATTCAGAGGCAGCAAAACATTTTGGACCAGACCTTGATATAGCTGATACGAGAGCGTTTTCTTTACCACTACCCCCCATTCCCTTTTATCTAATTATCTAGAGCAAAGATTTGTCTCCCTATTTGTAAACTGGCATGTACTCATGCAGTGGTACCTATAAATACTAGCAATACATCTGTTCATCTTTTAAATAGACAAGACACAGTTGTTTTAATGTAGCAGCAATAGGGAGATATTCATTACAGTGATGATGGGTACGCTATTGGAAGATCTGAAGGATCAGGTTGGGGCAGATCATCATGGAGAAAATCTATTTATGTGGTCCCTAGATCAGGGTAACAAAGATAAGCTACTCTGAAAAGCAGTCCTCAGCTAATGAACCAGCAATGGTGCAGAGAATCCTGAAGAATCATTGACTATAGCTGACTTCCTTCCTTATTGAAGAGAATCGTCAACTGGCAGATGGTCTGAATGTGTTCTACTGTAGGTTTGAGAGATCATTCCCTGCTACTTTCCCCATCTCGATATATCAACAGTAGCCAAATTTCTTGTCCCTATCTCCATCACTCTGGGACCCCCATTTGTTGTGGTTTTAGAGAAAGTTATGTGAGGTCTATTTCATAGACAAAAGATAAAAAAAATACATTGTTTGAAAGCCTACATCAGAGACAGATAAACACAACTACCAGCCAATTGTAGCCCCCACCTCATTGTGGAGGAACAGGAGGTGAGGAGCATTCTGAGGGCTGTGGACCCTAGAAAGGCTGCTGGTCCCTGACGGTATCTCTGGCCGAGTGCTTAAAGACTGTGCTGGAGTCTTTACCAGGATCTTCAATCAGTCTTTATCCCAGTCCACTATTTCATCTTGTTTGAAGGCTTCCACCATTGTTCCGCTGCCAAAGAAGTTCCCTATCAATAACCCCAACGATTACAGACCAGTGGCACTCGCTCCTATCATCATGAAGTGCTTTGAGAAATTGGTCTGCTGGCACATCATTTCTGGTCTTCCGCATACATTTGATAAATACCAGTTTGCATTCAGAAAAAATAGATCTACAGAGGACGCTATAGCCATCACTCTTCACACTGCTCTGACTCATCTAGAACAGCAGGAGGGCTATGTGAGGATGCTTTTTGTGGATTTTAGTTCTGCGTTTAACACAATTCTTCCACATAGACTAGTGTCTAAACTTCTGGACCTTGGGCTTTCTAATTCAATCTGCCTTTGGATTATGGATTTCCTGTCTGGCCGCTCACAGAGGGTCAGATTACGTAATCATACCTCTTCAGCCCTTATTCTTAACACTGGTACACCACAGGGTTGTGTGTTGAGTCCCTTACTCTATACTCTTTATGTGCATGACTGCATTCCTACTCACGTTAGTAGTACTATTGCTAAATTTGCAGATGATACAACAGTGAGTCTGCCTACCGAGATGAGGTGGACAGTTGCTTTCGTGGTGTGGAAACAACAACTTGGTCCTCAACACCAATAAGACCAAGGAGCTTATAGTGGATTATAGAAGGAACAGATCAGACATCCAGCCCTTGCTTATCAATGGAGACCGAGTGGAGCAAGTGGCCAGTTTTAAGTTTCTGGGTGTTACCCTAAAAGAGAACCTGACCTGGGGTGCCCACATTGCAGCCCTGGTCAAAAGGGCCCAGCAGAGATTATACTACCTGAGGCTTCTCAGAAAACAACAACTGAATGAGAAACTGCTGGTGACCTTCTACCGCTGCACCATAAGGGAGCATTTTAATATACTGCACCTCTGTATGGTTTGCCAATTGCACAGTGGCAGATAGGAAAGCACTCCAGAGGGTTAATGTCATTGTCCAGAGGATCATTGGTTGCCCTCTCCCCTCTTTGGAAGAGCTTTATAGCTCCCACTGCCTTAAGCAAGTTCAAAACATTCTCAAAGATCCATCTCATCCTGGGAACCCCTTTTTTGAACTATTACCATCTGGCAGATGGTACAGAATAATAAAAACAAGGACAAATAGGCTGAAAAACAGCTTCTATCCCAGGGCAGTAGCTCTTTTGAATTCTGCTGTATAGTGCAGTGTTGGTGTGGTGTTGGGGGTTTCTGGTTCAATGTGTGAAGGGTGAAGGATGTGTGTTTGTGTTTATTTTCATGCTCATGGTCATGATGTGCACTGAAGATGGTGTTTGATTTCATTGTACGAGATGCAATGACAATAAAGTAAACTAAACTAAACTATGCTGAACAACTGATCGCCATTTTCACCCGGATATTTAATGAATCACTGGAGATGTGTTATGTCCCTTCTTGCTTCAAACATCCTACCATCATCCTGGTTCCTAAAAAACCCTCCATCAAGGAGCTGAATGAGTACTGTCTGGTTGCTCTAACATCTGTAGTTATGAAGATCTTTGAGAGGTTAGTGCTGCCCACCTGAAATTATTTAGACTCCTTGCAGTTTGCCGATCGAGCAAATAGGTTGGCAGATGATACTGTCAATATGGCACTGCATTACATCTGGCAGCATCTTGAATGCCCGGGGATCTATGCACAGGTCCTTTTTGTGGACTTCAGTTCAGTGCCAGAAATTAAACTGATTAAACATTAAATAGATTTAGCTCACTGTGCCTGTCCATACTTGTAGGAAGATTGTTAGTTTTTTGGCAGATAGAAAGCAACAGGTGATGTTAGGGAAAATTACATCTAGTACCCAGGCAATTAACACAGGCACCCCTCAGGACTGTGTCTGCTCTTCTCTCTGTATACCAGTGACTGTATTTCTAAGAATCTCTCCATTAAAATACTGAAGTTTGCAGATGATACAGCGGTCATTGTCCTCATTCGAGGCAGTGATGAGTCTGATGAGGTTGAACAGTTGGCTTTATGGTAAAGAATCTGGAACTGAACATGCTTAAAACTGTAGAGGTGAGTGTGGATTTTAGGAGGAGCCCTCCTATTGTATCACCTCCTATTCTATTTAACTGGTTTAGTAATTTGGCATAATATCAGCAATAGAGTCCTTTAGGTTTTTGGGTTCTATAATTTCCCAGGACTTGAAATGAACACCTAACATTAGAATCATCATTAAAAGGCACAACAAAGAATATTCTTCATGCATCAATTTAGAAAGTCCAGACTGTCCCAGGAGCTGTTATAATTTTACAGAGGAGTTATTGAGTCTGTCATTTGTACTTCTATAACTGTCTGGTTTGGTATAGCAACTAAACAGAACAGGAACAGATTCCAGTGTGTAAGACCAGAAATTCTGTTTCAGCACAAAACTTATCTATATTCACCAAGTCCTCAACAGGTTGTATTCCTTTGTGTATATACAGTATATTTGTTTTTATAGTTTTTGTTTTTTCCACTGGTACAAGTTGCTGACTTAGGCAGAGTAGCTAATTAACCAATGGAGATTAAGTAAGAATAAGAGGAGCCCAGGATATTTTACAAGTGAAAAATATAAACAACCTTGAATAAATCAGTTAAAACCAAACCAGCAATTCTTTAAAGCAATAAATATAAGCATTAAAACAGGAAACATATTTTAAAAATAAGAAGTAATGTAATGAGCTATCTAAAAGAACTGTGGTCCTGGAATAAATTGGTATCTTGTAACATCCTTTATCTTCTTTCCAGTTTAGTTTTTGATCAGAGAAGTGTTATAGATACTAACTCTGTTTAATTATGTTATCTGAAATTCAGGGAAAATATCTGATGGGTGCTGCTATTGGTAATGTACTTTTGCATGTCTAGATTATATATGGAAAATGCATACTCAAATGAGAAATTAACCTTTTCTCAAAATGTATACCTCTAGTCTAAAAGACAGGTTTTTTTAGAATGACAGACCTACATGCTTGAGTTTCCCTTTTGTCCTGAGTTTGGAATGTAGAAAAAGATGCTCAGAGAATCAAAGAGATGCCCTACAAATTATTTTACTCTGAAGTTTGCATAATTCTAAATGTACTTTTTGTTACTACTTCCAACTAAAACAATTCTTCTAAGGGAAAAGGAAAGGTTTCCTCTTTCCAGTCATGTCTGACTCTAGTAGGCGGTGCTCATCTCCATTTCCTATCTGAGGGAACCAGCATTGTCTGAAGACATTTCCATGGTCATGCAGCCACCATGATTACATTGTCACCATCCCACCGAAGTGGTACCTATTTATCTATTCACATTTGCATGTTTTCGAACTGCTAGGTAGGCAGGAACTCAGACAAATAATGGAAGCTCACCCTCTTGCAACATGCTTGGGTCTCAAACCCAGGGTGTCAGCTTTCCAACTGACAAGGTCAGCGTCCTTAAGTGCTGAGTCATTGCGCCTTGTCTTATAAATATATACAGTTGTCAATCAAGGGTCATGTACAGTAAGCTTGTGTAAGCATAACTGCAAAATGGTTTCCATTCTCCTTGGGATCTGGGTCCCAGCTAGCTTATGCTTGTTTTTTTCCAGCAGCAAATTGGTTCTCCTGTTGGTGTCTCTAATTGTACAAATATGCAACAAGTGTGAAAAATGATCATAAGTCACTTTTTCAGCACTATTGTAACTCTGAACTTACAAACAGTTTTATGATGCAGACTATCTGTATATAAATTTACCAAATAAATAATAAAATGCTGCAAAGACAGTTTTTAATTATTTATACAATATAACTATTGCAATGATATTTACAAAATTAAAAGTTAAGCGGTAGAAAATTTAACTACTAGTTAAAATTAACAGATCGTCTTTAACGTTTCAACCGGTTATTTCATTCTCTTGGCTGATAGTAAATACATTAAAATCTAGCTGTACTTACTATATTAAAATAGAACATTGATACCTTGTGCATTTTTGACAACTGCATTAACACTGATGTCACACCATGCCATCTTACCCCTCTGCTGTGCCATGAGAGAAAGGTATGGTATCCCTTGATGTTCTTCTCTTAATTTCCCCACTCAAAAGGATGGTGTATTAGTGCAAAATTCCTAATAGTGATTTGAACATATTGTTGCCCCATCAGCAAAAGACATAAAGAATGATCAGAAGCATGTCATATTGTGCCAAATATGTCTTATAAATTAAGATTTAAACATAATGGTGATGGTCTCTATGCAGAGTATACTTTCATAGGTAATGTAGGTAATTTTCAATTATATATATGTACCATGTTGCAGGAATTTCAGGAATAATTTTGCTGAATTACTCTTTTGTTTGATTTTTTTCCCATTGATTGACAAGCAACAGCATTTTTCACATGTAATTCAGGGCTTTCCTTTAATAATATATGATATATGGGTGTTTTCAGTGGTGGTATTCAATTTTTTTTTTACTACTGGTTCTGTGGGCATGACTTAGTGGGCTTGGCAAGGGAAGTAGACTGCAAAATCTCCAGTCAGAGGTGGGATTTGCCGGTTCTCCGAACTACGTAAAATTTCTGCTACCAGTTCTGCAGAACTGATCAGAACCTGCTGAATACCACCTCTGGGTGTTTTTCCTGTGCAGCAGACTTGTATCTTTTTTCACTTTTCACGGTTCTCTTTTCAGCATGTCTACTCTGTTTTCTTTCACTAGTGTTCTTTTTTTTAGCTTATATGTTAAACAATATTTAAAATACATTTCCCAACAAAGTTCCTGTGTCTGTTCACTAAAATGAATTTCATTAATTTTGTTTGTAATTCAAACATATTATATTTGTAATTATAACATATATGGGTGATCCATCTATTTCTTAAACAAATTTTTATATTGAATGATGGATTGTCTTCAAAATAATAATAAAAGCAATACTCTGCATGCTGCTATTTATAAACTGGTCCCTTATGATATATTACACTTCCCAGTCTTGTATCAACTTAATGTTCAACAAGGTATTCATTCAGAGTAGAAGAGTTAAAATATATCTACCTAAAAAAAATCAATCAATCTTTATTAAACTGATGATTGGTAATAAAGGATACAACCCTTCCCTCGTCCAATACTATGCTAAGTAGAAAAGGGTAGTAGCAATATAAATTGAATGTGGACATTTTAGGATTTGAAGAATCATGTCTCATAATACTGAACCAAACAAAAACAATTAAATAAAAATGCTGTGGTAACATATTTAAGTGAGTGATTACTAGGCACCCGAAGACATTTTTGGATGATTTTTTAAAATCCATTTTAATTCAAGATTTGGTTTAAGTTATTTTAAGGTTCACTTAACATTGTTCATAATGTTCATAAGGATGAACAATGTCACAATAACTATGTATCTAAAAGTTAACTGTGCCTTTTTATGTCAGTAATTAAGAGTGAAATCCTAGAAAAATCTCCATATTTTAGATTTCATTGCTTAGAGCTATATAGAGAGTGAAAAAGAGGCAGAAACAAGTTGAGGTTTATCCCCATAGTTTCCTTAGTTTCGTAATTTCACAATTATGCTATCTTTTTTTTTTAGTTCTTTGGAAAGAAAGAGAAAAAAAATTACCTCCAACTGATTGACCCAGTCTTGGATCATGTGCTGTTAGCACCTATATTTGAATTCAATAGACTGGAGGAAAGATCACTTTTTTCTATTGGCCTTGTGTGAACAGAATTCTTGTTTTTCATTATCTACCCTTATTGCATACTTCAAAAGAGACTGAGTTGGTCAATGATCAATTCCAGAAGATGATTCTAGGGGATTCATATTTGATCCTTTAAAATTATGTTTGGCGGGCCTACAAGGCTGTCTTATTCTTCTTAGTGTTAAAACATTCACAAAAAATAAATTCAGAATTGTGCATAATACTGCATCTGAATACCAGTAAATTGAAGCTCAGTTAAAATAAATCAGAAGCACTATTAATGAATAGTTCACTTCCCAAGTTAACTAAGGATTGCATTCATCACAAGCCCTAATTTTGTACCCCTTAGGAGGATGAATGCATTAACGTTTCATAGATCTCATGTGGTGTCACGGCATATTCTGTCATATTTGAGAAATTGGAAGGAACAAGAACTGCTCTTAAAGGTATCCTGGATCCTCAGATTAATAGATTGTCTTAAGGTCATTTACACTGTATTGTTATTACTATATGTAATATATGCAGCCTCATGATCATTATTATGCAACATATTCTTTTTCCTTTTGAATCTCATAATATACAAAGTGTAAAAAATAGAAATGGGTTACCACTAGCTGCATATTATTGCCTGCAAAAGGGCAGATAATAATGTCTTTCCTTACAGCTAGTATGCCTGCAGAATCCTATGTTTTTCAGGCACCTCTTAGGTGGAATTTAATGTGACTTAAGTCTATATATATTATTGAGTGGATATTTCAGTGAAAATTTGACAGGCAAATTCTTTGTACTTCGTTCAAAGAAAGAATTTGACTGTGTAGTCCATTTTTTTGGCATGGATCCCCTCTTTAATGTGCCCTGGTGTGTGCTCTCTCGTGCTCTCAGACACATACATTCCTATCCTACATCATTAAAATACACTATGGTTAATCTAATCCATAACAGTCGGTATGATTAGATTAGCAGTTTGAATGGAACAGATTTCATATAGTTCCATTAATAAAACAGAAAAGTACACAAATAAAATGAAATACAGTTTTATATTTTTTTAAAAAAACTTATAGCAGTGGAATTAACTGGATACATTTACTTGTCAGCTTGCGGCAAAACTCATGTTATGCTAGAAACATTCAGTTTGTCTTTATAGTTCTCTCTTTTTTTAAAAAAAAGTCATATTAAAAGGTCTGTGCTTTCAGATGGGAATGATTACTCTCTCTTTGTTGCCCTTGAAGACTTGATTCACATTGACAGTGTTTTTACTATTTCATAGTTAACAAATGCCAGAGTGTTGCTGTAAAGGACTTATATTTCAAGCTGAATACACACACAAACACACATACCGAGCATATATACTGTTTGTATTTAAGGAACTTCAAGCCAGTGATAGGGGTAGGAATAACACCAACTACTCAAGGCTTTAACAGTTTGTTGCATTTCTTTTTGCTCTGAATAAGCTAGAATTACGGCGCTTTTATGAATGCTAGAAAATCAAATCATATTATTCCAATATCAAATATCATGAGGACAAGAGAAGAAACTCTTGTAAATGGAATCTGTATTAAATTGAATAACAGTTATAAGGAAAATTGCATTTTGGTTTTCTACTAAAGAGGTTAACTTGGTTGTTACTTGCATATACAACTATACATAATTTGCCCTCCAAAAATGCTGAGGTAACTGACCATTGTAAATTATACAATAATTTGTAATGCATTTTTTTTTTGCTATTGTCTTAGATAGAGGCAGGAGAACATGCATCATACAAAAACAAAAAACAACACCACCTGAAACAGAAAACTAGATACTAGAAGGGTTGGGAAAATGCAGTAAAGCTCTGTCACCAAAAATGATAGCACGGCTTAGTCATTTATCACATGTAATTCCTACCTACAGAAAATTATATCAGAAAAGCTTTCCACTCATGATGCTTTTGAAAAAGGATATAATTTAGAAATGAGATGAAGATAAGTTATTAGTTCTTGGTGAGTTGTATAGAAAGCTATAGGTCCTAGGAGGATGTAACATTGTTTTATGTTCGGTTAATGCTGGAATCTCAGGACCTTCTGAGACTGATTATTTTTATTATCAATATTATCAATATCTATTATTAATCACTACCCTGTTTCCTTTCTGCCATGAAATGAATAGAAAATACAAAAAGTGTAAACTCTTTTTTCATTCTGTTTAAATCATTCTTAAGATAATCCTTATTTTTTTTAGTTTAGAGATATATTTTATGATGAACATTCAGAGGTGTCCATGGGTATAGGACAGGGCAAGAAGATGCAAATTCTGCTCCTTTTGTACATGTGTTGTGATGTTGCACACATATATGAAAAGGGCAAAGCTTGTGTTACATTGTTGCAGTGTTGTTTCATCATTTTGATGAAATTGTTGGGTTCTACAATTTAAGTACAGCATATGTAAATTTCTATCCTGCAGTATGGAAGAGAATAATCTCACTATCAGATTTTCCCCTCTCCAACTAGGTTTCTTATCAGGGGCTAAGTTTATATTGTATGTATTCCATTGCCATTATGCCTCCCACCCTTCCAAAATATAGAACCTCTTCCACCCCCTTTTTTTGACATAATTTTTCAAAATGTAAATGCTTCTGTAGCACAGCATCATGAATTTGTTAATTTAAATTGAACTGTGACATGGTTGATTTTTCTATCTTTACCTAGGTATGCAAGAATTATCAGCAGTGCTTTTTTAAAAATAATAATAACAATGAAAGTTGCCAAGGAGATGTATATTTGAAATTTTTCTATTAGTGTTCATCATCATTCCCTTTCTTCATATTTCATCCAATTATGTCAAGAAGTTAAAGTAATTTGTTGGTTTCACTGATAGTCATTGGAAGATTTGCTTTCGGAATTGAGGTACAGATTTGGACTCCAAATTAAGTCAGAATCTCAAAACCAATCAGTGATGAATTGGTCTGTTTTCTGGGACACTGAATTTGGGTCTGAACCAGTGGTGGTTGTTATGTATATGTAAATAACGTAGTTGGGTTGACAATATATAAGCTACAAATATATATGTTTGTAACTTTAAGGAAAAATACTGTAATGTATTGTGCTGTGTGCTGGTTGGTTAATTATGCTACAAGTTGCCATAAGAGGGAGCTATAGATCATGGTCTAACTCTCTCTTTTTCACTGATGATCTCTCTTGACTGACTACGGACCAATACTGACTAACCCTGTTAATTTTGATATTCTGTTGATATCAAAGGTTATTTGTTGTATTATGGTTTGATATTTGTCTGCTGTAAAAGACGTGAAACCGGTAAGAAGACTTTATAACTAGATATTTCTGGACTGTTAAAAACGTGTATGACATGGACTGTTTATTGGACTGTGCTATTTCTTCAAGTAAACATTAATACAACTTGTTCAACTCTGTGTGGCTGTATATTTATTGATAACTGTTCTCATATGTTTCCCTGTGCATATCCTTTTTATACAAGGGTTACTCTGCACATATCCTAACAGTGGTATTCTACTGGTTCGGCCCGGTTCTGGTGAGCCGGTAGCAGCGATGAGCAGCGAAGACCGAACTGGTTCTCTCCGCCGCTCTGCTGTTGGGCTCACCCGCCCGCCCAGGCTCCCATACTCACCTTTATCCACTGAATTTGAAGCACAGCTGCTTTGCATGGCACAGAATAGTGCCACGCGGCTGCTGCTGAAGCGACCAGGATCGTGCAGGCTTGCAGACGGTGAGTTAGAATGCCTCTGCACCTGCGCAAAGTGTGAGTTTGGCACACATGCACGTATGCATGCAAAGTGTGTGCACACGCGCAAAGCACGCCCACCAAGCCACTCCCACCAAACCGGTGGCAAAAATATTTGAATCCCACTACTGGTCTGAACCATAACTTGTCCCTGCATAATACTACTATTCACCCTGAAAGGTACAGGAAACTGTATGTCCTGCTAAGATTAAGTATTGTAAATATCAGAGCTGCAGGTAATTGGTGTTGCTAGCCAGATGTAATGGAAGTTTTACTTCAACAATCTGAAAGGAGCAGTTTGATGTCTTTGCTCAGAGAGTTGGCTTATATTAAACAATGGAATGATGTATCTAACTGAGAAATCCTGTTGTTTAGTTGCATTTTGTACAATAGGATCACTTGTAATTGCATGGGCTAGTGAGGAAAAGGCCATGTTAGTCATACGATCCATGATATATATTGTGTTGAGGTTGCAACCATTGAACAAATCCTAAAATTGACATTTAGATCAACTGCTTTGAGATTTCATGTATCAGATGTAAATTAAAAAGGAATCTAAATCCCAGATGAACTACTAGGAAAGATTCCAAGTTTTTTATAATGGGAAATTGCTTTTACATAAATCACACTTTTTCCCCCCTTGGCTAGATTTGTCTGGTCCATTGCAATTACCCATAAATTTCAAAAGATGGTTTGCCTGTGGATATGCATTATTTAAGAGGATTATTAAGTACATTTGCCTTACCATGCCAATGAACGATACTAAAAACTCCCTACTATTGTAAAATTGGAATCATATACCAGAGCATTTCTGGAATATTACTGTAGTTTATAAAAGAAATCATTTATAGTTTAGTATTACTATATTATGAAAGAAATAAGCACTTTTTAAATTTTTATCAGATGAAGGCTATTTTCTTTATCTTAGGAGTTTCTCCTGCCTTCCTTCCTTACACTTATCTGTTAACAATGTGGCTACTGAATGGAGAAGTAACTTAGACATCTTTCAACATGCCATGCCTAATAGAGAGCAGATCATCTATGCTGAGTCCCCTAGAGAGAGAGGAAGCAGAAACTTACTGTTGCTTTTTGTCCGTGCTACTATTGCTATTTCCATCCTACCTATTTTGCCTTTTTTTTCCCCCAGAGGGCTGGTCCGCTAATTAAATTTAATTCAAAAATTATCTGCAGAACTCTTTGGAATTAAAGCTGAGTTTTTTTTTCCATCATATATTTTACTTTGGTTTCATACCTTCCAGAGGTAAGCCTGAGAGGTCCCCCCCCCCACTTAATTTTTGTAAACTGAGGAGTAGGATGTTACTTCTTAAGATATAGGAGGGTAAAAGACAATCAGCTTTTCTTGATGCGATATTATTAGATGGACAAGAAGGGGTAGCAGAAACATTGAGCAAAGTAACCATATAATGGTGTAATTTTGGGGTCCTTGGTGCTCTCCGAGCTTGGTTGTTTGCTTGCAGACATGTCGTTACTCAGCTAGTTAACTTTATCAACATGTGTGGGGTTTGCTCTTTGTATATATACACTGGCTTGTATATATGCCGGTGTTGGTGGGGGTTTTGTACTTGGTAATTTCTTAATTAGGGTATTGTTTTCTGCTTGATTGTTGTAATCTATTACAACTATACGACATCACCATAGCACACAAACCAACTAAAGCCCCCCAAAACATCCTAGTAAACCAAAAGATCAAAAGTTCAAGAAGAAAAAAGAAGAGTCATCTACCACCCACAATCTAAGAAATGTAACAGCTGCTATATAGGACAGACAGACAGAAGACTAGCAGAGCACATCCATGATCGCCAACTAGCAGTCAGAATATGTGACAAAAACTCCTTAGTCTCACAACATATGGACATACTCAACTGAAGTTTCAGCTAAGAAATGATAAGCATACTAGACCAAGCGAAATCCAAAAATGTGGCATTCAGACAAGTCATCCCTCAATAGACCCATAGAGATAAATCATACAAATATACAAACAAACAAAAAACTAAAAAGGAAATGGACTAGAACACATCCTCTCCAGCACCTAGATAAGAAGAGATGAACATCAGACAAATAATCATGGTGGTCATGGCCTACTTTTATTGCTCCAAAATGCAAGCACAAGTTACAAGCAGTTGTATTCTATTTGAATATTAGAAAAACTTCCTAGCAGTAAGAACAGAAAATTGTGGGTTCCCTTTACAATAGAATAACAGAGTTGGAAGGGACCCTGGGGGTCTTCTAGTCCAACCCCATGCTCAGGCAGGAAACCCTATACTATTTCAGACAAATGGTTATCCAATCTCTTCTTCAAAGCCTCCATTGTTGGAGAATTCCCAACTTCTGGAGGCAAGTTGTTCCACTGGTTAATTGTTCTGTCAGGAAATTTCTTCTTCTCTCCTTCCATCCATTGCTTCTTGTCCTGCCCTCAGGTGCTTTGGAGAATAGCTTGACTCCTTCTTCTTTGTGGCAATCCACAAAGGGAAATATTTCACAAGAAGAGTTCTCCACTCCTCTACTCGTTGTAGAATACCTTATGCCACCAGACTTGAAATTCTAGAACTTGAAAACCTTGAATTACGCCGTCTTCGGTCTGACTTAAGCATGGTATATAAAATCATACATTGCAATGTCCTACCTGTCAATGAATACTTCAGCTTCAACCATAACAACACAAGAGCACACAATAGATACAAACTCAAAGTAAACCGCACCAAACTTGATTGCAGGAAATACGACTTCAGCAATAGAGTGGTCAATGTCTGGAATACTCTACCCGACTCTGTAGTTTCTTCCCAAACCCCAAAAACTTTAACCTTAGACTGTCTACTATTGACCTCACCCCTTTCCTAAGAGGTCTGTAGGGGCGTGCATAAGCGCACCAACGTGCCTGGTCCCTGTCCTATTGTTTCTCTTATTCTTTTATTTTTCTTATATGTACCCATTTCATGTATTCACAACTATGTATACATTTATACTTATTATCTTGTAAACAATTGGCAAATCAAATAAATAAAATAAATAAAATAAATAAATAAATCCCTGAGATATCAGAACACTGCTATCATGTCACCCCTAGTCCCTTTTTTCATTAGACTAGACATACCCAATTCCAGCAACTGTTCTTTATATGTTTTAGCCTCCAAACCCCTAATCATCTTTGTTGCTCTTCTCTGCACTCTTTCTAGGGTCTCAACATCTTTTTTACATCATGGTGTGCAAAACTGAATGCAGTATTCCAAGTGTGGCCTTACCAAGGCATTATCGTGGTATTAACACTTCACATGATCTTGATTCTATCCCTCTATTTATGCAGCCTAGAACTGTGTTGGCTTTTTTGGCAGCTGCAGCACACTGCTGGCTCATACTTAAATGATTGTCCACTAGGACTTCAAGTCCTCTCTCACAGTACTACTATTGAACAAGGTACTGCATATACTGTACCTGTGCATTTGATTTTTCTTGCCTAAATGTAGAACCTTGTTTTTTTGTAAGTGATCATCCACTGAAATGGATGCATATGGGATGGGAAATGCAGAACTCAACCACTATGTAAAAATTCAGCCATCTGGTTCAAAATCATTAAACCCAAAGGTGGTCTAGATTCTAGACCCGTGATGATGAACCTATGCCATGCATGCTGGAAGTGACACGCAGAGCCATCTCTCTGGGCACACCAGCCATCGCCTATTACTCTTCCGGGTTCCAGCGCACCAGCTGGTCTTCACGTGCACGGGAGTGCTAGAAACTGGAAAAGCAACTCCCTGGAGTGTATGCGCGTGCCAGCCAGTGGTCTTCGTACCTGCATGCAAGTTAGAAACTGGAAGACCAGATGGCCGGTGCACATGTGCGCACCGGGAAGCTAAGCTTTCGGTTTCCTGTGCTCCCATGGATTGGGGAGCTGCTGTTCCGGTTTCCAGTGTGCATGTGTACTCCCGTTTCAGCACTCGGTGCCAAAAAAGTTAGCCACTACTGCTCTAGAGCTTTTCACAGTGTACTTCACAATCTCCTTCTACAACAGAACTAGAAAGAAATTCATCACCACCACCACTGCCCAGGGATTTATATGTTAGGGATTGAAATGTTCCATGCTGTCTTAAACTTTTTTTTTTTACTTTCTATTGAGACTTAATAGCCAGTTTGTGGTTCAAAAAAGAATTGGCTTCTGTCCTTCTGTTTGCTTTTTAAAAGTGTTTAATGTAGGTTTCCAGGGTACAGGAGGACCTTTCAGTTGTATGCCTGGGCATTAAAACAAACAAAAATTTGCTATTTCTTTGGCTTACAATTGTTTGCTCAATTGAGTTGTTAATCTCTGGTTTTGAATTACCAGTATAAATGAAGTTTGCAAACTGATTCAGCTCATGCTGCTAGGCTACATAGAGTTACAAAAGGTAATTATTTTAAAGCACACCTGGAAATCAAAATAACTGCCCAAGTTTTTTTTTTAAAGCAGTTGAAAAACAAAATGCCATGATGGCTAACTTCTTTTTAACAAAGCTTTGATAATTGCCATCACATGCACTCTCCATCCAATCTTATTGTGTGTTTCAGTCTGAAGAAAAACTAATTACGAAAGACACGAGAACCTATTTGCAGGATTCCACAAAGTTAGATTTAAAGTCTTTGTGGATAGCAGCTGCAGGGCATCAATCCGGATTCATGATAAATGTTTCTGACATTTTCCACAGTTAGAACTAATATGGAGGGCCTTTGTATTTATTCTCGTATGTCAGGGTGTGCATTATTGATCAGGTGCCATTCATTAAAGGTTGCTACATGCTGGGGAAAAAAAAGCTATACTGACCCTGAGATACACTCTACAGAATGAACTTAGAAGGTTTTCATTAATTCGGCATTAAAGTTGCATAACAAAAACTTGAAGCTGTGTTGCCAGATCTTATCAAATATTTAGCAAAATATTTTTTTAAAACAATATTTGTTATCAGTTCTTATGAAAGTATTTTTTTTAAAAAAAAATTGCTTGGGTTAGAAATAATGTATGCAATGAATGCCAATAGGCCATGCTCTAACAAATAATTGTCCATTTCATTCATAATAAAAAAGTAACATAGTAATATCCTTTGTCTTGTTTGCAACATGGCTACATGAATGAGCCCATGAAGTGTCCAGGGGCTCAGCTTAATTAAAAAATAATTATCTTTTTATATTATCAGAAGTGGTAGTAAACAATACTGGAGGTGGTTGGAGAGATGAAATATATTGCTTAGTTCCATCAGGGTACTAGACTGCTTCAGTATTCAGGATTAAATATCAATATTTGTGTTTGACTATAGCCTCATTTAAGAATATTGTTGGAATCATAGAATTCTTTGGCCAAGTGTGATTGGACACACAAGGAATTTGTCTCAGTGCAAATGCTCTCAGTGTACATAAAAGAAAAGATACATTCATCAAGAGTCATGAGGTGCAATATTTAATAATAGTCATAGGGTACAATAAGCAATCAAGTTATACTAGGAAACAGTCAATATAGACCGTAAGAATGCAAGTGACAAAGTTACAGTCATAGAGTCACAAGTGGGAGGGGATGGGCGATAAGGAGTGATGAGAAGATTAAAAGTAATAGTAGTGCAGACTTTGTAAATAGTTGAACAGTGTTGAGAGAATTATTTATTTAGCAGAGTGATGGCGTTTGGGAAAAAACTGTTCTTGTGTCTAGTTGTTCTGGTGTGCAGTGCTCTATAACGTCGTTTTGAGGGAAGGAGTTGAAACAGTTTATGTCCGGGATGTGAGGGTTCTGTAAATATTTTCACAGCCCTCTTTTTGACTCATGCAGTATACAGGTCCTCTGTGCAAGGGAGGTTAGTAATAATTATCCTCTGAAGTCTGTGTCTGTCCTGTTGGGTTGCAGAATCAAACCAGACAGTTACAGAGGTGCAGATGATAGACTTAACATACAACGTTATACAACTTGCTGTAGTTAAACTTTCTTGTCTTTAACCTGATAATCCTACATTCCTGAAATTAAAGGGATAAAATTAAAAACTGTATAGAGAAGTTCCTGTTGGCCTAACAGTTATTCTGATAATTGTTTTATTTTTAGAATAAAACCTAGCTATTGTGTTTACTAATTGCAGTGTTTGTAAAATGGTGGTTATTGAAGATGTTGTAATATTACTGTATGTTACAGATAAAACGAAAGGTTGTATAAAGTTTTAAATTGTGCTATTCCTCCTTTGGAGACACAAATTAGTACCTAGTAAAGTTGGAAGCATATAGTGTAAACCAAAGATCACTAGATAGTAATCTAGTTTTGCAGCTTGCAGATCGTAAGACTCTTAAACACTACAGTAGAACATACATGGGAGTTCACACAAGATGCCAGCTAAGAGTGCCATTTTGCACCACCATCACCCCATCATCTTAGACACAAAGCATCCATGAAAGGAAAGCTGATTGAGGAAGATTAGAGCAGATCCAAAAGCTGTGAGACCAAACATGAGACCAGCAGAATCATCTTTTCAAAGATCTTATAGAGAAAGGCTTTCTAGGTGGAAGGAATATTTAACTTTTTGTCATCAGCTCACAATACTGCTATGGAGTTGGTAGCTGTTGAACCATTTAGTTCCATAAACTTTGGCAGTGTTGTTAAAGCTTCTTGGAGCTCTCTGGCAAATCACAGCAGCATGTGAAGTCTATGGAGCTGAACTGGATTTCACAGTTCTCTCATTCCACAGATTTCTACAGTAATTTTCTGATTGTTTTCCTTAATTATGTTCTATTCAGTACACATCTCTGTAGCTAACAATTTTTAAAAGACAACACTATTTCACTATAATGGCAATAAATGGTAGACCTCTAGTGATCTCTTTACGGGTTTCTAACAAAGTCTATAAAGGAAAAGCAATCATTTAAAGGTTATTTTTAGTATTTTTAAATTAAGCTGTTTTAATTAAGAAAGTTCAGGGGGGGGAATGGTTATTTTTGTGAAACAGGTAATCTCACCTGTATAAAAAACAATTCCCACTATGGGTACATGATAAATAGTAATGGGGTTCTACTTGAACATGATCTAGGAAACCTGAACCTCAAAGAAGAGATCAGTTAATTTACATAATGCTTTTCAGTTAAGAATATGGGTTGCTGGTGATGACAATATGCTATATTTATACTTCCATGATTTATTGCAACAGGTTCCAGTTTTTGGTTTTGAGTGCTCCAGGAAATGGATTTTCAAATAGCAGTTTACAAAAGATCTCCATCTAGTCTCTGTAAAATCACAACTATGTAACCTAGGATAGATAATTTACTAATTTTAACATAGGGCATCTCTTACAATCTATTTTATCCTTCTGTTTTCCTTCATTGATGATGGTTATTATTTTACTTTAAGGACAGAAGAAGACTGATAATGTGTTGAGGTAATTCCCCATTAGGAGAATGAGCATACAGGGAGATGTATTTGAGAGAAGTGTTTGAATAATACACACACAGCACACAGATACACTGTACAGTAAATGTAGGTTTTTACTTCCAGAAAAGTTTAAGCAAAGTTCAAAACAAGCAGTCCAAAATCATTCACAGGTTAAGTCAGTCAGTTTTTAGTCCAGGGATAATCCAATAACAAAATCCAGTGTCAAAAACAGTTATTTAGGAACTACAACTCTCTCCAACAAAAGGAAAAAGAGACTCACTGAGACACACTCTCTTCTGAGACTAAGACTAAGACAACCCAGATTTCTGGCTCCATTTTATGGCCGTTTTGAGAAACCACACCCACTTACACTTTTGCATTTTCTTAAAGATACAGTATTAAAATGTTTATCCTGGTTTATATATTTCCAACCCAAATAGCTGTTAGGTAACTTACATTCCTAACAATATGTAAGTGATGCCATTCAGATTTACCAATAAAAGTTATGTATTGCAGGAGTGGCTTATGTTTTTGGTGCTGGAACACCAAAGCTAATGAAGCCCCATACGATTGGTCTTCACTCCTCACTGTGATCATGAAAATCCTTTGTTGCCCCCCTTTTTTAAACCATAGAGCTCTATGATATTTGTGAGGTAAATACTCTCAAAGGAAAAAAAATATGTGACTGTGTCTAAAATGTGAGTAGAACTGATTATTCTGATCATTTGAGTTCATGCCAGACGATAGCTACACAAACATGATACTGACTAAACTACTGTGCTTTTAACCCATTTATATCTCCTAGAGTCACTTCTGGAAGATGGGTAGTCTTACCGCATGGTTTAAATACTGTAATAAATTGTTGAAATACAATGAATTAGAAAAATCCCTACATTAACTATATGCA
Source organism: Notechis scutatus (assembly GCF_049901735.1). Taxonomy (NCBI): domain Eukaryota; kingdom Metazoa; phylum Chordata; class Lepidosauria; order Squamata; family Elapidae; genus Notechis; species Notechis scutatus. The sequence continues at coordinate 69,223,284 of NC_142009.1, read as the reverse complement.
TTGTGCAGTTGTTGCATATTGTACAACAGTATTCTATGTTACAGGACAGACTTAGTAGGGCTAAATTGATATTTACTAAATTTTAAAAAGAAACTTATTATCTATCTTTTTTTTTGTGATGCAATGATTTTAATACATATCCGTGTTTCCTATACATAGAGTGTTTCCTATACATAGAGTTAGATAGCTGACTGTGAAAACCTAAGGAAGATAATGGCTACGTTTCTTATTTTCGTTGCACTGCTGTAAACAAAGAATCAGTGGGTGCTGAATCTACTATCTATCCTATTCCACTCCTACTTTTGGAAAGTGAAATGGATAGTTTTTGTCTGTCCTTCCTCCAAGCAAAACACTACCTGTTTTATGGCATCAGCGAAGCTGTCAAAGCCTGAAAAAAAATGGTGGGAGTTTGTAAGAAAAGGATAAAAAAAGGAAGGAAAAGGTAAAGAAGGTGTCATCCCAGTTCAGTCAGCAGAAAAGATTCCCTGGACCCTTTTGATTTAGACTTGCTGGTAGGCTTTTGGGATTCACTGTTTCCTAGTTAATTATGTCTATGGAGATTCTCAATCATCCATTTTTTTCTGGAAAAAAAAAGTCCAGTTGCCTCTTGAAAAAGCACCTTTGGGACCTAATTAATTATATGATCATTAGTTAGTGACAGCCTTCTAGGTAGATCAGGCAGAAACTATGACTAGATGAGCTAATTCTACTTTATTGTAAAGCTAATCTGAAAGCAAAGTTTTCCTGCCATCTCTTTTACAGTGTGAGAAACTAGGGAGAGTTCCTTCTGAGTTTCTTGCTTCATCCAAGTTCATTCCAATATCCAGCTGTGGGCTGTGCTGTCTCTTATATCATTCTCTAGGCAGTGTTGCTTGGCCTGTCTCCCAAGGTCTTTCCCACATATTGTTACATTTAGTTTCAGTCAGTTTAGATGGCTATGTACCGATTACAGATCATCAGAGTTGGAAGGCACCTTGTAGGTCATCTAGTCCAACCCCCGCCCAAGCAGGAGACCCTACACCATTTCTGACAAATGGCAGTCCAGTCTCTTCTTGAAAGTCTCAACTGATGGCGCTCCCACAACTTCCGAGGGCAAGCTGTTCCATTGGTTGATTGTTCTCAATGTCAGAAAGTTTCTCCTTGTTTCCAGGTTAAATCTCTCCTTGTTCAGTTTCCATCCATTATTCCTTGTCTGGCCTATAGGAGCTTTAGAAAATAGCCTGACCCCTTCCTCCCTGTGGCAGCCCCTCAAATATTGGAAGACCGCTATCATGTCTCCCCTGGTCCTTCTCTTTACTAGACTAGCCAAGCCCAGTTCCTGCAACCGTTCGTTGTATGTTTTAGCCTCCAGTCCCCTAATCATCCTGGTTGCTCTTCTCTGTACTATTTCTGGAGTCTCAACATCTTTTTTATAATGTGGTGACCAAAACTGGATGCAGTACTCTAGGTGTGGTCTTACTAAGGCTTTATAGAGTGGTATTAGTACTTCCCTTGATCTTGACTGTATCCCTCTGTTAATACAATTTAGGATTGCATTAGCTTTTTTGGCGGCTGCTGCACACTGCTGGCTCATATTTAGCTGGTTGTCCACTAAGACTCCAAGATCCCTCTCACAGTTACTGCTATCGAGCCTGGTTTCACCCAGTCTATATGTGTACTTTTGGTTTTTCTTGCCTAAGTGTAGGACTTTATTTTTCTCTACATTGAATTTCATTTTATTAGATATGGCCCAGTGTTCTAGTCTGTCAAGATCCATCTGGATCTTGAGCCTATCTTCTTGGGTGTTAGCTATTCCTGCCAGCTTAGTATCATCTGCAAATTTGGCAAGTTCCCCTTCTATTCCCTCGTCTAAGCCGTTAATGAAGATATTGAAGAGTACTGGGCCTAAGACGGAAACTTGTGGCACCCCACATTACCTCACAAATGTGACTCTAGGCAGCTAACCAAATTTAAAAAACCATACTCCCAAAGATATAAGAAATAAACTAGCATACTATGGCATCTGAGAAAACCAACAACTAATCACTGGGTTCTTCTAACTATCTAACTTCTATGAACACATCCTGTGTCTGTACTTTAGTCATTGCCCAGGGCCAAGAAGCTACTTACTTTGAAGCCACTCATGAAAGTTCACTTGACCTAATGAAGACATGTTGAATTTTTTTAAAAAGGAATTATATCAGATTCAACTCCTGCAACACTAAAATACCCTAGATAACGGCAAGAATTAAAACACCAAAAAGTTCATTCTTCTCACTATCTTAGATGCGCTGGTTTAAATCTGGATAACTGCCAATCTTACTGTGAATTCACTTGATTGAATAATTTCAGACTCATGATAAAAGAAATATACTTCCTTTTTTGTTTCTTATTTGCTGCTGCTAGGTTAAAAAAAAAAACTTTTCTTGTGAGAAAATGACTATAAGCACAAGATGGATACACATTTTATTATACTGTTCATTCTGTAACTGCTTACAATAAGAAATGATGTGATTCCTTCTATTATTTCAAGCAGTGGCAATGAAGAATTACAAAGCCTACTCTTGATTAACCTCAAATAAGTCTGTTCCTGTAGTCAGCAATTGCCATTATGTTGATGGAGTGCTAATATAACTTGATAGTTCTGCTCTGCCTCTGTCTCCATGGACAGTGCCACTCTAACCAAACCCCTGGCTGTAAAAAACAAGTCCAATAAAAGGTGCCAGAATGACTGATGGGATTAGTGACTCATAAAAGACACCCTGCCCAAAGAGAAAGTTCCAGCTTTATGTGTTACACAAAGAGCTAAATAATTCAAACATGAAACCTTACAGTTTGGGTTTAAGTCGAGCTGCTTACTCTACTGATAAAGGTCTTTGATTAACCCATCGCATCTCTTCATTATTAATTAGTAGTAGTGAAAGAAAATGTATTTAAATTCCAACTTCGATAAATATTTCTCCTGGAACACAATTATTCTTCAGGATTCGTGCATTTCTAAATCCTGTACTGCAGTTACTTGGGGTGGGGGGAGACAGAAATCTGTATTAGAGTAATTTTTCACTAAATGCACATAAATGTGAACAGATTTTGGTATAGACTTTTGTTTTCATCTTTATGAAACAAAGATGGTAAAAATGGGACATGCAAAAAACCAAACTTAATACATACAGTTCTTTCTAATTAGAGACATCTATTTCTTCTTCCTAAGATCTTTTCTGGGGGGGAAAAAAAGTCAAAGTGCCTTTGGCAACCAGCCAACACATTTATTATTTTACGAGTTTTCATGGATCATGTAAAGTCCAAGGTCCTATGAAATAGTTTCATATGTATGTGCAGCTATTTGGGATGGCGAGAGGAAGAAAGCAATAGGGGCCTTGACAATAAGCATAATGATAATAAATTGTTTTCTATACTGAGACAATAGCTAGAGGATAAAGAAAAGAAAAGCCATTAGGGAACTTCAGGCAGAACTTCAGTATCTAAGGCTCCAGAAATACTTAGTCAGAGTACTGAATACTTATTCAGATTTAATAGCAAAAATGATAAAATCCTTACAAGAAAAGCCTTATGCAAGTTCCAGAGTCAGTGGAAAGTTTCCCAGCTGGTTATGGGGTTTTTGAAAAACTGTTCCAAATGGCTGCTAGAGTAATGGTGTTTTTCCCCTCTTCCATTCAGTAATGTCCGATTCTTGGAGACTTCCTGGTCAAGTCCCTGCAGTTTTTTGGCAAAAATTTTCAGAAGTGGTTTGTTATTTCCTTCTTCCTAGAAACTGACTGGCCCAAGATTAGCCAGCTGGCCTCTTGCCAAGATGAACTAGTACTTATCTTCCCAATGTCTAGCGCAATCTTTTAACCGCTATATCAAGATATCTGTTACCCAAATGCAAAACTTAAAAATAAATCTGTAACTCAGTGTTTTGTGTCAAGAAAAAAGTATTGAAAATAGTAGTTTCAGACCAAATACCAATTATGGGAAATTAAAACTACATTATATATTTTCCAATATTTATAGCAATTTCAGTAGGACAGAGATTATTTTAATAATGCAGCCAGATAATGTCTACATAGTTTCTTAAGATTTTCCAGGAAGAAGATGCAGTATGTATAAAATTACATCTTAGATTGATTATAATAATATTCTCTGTTCAATGTGATTTTATTCTTTGCTACTTTTTATTTATGGCACTTGGTAATTGCAGCCAATTAAGAATCATATCATGAATGGAATAACATCATTCTTTGCTAATCATTAACTTTGATCTCAAATTTAGCCAGTTTGATTCGCAGGACAGGAAATCAGGAAATCAGGAGACAGTGGATTCTAGTCTATTCTAGTAGGAATAAAGCCAGCTGACTGTGACAATGCGGCAGTCACTTTCTCTCAGCCCTAGGAAAGAGGAAATGGTAAAGCACTTCTGAAAAACCTTGCCAAGAAAGCTTCAAGGGCTTATTCAGGCAGTTGTTAAGAATCAGACATAATTGAATGAAATAAATATATATATGAGAGCAACAGAAAATAAAGACTGTTTCTGAGACACAAAAGTGACCCTATCCAATCAGGAATATCTAAACAAGTAGCTATTGTTGGGTAAATGGGTAGGTTTTTTTTTTTAAAGAAATGATTGGAAAGTTCTCTCAATCAGCAGTCTCCAACCTTTCTGGCATCAGGGACCATTTTCAGAAAAAAAATTGTGTTTCACTAAGGGGGGGGGGGGAGAAAGGGTGGTTTCGTATGAACCTAGATCTTGCGCATGCACAGATAAAACTTTGCTCTCTCGCCTGCTGTTTGCATGGCCTGGTTCTTAATAGGCCACAAATCAGTACCCCTAAATAGAATGTTTTTTTTCCTTTTTTTCTTTTTTTAATTTATTGTTTTATCATAGAAAATAAAATACAAACATAATGAAACAAATCAAAAACATACATTCAACCCTAACAATAACAAAAAATAGTGTACAAAAAAAGGAGAAAAAGAAAAATTCATAGATATATGAATTAATAATTGTGAAACCTATCAGACCCTGAACATAGGATTTTTACAATATGCTTTGTACTTTAAATTCAGAATAGGGTCTTTAATTTGACATCTTTTTGTTCTTATATCTGAATTGTTTAAGAAATATTGACCGTATTCACATGGAGCAGTAATAACATTCATTTAAGATTATATTCGCAGGATGAAATAGAAACCAACATGAAGTTTACATATCCCCTTCCTCCCTTTCTCTCTCTTGTTTCCTCTTCTCAGTAACTGGCAGGAGGAATACACAAGGCTTTAGTCCCCCTGTATCATATTCCTGCCACGTTGTTTAAGAATTATGGTTTCAAAGAAATACCAGTCAATTGCTAAACAAACAACACAGAATTTAAAATTTAAAACAAAAATAAGCCAAACCTTTATTTTAAAGTATCTTTCTAGATTTAATGGAAATAAAAAATAAAGTGCTAAGGTAAAATTAATATGCTTTGACTTCTGCTTGTTTGGGAGAACATGAGCGTGTTAACTGCTGGAGCAGTCTCAGATATCAGGACCTTACTATAAATTATAATTATTGACATCTATGAACCATGCCATCCAGTTTTATAATAAAATAATTTTGAGTGCAAAAAACTAGTCTAAAAAAAAAGGGAAGTGGGAAAAAACATTGTTTAATTTACCAAACTAAATCTTACTTTAGCATTTGTAGCCTATATATATAAATTGTACAGTAATGTAAATCATATGTACATATGACTTACTGCAGTACAGTAATTTGAGAACCTTTTAAATATTATTAAAATTGAAGACTTTTTCATTCTGCTATGATGGCAGTGCACATTCAGATTATTGAAAAATGGCTGTTCCGTTGCTACCTGTTATTTTTCTTGCTTTGTTAATTTCACGTTAATTTAGAATTACAGCAGCACTGACATTATCTTCTTTTTAGTTTGGCCCATGGAAAGTAGTGTGCCTACATACACCTGTGACAAGGAAGTTGATAATCTTAAAGTAGAACCGTATCTCACTTGCTTAAAAGGTTGAAGTCATTCATTCTGATATGCCACATTTATACAGAAAGCAGGATATTGAATTGGAATTGCCAGAATATTCATTTTAAATACTCATGAATTTGTCATTATTTTTATAGCATTTAATGAAATACGTTATTGTTATGTTTTTGCTAACAGGTGAAAGTCATGTTGCGCATTTGTTCTACTCTGGCCAGGGACTCTTCAGAATCCAGTTCCTTCTTAAAGGTTGATCCCCGCAAGAAACAAATCACTTTATATGACCCATTGTCTTCCGGAGGCCAGAATGCTTTCCAAAAAAGGAGCACCCAAGTACCACCCAAGATGTTTGTATTTGATGCAGTTTTCCCTCAAGACGCATCCCAGGTATGCAACAACTCTTACAAAGCCTGAAGCATCATTCTATCATAATTTTCAAGGTTGATTGTTTACAAGTATTGAATCAATGATGCATACAATTTTGTTCTAAAATGCATACTGAAATTTGAACTGTAAACAGTTCAAAATGTGTAACCTGTTTTATTCCAAAATAAATGGAAATATATTAAAAATATCAGTGTAAAATGAAAATGGAATAGAACTGACAAATAGTGACAGTAGTTAGCCAGTATTTTTGTATTAGCTTGTAAATTCATGTCTCTTCATTTCTGTTTGTATTCTTGAATTTTCTGAGGTACAAGTGCCAATATTTCATTCCATTAACATCAGCATCACAGAATTGTTTCCACAAAACTCCTTCTGCTCTTCAGCAACTCATCTTTTCTATTATCTGCCTGCTGATTGTCACCATGCCTCAAACTGCCTATTATCTTTAGGTCTCTGCAAAGAATTGTGTTCTACTATTATGATGATTTCCTACTCCTCCAAGCAACTTTGCGTAGGCATCTAGTTTGCCTCATTTTCCCTTTTAATGTTACATAATCAGGGGGTGGGATTCTACCGGTTCTGTCTGGTTCTGTAGAACCGGTAGCTCTGAAGAGCAGCAGACACAGAACCGGTTCACCTGTCCACCCGGGCTCTTACCTGTCCTTTATTTCCTGCTTTTTCAACCTCAGCTGCTTTGCGTGGCAGCTGCGGTTGAAAAAGCAGGAAAATAGTGCCTTTTCAAATGCTGCGCACCTGCGTGCAGCGCTGCTCAGCTGTCCAGGCAGCACAGTTCATGAGGTCTCACACGCACACACAGCAAATCACCCAACCGGTAGTTACACCGCTCGGATCCCACCCCTGTACATAATCCTATTAGCTATACTATATCAAGAAGTAGGGACTGGTCAGTTACAAAGAGTATCATGAATGGGAGGCAATTTCATCCCATATTTCCATGCTTCTAGTTCAGTATTCTAAACATTGCACCATACTCTTTCTGATGGGTGAGTGGAGTAGTGTATAGTGGAATGCCAATATTAAGATCATAAATATCCTTATTCTTGAGGAAGTAAAGCAAGTCAAGCAACCACTGTTTCATGATTGATTTATTAGCCTCCATGAACAAGGTATTGCGATCTCACCCAGTGGCTCTCCACTTGCTCCAAGAAGAGATATATTTGTGTTCAGAAAATAATATATATATCTCCTTTATGACAGGCTGAAGTATGTGCAGGAACTGTAGCTGAAGTGATCCAGTCTGTGGTGAATGGTGCAGATGGATGTGTATTTTGCTTTGGACATGCCAAACTCGGTTAGTATATTTTTATTCAGGTAATATTACACTGTATCATATGTATTTTGCATGATATACTTATCTATTTTTTTATCTGTCGATATATTTTCCTTCTAACTCTCTGAAATAGCAAATACATATGTATATATTTGCCTCAGCATAGCTTTAGAGTAGAAGGTTGGTCATATTGCTTGGAAGGATTCTGAATAAAGAAGAAACAGTTAATAATTGTAATGTTTAGAATAAAAGAAGTAGTTAGGCTTACATTCCCAGGATTACTAGCATTTTTGGACACTAATGTCTAGAAATATTTTGAGAAGTTCCTTGATTCAAGGTCATGTTTACAGTCGATTGGATGCTGTTGATAAGCTATTATTCATGAAAAGGATACACATTTTACAATTTTAGCTGTATTTTATTCAATATAATGGGGGTCTGGGCCATAAAAATAAACTTGATAAAAATAAATTTGAATTAACAGTGTGAAATTTTGATATATTTTTTGTAATTTTCTTAAGTATGTAAATATATACATAAATAAGTTATGTATGTATATATTTATTTTATTCTCTTCTCCTGTACTCCCAACAGGAAAATCATATACCATGATTGGAAAAGATGATTCCATGCAAAACCTTGGCATAATCCCTTGCGCCATCTCCTGGCTTTTCAAGCTGATTCATGAAAGAAAAGAGAAAACAGGAGCACGCTTCTCAGTCCGAATCTCTGCAGTAGAAGTGTGGGGAAAAGAAGAACACCTGAGAGATTTGCTGTCAGAGGTAGCAACAGGGAGCTTACAAGATGGTCAGTCACCAGGTGTCTACCTTAGTGAGGACCCCATTTGTGGCATGCAGGTGAATTTAAAACTCTTTTGTGTCACACACTTTAACCCATGGTGCCCTGTTTTATAAGGTTGGTTTTGAATCATAATAACTATGAAAACAGACATTTTTCTAACTTGGAAGTGTTTACTTTTAGGCTTACAAGGATCTTTATGACCTGCAGCTGCAGGCTATCCATTCTCCTAGCCTAAACATTTGTGCCTTTGGCATAACTTGACATTCAACAGGAACCTCTCTTTTCTGTAAAATGTTAAAGGATTCAGATCAAACTAAACTTCCGTTCCTCCTGTAATAATTTCACAATATATTATAGCACATTAAAACATTTACAATATTGCACAAAAGCTGGAGGCCAATACTATATGCCTATGGATGGAGATACAGTTTGTGGAAATAGCACAATTTAGAGTAATAGGATTAGTATTGTTGTAAGACGTACTAATAGCTACTTATTAATTACTGCCATGTTATGAAAAGAAGCCAAGAATAACTCACACATTCTTTGGACAGGAAGCCCCCAACTGATAGGCGTGGGGGAGGGAAACTGATTCCTGATCAAATTGCAGAAGCCTTGTTGCCAGAAAAAGCCATATACTTCCTGTGTGGAAAAAAATCTCCTGTTTTGGCATCTATTATATTTTATAGTCTAATAGTTTAAATTAATGTGAGAAGAGACAAAGAACTAGAAAGAGAAAAAAGTAGAATTCATGATTTTAAGGAAAACTTAAGGAAAACTGAAATTGATGTATACTTTGGACTCCAAAAATTGATACTTTTTAAAATAAATTCAGAGGATTTATACTAAAAAGCTAGAAATCGGTAAAAAAAGCTGAAGGTTTATAATGGTTCCTTACAAAGATAGTGAAAACACAACACAAAGAATTCTAATGAGAAAAATAAAGATAGAGAAACATACAAGAACAACATAGCAAGATCTAAAAGGGTACATAGGGGAAACAGAAAAAGGAATAGATGATCAAGAAAAAATATGTGGCAACAGTAAGATACTATTAAAAAAAATCAGTTACTCAGGGAGATGATAGGCCTGCCTTCAGTGCAAGAAAAATGAAATGACCCTACTATTGGATTGGATTACTTGGCCTAATCCTGCATTAATTGGAGTTGGACATGATGACCTAAATAGCCTCACCCAACTCTATGATTCTGTGTGGCAGGAGAAGTGTGTGTGTGTGTGTGTGTGTAATATGAAGAAATGAAAACTATGTTTGTAGCTATTATTTTCAGCAATAGTAATATCTAACATGCCTTTGTATGCAAAATAACAGAGAGAGAGAGAATGAGAATGAGAATATTAATTATATATTGGGTCTAAATTTTAAATAAATAACCCTTGATCACAAAAATAACAGTTATTTCAATTGTGTTGATAGACTGCAAATTCAGAAACAATCACATGTATCTACAATTTAGGATTGTAAATTTGAGGTGAATGTTGTCTTCCAGTATTTATCTTCACTGTACAGTAAATAATTCTTTACACAGTGAAAAATTCCAATTTTTTATATAAAATTTAAGAACCTAGTCATATCTATGAGCAATGGTTATCGGCGTAAAACCATATATGTTATCAGTAACAGTTATATGTTAGTTATATGAATTGGAAACTATAATCTAACCATTGATCAGCTCAATATCATATAGATAAGGGTTCCTTCTCCATATTAGATTACTATAACATAGTAGAACTGGTAATTTTTCTTGGAACATTCTGTGAGGAATCCAATAACCGAAAAGAAAACCCTGTGAATCAGTCTGATTTTTAGATCATATAGATTGCTTAATCCATCATTATTATATACAGTTTTTAAAGTAATTAAATAATAGTTAAATTGCCATCTGCTGTACATTTCCATAGGGATATTAGAAACTTTTGGTAGTATTACTAATCAAATTAGTATTGTTTCAATTTATTTATTTATTTAAAACTTTCATATAGCTGCTCATCTTATGCAAACTTATGAGCAACTTCCAGTCAAGGATTTGGCCTGATAAATGTTGGTTATATGAGTAAACTTTTGGTAAAGAATATGCATAATTATCAATAAAATACAATACCTCAGCAGCATATATTAACATTTGTTTGTTTGTTTACTTATTTAAATTTCTGTGCCACGCATCTCATTATTAAGTGATTGTGGGTGGCCTAAAACAGTATAAAAATAGTATGAAACTAGAACTTTAAAACAATAAAAACCTTCAGCAGTAAGAATTAAAACATTAAAATTAAACCAGATAAGATAAAAGGGATTAGTACAAAAAAACTAGGGTGGAGGTGGGATTTTCGCTTAATCTATTAAGACTCTCCAAAGGGGAAGACACCTCAAGCCAGTTGATAAAGCCAGGTTTTCAGGCCCTTTCAGTGAATTATGGTGAAATCACTCTTGCTATGTGATTGATATCTTAATTAGTTTGAACTAAAAAAGTAATAAAGAAATAGCGATCCTCCAAAGTAATTGGTAGAACAAAGTAGCTGAATCTACAACGCAGGGATTAGGACTGTGGATATGGGTATAATTAAGCATGGTGATAAATAGAAGCTGTAAAGAGCAAGGGTCAGTATCAGCCTAGATCAGGGATGTCAAACTCAAGGCCTGTGGGCCAGATGTGGCCCATGGGGTGCTTAGTTCTGGCCTGCAGGGCTGCCCTGGAAACAGCAAAAGACCAGCCTGTGGTGCCTCTGCCAGTGAAAAGGAAAGGCCTCATGCGCCTGTCTGAGCTCCAGGTTGCAGGAGGCCGTCGTAGTTGAAAACTACTAGAGCCCATTTTCTCTGGCAGAGCACTTGGGCCATCACAGGCGCCCCTGACACAAGTGATATCGAGCTGACCACACCTACCTTGGCCACCCTCACCCCAGCCTTCCGAGGTGAAACACAACCCTGATGCGTCCCTCAATGAAATTGAGTTTGATACCCCTGGGCGAGGTGAAGAAAGGTATCTTGGCAACCAGAATCGATAATGCTAGATTCAGCATCAAATTTTGTATTTTTCCTCTTTGGAAGCATTTCAGCTGTAGATATTCTGTAAAGCAGCATATTCCTTAAATCAGAGCAAAATTGTATTTTGACTTTGTTAACTGAAAATTACTTATCAGTGTTGAATCTCAATAAGGTTTCTGTGTCTCTGGGTACCTTGCAGCTTCAAAACCAAAGTGAACTCCGAGCTCCCACTGCAGAAAAAGCTGCTTTTTTTCTTGATGCAGCAATTGCCTCCCGTCGAAGCAGTCAGCAAGATTGTCAGGAGGAAGAGCAGAAGAATTCACATATGCTCTTCACTTTGCACATCTATCAGTATCGAATGGAGAAGAGTGGCAAAGGGGGAAGTAAGTCTCAGTATTTTCCCACCCACACCTATTATTAGCCATTATTCAAATGTCTTTGAATTCATCTGATTCATACATATGCAACAAGTATATTCTATCACAGGGCATTTTTAATAGGGTGTGCATGTGATATGCTGATCAGACCTATTGTTATTTTTGGCCTAGTACACATACTGATGCTGTGATTCTAAGGATGGTTCAGAATGAAATGGGATAATTTTGTGATTTACTGGAACTTCTAGAAATGATTGTGTGTGTGTGTGTGTGTGTGTGTGTACACACACACACACACACACACACACACATATACATATACATATACATATACATATACATATGGAAAAAATCTGGAAAAAATAACCAAGAAGAAAATTATAACCAGCCACATGAGCAAAGAGATCCAACAGACGATCATCCCAAGAGAAAAATCTTCCAGATGCCCCAAACTATACGGCCTCCCAAAAATACACAAAGAAGGCATACCTCTCAGACCCATAGTCAGCTCCAGAGGAGCACCACTACAAAACCTAGCTAAACACTTAGCAAAGCAACTACAGCCCATGCTGAAGCAGCAGCTTCACATGTACAAAACTCATACCACCTCTTGGAAATGATAAAAGATCTACACGTGCAACAAGAAGATCTGCTTGTAAGTTTCGACGTGGTTTCACTATTCACTCAAGTCCCGATAAAAGAAACTCTTGAAATCATCAAAAATAAATACCAACCAGCTAAACACCTCATGGAACTAGCAGAACACTGCTTAACCAACACATATTTCATATACAAAGGACAAAGATACAAACAAATTGAAGAAGCCCCTATGGGATCACCACTGTCACCCGTCATTGCAAACCTGTTCATGGAAGAATTCGAATCCAGAGCCTTCGCTAATGCCACCCACAAACCCAAACTATGGTTAAGATACATCGATGACACATTTGTGATTTGGCCCCATGGAAAAGAAAACCTAAACAATTTCCTAACACACCTAAACAGCACACACCCCCAAATCAAGTCCACCATGGAAACGGAAACAAACAAACAACTACCATTCCTAGATGTACTAATCTACAAAAAAAACAACAGATGGCACACTAGCACACACCATATACCAGAAGAAAACACACACCAACCGCTACCTCAATGCCCAATCCCACCACCTCCCAGCACAGATAAACTCTGTGGCCAAAACACTAATCGCCAGAACCAAACACCTGGCAGACAAGACACACATAAAGACTGAACTATGCACCCTGACTAAAGTACTGACAGCTAACGGCTTCCACAAAAGCAAAATCACCGGCTTGATCCACAAAAACACACTGAGACATAATGGAGACCTAGAAGATGAACAGACCTGTGGAACAGCTGTCCTGCCCTACATAAGAGGTACCACAGACAAAATCAGTAAGATACTACACAGGCATCACATCAAGACTGCCTTCAAAACAGACAGAAAAATAGCAGCCATCCTAAGAAACCCCAAAGATACAATTGACCTGGAAAACTAAGGCATATATGAAGTGCCCTGTGCATCATGCCCTGCCACATACATTGGATAGACCAATAGAAGAATAAGTACCCGCCTGGATGAACACAAAAATGCAGTCAAAAAGCTGGAACACACTTCCTCACTAGTCCAACACATGAAAGCCACAGGTCATAGCATCAACTTCAATGGCACCAAAACCCTAGCCACTATAGAAAACCCCAGCTACAGAATTATCAGAGAAGCCATAGAGATTGAAAAAAGACCTGACAGTATGAATAGAAGAGATGATTCCACCAGACTGTCAATTATTTGGAAGCCTGCACTCACAAACAAAAAAATCTCCACACCACAAGCCAGGCAAACACCTGGGCACAAACAGATCCCCCCTGATACCTCCAGCTCAAACACACTCCAACCAGGCACCCAGATGAAACCTAGCTTCCTAACAAATGATAGCCGTCCATTTACTCAGAGCCAAGCCGCACTAAAAGCCTCCAATACAGGAAACACAATGTTGCCAGCCAATCAAGACAAAAAAAGCCACAAAACAGACAGAAGATATTAGAAACACCAATCAAGCAGAACACAGCAAACTCCAAGACCAATAAACACACACCAAGACTCCCAACCAATCAGGATGAAGAAAAAACCATTCTGGCACAGCAGTAGGCTAGTCCCAAATTTAAAACAGAAATGGCTGTGAAAGCATGACTCACAGACGAACACAATACAGAAGCCTGATGATGGCAGATGAGATTCTGCCGAAAAGTTGCTACAACTTTAAAAGCACAACTATAATGACGTGGGAAAATACCCGAACAAAGCTGAATACCATAAGTATCAGAAACTGCCCTTTTCTCAACCATTCAGACTTCGATGTAAACTGTATTTTTGCCAGAGAAATGAACTGATTACATATTCAAACATGTGGAAACAGTCAGAAGAAGCATCCAAAGCAACCCCTTGAATCTAAAAATGGAACCAGCTGCTTTAATTAATCAAAAAGGGGTCCTTTGGGTGGGTTTTTGCACATTCCAAAGCACCTTTTCTAAAGTCCTAATTTGCATAATCATTCATGTATTTGTCTTATTCTTTTTCCTTGTCTGCTCAAGAGGTAGAGTATTAATTTGTTAATTTTAGCACTCTGTTTAAAAAAAATGTACAGAATTCAGTCAGATTCTGGGGGATAAGGTTATCATTTATGCCCAAATCATGCTTTCAATGACCAGGCATCATTTATTTTTGTCACTTTCGTTTCTTTTCTGACAGTGTCAGGAGGCCGTAGTCGCTTACATCTCATTGATCTGGGAAGCTGTGTTAAACCTCTCAGCAAAAACCGTGAAGGGGGTTCTGGGCTCTGCCTTTCATTGTCTGCATTGGGCAATGTCATTCTTGCCCTTGTCAATGGCAGCAAACACATTCCATACAAGTAAGTGAGTTTTCTTGGTCTCTCTTCCTGTTCTCTCTCTCTTATTTATCTGTGAATTGAATTGCAGGCTTGAAATGGTGTTGCATATGAAAGTTGCAGAGATAATAAAAGAATCTCATGAACCAAATACAGATGTGTTAAATCCATGGGCATCCTTGATAGCTCCTTACAAAGTTGTGCAACTTTTTCTTGGCCTGAAGGTGCATTTGGCTTCTAGGTCATGTGCACAAGAACTACCCTCGAAAAGTAGTGGGCTGGAGGAATAGGATAAGAATTTGTTTTAATTTGATTTACATTTAATTAAAATTAAATACAGTTAATATGTTTAGTCTGCAGTTATATATACAAAGGTTTTCCCTTTCTATCACATTAAAAGTTATAATTGGTAACAGCTTTTGTAAGTCTCTGAGAGCTGCATCAATTGTTTTCAAGGTCTGTACTTGATCCTGAGGCCTTAGATAATGGTTTATGACGTATCAGTCTTCTTAACCAGCAGAGAAGATTCATTGCTGAATTATTTGCATTATTAGCACACATTTATTCAGGATTATAAAATGGCCACTTGCTTGTAACAAAGAATCCCTTTCAGAAGATGAAGTGTTGAATCATTTATAATTTGGAAGAGGATTCATTTTCTTCTTGTTTATGCCATTGCTTTCAGTATGAATATCATTGTTAGTGGCATACTTGAAGGAAAAAATATAAATGACAAACAGGTATGTGTAAAGCAGCAGAATATTTTGTTGTTGTTCTTTCTTTGACTGGATGTATTTCATGTTTGTTGTTTGAAGTTTTTTTTTTTTCATTTATTTAAAACCGTTATATCCTACTGTTTGCCCTGAAAGTTCCCCAAATCAGATTTGAGTTTCTTTTTAATTTATATTTACATTAATAAAATCATACTAACAATATGTAAACAATTCTAAATAAATCCACCTAATGTAAAGGCCAGATTAGATTTAGAAGCTACTTGAAGCACCTGGAGACTTCCTTGATGGGATTCCATAGTTAGAGGCCACCACTGAGAAATGTGTACCTCTAAAACCTGACAATCTTGCTTGTTTTATGTGGCTTACAAATGAGCACAGTAGGACTTCATAAAATACAGGTAGATTCATGTTTTGTTCAAGGGTTTTGGAAATATCAGTTCCTATAAAACATTGGTATTAGCTAACTCCAGCAGCTGCTTTTCTTGGCAGTGTATATTTAAAAAAGAAAAAAGAAAACCAAATAAGCTTTACATACACTATATTGGCAAGTGCCTGCAGTAGCAGTTTATAGCAATTAAGCTACAATTCTTTTGGGTTCTTGCACACATAGAGATGCCAGTACATTTATTCATGTTTGCATCTATCTCTTGAGAAGTGACACAAAACTGTCTCTTTGTAAGCTGCAAACAGAATCTATTTGTAAAAGGAACATTTAGCCAGTTCAGATGATTTGCCAACCATCAAATAAAAACAAGGAGATAATTTATATAAGAACACACAGGGCTAAAGTGGAAGTGCCCAGTTTTGAAAAAATAAAAGGTCTGTAAATAGATTGTAAATTCTGTTTGTAGGATCAGTTCTGGACAGGAAGGGACACTAGATTGGATATAATAAATGCATTCTGGAACATAATAGATTATATCCAATTAGGGCAATGCTAATTTAACTACCATTAAAAAAACGATAGGCAAAATTTAGATAGCGCAATAGATAAGTCAGACATATATATGAGTCCTGCTTGTTGTATGGAACACAAAGTAAAGCAATAATCCAGACTCAAAAGGGAAGAAAAAGGTATTGTCTCATCTCAACCCTACTTCCCATACACATATTTAAGCTACACTTGTGGTAAACATTACTTTTTTAATAATGAGAACCATTTTATTTAACTTATTTAAATGTGCTTATTCTGTAGTAATTAAAAGCTATTAGACACATGTACTTCTGAAACCATTGAATGGAAACATGGATATTCAGTCAAGCATCAGTTCTGAGTGGTAATTTACCATATATTTATGCATACAAATAAGAAGAAAATAAGGAAACTTCAAACTAATTGTAAATTGCTGAGGGATTGGTTCTGCTTCTTGGTCACTATTTTTAAAAGATGGATGGATGGATGGACAGATAGTAATTCTAAATTTCCAACTTCAGCTGAAGTAATTTACGAGCATCCACATACTGTTATATCTATTACTTGGCTTATTAAACACCAGAACTCCAGGATCTTCCCAAGGATACATAAATGGACCCCAAAACAGGGTTCAGAAGATTCCTTAGAGAAATTAAGACTTTCCTTCTTCATTTTTCCTTTCTAAAGATTTTCTGGAAGTTAATGAAGGGTCTCAGTGGTATTTCTACTATTCTCAATGTACTGTTGCCAATCTGTGACAGACTTGGCAATTTGAAGAACACTGGAGATTCCAGTCTTCCTTTTACCACCACGCTGGGAGATCAGACACCAGCTATTTCACTATATTAGCCATCTTCATTAAAATATAAAAAGAAGATTTCAGTGGAGAATCAGTATACATTTTTATATTGCCAATTTTTTTCTTGAATAAGGAGCCCATTCTTTTTCACGTGCTGTAGAAAGTCACACAGTCTTCTACAGAAGGTAACAGAATTATGGCCTGGCATAATCAAATTTTCACAGGACTTACTTAAGGCAATAATGAGAAAGTTTTATTAAAACGATTGCAGAAATTGTTACTGCTGCTTTATTTCTCTAAAAGCATTCTCTAAAATTATCTATGTCTGATTTCTAAGATGAATGTGTCTCTTTAGCCCTCCCATGAAAACTCATTTGCACAAATTCCAGATAATCTTTTATAATGATCATTGTTTTAAAAAAAACGAGGCTGGTTGCTAGGCAGCAGGGCTAATAATTCATAGTAATGCAAAAGTAATCATTTTATACAGTATTTATGAATTCCTATATAAATAATATCAGTTTAATTTACTGTAGGACATAAATCTTACAAAACATTATAGCCTTCTACATTGTAACATCTAGGAATATAACTTAGCTTTGTGTGTGTGTGTGTGTTCTCTTACGTTTTCGCGGGTATTTATATGTATGGTGTTTAGGTTTCTTCGGGTATTTTCCCACTTCTTAATATTTGTGCTTTTATTATATCGACGTTTCGGCAGAATCTCGTCTGCCATCCTCAGGCTTGTGTATTGGGTTCTTTTTAATCGTGTGTGTCAGGCTTGGCAGCCTTTTTTTGTTTGAATTTGGTGCTGGCTTTCTGCTTTATTTATAAAAAAGCTGGAACACACTTCCTCACTAGTTCAACATATGAAAGCCACAGGTCATAGCATCAACTTCAATGGCACCAAAACCCTAGCTACTATAGAAAACCCCGGCTACAGAATCATCAGAGAAGCCATAGAAATTGATAAAAGACCTAATAGTATGAATAGAAGAGATGACTCCACCAGACTATCAATCATCTGGAAGCCTGCACTCACAAACAAAAAAATCTCTATACCACAATCCAGGCAAGCACCTGGACACAAACTGACCCTCCCTAATACCTCCAGCCCAAACACGCCCCAGCCAGCTACCCAAATAAAACCTAGTTTCCTAATAAATAATTATCGGCCATTCACAAGAAACCAAGCTGCACTAAGAAGCCCCAATGCACAAAACACAATGTTGCCAAATAATCAAGAACACAGCAACTCAAAGACCAATAAAAACAGACTAGACTCCCAACCAATCAGGATGAGGAAAAAACCATTCAAATAAAGCAAAAAGCCAGCACCAAATTCAAACAAAAAACGGCTGCCAAGCCTGACACGCACGATTAAAAAAAACCCAACACACAAGCCTGAGGATGGCAGATGAGATTCTGACAAAACGTCGCTATAATAAAAGCACAAATATTAAGACATGGGAAAATACCCGAAGAAACCTAAATACCACACACACACACACACACACACACACATTGTGTGTGTGTATGCACATAGGAAAATCATAGTGGTAGATTTGTGAATTTATTGCACTATGAATGATAAAAATGCAGAAAATGTATGTTAGTTAAATACGAGCAGGCTTTTTTTC
This sequence comes from Notechis scutatus, assembly GCF_049901735.1. Lineage (NCBI taxonomy): Eukaryota > Metazoa > Chordata > Lepidosauria > Squamata > Elapidae > Notechis > Notechis scutatus. The sequence continues at coordinate 69,204,466 of NC_142009.1, read as the reverse complement.
TTATTTACTTTGTATATCATTCTCTTCCACTGCAGTGACTACTTGAGTGAAGCTGGCATCCAGATAGCACCTGGTTTTGAAACCAAAGAGTAGGTGACAGTCATGGTCAGGGTAGCCTTTACATAGATTCATCTTGTGTGCCAGTGGCATCTATTCCTAGATCAGGAGGTTCGGCTCACTGTCGTTTTCGCCTTAGTCACTTCTATTGGATTACTACAGCATAATGTACAAGGGGAAGTTTTAGAATGCACAATTTTGAATGCTCCAAAGTTTGCCTATATAACATCACTACTGCATGAGCTACATTGACTTCCAGGTAGCAATCTGAAATGCTGGTTATCATCTTTAAAGCCATAAATGACACAGGGCCAGTTTACTTGGGGGGACTATCTGCCTCTAAGGAGTTTTGCCAATTTCACCAAATCCAAAGGAGTGAGCAAATTCCAGGTCCCCACAACCTCCAGAACCAAGGAGGCATGCATTCTTTGTCATAGTGTCTACTGTGTAAAACAGCCTCCTCCCTATGGTTTGGATGGCCTTCCAGAAGAGTGTTAAAACCTGACTTTCCCCCCAAGTGTTAGGCCCAGGGTGTGAGGGGGAACTCAAAATATGTGTCCTTTTTATGGAATTATTATGCAGTGCCATGGTTATTTATTTACTTTTCTTGTACTGTATGATTTAAGTTGCTTATGGTTTTACGTTGTTTTTGTACATACTGTTTGCTTCCCAAAGTTATGTATTTTACATGGACAGCTAAATAACTTTTCTAAAGAGATAAGTAGAATTAGCATCCAATCGACCTAAATAAATTTGTCAGCAGCATGATGAGTTAAATGTTCTTTGTTCCCATACAATGAGGTTTTCTGTTCCACCCTAAAATGTTCATTTAAAATTAGCATTTTGTTTACTAATGTGTACTCTACTGTTGCATGACCATGGTCAACTACCAAACGGATTACTGCAATGAGCTGTCTATAGGGCTCCCTTGAAAACTTTTACAAGTTTAATCTGGTTCAGAATGTAATGGTAGGAGTAATTAATGGTAAATGTGGGCATGCCCAAGTTATATCTCCACTTTGCAAGCTTCATTGGCTTCCAGTGTGCTTCTGGGTACAAATCAGGGTGCTGGTTGTCACCTAAAAAACTCTTTATGGATTGAAGCTTGATTATCTGTTGGGTCAACTCACTTTGATTGCCATCTACCCCTCTGGAGAAAGTGAAACAGAATTGAACAAGGTTGAACAGAATTATTGAGCTTTAAATTTGTTAGCCACCCAGAGTCATTGTTGCAAGAAAGACAATGATATAAATTGATTAAAATTATTATTATTTTGTTTCTTCCTCCTGGGGAAGGACAATACCTGAGAAAATTGGGGAAACTATCTGCCTATTAAAATTCCCTGTTACTTACATGGTTGGATGGAACATTGTAAGGAATTCCTGCTGTTGTTTATCAGATAGAACATAAAACAAAATATCATAGGGCTGGAAGGGACTCAAAGATCTTCTAGTCCAACTCCCTCTGCAAGGCAAGAGATCTTATACCTTCCCAGTTGTCCAGTGTATTTTTGAAAACCTCCATTGATGTAGCACCTACAACTCCAGAAGCAAGCTGTTCTGTTAATTAATTGTTCTCACTGTCAGAAAATTTATCCTTACTTCTAAGTTGGATCTCTATTTAACAAGCTTCTACTCATTACTTCTTGCCTGTCCTCTGGTGCTTTGGAGAATAAGCCAACCCCCTCTTCTCTGTGACAGACCCTCAAGTAGTAGAAGACAGTTATCATATTCCTCTCTAATCCTTCTTTTTGATAGGCTAGACATACGTAGCTCTCTCAAACATTCATCATACGATTTAGCCTCTAGATCCTTTATCATCTTTGTTGATCTTCTGTGCACACTTTCTGGGGTCTCAGCATCTTTTTTTTGTATCATAGTGACCAGAACTGTAAAGAGTATTCTGAGTGTGAGCTCACTAGTGCAGTATAAAGCAGTACTACCATCTTTTTAAAATCTTGATGCTATTCCTCTTTTTGATGCAATCCAGGAGTACATCAGCAGATGAAATGAAAGAGGCTTCTCTCCCAGGTGAAGTCTGGAATAACAATGCTTTCCTCTTAGTAGCTGCTCAGCAGCAGCAAACCTTTCTTTCCACCCAGTATAAATGCTTGCCATATAATGTTTATAGCTATTTTGTTTCTATAATATTGGACAAAGAACCAATTGCATTCCTATGATAGTGAGATAAGATCAATAAGAAACATTATCTCATGCATGAAATCCTCTATGTACCATATTTGCACTCTGTTAATTCATATTCATGTAGTTGCTCAAGCATATTTATAACAATCTTAATTGCTATTTTTCTCCTACTGACATTTTTTGGATGCAAATGAGTGTTATGTGTCTACCGTATGCACATATGGGAATAAAATACCAGCATTTTACTAATAAAAATGTGCAGTCCAGTGAAAACCTAAAGGTTTTCCTTTTGTTAAAAGAAATATAAGACAAAAATTCATTCTGCCTTACTATTCCCATTTAGCTGGGAACAGTTCCATTGACCCAGAAGGGTCTTACTTGTGTTTGGTGTGATTTAGCCTTGCTGATTTCAATAAGACCATTGGTACTTGCTGTTTTAGAGCAGTTTAGGCACATGATGTAGTAGGCATTGTGACACAAGAATAAAGAAAGACCTCAATGCAGAATTAGATATATATGTAGTTAATGAATTATTAAAATATAATTGTGTACAATTTCTGACAACTTTACACAGCTTTAAGAGGTAAAGATAGCTGACAATGCGCATGTGAACTACTAATCTGCCTAATTCCTCAAATATGACTTGATTGAAATTAATTCCAGTCAAATTTATAAATGAACTGAAATGTTCTCATGAGCATTGGTAATTTTTTAAACAAAGAATAATATAATACATCTTTGTTCTTTCCAGTGATTGCAACACTAACAATAACTGAGCAAAAATAGATTTCTCCTTCATGAAGGGCATGCTAGATTCCCCTTTGGAAGGCATAATCTGGCTGAAGATTTGACACAAAAAGACAATAATTAAATCTTTTTCGTAATTCAAGACTGGTAGCCATTACAAAAGGGTTCACAGTCTCTGACTGTTATGCCTCACCTCTCACTTTATGTCTTTTCTGGATTCTGTTTTCCCATATTTTCTTTTCTGTAAATAGGGTTTTCTCACATCTGTAAGTAGCATTTACCTGTTTATATTCTCTGCATTCTTGTTTTGGGAATTTTTAACTATGAATGAAATCCCAACAGAGTATAATAATTAATTTTGACTAACATTTTATGCACGTGGAAGATCTGAACATCATTATTTTTTCAATGAAGTTGAAACATGATCCTGTGTGTAGTAACCCAAGATAAGGGACTAAGACAGGTACATGGTCTCTGCCAACCCTGGCCTGCTCTTCTGTTTCTGTTGACCACTTTCCTGGCAAAAAATAATATTTCTGAAGGAAATGCCTATTTTATATGTTTTCATAAATTGTTTGGATTAGTTTGGGTGTGTTCCTTGTATAATTGTTTTATAATCCATTTGTTAAGAGCATTTTGTCATGTACTAAGCAAATCAAACCTATTAAAGTGGAAACATTTCCATTCCTTTAATTTACCCCTACTGAGACATTTATACCACTTGGGATGTTTATATGGTGATTAACAGTGCTATAACAAAGAATCTTAATTTGAAACTTGGCAAAACTGCCTTTTATAATGCCTTTATATGAGTCTCTTATGTTACTATTTAAATCAATCCATACATTTATCCTTCCCACTTGGAGTAATTTTGTGTGAATGCTACCTTCAGAGGAGTAAGTATGAATGCCGATAGAATTAAAAGAGAAATAAGATTTTTCTGACATTTTGATTTCCAATGAAGACTTTTATCTATGGATATATAGTTATCCACTTCCTATAATCACAAGCAGTGTTAATTTTTATAAACTATTAATTTTTTACTTTAAAAGTCAGTTCTTCAAGATTGAAGAATCTAGGCTAAAATATAGACTCTATCCTATGAAGAATGCATTTTATCATAAATTATACTCCTTATTGATCATTGTTTCTTATCTTTTCTGGCATTTCAATTCCACTTGGTTTTCTGGTTTTTTTCCCCAATAGTAGTTAGCAAGAACTTTTAATCCAAAACACACATTGAGCACAGACAGACTTACGTACAAAAGGCTATGTATACAAAGTATAAATTAACTTTGCACCTAAATATTAACATGACGTTAGCTTTTAATTAGTATCATGCTGTATTTGCTACCTATATTTTTCAGAGAACTCTAGTTTATTGAAGTCCTTGCCCTTAAATACAGAGTACAAAATGAGTTCCTGTGAATGGAAGATTACACATAATCCCACCTTTATTATTGTTTATAAATAACTCAACATAGTGAACATACCCAATACTTCTTCCATCTCCTATTTTCCTCATAGAAACCCTGTGAGATGAATTGGGCTGATAGACAGCCTAGGGTCACCCAGCTGGCTTTCATGGCTAAGACAGGACTAGAACTAACCACTCCTGGTTTTTAGCCTGGTACTTTAACAAACTGGCTGTTTGTTAAGGTTACTATTAATGTGTACAGGTATAGTGGAGCTGTTCGTGCTTTGAAAATGATTTAAAGATCATTTACGCAGTACAACTGAATTTTACATGGATTTGAGATTTCTTTGACATTATGCTTATTCAGCTTGGATTGTTTTAGATATATTTCTGTGAATATCTTCTAGTCCGGTACTACTCTTCTTGGTTCTGCTATGTTATTCACCTTTCTTTTAAATCTTGGCTATACAAGCAGCAGAGAAGAGAATCAGTGGCTGAAAGGTTCTTTCCCTTCTGAATTTCACATATCATGAATTTCATGAATGTACTTTGCCAGATCTCTCAAAATCTCATATTGGCCAGGAGATGAAGACTAAGGGAGAGGACCTCTTCAGCTTTAATGAAGCCAACCCAGGCCAAGTCATGAAAAAGAAATGAAAAGAGATGTTGAAAAGGTCAGCTGGAGGGCAGTGTGGCTTTCTAATTTAGAAGTAGATCCAGGAAAGAAAGAAAAAACTTTCCAAGAAAATGGTTGTTGGAGGGTGAGCGAGGGTATATTTATTTTCTTAACTAGTCAAACTTAAGTTATAATGTTTCATTGTGTCTACTTACTTCCAGCATAAACACAGCTCTTATAAAGACAAATCTGAATCCCAACAATATGAAAAGTAGAACTGTAAATACAGCCACCTGCTTTTTGTGTTGTATTTGTGATGATTGCATTGATTTTATGTTAGTCTTCCTCAGATTTTCTTTCCCTACTTTGAAACTTGTTATTCACAGATTATTTTCATTAATTATTACCTCAAGTAATTTATACACTGTTGCACTATTAATTTACACCTTAGCTTTCAGAGCAAGAACCAGAAATGTTCATTCCCAGACATTTCATTCATTAAGTGATACTTCAATGAAGCGAACAGTATGTTCTTTAATTTAGCCTTAAACTGCTAATACACTAAATATTTTAACTTCTCAGAGTAAGACATGGGAGAGATTACTGCCATAGTTGCTATTCCTTAAAACATTTTCTGAATATTAAAATATCTGTGGTTTATATGTTTATACTACACATCACATTTACATAATAATGAATGCATTGGGTTACTGGGGTCATTCCTCACTGCAGGGACATGAGGCCTGTTTAGTACTCACAGAACCGGTAATAACACTGGTTGAATCCCACTCCTGCAGGTAGGACATTGCAGTAGATAATTTTATGTACTACACTTAGATCGGACCGAAGGCAGCGTAGTTCTAGGTTGTCTAGGTCTAAAATTTCAAGTCTGGTGGCATAAGGTATTCTGCTACGAGTAGAGGAATGGAGAACTCTTCTTGTGAAATATTTCTGGACTTTCTCGTCTATATTAATATCTGATATGTAATGCGGGTTCCAGACTGATGAGCTGTATTCAAGAATTGGTCTAGCAAATGTTTTGTATGTTCTAATTAGTAGTGCGATATTACCAGAGAAAAATCTACGCAGGATTAGGTTAACAACTCTTTTTTTTTTTATTAAAACAAGTTTTATTAATTTTTAAAACACACAAATTGTCATTATTCATTACATGTTTAAACCTTTTTTTCATTGTCAATTTAACAAGCCAGATAAATTATAATTCTGTTTTAAACCATTTCCATACAACATACCAAAACCTCTTATTCAATTTCTCTTTACTTCTCTTTACTCTTATTCAATATCATTATTATTATTTCATCTGTTTCTTTCTGACTTAGTTACCATTATTCTCAATCTATATTTCTACAATTTTTAACTAATTCTCCCCCAAAAGACATATACACACAACACACAAAACATAAAAAAATTCTTTTGGAAAGTAACTTGGACCCAGGTGTCTCTCTCTTCATGGACTTCAATTATATTCATGCTCATCTTACATATCATTACTTATTTTATTTACCATTCTAAGCCTTCTATATTAACTTCCCCACATATTTCACACTTCTTACTTCTATCTTAATTAATCATCTTAATTTGAATCATTATATTTATATCTTTTGTCCATTTTTTATCATCCCTTTGTCTCATTCCTTATAAAAAAAAAAAGAAAATAAGTTTCTCCTGAAATCATTAATCAGAGTATGATGCCTTTCTATCTCCCCTAAGTTAATCAAATTAATCTTTAAAATAATATCTAATACCCAATCCGATTTTGCTTGGTACATTCTATCTAACTAATACATCCAACATAATTAAGTACATAATTAGACAATAAATCCTAATATTAAAAAAGATACTATAATAAAAATTTTATAATAACATCAATACCATAGTCTTATTAAACTCTTTAATTAAAACAATATTCTAAACCTCCCCTATTATTAAGTTTTAAAGCCAATCATTTTTAAACATTTTAACATTTTAATCTCTTATCAACTCTTAAATCATTACAATACTACCATCTCATCTTATGTACCTTGCAAAATCTTTTTTTAAAAAAAAAAATTATACTTTATCCATTATCCAAAAAAATTTCTTTTTTTCATTTAATTTCAAAACATTGTAGCTTTTCTCCACCTTTTCCCTTTCTTTCTTCTCCCAACAAACCTTTCTACCCCCTTCTTCTAGCCTCTGCCTTGCCAGCTTCCCTTCTCTGTCGTATTCCTTTTCCCTTTGTTTACTATCATCATATTGGTTTTGCACCTTATTTTTCCCTTTCTTAAATGTTTTTTTAGATCTTAAGTCCTTAAATCCTTTAATTTTCTTCTTTTCTCTTCTTTTCTTTTCTTTCTCTCTTCCTTCTTTCTGGATCAAGTTCTGAGATTCATTAAAAATGGCTCCTTTCTTTCTTTCTTGTTCCTCTGCTGTCTTCATCTGTTGTAATGTTTGTTGATAATTAATAAGCGCCATTTCTAAGAAAAGGAAAGCTTCTTCCACACCATCTTTACCATTTTTTTTGCTTGTTCATATTCTTTTCTTAGTTCCTCAACAGAAAGAGCCATTATAAATCTTTTCTTTTCTTTTCCCCTTCTTTCTTCTTACAACAACCAGAATATTCAAAAGAAAATAAAAAAATAAAACAGTCCCAAAGTTATCAGTCAGTCCAAACCAAGGCAGAGTTCTCACTTTCTCCTTCTGGGGTAATATCAATCCAAGAGAAAGAAAGTCCAAATCTGTTTAAAATCTTATTGCAATATATTCTAGTCTTCAAATCCTTAAGGCATCTGCTCCAACAAAGTCTTAGCATACAAATGTTTTCTTTTAATCCTCTCTCTTCCCACTCATCGCTTAAAACCAATTTTCACCTAAAAGAAATAGGTTTCTTAATATCCAGTTATTTATTCCGTAGGAAAAGAGGGAAAGCTATCCTTTCAGCACCTTCAAACAGCCGCTTTTTCCTCTTCTGGCAGGTATTATTCAGAAAGTCATACTTTTCAGGAATTTTATTAGATATGTCTTAGAGTCCTAGGAGCCAAGAAAAACTTTCTCCTCTCAATCACTTTCTCCACTTCCTCCTGCGCATTCTTACCCGGCTGCCAGCTTCTTTGTGGCGGCCATTACAGACCGCCGCTGCACCGTCCTGGGAAAGGGAGTTCTGCCGGCCAGGGAGGGAGTCTGCAGCACCCCCAAACCCTTCTCCGGATCCCCTACCTTCAGCTGCCCCTGCAGGGCAGCCTAGCTCCGTACCCGGCTGGGTCGGAGCCCCAAAAACGGCTAGCGCGGCAGGGATCGCGCAACCGCAAATCCCTGCCGCCGCTGAGCCGACAAACCGGAAGTCTCCGGTTAACAACAAAGAGTTGTTAGGCATTAAGAGGGTTAACAACTCTTAATGCCTTTTTGACTATACAGTTACAGTGAGCTCTAGCACTTAGATCATTAGAGATGAGTACTCCAAGGTCCTTGACATAGTGGGGGTCATCAACAAGGTCTTGACTATCCAGCTTGTATTTTATTTTCTGATTTATTTTGCCAATATGTAAGACAGAGCATTTGTTTGTTGAGATTTGAAGTTGCCACTTGTTTGACCATTCTGACCCGTAGTCGAGGTCTTTTTGAAGGGTAGCAGTATTGTCAGTGTTGAATAGCTTTACATCATCAGCGAAGAGAATGCAGTTGCTCTTGATATGATCACAGAGGTCATTTATGTAGAGTATAAAGAGAGTTGGTCCTAGAACGCTGCCTTGGGGGACAGTATTGTTGACAGGTACAGGGTTTGATAAGTTCTTGAAGAAATGGACAGGATTCTTTTCTCTGTTAATTTAGACACCACTTTAATGATTTTTTAAGGTAGCCAGTGAGGTAATCTGTGGTTAAATCCATACTGGACTGCCAACCTTGTTGACAGAGGGAATTGTGCCTTCAGCCTTGAAGGAGGCAGTGGAGGGTTCCCTTCTCAAGAGACTAACCTTGGGCCCAGGGATTTTGGACAGGTATCATTATGCCTCCAACCTTCCCTTTTTTGGAAAGTTTGTTAAGAAAAATGGTCAGACTGCAGTAACAGAGAACTTTAGACCCATTTCAGTTAAGTTACTGGCTAAGATTCAGTCTTAAGATAGCCTTGCTCACACTTGTGGACCTATGGCAGAGCTAGGATAAAGAAGGTATGTTTATCCAGTGTTTCTTAATCTTCACTGGTGGATGTCCATGCCTTCATGATGTCCTTTCTTTCCTGTGACATTTGATGTAATCTTATGTCCTAGAGACATGATGACCCACTCTGGTCCAGTTATCTCTGTTTTATTTATCACATTTCCCAAGATTAGTATTAACTGGTTAACAAAAAAGATTTATTCAGAAATTTTGGGGTATTGAGGAAACAAATTCTCTTTTTGGAATTTGAACTACTTTGGGCGGGGAAGAGGGTTTTTTTTTGTAATAATGAGGTTCATCTTTTTAGCTTTGCCTTTGTCTTCACTGTAGCTAAAGACATAATAGGATTTCATCCTTGGGAAGTGAAAAGATGATTACTCTATAGCCATGTAAGTTCTTAATTAAGAATTAATTATATTTTTATCCCAGCTTTTTTCCTGAAGAACTTGGGATAACTTATACAGTTCCCCTCATTTTAGTCTCACAATAACTGATGACAAATAGGCTGTGATCTAGAGACCAATTCAAGGTTACCCAATGAGCTTCATGGTTCAATAGTTTTGAATGAGGCTTTTGTTAGTATTGATCCATGACTAATTGTGTTGTTAAGCACTAGGAAGCAAGAAGGGAAGGTATGACTTCATCTGCATATTATCTATAGTAAGGAAAGGCTTATTGTTAACTTATTTGTCTTACTGTTCAAACGAACAATATATATGGACAAGCAGGTAGCTTTAATTCATCTTCAGATAGCATATAGATATTCCTCTCAGATATATAATTAAGTAGAAATCCAGGTCTTCTTTGTCTCATACTCTGTATAAGTGCTGTGTGTGTCTATATGGAGACCAAGTTTACATGTTTTGTAATCTTCATTTGGAGGAAAGGCAGAATACAAATGCAGCATTCTCATCACAGAGACTGGCAGTGATGTCACTGGCTGCACTAGGATAGCAGTCCTTGCGGACATTTTCCATTCAGGTGACCTAGGTAGGATGTGTGTCTTTATACACACACAATCATTTTTTCTACATGGTGAAATTTGTTCCTTTGTGTATGATCATAAACCCTCTGAAAAATGATTAAGTAGTTTCTGCCAAAAGTACTTTCCTACTGTAACTGTAATATAAGGGACGTATATCACATGGGAAAAATAAGTAAATCTGAACTATCAGAAAATGTTAGCAAAGGCATAATTTCTAACACTCTTCAATCAATCATTTAGTTATTGATTATATTTATTTTGTGTTCACTGGAGAGCTTGCTATCTTTCAGAACTAATTGGATACAAAGACAGAGTGCATTTCTGAGACTATAAGTACATAATTGAACTCTACAACAGTCCTTAAAAATCTATGTACCAGAATAATACACTTGTTAAGACTTGTCAGTGGTGAGATGTAATTAGGTAGAAGTAATGAGTCCTCTGTTACTTACCTCTAAGTAAATATTTGTGGAATGGTTTCCCTGATGTCACTCTCTGGTTGTCAAGGACGGGCACACCCGATGCACCCATACATCTGTCTAAAAAAAAACAAACCCAGAGAGTTTAACATGATTTAAATAATAGGATTAGCATAATAATTAAGATTTGTAATTACTGTGTTTTACTGACGAATTAGAGAATATCCAGTCCACAAAACTGCCTCTGAGCTTGGCTGGTATTATGCTGTAAACTAAGAAATACAAAAAGTGCAGCAAGAAAAGGCAGACATTTTTTTCCCCCCTCAGTGATTCCACTACCACAAAAAAATTGTTATTGAAACATGAATCTTTACTATGGGCACTGTGCATCACAGATAAAAGGTCTGAGACTCTAGAGGAGTTCAGCTCTGGCCTTGAAGAAGAAAGAAGTAAGAAAGGGGAAACGGTTGCTCACACACAGAAAGTGGGAAGCATGAGAAAAAGATTGTGTGGCTTAAGTATCGTATCCTTAATTAGGGACAGTGAAAGTTTTCAAACCCCATTAATGTATCTTACAACAATAATCCAACATTCTTAGGATATTTCAGTGTCTGTTTCTTGACCTGACCTATCTCAAAACTCTTTGATGCCAACTAAGGGTGGGATGTTTGTTCCTACTGTGCATGTTTGCAGATGAGGCCCTTCCCCCTCAGTTGCTTTTTAATCACTGCGGGAGCTACATGTAAGAATGCTATGTTACTATTTAGAACTAAGATAGGGGTAGTTTTTATGTTCTTTCTTTTATTTTCTTAAATGTTGCTTTTCCCCCCCCTCATTATCTTGTTTAAAATTCTACTGACAAAACAGTTGGTGAGAATGTTGTAGATATGGGTTCCATTCTCAAATCATTTCTGTGATCTCCAAGACTTATTTTTGTAAACACTTTAAGTGTAGCCATTGCTCTTCGCCCAATATGTTTTAGAAAGACATATAAAATGATGAATTCATTCTGAAAATCTCATTAAGAAATCATGAGACTATCGGTCTTCATATCTCATGGCTGTTTTGGAAGAGGTCACTGTTAGCTAGGAGACTGCCTGATTCCCCATTGGGTCTCTTGCTTTCAGAATTAATTGCTCCAAATTTTCGATACCACCTTATCAGACTCCTCAGCAATCACCAAGAGAGGGTTTTCCTGCCTATACCTGGATGCTCACTATATACAAGAAATTGAAAGGAAACTGACATTGTAAGAAGCATTGTTAGGGGAAGAAATGTTTTAACACTTTCATTGGCAACACCAACAGCAATATTAGCTTCCTGTTCTACTCAGCCTTGTGATATGTGAAAAGACTAGTGGGATGCCAACACCATCCCAGTACTCATTTTACACATCACAAGGCTGAGTACATAGTGTCTTAGCCCATACCTATTGGTTTAGTCTTTTAGCATGCAACAAGTGATTTCTTTCTGTTACAATATTTGGAGACATGATATTCTTAGTTCTGAAATTCATATACTAGAACCATTCGCCTGACAATCATAGACAAGACAGAACTTTACCATCTTTCAGAGACATCTCAGACTCCAATTTCTCGTATATCTTATCCGCAATACAGTGGTAGTTAATACTGTTTTTTCTGCTCCTTGTGATGGCTTTGAAATCATTACCAACTGAATTGGAAATCAATTGACTGGGATAAATGTTGTAATACCATTCATCCTATCATTGCCCTGTGTATCCCAATATTATGCATCTTTCATTTCTTGTGCAGATTTTCCTCTTACCATTTGAAGATCTGTAGAAACAATATCTGCTGCAGCCAATGGGCTGACCATTTTTGTCTGTAGTTTTACAGAGAGCTCAGTTACATTAATTCAGCAACTCTAAATGTCCATACACATTTTGGCTTCTGATACTTCACCATTTGAAGCAACATCTTCTGGTTCCAAACATTATTAGTTGAGTTTGGAGGAACTTTCTTAGTCAGCCAGTCAATCTGGTTATGATGCCAGGATTTGGACTAGTCTTTAAGACTCACAAGTGGAGAAACTGTTGCCCATAGCAACACCTTTCAAAAATACCATCACTAGTTGCCAAAAATGTTTTCTAGATTGTTTTTTTTTTCTAATGAGGGGATAGATGGGAAACAGACATCACCAAGCTTGCAGGAATAACCAACACTCAAGAAGATGGGCTTAAGATACAGAAAGATCTTGAGAAACTTGAATGTTGGGCACTATCTAACAAAATGAAGTTCAATGGTGAAAAAGTAAGGTTCTACATTTAGGCAAGAAAAACCAAATACACAGGTATAGTATCAGCTGTACCTGGCTCAATAGTAGTAACTGAGAGGGATCTTAGAGTCCTAATGTACAATCACTTAAATATGAGCCAGCAGTGTGCTGAAGCTGCCAAAAAATCCAATGCAGTCCTAGACTGCATTAACAGAGTGATAGAATCAAGATAATGTAAAATCTAATAATGTAATGTATATATCACTCTATAATGCCTTGGTAAGACTGCATTTGGAATACTGCATCCAGCATATTATAAAAAAGATCTTGAGACTCTGGAACATATAAAGAACAGTTGCTGGAATTGGGTAGGTCTAGTTTAATGAAAAGAAGGACTAGGGGTGGCATGATAGCAGTGTTCCAATATCTAAGGGGCTACCACAAAGAAGAGGGAGTTGCTCTGTTCTCCAAGGCACCTGAAGGCAGGAGAAGAAGCAATGGATGGAAACTAATCAAGGAGGGAAGCTACTTGAAATTAAGAAGAAATTTCCTGACAGAACAATTAATCAATGGAACAACTTCCCCAAAAAGTGAATGTTCCAACACTAGAAGTTATTAAGAAGAGATTGGACAACCATTTGTCTGAAAAAGTATAGGGTTTCCTCCCTGAGCAGCAGGTTGGACTAGAAATCCTCCAAGGTCCATTCCAACTCTGTTATTCTGCATTATGTATCTTATACATGTACTTCCAGTGATAACGCATGAAATCATTGGCAGAAATCTGCTTCTATGTTGGGTGTCATGGGATGCATGGGAAGTTTAGATAAACTTGATTGATATTCATTCAATATCTGTATTTGTTTCACCCAACATCTTACTATTTGGTTACCTAAAGCCAGGGGGGGGGGGGGGGGGGGGGGGGGGGGGGGGGGGGGGGGGGGGGAAAAGAAAGGAGAAGAAAAGAGAAGGAAAGGGGGAGGGGAAAGGGGGGGGGGGGGGGGGGGAGGGGGGGGGGGGGGTGAGAGGGAGGAGGATGGAGGAGGTAAAAGGGGGGGGGGGGGGGGGGTAAAAAAATTAAAAAAAAATTAAAAAAAGGGGGGGGGGGGGGCGAGGGGCCGGGGGGGGGGGGGGGTTTTTCCCCTGGTTCGTCCCTGGGGGGGGCGGGGGGACTAAAAGGATATGCTGGATCTCTGAAAAATAAGGAGGGACAAAATTCAATGCGATAAGGCATCACTCTTAATTGTTGCTCTCCTGTTCTATATTGGAATTAATTGAGTGTATCTGAAACAATATCAGGTAGAGGAGATTTTATTTCACACTGAATGAGAAAAGAAGCCTGAGCACTCTCTTTGTTTATAGGTTTTAGTTTGTTTATTGAAGACGTTAGACTTTGATGGCAGACAGTTATGAATCACAGGACTGTGCTAGAAAGTATATAACCATATATAAAAACTATAATTTTTAATTGACAATCTTGTCAATCCTAAGACTGATGGTATTATGTGTGCAAGACATAAAAAGGATGCCACCTTATATAAAAAACAGGCAGAATTATATTCTCAATATTATCTTTCTTGTAGTCAACTTTCCCACGCAACTTTCCCGGTAGGAGGAACTCCATCTGACAATTATAGAAGTGATCACTGATTTGTTATTGATTTGTCATCCATCACATCAATGTATATTTGATGGTTCACATGGTTTTTATAAACTTCCATGTTCCATTGTAGACCTTCCATTTGGTTCCCTTTTTTATACAATATTCTGGGACATGGGAATCTCTTACAATAGGTATGTGGTTATTGACCATAATCCTGAACAGTTACACCTTTGAGATCTTGATCTTCTTACACTTGAACTATTTTTATCCTTCCCTTCTTCTGGGACCATGTCTGGAAAGGATATGTGCCATGCTGAACGAAAGGATGGTTCACTGGCCAAGAACTTTTCATCTTCAGAAGTTGCATATAAAAGTAAGATGGAGAAATACAGTTCGTTTTAGATTTTGTTTATGTCTCAATGATGACCTCCATGTTTGATAGCCCCACTGGAGAGATTGATTAGCATCTATGGATTTTGATTATTCAAACTTACACATTGTAATCTGTCTCTGACAAAAGATGCATCATCACTTTATGCTACCATGGTCTTCTTGGAGTTAGAGAACAATGTCTGGCTTCCAGCCAATATAGACAGATTCTTCTGCTAATGAGCAGAATCCAGAACAGGTGGCTAATCATACTGATAATGATAAGATGCCAAAAGACCTTGTCAAAATGCCAAGTATGAAGACAAGGGTACAAGAAAAAATGAATGAAATATTTATGTGTGCCTTTGGAAAGAATTGCTAGCCAATTTCTAGAATTTTCTAGAATTATGGTGAGATCTACTTTAAACAATTGATTAACAATTGTTTTGCTTTGTTAGAAACATCTTTCCTTGAGTCTCCTGTAATCATATTCCTGGGATATCATGGCTTCTTTTATCTTGTATTTATCTGAGTTCTTTTGACATCTTTCACCCGACTTGGACAGTTATTCTATAATAATTATTCTATAGTTATTACAGCTTTGCTCCAGGTTTATACCTTGTACTCTTGCACAAGATGGGATTTCTCCTATGACTGATACAGCTTCAAATTGTGGCTTGGCTGATCCAAGATTATGGTTTAGGACTCCCTGCATTTGTGTCAGTTGTGCAGTTTTGAAACTGTGTTTTCTTATCCCCTTTGCAATGTCATCGGTACACACAGCCTCTTTATCCTGACACAAACAATAGTCCATTAACACTTGCCCAAGCACACTTTATCTGTATCTCAGCAAACTTTTGCGGCTGAGACAGCCCAAGGACAGTTTAAAGTGCTATGCTCTGGATGTGGTATTTTCCCTACTACACCAATTCAAGATATTGTGTGCAGAAAACCTAGGTTGTGCATTATAGTGGCAGCCTGAAACCACATGTTTATGTGCGTCCAATTGCTTATGCTAGTATCGTGTGGTACATGTGGAACCATGCTCTGACTACTGTAACCACATGGAATCAGCGTAGCACACAAGCCAATTAAAGCCCTTCAAAACATCCGAAGTAAGCCCAAAAGACTCAGCAGCTCCAGAAGAAGAAAAACCAGGAGTCAACTACAATACGTAGCGTAATGACTGCAGCAGCTACTATGTAAAGCAAGCAGGCAGACTTGCAGAACACATCCGTGAATTCCAACTAGCAGTCAGAAAACATGATGAAAACTCTTAACTCCAAGATTAACATCAGAACAATAATCAAGTAAACAAGATTCCAATCAGGGAACTGCCAAACAAGCCAACAATAAACAGACCAACCAAGACCACCCCCACCAACATTGACAGAGCAAGCCACTAGAATATAAACTGAGAATAAACCCCGCCCTTTATTAGCGCTGATGATGTTACCTAATTTGGGCAATGAAACATTTCCAAGAAAATGATCAATCTCAGAGAGCACCAAGGACCCCTCATTTCAACCCTAAGCTACAAACACTCTCCTTTATTGGAGAATACTATTCTCTTCAGTCTGGTCCTTGATCTCTTTGCGCACATTACAGTAACATTATAACCTCTGTGAGTGCGGAAGAATTTTTAAAAAAGCCCCTAGATTTGGACTAGCCAGAGGAAAATACTTGAATCAAAACATGAATCTGTTGCTATACAGAAATTTCTTCGCTAGAAGTTAGAGTTGTTAGTTGGCTTGCTCATTAATCTGGCATCCATAAAACTTAGTCTGTAAACTGATTTATGTGATTATTTGATGAGGCACCAGCAACTGTGTTCCTCACTGGTTAATCAGAAAACAATAATCTCATTTTTTTCAGTAGCTATAAGGAATTTAACACTTGTATAGGGAAGAAGATGAATAGAGTAAAAGTAATTAAGCTTTTCTTGATTGCTCACTTATGTACTTAAAAATAGGCTATCGCATAGAGATGTTTTCCTCCAGATACCAAATAATTTATTCTTCAGGTTTCTGGAGAGTTTGTTGTCATTGCATGATCTATTTGTCCTCATTGTAGTACCAAACCAAATATTTTGTAGAACAGTAGTTCATTTTTTTTAAGGTACCATACCATTTGAAATTGCAATTAGTATTAAACAAGTGTCAGGCACAAGAAATAGCAGGGGTATGAGTATAATCACTAGAAGCCTGTTGCATCTTAATAGGGAACAATACAAGCAAGGAAAATTCTTCAGGTTAAGAGAATCTCACCTATTTTCATGACCTGCCCAGTCATATTATTATGAAATGTTTTTGAAAGTTCTTGAATATGCATGAGATAATCATGAATATTTATCTTAATATTGCATGAGGAATTAACTCTAATATTCAAGTTGTAATGAACTCCATTAGGAGAGCAACAGGCAGAATTTATTAAACTCCTGAAGAATGACACTAGAAGAAGTGGTGGGACTGCATTGTCTTCTCTAATACTTATGGTTGCTATACAAACCTGTTGGATTTTCACTCTACCAATAGCAACCATAACATAAGTATTAGAGAAGACAATGCAGTCCTACCACACCTTCTAGTGTCATTCTTCACGACAGTTTAATAAATTCTGCCTGATGCTCTCCTGATGCAGTTTATTACAACTTGAATGTATACATACAGAGATACTCTTGTATGTATTTTTTGTAGAGTAGATTTGTTGAGATGAACTACAGGAAGCAATTATGTAAATTTGGGGCCATCAGGAATGTTTTGTTAGTCCCATATTGATGTGAATTGATGTGGGCTAGCTCATTAAAAGATGATACAAAATCATACTGTAATTTTTTTAGCACAATAATAAAAATACCAAGAAATAGAAAATATAGATGCTAGGCATATGCACTACTTACTAAGCATAATATGCCTAAAACTTATTATTTGTAAAATAATAATTGCAACCTTGACTAAATCATTTGCCAGGGTAGTCAGATAGGAAAGAGGAAAGGTTTTGCTATTAACTGGCTTCTCTTTACTTTTTTTCATTTCTTTTTTACTTTCTCTTTACTCTTTTTCATTTATGTAAAATTGATCAGGGGGCTGTGGATAACTTTCTTAAATAATAAGTTTTAGTAGAGAAGGTATCAGCGCAGCAGTGAAACATTTCCTGTTTGCATTTCCAATGTCATCCTTGGAAAAAACTAGTTATCAAAGAGATGAATGAATTCCCTCTTTTTTTGGATTTTGGACAGTTCCAGTAATGTTATATATCTATTTCTGTCTCACTTGAATATTCTCTATTTCATTGTTATTTGCAGCATAGTATGAGTATTTGACATGAACTTGGAATTAGATAAAATTTGTTTCTGTCATTTATAATTATCCATTTTCTCCTGTTAAAATCTCTCTAAAAATTTTGATGTCATCTAATTTTTAAAAGGGGAAATAATATTATATATCAATCTAATGCAATCTTGACCATTGGAAGGGTATATTGTTTAACAGATGGATACTGTAAAATCTCGAGTCAGAGGTGGTATTTGCCGGTTCTCCAAACTACTCAAAATTTCCTCTACTGGTTCTCCAGAACTGGTCAGAACCTGCTGAATACCACCTCTGCTATGAGGTGTGAATTCTGCTTCATAGATTAGCCTTATATGTGAACCAGATCACTCAGCACATCCCAGAAATCAAATGTTATTCAAAGGGCTCTTCATTTTGATAATCAAAATAAAGAATAGAATCAAAACAGAGTTGAAGTTCTTACTCCACTAATGATATGGCTTTGCAATTTTTCATGTAAAAGATGCATATCCAATGTTGCCAAATAAATGCCCACAAGTCATGATTTTGAGACATGGCATACAAAACTTTGCTAAGTTTCTCCAAAAAATATTTTTGTATTCATGCCATTTCATGAATTTATCTCGGGCTTTGATTTTTGAAAATTGATTTTGCAGTTTTTGAAAAAGTATCCTTTCCAATCCTAAATGCGATGCAACTATGTGCAACTGTAAGCTCTGTGCACATAGTTTTTTTTCTGTGATCTCATTACTTTAGTAGCATATACAGATCCCACTTGAAAAAGAAGTCATTAGTCATTGCTACTGGCAGAGATGAGGAATCCAATCTTTTTTGTACTTGAATTGCTTGGGCTCTTCTGTGATTCTAGCTGCCAAAGGAAGGCATCAGTGTTTGTTTGGGTATGCACTTAAAAACTTCAGATGCTATGTCCATTTCAGTGTCCGATTCTTTATTTGGCTAAGGACATAAAAGTCAGGGATGGGCTTCAAAAACTTTAGCAGTGGGTTCTCTGCCTGGTTGCTGGGTGGGCGTGGTCATGGTGGACGTGGCACCATGGCAGGGTTTTTGTGTTTTTTTGCCCTCCCTGGGCTCAGAAGGCTTTTTTTGAGCCTCCAGGAGGGCAAAAACGGGCTCCCCGGGCTCCGGAGGGTCTCTGGAAGCCGGGAACAAGCCCATTTCTGGCCTTCCCAAACTTCCAGGAAGCCCGTTTTTCACCCTCCCTGGGCCTGCATGCATGCCCTGCACTTACCTGCATCCAAAACAGGCCGCGTGGGAACTCCTGGGAGGGGCAGGACAGGGTGGGCCAGGAGTGGGATTTGGGGTGGATTTGGGGATCCAGGAGTGGGATTTGGGGGTTCTCCAAACTGTGTAGAATCTTAGCTAGAGGATCTCCTGAACCCCCAGCAGTCCACCCCTGAATACAGTTGATTGTAGAATTGTAAAGATTTGATACCAACATGCAGCCTCAATCAGTTTTTCTTAACTGTAGAAACATTCAAATATTATCATTTTGACTTAGTTCCATTTCTAGCAAGCCTTTTTAAAGATTTTTACTCTGCAGTTCGTGGTAAAGAAGGTTATTACAGAACAAGTTACTGCTTTTGCATAAGTATTTATTACTTGTATTAAAGAGGAAAGTGCTAAGAGACTGTACATTAATATCCTTCCTATTGTTATGAAGAGATTTCTGTGTGTTTTGTGATACAGAATTATGTAATATGTATGTCATATTATAACATAGCATATTTGCATGCCAAAAATAAATTCAACTAAGCATGTCTGTTGTTCAAGTGATTTGTTCAGAGAATAGAATAGAATAGAATAGAATAGAATAGAATAGAATAGAATAGAATAGAATAGAATAGAATAGAATACTTTATTTGCCAAGTATGATTGGACACACAAGGAATTTGTCTTGGTGTAAATACTCTCAGTATACATAAAGAAAAGGTACATTCATTAAGAAACAAGAATCATAACGTACAACACTTAATGATAGTTATAGGGTACAATCAACAATCAAATCATACTAGGAAGCAGTCAATATAAATCGTAAGGATACAAGCAACAAAGTTACAGTCCTACAATCACAAGTGGGAGGGGATGGGTGATAAGGAGTGGTGAGAAGATTAACAGTAATAGTAGTGTACACTTTGTAAATAGTTGAACAGTGTTGAGGGAATTATTTGTTTAGCAGAGTGATGGCTTTCAGGAAAAAACTGTTCTTGTGTCTAGTTATTCTGGTGTGCAGTGCTCTATAGCATCGTTTTGAGGGAAGGAGTTGAAACAGTTTATGTCCGGGATGTGAGGGGTCTGTAAATATTTTCACAGCCCTCTTTTTGACTCGTGCAGTATACAGGTCCTCAATTGAAGGCAGGTGGGTAATAATTGTTTTTTCTGAAGTCCTAATAATCCTCTGAAGTCTGTGTCCGTCCTGTTGGGTTGCAGAACCAAACCAGACAGTTATAGAGGTGCAGATGATAGACTCAATAATTCTTCTGTAGAACTGTATCAGCAACTCCTTGGGCAGTTTGAGCTTTCTGAGTTGGCACAGAAAGAACATTGTTTGTTGTGCTTTTTTGATGATGTTTTTGATGTTAGGTGTCCATTTTAGGTCATGTGATATAGTAGAACCTAGAAATTTGAAGGTCTCTACTGTTGATACTGTGTTGTCTAGTATTGTAAGAGGTGGTAGTATGGGAGGGTTTCTTCTAAAGTCTACCACCATTTCTACGGTTTTGAATGTGTTCAGTTCCAGATTGTTCCAGTTACACCACAAGGCAAGCTGTATAACCTCCTGTCTGTATGCAGATTCATCATTGTCTCGAATGAGACCAATCACTGTGGTGTCATCAGCAAACTACAGTTTTTTAACAGATGGATCGTTTGAGATGCAGTCATTGGTATATAGGGAGAAGAGAAGTAGAGATAGCACACAGCCTTGGGGGGGCCCTTTGCTGATTGTACAGGTATAGGATGTGATTCCGCCTAGCTTCACCTAGCTTCACCTGCTGCTTCCTGTCTGTTAGGAAGCTTATGATCCACTTACAAGTGTGTTCAGGTACTGCTAATTGGTTTAATTTACTTAGAAGAGTGTTTGGAATGATGGTATTGAATGCTGAACTGAAGTCTACAAAGAGGACCCTTGCATAGGTATTTGGAGATTCAAGGTGTTGTAGGATGTAATGCAGAGCCATGTTAACAGCATCATCTGTCGATCTATTTGATCTCTATGCAAACTGCATGGGATCTAACAGCGGATCTGTGGTGGTTTTCAGGTGGGACATCATAAGCCTTTCAAAGATTTTCATAAAATACAGATGTTAGAGCAACTGATCTGTAGTCATTCAGTTCCTTGATGGAGGGCTTCTTTGGCACTGAGATGATGGTAGAACATTTGAAGCAGGAAGGAACATAGCACATTTCTAATGATTTATTGAAGATTTGGGTGAAGATGGGGGCCAATTGGTCAGCACAGACTTTTAAGCAAGAAGGAGTTATCTTGTCTGGCCATGGTGCTTTTCCTGGAAAAGGTTGTTTTCAAAAGAGAGACACAAAGAAAGAGATTAAGAACTTTTTCTGTCGGCTCAACTAGAGGTTGTAGGATCACTGTGCTAAAGTAACAGTTACATTCTGCAAATTACAAAATATAGTTAAACTAGAAGGGTCTATTAAAATGCTAGGACATAATAATCCATTTACATTTAGTGGCAATTCTTATTTTAGGAATCCAATGAGAAGTATCAAATAACCATTAAGAATCTAAAAGGATCCCATAAAATCGAAGTAGTGTAATTTTATTAGGCACAATGGCTCACTGGTTAAAGATGCTGAGCTTGTCTGCAGCAAAGCTGACCATTCGTGTTTGAGACCTGAGGGCTGAACAATGGGGTGAGTTCCCATTACTTGCCCCAGCTCCTGCCCACCTAGCAGTTCGAAAACATGCAAATGCAAATAGATTAATAGGTATCACTTTGGTGAGAAGATAATAGTGTTCCGTGCACCTCAGCAAATGGTAATGCTGATCACATTATCATATGTGTTTTCTGACAACAGTGATATCTTGTGACAATGGTGGCTCCCTCAGAGGTGAGCATCGCCCCCAAGAATCAAACATGACTGGACAGGAGAATCCTTTGCCTTTAATTGTAATCAGTTTTAAGGGATATAAAAAAGACCTATCCTTATTTTTCTGGATAAATGTTAACCTTTATCAAAGCAAGTTGGGAAATCTTCAAAAAGAATTTTCAAGAAAATAAGAGATAAATAAGAATGTAATAAAGTATTATGTCTCATGTATCCTGATTATGTGTCAATACACACTGCATTTACAGCAAGCTGACAAAGTAAACCCTAGGTTAAAGATCCTGGGCTGCACAGGATGCCATAATCATGCCTGTAATAAACCAGTTTGGGGTCATGCTTGTGGCATACTCTTCGAGGTGTGCCAAAACTTTTTACTAATAACTGTCCGTACCATTTTCAAGGAATGTTACATCTGACCTGAATAAAATTAAGGCTTGAGAAAACGTGCTTCTTCTCTTATCTTATTGAAAAATCATTATGTATGGACCTTGATTAACCAAAGCCTGGGTGGGTGATGGAGGTCAATATTTATTGATTCCTTTAGTTGTGATCACAGGATATGGAAGGTTGCTTCTTGGAATGTAAGAGTAGTAAATGATAAAACACCCCAAATAAAAGGGAAAAATAAATGTGTGTTTCTGCATCTTAAAAGAATGTAGAGAGTAAAGAAGATGACCTTGATGGAAAGACAGAAGACCTGCAATGTTTACCTCCTTGTTGCCTTGGTAACAGAACTTCTCTGTCTCCATCAAGGGTATTTCTTTACTCTCTACAGAAAAAGTGCAATAGCTTTGAATGGAAGTGATATAATTTTATGGACAGAATTTGCAGGCTTCACATGAAGAAAATGAAGCTGTATTTTTTTTTATGGTAGCCATTCCAATAGATTTTGAACAGAATTCATAGTTAACATAATTTAAAATATAGACAAAACAAGGTACCCTGGGCTAAAAACAGCCACAATAAAACATAGCAGCTTCCCTCCTCTACATTAACCCCAGACCTGAGAACAAAGCCAGGTTTTATGGGATTTTCAGAACCCCAATGGAGTAGGCATCATCCTTATCTCAGGGGGAAAGATGCCATTCAGAGACAGGGGTTTTGACCGAGAAGGCAATGTTTAATAGAAGGAATGTACCAGGTAGCAGAAATAATGGGAGACAGTTGGTCCTTCAGATAACTGGAACCTATGCCATTAAGGGCCTTAAAAGTAACAACTAGCACCTTGAATTGCACACAGAAGCCAACTAGTAGCCAATGCAGTTCACATAGCTTTGACACATGGGCACATTAGGAAGTACCCATTACTGCTCGCACTGCTGCATTTTGAACCAGCTGTAGCTTCCAGATAGTCTTTAAGGATAGCTCCACCTACTACTCCACATTGCAGTAGTCCAGTCATGAAATGACCAGGAAATAAATGGAAGTCTGAAATGTAAGAACTAACATGTATAATCAAAAGTATAAAATAATATCTTCTAAGTTGTTGTAAGTATGACATTAGGGATTCATGGGTTGGTAACAGTTCCATGCAAAAAGTTATAATAGAAGAACCAGATAATTTTTGTGGGGGAAATGTGCCACATTCTGAATAAAGCCAATCTGGAAGGGTGGGGGGAATAATTCTGTTAAGTGGAATTAATGAATGAATGAATGGAAATGAGAGTATACAGGAAAAATTATTGTGACATTCAGAGATTTAAGAATGAATGAGAATGATGACTGTTTAGTGCATCTCTGCCGGAAGAGAATGTACAGGTCCTGTATGAAAAAGTATTAGAATATAAATTAATCTCTGGATAGAATGAATGGAATCAAAATGTGGAGATTGTTTAGAAGGGAATGAAAATAATTACAAAGAGCCATAGATGTGTGTGGAGCAAATACTAATAGGAAGAATGAAAAAGCATGCATGGAGAAATAACAAAGAGACTGTAGATGAGAAAAAATCTTTGCAAGATAATGATTCCTACCAAAGTGAGGATAAGAGGATAAGATACTGTGTTTTGAAGAAATAGTAAAGAATGGTTATAATTAAAGAAGCAAAATAGTTTGGTGGAAATAAAAACTTTTGAGTGTGAGTAAAGATAATTAAACAAGGATACTCCATCAGAGTGAATAGAACTAAAAAATGAAAGTGTTTTTATTATTCGAATTAAAGACTTGGATTTTAGAGATCTGTATAGGAATGATGTGTCAGTCAGATAGTAAAAATGAAACAAATGTTGCAGATATCAGGGTCCAAGAAAAAAAAATGATGAAAAGGATATAAAAATGGAGGGATGGGAAGGGTACAGGAGTTAATATAAGAAAGAAAAGTAAGATGACTGAGAAGAAAGGAAGATTAATAACATTGTAGTTCTATGGAGTTGATGACATTCTCAAAAAACAGAATGGGAAGTTTAAAGACCAAAAAGTCAATGTATGAAGCAGTAAAGCGAGGATGGTTTACAAGTATAAAAAAACAGCTGAGAAGTGTAATTAATAGTCTTGATGCAAACTAGATTTAGTAAGTTCTCCTCTTTTCTTACGTCCTGCCTTTAATTTCTTTGGCTTACTATTTCTTAAGTCCTTTCTGTGCTCTACATTATGTTGCTTAGGGAATAGTGTGATGAGTATCTGCTATATACAATATATCTGGGATATTATCCTTCAAGTAGTTAACTATGTCATGACAGGACAGTCTGTTTCCTAAGTTTCAGTCACTAATGCAAGAATGATTACTTTATATTCAAGATTCCCTTTAATGTTTTTGTTTTAGTTAAAAACCATTAGTTTAACAGTTACTGGACACCACGGGAATTTTTTTTAAAATATACCTTCCAATTTCCCTGAGGACATACTAAATGCAGCATATTTTCTCTTAAACATTTGTTTCTTTCATTTGACTAAAACAAAAATCGATTATGAGATTTGTGACTAACAAAAGATATATGGTTGGTTTAATATGACATCACACAAGTATATCACGGACACAGTTCTATGTCATGGTGCCTTTGGGAATTATATACCAATTCTACATGAAAGACATAATAGATGGTTAAGAGGAAAATGGAACTTTCTCCCTTGAAGAACTGACATAATATATTCCCATGTTCTGGTTTTATAGTTTCCTCATTAGTTTGTTTGCTTTGTAATTAATCCTTCATGTTTAGTTTAGGAGAAACGTTTAGATAAAATAATTTCTGCTTATAAATTATAAAATATATTTCATGTTAAGCACTTTTATGATAAAGTTACATAAGGACAATTATACACCCAGCCATTGGAAAATAAATGCAATGTGTTTACAGGGATCAGATTAACTAAAAACCTGATTTTGTGGTGTTAACATCCTCCATTTTTATTGCCTTGTCCTGTTCTACTGATTTGGTCTCGTGAAATGCCAAGCAAAGAAAGATAGAGAAGCACTTTTCTAATCAGTGAGATACTGACATAGTATCTGTAGATACTATAGATAGAATTAATTTTTTTCTTTAACCTAAGCTGTACAGGTAATGTTTCACACCTAAACATTAATCTATTAAGAATTGTTTTTCTATTTTAACTATAGATAGTCCTCAACTTACAACCAGTTACTTAGTGACCAAATTTATGACCAACTTGAAATAGGGGCAACTGCTTCAAAGTTCCAATGGTTGGCTCCCTCCACAGTCCCATCCCAAACTTTGGACATGCAACAACACAGCCACATATTTACAGCCATTTCAAGCATCCTTGAAATGGATTATTGACCACGTTTTACAATGTTTGCCAAAAATCAGCACTTACTTCCAATTTTCAGCAAAACTGTGCCCATAGAAAACCATTGATTTGTTTAATAAACACCACATCCACTTTATGACCACTGTGTTCTTCACTTAATGACTGCTGTAAAAATGTTCATAAAATTGAATTGGTTTTATTATCATTCCCACATACAGCTATAATAGATAGGTTCCGTTATGGTTGTATGTCAAGGATTACTTGTATATGATATCCAAATAATATCTTGTGAACAGAGCCTCTGAAATGTTGATTTCTCTCACATTTAGCAAAATGACTCTTGTTTAGCAGCAGAGCTCTAGTACTGTGCTAAGTTTCCCAAACTCAAATAATTTTGATTTAGAATGTGCTATTTCACATTCAGAATAAACTTTTTAGTTCACTTTGGATAGGTTTCAAGTTTGTAATAGCTCTGCTTCAAGATCAAAACATCTGTTTGGGAGAGGTGAAACGCACTGCAAAAGGTGAAAATAATTAATTAATGCAAAGCAGTTTTTTAAAATCTAGAAATAGGGCATTTTGCATTTACAGTGCCTTGAATTCAAAATGTATAGATATGCCTGTAAAGCACTGAGTATCCAATTGATGTGACATTTATAAAATCTTTCTTGTCTTAATAACTTAATAGGGCTTTTTATGGCATTCCCAATTAATCTTCCCTCTATAATAGTGCTTAATTCCTGCAAATAATTATGAAATAATGGATTGCAAACCCCATTCAAATAATTTTAGCCAAAAGGTCTTATTTCTTGTTCCTTCATTGTCTTATTTCTTGTTCTTTCATCTTGTTGTTACTCATTCTTCTCGCTTCATTATGTTTATCTTTTAATTAAAATGTCTTGTTAAGCATTTGTCCTACATACAGAACACAATTAATGTTCAAAACTAAGCATGTAAAAACAAAATGAAAAACCCAAAGTTAATGTAAATATCTGCTTAAGTTTTACAGTGGATTATAATTCCCATCATATGCTGTGACTTATTAATTTTGGCTTTAAGTGGTTAAAAATACCATAATGCACCATCAGGTGATGTTACTTTAGGGGGATCTGGAATTTAATCTATCTTTGCTTATTGTGAAATACTTAGAACGTTGTGTCAAGGATTAGGCAGAGAGGCATTTGACACTCAAATGACATAAATGACACATAACATAACAAATGTAAACAAAACTGAATCTCCTTACAAGATCTGTGGAGCATGTACAGAAACCATTGTACTGCCAATATGTTGCATTGAATTTTATTATTTTACTAGACAACGCATGACCCACTGGGTGATCCTTTCAGAGATATTTCCTTACCTAAGTAGAGAACAGAATGGCCATGAGTGGCCAAAAAAGCAGTGGGAGAGGGAGCAACTTCCCCGTTGACTTGCTTATGGGAAGCTGGCGGGCAGCATCATAAATCATAAATCACATGACTGCAGTTGACCATGGCAACACTGGAGTGGCGACAAGTTTGCTAATTCAACTGGTCTGAAGATCCTTGAAATTTCACTTAGGAACATCCAGTGAGGCAAGGCAAGCTAGCACCTGCATTTTTCTTGCTCTGTACAGATTGCAGGAGCATTTCAGCTCAAAAGGCAGCTGGAAATGTCATCCAGACTGCCAAAATTCTCTCTGGAAGAAAGATAAGCAGGCAATTCACCCTTAGCTGCCTGATTCTGCCTCTTTTGTTGGGTCTTTCATTATCAGGTAGGTTTTGCCAGATGTTAACCAACCTTCAGTTTCACCTCCTTGCAGTATGTCTAAAGAGATTCTCAGTCATCCAAGTCATGGTTGTCCAGTTGCCTCTTGAAAAAGCATCTTTGGGACTCCTTGCAGTATGTTGCTAAACTATTTGTCAGTGAGTGGGTAGAAACTAGCTAGATGTTGTAATCTAAAGCCATGGAATTCATCTTCACCCAGTGCTGATCAATTCTTGCTCATCCTTTTCTCCACCATTTCTGCTGTTATTACAAGTTATTTCAGCTTCCTTTTTTTTATTCTTACCTTCCTCCTTTATCCAAGCTGCCTTCTTGTTGTGTTTCTTCGGGTTGTCCCATAGCCATGCCCAGAACTGCGCTGTTTCTTCTTTGTCAAGTGTTGACTGCTTCACTGAAGTCTGTCTGTTGATGGATTGGTAGAAACTGTTCTGATTCAACTGAATTTGGAGAATAGTGTCTATAGTGTCAAGCTTTAGTGGAGGCAACTGTATTACGTTGTGTTTGTGCTGTTCTAGATGCTCACTTCTTTTTTACTTAGAGGGCTTATTCTTTCTGAGGAGATGGTGCCAGGTTTGGGAATGCAGGTAATCAACAATTAACAAAACAATCACAATCTGTCTCCCTGTCTCTCTAGGTGTGTATGTGTGTGTGTGTGTGTGTGTCACACACACATACAAACACACAAACATGTTTACCTCGACAGACTTAATTACTTCTAGCAAGGTTTCAATTTCTTTGCCATGGATAGAACTTTGTAGTTTTTCCAATTCTATGAATATTTTATTTTGTATAAATTTCACTAGTATATAGATGTTCTGTATTTACACAGAGAGATACACATTCAGACACAATGTTTATATTTATTCACTACATGACATAATTATCCTGAATTACCCTATGCTGGTTGTTTACTCTATTATGCCAGCCTCGAGGGCAAATATTACATTGTCATGGAATAGTCACATACCTACATAGTTTTTAGAAAAGCCATTGGATTGTTGCTCACCAGGAGATAATGAAATGCATTTTGTTATGCATGTATTTTAATGTTAGTTTTCATCCCTTTCTTTTTTGGAGGGTAGAATATGTACAGTAATGGAAAATATGGGAAGGAAGTGGAAAAAACAATGAAAATTTTTGCAATTGGAATAAAATACAAAAGATAGACTAAATAATATTCTGTGAGCAGGGGGAAAGCCTTATTCTTTACATTGGATTTCTTTTATACCCCCCCCTTGCAAAGTTTGTTTTTTAAGAGCCACAATGGTGCAATTGTTATAATGCAGTAATGGGGGCTAATTCTGCAGTTCGGCAGTTTGAATCTTACCTGCTCAGCCTTCTATCCTTCTGGGGTCAGTAAAATGAGGGCCCAGATTGTTGGGGGCAATAGAGTATGCGCTCTGTATACCGTTTAGAGAGGGCTATAAAGCACTGTGAAGCGGTATATAAGTCTAAGTGTTATTGCTATTAAATGCCTTGATAGTTCTGAATATTTGAGATTTCATATACTGATGTTACAGTCAAAGAAGTACATCTAAATGAAGGAAAAGAACTGAAAAGAAGATTTTTCAGCAAGGTGATAAATTTGTGCTTGATTAAGATGGCTGTATATGCATGGGCATGAGACTGGTCCAGAAGAGGAAACAAGTTTGCATAAAATTTGTGAATACTAAATGTTAGAAACATAGATGTACTATAATGATTGCTATTCCTGAGTGGACAAAATTAGAATAGAATATATAATCATCACAAGAAAACCTCTTAATAGATGGCAGACATTAGAGATAGCTGTTTGCTCTGTGTTAGGTGCTGTTGAGTGCCAATTTCAAAGGCCTGGTTTCTTTGGAAGGTTATGTTGGACTGGATTTAATTTAGAGAAGTCTTCAAATAGGGAACTGTTGGGTATGAAATACAATACATGCTCATTCTTGTTTGGACTATAACATTACAGTCAAACCTCAAGGAGCAAAAAAAAAATCCTGGTGTAAAAAGAAAAGGAATCCTCTTGTGTTTGTGCACACATTTCTAAACCTTAAACAATGTCAGGAAGGAAGCGATGTATGTCAGCCATTTTAGAAATGAGAGAATGCATGAAAACTCTGGGCAATAAAACAGAAGAAAAGCAATAAGAAAATGCAATAATAAATATAAGTCTTGTCCATCAGCAGCCTGAAATGCTTCTAGTCTACACACAAATTTATTACTTCAATAAGAATTGGATCGAAAAACTGGAATATTTAAATAACATCAGGATAATTGAAATGAATCAGTAGACAGGCAGTTCAGATTACTAGGACTATTCACTATATATTTTTCTTGCTGTTTTTTTCTATTTCCAATAAAGCAGCTCCAAACTTAGTGAGAATAAAGAAGGAGAAAGTAGTATAGGGTACTTATTTCATTTTAAATCACTGTATTATATCAAGCAGATAAACTTTAGGAAAGATAGACAGTAGGTCCAATCTATTCCTCATTTATGAAAAAGATAAGCTTCCTCCCCTTTGCATGGAAAGAGGGTGAGGAAAAATAAAACTCTGATTTGCCTATATTTAGATTTCTCATTTGAAAGTACAGTATTCATTGAAGTTGTTGTGCTGATACTTTAATCTTTCCCCACCATATTTGTTTTATTTTTCCCCATAAACCTGACTAATCAGAGTTCAAAACGTTGCTATAGAGTTATTAGACACCAGAACAATTAGACACAAGGACCATTTTCCCCCGAACGCCATCACTCTGCTAAACAAATAATTCCCTCAACACTGTTCAACTATTTACAAAGTCTGCACTACTATTACTATTAATCTTCTTATCACCATCCCCTCTCACTTGACTGTAACTTTGTCGTTTGTATCCTTATGATTTATATTGACTGTTTCCTAGTGTGATTTGATTGCTTATTGTACCCTGTGACTATTATTAAGTGTTGCACCTTATGATTCTTGACTCTTGATGAATGTATCTTTTCTTTTATATACACTGAGAACATTTGCACCAAGACAAATTACTTGTGTGTCCAATCACACTTGGCCAATAAAGAATTCTATTCTATCTATTCTATTCTATTCTATTCTATTCTATTCTATTCTATTCTATTCTATTCTATTCTGAGAGATTTCTTTCCTATAATTAAATTTGTCTAGGGTCCTGAAATCAGAAGAGTGACAATTGTCCAACTCTCTTGGAAACACAAAAATGATGTGCAGTAAGAACAGTCAGTTCAAGTTACAGGGAGCAATTGGTTGAATAATCAAGACCGTTATTATATGGGAAGAAGGATCAGGTGATCACAGGGCTGGGGATATTGATTAGGCACTGTCTCTTAATTTACTAAGAAGATTGTGCCTGTTCAGTTCCTTTCAACCAACTAACCAAAGACTGTAGTTCTAATTCAATCTGAATTGGCTCCCAACTCCAATGAAAATATAGCTGTGTCTATGATAGAAATAAACTTAATATGGTGATTGTAATATCTTTCAGGGTTTACAGATTAAACCCTTTCTTTGAATAAACATTTATTACAAATAAAAGGAGAAATTAAATCTACCCCAAATATGAACCAGCTAGAAATGTCAGACCAAAATTTGATCTTAACCAATCTTGATTGGTGTGGACTAGAGCTGGTTTGAAGATACTCCTAAACATAGTAACTTCGTTTCAGTGCTGCCGATTCCATTAACCAAGCAGAATGTGCCATACTGATCTAGATTTGAAAATCCACACTAGACACTTGAGCAGATTAAAATGGGCTTATTTTAAGAATTGCCAGTATTATCTATAAAGGAAGCCAACAATTCCTCATCTCTTTACCCATAAGAAGCTTACTCAGCTGTCCACCATCAAAAATTGTTCTGCCATTAAGCATTTTGGGAGTATTGTGTGTTCATATACATGCATATCCACATATAAAATATGCAGGGCATCATTGTGATATAGTTCTATTCCACAGTTGTTTAGATTTGCCACAAGCAGATGTATCTGACAGCATACAACCCAAATATTCTATCAGGCTGGAAGATCTGAGTCAGTGAACAATTAATTGATAATAAAAGATGTCTGGAGCAACTGTATTGATTGCTGAGTTCATCCACAAAGTTACTAGTCAGTCACTGACAAAGTAAACATCCAAGTCAGAGACTTCCGAAGGCATTTTTAGGAATAGCGTTATTATATAAGATGATCGTAAGAAAAGAAAATTGTGATGAGATATTAAACCAACCTCTTCCAAATGTTTGTACTATGTTACTTACATGTATCTTTAAAGTACCATTTTAGACTATATTTTCAGCAAATCATGTCCTTTATAAGAATTAACTAAATGTTTTTATTTTCCTTAATATAATAAAATGCAACTTGCTTTATTCTGAAGGAATATTGCTGTTATATTTAGATTGTAAATTGTGAAATTAAAAAATCCAATGAACTAAATTAATTAATTACAACCTGAAAAGTCAGAAAAGCAGTTATATGTTGGCTAGTGGTTTTGCTCATTGATGTAAAAATAATAATAAAGGCAGTTGTATGTCCACATATAAAATATGCAGGGCATCATTGTGATATAGTTCTATTCCACAGTTGTTTAGATTTGCCACAAGCAGACTGGTGCCATTTATTCATTTATTAAAACAAACACTCTATCATTAGTATATCTTATAGAAAAGCACAGAATTGGTAGAAAAATGGGTCTGAATATAAAATACAAAGTGTTCATAAATTGTGTAATTAGCAACATTTCCCTTTGGAAGCCAGATTTAGATAGGATAAGAGGGTATCAAATGACTGTAGCCTCTAGTAAAGTAGAAGGAATCGCCAAGATAAAGCTAGGGAAGAATGAATTAGCTTGGGTAGAGGTAGTATAGCTAAAAATAAAACCATTTGTTCTTTATGAAGGCAATTTGATTAATTTGTTACATTCCAACACCCAGGATGGATTTCCGTGTAATGCAAAGAGGGTCTAGGAACGAAGCACATCCATCATTGTGTAGTCTAGAGAGAGTACACTGCTTTTCTGATGATGGCTCCATATTCCCTGGAGACTTAAATGTAATCTGTTGTTGCCCTTTTGCTCTGACATTTGATGTTTTACTTTGAGGGAAGTGTGAGCAAATAAAAGGCTAGATATTGATTTCTGCACTGAAGTTAATAATTTCCACACATGTAATGCTTGGAATGGTGCTTACTGTTATACAGAATATGATATTACAATATTTCTTGATGAACAGACAATATCTAAGTCAGTGTGACAAACTTTTTGCATCTCTCAGTTCAGAGTTAAGTCAGGTCAGCAGCAAAATGAGTACAGTTGCTTTATTATGAACTTAACAGACTTTTGTTTGCATCACAGACTATCATGTACTGTAGTAGGACGCCTAATTATACCCATAGGAAGCTGCAAATGGATTAAATAAGCACAGCGTACTGAACAGATCTGCAAAACTTCCAAACTTTGTAATAAATACTTAGTTTAAACAGATCTGATAAACAGATAATCAGAGTTGGAAGGGACCTTGTAAGTCATCTAGTCCAACCCCCTGTCCAAGCATGCTGAGAAAGTGACTATCAATTTATCCATTAAAACTAACAATATGGCTTGTTGTATTAATATCTTGTCTTCTCTCCCTCCTTCCCTCCCTCCCCCCCCTCTCCAGATGGCCTGTGAACTGAAGGTCATTTTACATTAACTGGATATATACCTGTAAATGTATAACATGCACAAATTTGAAATAAAATTTTCAGAATTGGATTTATATGGACTTGACAAAGGGAAGCTAGATATTATATGGAAGTTTTGAATGTGCTTATAATTTCTCTGCCCCCCCCCCCTTTTTAGGCTAGTTTTCAATGAAGGATAAACAAACAGTATCAAATCCCCCCTCCTTTTTCCTTGATTTATGATTAATACTTTTAATGTATTTAAGTGAACTATTGTTCCTGCTTGGAAATTAAAACTTGGTCCTAGCTTGAGAGCACATAAAATCCCTTAGCTTAGTGTTAAGCTGCTATATATTTAATTTTGTGTTATTGTAATTGTTTCATTTTTGGCCATCTAGAGTCACTGATTGGATGGAGGGAGGGAGGGAGTGGGGAGTTTGGCTGCAATTGGTAGCACAGGCCTTCATTAAACTTCTTTCAGAAAAAGGTTTCATGTGAGGCATTCTTTTTCCCATCTGCGTAAGACGCTGTAGTGTAGTGTTATGATTTCTCACCCTTCTCCTTTCTTCGGTGGACTTAGATGACCCCACTTTTTCATTGAAAAACAAGTATTGTTAAAAAGCAGCAAACTTACCTACTAGGCAACTCAGCAACCAAGAACAGTCTTAATTGTTATGTTTGTAACTGGCCAGTCCTAATCCTTTTTTTAATGTGGATATGTCATGCTGTCTAAGTAAATACATCAGCACTCAAGTCAGTTATCGGCCTCTGAGCATCTGCATTAGTAAACCAGTTCTTTCTTGCCCTCATCTTGTTCTTCCTTTCCTTAGTCTCTACCAGTAGCAGCAAAACTGCTACTTTTCTG
The DNA here is from genome assembly GCF_049901735.1 of Notechis scutatus. Classification (NCBI taxonomy): domain Eukaryota; kingdom Metazoa; phylum Chordata; class Lepidosauria; order Squamata; family Elapidae; genus Notechis; species Notechis scutatus. The sequence goes on along the minus strand of NC_142009.1, from coordinate 69,170,353 downwards.
GAACTGCTTTTTAGAAACAACAGATGAACTAGTGGAACTGTAAAAATCAAGTTTATGAAATAGTATATTCCATGTAGATATACTTCTTAATAGATACAATTATTTAGCAAGTGTTTTAAAGTATGCAGTTTAATTGCTCCTACCTGGTTTCTTCTGCCAGTTGGAACAGCTAAGCAAAACAAAGTTAGAAACCCCATTCCTGCATTTGAGTTGTGACAGAGTAAGTTAGGGAACATGGGTTGCTTAATGCTAAACAAACCACAGTCTTTCCTGATTATTTAGTCACTGTCATGGACAGAAGAGCTGGCGCGACTGATCATTGTTTACTACCTCATTAAATGCACTTGAGAGATTATCATTATGTGCAAACTGGCCAACCAAGTACTTGAGAGATTAAAACCAACAACTTAAATGATACCTAAAGGACAAAAGGCAATTCAGAGTGGTGTCTGTGGCCTTGCTGTAATATATTTCCACAACTTCCCAGGCATTTAATAGACTTCATATGACATATTTAGAATCAAGGCTGCGGGTACTTAAAAGTTATTCAGTGCAAAAGCATATAAATACATCCTTGAAATAAAGGTTTAAGGTGGTGAAAGGACTTTTTAAAATAAGAATGTTATCTATAAAAAGGAGAAATACTGGGAAGCTTTTGTTCCATTTTTCCCAGGAAGTTATTAAATTTATTGAGACAAGACTACTCCAACTAACACTTCCCACAAGAATATAATTGCATCCAGGTATCATAAACAACTATAAAGAATTGTCTGGTTCTATAACAGTAGAATAATAGAGTAGACTTTAGGAATATGTTTTTAATGTAACACTTTTGTCATCATTTTAAAGATTTACATTTTATATGTACTGTAAATTTATATATTGCCGTACTTGTCATGGCAAGAACAGGGCAGTTTTCATTGGAGAGTGCATGATATAGACTCCACCACTATGAAGACGCACCTCTGGTCTTTCACCGCTTTAATCCCACTTTTAGTGAGGAGTTTGAGAAACCCCATTTGGAGGAACTCACAGGGTATGTTGATTACACAGATGCCAAACCATGAAGATTATACCAGCACTTTGAGTTTGACCAAGAAGTCTTCTTAATCAGTGCTATAGCCTCAGTATAGGTGTAGCTGAACCTATTTTTTTTTTATCAGAAGTTAGGCCACTGTGTTTTGTTCAGTCCCCGTGTAAAGCATGTTGCAATAGTGTAACTTCAAGATAACAGAATTATGAATCAATACTGAAATGTTCTATGCTTTTGCTTGCAACATTTCATCAAGCAACCTTTTTCAAACCTCCTATTAGCCTAACTTCACACACTTCTCTTACATAGTTCTTTTCTCTTTCTTGCATACAAATTCCACTACCTATTTCCTTGCATTCACTTCACACTGTTGAATGTTATCTTTGAGTATTTTTATATTTAGGATTTGTTCTTTTCCCTCTTTTCCTTCTGTTTTCTTTCTGAAACCTTCTATGTCTTCCCTATCCATTTCTTCTCCCCAAGTCTACTTTTAACAGTATAGGTAGTCCTCATTTAGCAACCACAGTTGGGACTGGCAAAAGCAATCACTATCTCAGTGGTTAAGCAAAGCGGTCATTAAGTGTAACTGTGACTGTGCTTACTTCAGTTTTACTTCAGTTTTCTTCAGCTTTATAGACCTGCGAAAGTTGTAAATGTGAGGACTAGTCTCAAAGCTACTTTTTTTTTATCACTGTTGTAATTGCAGACAACCACTAAACAGTCAACAAGTTGCTAAACTAGGACTATCTGTACCAAATAAGTGTTTCATCCAAATTCAGAACCTCACATCACTCCTTTGCACTCCTTATTTCCATAAACAAATCAATCATGCTTTTAAAATTATACTTTCCATATAAATATGCTTTAAATTTATTAGGTGAAATTAGCAAAAGAAAAGAATACCTATATACAACAACACTGAAAAGTTAGTATAGATTCCAAATACGCGTAATAATATTTTCAAAGAGGGAAAAGAGAAGGGAAAGTCCTGGATATTAAAAACAAAACAATTCTAAAAAGGTTAAGTATGTTCCTTGAAAGTCTTTTCCTTGATTAAAAAACAAAACAAAAAACCACCCAACCCTAATTCACATGCCATTGCTTTGAATGAGCTGTAGATTTTATAATTCATTTAGTTGACACCCATAATTGAACAATCCATAGCTTTTATAGATTCCAAATACTGGTGATATATACCTTTAACATAACAGTGTTTATAGATAGCATGATAATTCTATTGAAGAATCCCAAATACCAATAATAATAGGGGATAACCAAACTATATGTGTTACATCTCCAGCAGAAAGTAACCCTTGAAGGAGATCATTTTAAGTGTGTAATGGATATGTTAATTTTTTCTGAATGTATTAATGCAGATAGGTGTAATTTGGGGGAGGGGAAGCACTGTGCCTTGAAGAGGTGCATCTGGGACAGGCTCACCAGTGTGATGGGATATTTTAATATTCATTATCGTACTGTGCCCACAAAATTATTTTCATTCCTGGTGTATGTATTTAAGTGTGTGTGTGTGTGTCTCTCTGTGTGTGTGTGTGTTAACCCTAACCAGTCGGTGCTTCTGCAACCTTACAAATGAGTGTGTATCCATCTACATCTACAAACATACATTATACGTATACACAATGGAAGGACATTTTGATTCCCACCATGGACAATGGCAGAAATGGCTAAATTGACCATTTTGATAACCACATGGAGACCACTTCTGAACTTTGTACTTGAGGTGGAAAAAAATGAACTTTGATTTTGGGTTTTACCGATTAGACTGATATGTGTTTATAGCAATGGCTAGTTTATATTACTATGGAAAAACAAGGAGTTGTGGTTTGATGTTAATGCTTTATTTTACTGCAACAGAGAGAGTTGGAAGTCAACACTTTTCCCAACCCACCAGCCCTTCCTCACTTCTCATCACCTCCCTTTCCACTCACTGTCTTCCTATTCTCTTTTGCATTTTGTATCTTATTTTATAAACTAATAAAAATTTCTCGAAAAAATATATACACATTCAGACACTTACGCACACACATATTAACATTCTCTCTCCCTCTGTGTGTGTGTGTGTGTATACACACATACAATAGATAGAATGTATATATGTGTGTGTGTTTGTGTGTGTGTGTGTATGTATGTATGTATGTGTGTGTGTGTGTATATATATATATATGGGTATATAGGTATATAGATATATAGATATATATAGATATAGATATACATACATACATACATACATACATACATACATACATACATACATACATATACATATATTCTTTAGCAGACAACCAAGGCAGTCTGACTAATCTGTCAGATGTCATTACCATTTGAAGAGATGCTGTTTGGCATTTCAGGAGGAGGGGAATCTCATTAAGAAATAACGGTATAGTTTTTAAGTGAATTGCAGATTTCTCATGCTTAATTCCTATCCATTTTAGCAGAGCTTTCACAGAAGCAGCTCCCAGTGGATGCTCATGTTAGTAGCACTGAATTAATGCTTCTCTTCACCAACACATACACATAGGGACTATTTTACTTCTGAATTGTCTTTATGCTGACAACAGCAAAGTCTTCCTTCCTTTCTTTATTTCATTCATTCTTTTCTTGCTTTTCTTGCTTGCTTAATTTTTGACAGCTCACATTTCCACATAGGAATAAACCAATAGCATTCTGATTTACCCAGGTTCTTCATTGCCAAAGCAATTGTTATTCAGTACCATTTCCAGGTCTAATTACCATCACAGAGTGTACAAGAAAAAAGGTGGCAGGACATTAGAATTTTAAAACTGAGCCCATTTAGTTTACACGGAATGTGGCAGAAACATAAACGGCAGAAACCAATCTCATCTTCATTCATCAAAAATAAATCAGCAGAGATGAAGCCTGTGCCATTTTTGGAGGTCTTCTTCTTCCTTTGTGTTTTATGCTTTTTGGTGCAGTAGAATTTTTCCCTTGAAATTCTGCTTTTCCACAAGTCAGTTTCCTCTACCGAAGGCAGTAGCAGGAAAATATACAAAAAGGGAAGTTCTTTTTACCATCATCCTTTACCAACTTGTTCAACTGTACATGTAGTACACTAGAATTGTTAGGAACTGTGCTAATTAGCATTCCATTAGAAGGGTGAAATCCTGCTAAAACCTGGGGTCTGATTCTGAGTGCTAGTGAAACATCGCTCACTAATGCAGCCTTAATTCTTTTTATTTTGCAGAGACAGCAAGCTGACCATGTTGCTCCGAGAGTCCCTTGGGAACATGAACTGCCGTACCACCATGATAGCTCACATTTCAGCAGCTGCAGGAAACTATGCTGAAACCCTTTCTACTATCCAGATTGCATCCAGGGTTTTAAGAATGAAGAAAAAGAAAACTAAGGTAAGGGTACTCTTTGGTTGTCATTCATTGGAAAAAGCAAAGCAGCCCAAGATAGTAAATAAATGGAAGGCCACCTCTACAGAAATCAATATTCATGGTCTTTGAGTGCATGGCAGCACATTTAAGAGTGCGTGTGGAAAGGAGGGGGGAGTCATATGTTTTGTACTTAGTGAATTATGCAGTGCTTTTAACAGCCACATACATGGCAGAGAACTTCTGTTCTTTGCTTAGAATATTATTAGTACAGAGAGCTGCTTGAAATTCAGTTTTCTTTCTCATAATTCATATTAATAGCCTGTGGATTATAAATCAATTTTTGGAGATCAATGAACAGATTCCACAATTATTGCTACCCAACAGACTGTTCACAGAAAGAAACCTGTGCAAAACAATAGGTTGTTGTGTGTGACATCAATGTTAATTTCCCTGTAATTTTCTCCATTACTTTTTCAAATACAAGCTTGTCAGGGCATTTTAAGCCAATATTATCAGTTAGTGTGTGAATTAAGCTCAATTTCTGAACTGAACCCTGTGTAATCTTCTGAAGAAATAAAACATTTTCAAGATGAAGATATTTACTGAGAAGTTGTGGCTATAATGTTTATTGAGTGCAACATTAGTTCTCAGTGCTACTTTTAAAAAGTTGTTTTAGCAAATTAGAGCGGTGCTGAAGTGACAAAAGAAAAACACAGAAAGATATCATAGCCTGAATTTTCAAAGCTGTTTTCAATGGGGGCTCTGTGCTTGGTATTTTAAAAATATTTAAACAGATGTATTAACATTTGTTGTATGCTGCCCAGAGTCACTTTCCAATGGGCAGCTATTTGACTGATACATAAACGAATATATAAAATACCTTTTACATTGTTTTCCAGTGAAAATTGGGAAACCCATACTTTTATTTATATGCTATGGTTTACAGTTTCACAATAAGAAAGAAGATAACATGGCAGGTGAAGAACTTTTGGATATTGTTTCAGTTAATATTTTCTAGCATCTTTAGTGGAAATAACAACTTCCAAATATTTCCCGGGCCAGCAAATAGGGTTTCCGTTATTTATTTTAGATTTCCACCCCACCCTCCCCACAGAACTCTTCTAGCTCAGATACACTCTTAAGTTCTCCCTGCACATACTCTAGGTTTGATATCTTTTCACATATTTTTAATCTTGTTCAACTCTGGGGACTGTGAAGGCCATTCCAAAATGGTTATCTTTCTTTCCTGCAAGTATGTTATGGCTGATTTTGAAAAAGTTGGAGTCAGATCATTGTCCTGTTGAAACATCCAACTTCTTTTCAGATTCAATTTCTTCAGTGACTGAGAGACATCTAGAGTGTGTTGATATTTAATTGAATCCATTCTTTCTTTCACACACTGTATCATTTCCTATATCATTGGCTCCCACATAACCATAAACTGTAACAGACCATCCCCATGTAATTAGTAATGTGTTATTTCCTTCAAAATGCTCTGCTTTTTCTTCAAATGGGTCTTCTGTTATTGTACCCTAAACAGTTCAGGTTTGCTTTATTGATCCAACCATTTTGTTTCAAAACTTTTCAGGTTTATCAAGGTTTTCTTTTAAATTATTTAGCTCAGAATTGAATGGGGTTGGCTGGCATCTAAGTCAAGTAAGCAAATAAATGATTATTTTCATAATTATGGTTAGAGAAAAAAAATACCTTCTGGAAACTCTCCCATGCAGTTTATTGCTGTTTAAGAAATGCTATATTGTGGATCTGTGTACAAATCCAGACGCAGTGCCAGGTAAACTTTTCAAGAGGTAATTTGCACCTCAGACTGTTTTCAGATTTGACCAGTTTGAGGACAATTCTAGCAGAGATCTTTCTTGTCTTCCTGATCTTGCCTTAATTTCAACAGTTCCAACATTTCCTATCAGTGTTTCTGTTACAAGTGCTAGCTGGAAGCACTTAAGAGATTTTTTTTTTTTTTGTAAGAGTGAATTATCTTCATTTTCAAATGTTCTGGTACCTCTTGGGGATTATGTGGTTGTTGAAAGTGAGCAAAACAAAATCCATATCTTAAGAGTAGAAAGGTCAAGATATTTTTTTCTCCTAAGGAAGCATCTTCACCTGGCTAATTATAGGCATAACAAATCAATCAGTATTTTGAGTCTTATATGAGATCCAGTCAAAGCTCTCTATTGGAGAAGCAGATAGTGTGCAAGATTTGAAAGCATCACAGAACAACAAGATCAGCTGCTATCATCTTTCAGCATTATTAGAACTTTCCCAAGTTATGCACTTAAGCAACAGGGTCAAAAGTATGACTCATTAAGTCATCTAGTAAGTGTAATTTTGGTGTTTTTTTTTAACTAGGCTGCACAATGTTTGACTCTGTAATATCATTGTATTGAGGGATAGTGAGTGGCTGAAAAGATAACTTTAGATTGACTTCTGAGAATCATGTTGCTTCTCTGTGCATCTGATAATGCTAATGTTTGCAAATGTTATAATGAATGTGTAGAATTCACTAAAGAATTAGAATGCTTGAAATCAATTAGTATTCCTTTCACATCAAAATTATTTTTTACTCATGATGATGCTATCCTAAATAGCAGTAAAGTCTGTGTGTGTGTGTGTTTTCATGCATGTGCGTGCATGCGTGCGGGTGGACCTGCTTAAAATGCCCAAGCAATCTGTGCAGTTGTATGCTGTAAGGATTTGACCATTTTTTCCATGACATCAGACAGCATGAGTGTTGTGGAGATAGTCCCTAATACGCGTTGACAAATTACTGCACTTTTTCCCATTCAAGTACCCTCCACATGTGTTGGGTCCAGAACTGCCAAAATTCCCATTGAGCATTATAGTTGAATATTTTATAACTGAGAGCATCAGACTGGGAAAGACTTATCCTGAATGAGACACAATGGCATTCCAAATATTAGAAGACATCACTGCTTATTTGAGTGCATTGGTTCTGGAAAGCATTTTTTGGACTTCTAACTTTTCATCTCTCTCTTCTGATTTCTAGTACACATCAAGCTCTTCTGGAGGAGAAAGCTCTTGTGAAGAAGGGAGGATGAGGAGACCAACCCAACTTAGACCTTTCCATTCACGGAATGTTGTTGATCCAGACTTCCCGATTCTTCATTTGTCCAGTGACCCAGATTATTCTTCCAGCAGTGAACAGTCATGTGACACTGTCATTTATGTTGGCCCTAATGGAACAGCTCTTTCTGATAAGGAGTTGACTGACAACGAAGGCCCCCCTGATTTTGTCCCTATAGTTCCTGCTCTTCAGAAAACTAAAAATGAAGTCAAGTTGGAAGAAATGAACGAGACAGCCCCTGAAAGAGATTGCTTGAAGTGCAATACATTTGCAGAACTCCAAGAGAGGTTAGACTGCATTGATGGCAGTGAAGAGACAGACAGATTTCTTTTCGAAGAAGTACCAGTTCAGTTCAACTCAGACCCTGTGACTAAATGTCCTTTATCAGTCCAAGAGGCAGAGCATCGTAGTCCATCAGAGCCAAGCAGGGAAGATGACTTGGTGGTCTGCCAGGAACCTAATAACGATGCCAAGGAAAATTTAAACGCTGCAGTTAGCAAAATCCAGGGAGGCCAGTCCCCTGTTCACAGTAGGATGCTTAATGAGATTTCCACTCCTCAGATCCATTGGAATGCTATAGGCAGTCCTAGTAGTCAGTTTCACAGTTGTCAACAACCTCACTGCACAGACCTGCAAAGCAGTCGAGAAAGCCTTAATAGCTGTGGCTTCATTGAAAGCAAGCCACGGCCAATGGGATCACCACGGCTTGGAATTGCAAGCCTTTCAAAGGCCTCTGATTACAAACCACCAGCTTCTCCTTCTCAGAGATGCAAAGTTTATACTCAGAAAGGGGTATTGCCCAACCCGGCACCTCCACCATCATCGTTAAGCAAAGATTCGGGTATGGTATCCAGTGAATCTCTGATGCAGTCGGAGATCCGCACCCCTCCCATTGGAATGAGTCCTCAACTTTTGAAAAAGTCACTTTCTTCTGGCAACATTGATTACAGGGAGATGATTGACAATGTAGAGCAGCAACAAGAATCTCTTTCTCCAGAGTCAAAGCAGGAGATTTTGAGCACAACTATGGTCACAGTGCAGCAGCCATTAGAACTTAATGGGGAAGATGAGCTGGTATTTACCCTAGTTGAAGAGCTGACCATTAGTGGAGTTTTGGAAAATGGGCGACCAACAAGTATCATCAGTTTTAACAGTGACTGTTCTGTACAAGCATTGGCTTCCGGGTCTAGACCAGTTAGCATTATCAGCAGTATTAGTGAAGATCTTGAGTGCTACTCCAGCACAGCTCCTATTTCTGAAGTAAGCATTACCCAGTTCCTGCCTCTTCCAAAAATGAGACCGGTGGACAAAACCGAAGAAGTTGAAAGTAGACGTTCCTCTATCAGCTCATGGCTGAGTGAAATGAGTACTGGGAGTGATGGTGAACAGTCATGCCACAGTTTCACAGCACAGGCATGCTATGGCCATGGAGAAGCAATGGCAGAAGCTCCTCCTTCTGAACTTGCAAAAGCAATTCAGAATAATGGTGCAGTTTGCATCAATGACAAGCAAAATCGTTGTACTGAAAATATGTTTGTGTTGCCAGAAGGGGTTGACAGAAATATTAATAAATTGTCTCCCATCAGAAGCTGTAAAATATCAGCCATGGAAAAGACTACTGTCACAATATCAAACCCTACAAGTGTAAGCAGTTGCGAAGAATTCATTCCAATGAAGACTAACATTACAGTATTCCCATGTATTGCTGTTAATTCTTTTAAAGCCCAAGAAAGTAGTGAGACCATATCAGCAGCATCAGCAGCAGCCAGAACTCTGTATCCTCATGAGGGAAAAGAATCCAATGCAAGGAAAGACCTAAAATTCGATGATCCTTGGCTAAAGAGGGAGGATAGTATAAAAAATGAACACGGTCTCAAGGCTGAAACAGTACCTGGGCAAAATAAGAAACAAAATTCTGCTGACAGGTTCAGTAGCAGCAGCGGAGAGAATTCAAGTTCACCAGGAACTGAAAACCCAAGGAGGATTGTAGGTGAATGTGAAGTGGGTTCTGCAACCCACAGCCCCCTTCATTCTACAGAGAATTTGAAAAATGGTAGAGGATTCCAGAAGACCAACAAGCTGGAGGAATTGGATGTGATGTCCTATCATTACATTGAGGAGAGTGGTGGAATGAGCTCTTCCGTGTCATCCCAGACATCGAAAGCCAGCTTGGAAAGAAAGGTAGCTTCTCCCAAGCATGGTGTTCTGACCCGCCCCAAAGGAACACCACCATTACCTCCTGTGAGGAAATCTAGCCTTGACCAGAAGAATAGAGCCAGTCCACAGCACAGTGCTGGTAGCAGTAGTACCAGCAGTCCTTCCAACCACCCACCCTCTTTTTTGGCTAGCTTTCCTGATGAACTGAGTGGGAAACAAAAGGGTTCTAGTATGGAGAGTGGAAGCAATAGCAGTAGTAAATTATTTAGCGCAAAACTGGAACAGTTGGCTAGCAGAACCAATTCTCTTGGAAGGTCTAATGGAAGTCATTACGAATGCCTGTCCTTGGAAAGGGCAGAAAGCCTGTCCTCTGTCAGCTCCAAGATGAACACTGGGAAAGACACCACCATGCCCCGAGCCAGCAGAAGCCTCAACCGCAATGCAATGTCTTCCCCAACAAACTCGGGCTTTTCCCAGTCTGTAGGAGCTTCCCCAAAAGCCAGTCAATCAAAGATCTCTGCTGTGAGCAAGCTCCTTTCGGCAAGTCCAAAGGCTCGAAGTTTGGCTGCCTCCACTACCAAAACCCTTAGCTTTTCAACCAAGTCCCTTCCTCAGTCAGTGGGACAGAGTTCAAGTTTGCCTCCAAATGGAAAAAACATGTCGTGGTCAACTCAGTCTCTTAGCAGGAACCGAAGCTCTGGTCTTTCTTCTAAATTGCCCCTCAGAGCTGTTAATGGGAGGATTTCAGAACTGCTGCAAGGAAACGCTGGCACCCGAGGAATGCAGCTGTGCAGGAACTCGGACACAGATGAACGCAGCAGCACTCATGGGGACAAGAAGCCCCCTGTTTACCTGCTTCCTTCACCATACAGCAAGATCACACCTCCTAGGAAGCCTCATCGCTGCAGCAGTGGCCACGGAAGTGACAACAGCAGTGTCCTGAGTGGGGAGCTTCCTCCAGCCATGGGGAAAACAGCTCTGTTCTACCACAGTGGAGGAAGCAGTGGATATGAAAGCATGATCAGAGACAGTGAAGCCACAGGAAGTACTTCTTCCGCACAAGACTCTATGAGTGAGAACAGTAGCTCCATCAGCGGCAGGTGCCGAAGTCTTAAAACCCCCAAAAAACGTTCAAATACAGGTATGTCCCCAGCGGTTGTCTTGAGAAAAGCTCTCCAAATGGCAAGTTGAGCTTCCAAGTAAGTTAGACTTGTGCCACATGGCAAGGGTAGCATTCAGCAATGGGGGGAAATAGTAATTAATTGTGCCTAATGGTGGCAGTGCACAAAGTCAGAATATGAGTATATAGTTCCTGTATATAGAGAGTTCTATTATATAGAACTCTGATGCTGCATCCTGACACTTTGGAATTGAGGCAGCCAGGAAATGCAGTGTCTTTTCTTGAAATTAATTCATAAATTAATCAAGAGATTTTATATGGCCGCTTGCCTCACACTCTTGGTAGCATACAAAGATTTAAAAAAACCAACAATTAAAAACAATAACCCATGATGCCCTGAGGTAAATCATACATTTCAGTCCTAAAACCCCATCCATAACAGTCTTGCCTAACTGGCCTTAATGCTTAGGAAACAGGCAGGTCTTCAGTGCTTACGAATTGTGTGGGGGAGGGGGTATATATATTTAGAGAGAGAGAACAAAAAGAAATATTAACATATATACTAATAACAACAATGACAGTGGAACATAATAGTTTTGACGAGATTTCTCTTTATATTAGCTTATTTGGAGCTTACAAAATGCTAATAGGCCACCCAGATTTTGAACCACCCAGATCAGGACCACCCAGGTCTTTGGGTGGATGCATTTCAACAAGGCAAGGGTCTCTTCTGAGGGGGAAAATGGAATTTCCTACTTGGAAGAGACTCACTGTGGTAAATTGAGGAAGACCAAAACATTGTCTACTAAAACAACTGTTGCCAACCTTGTGCCTTTCAGGTATGCTGAGACAACAGTTCTGATCATTTCTAATCATAGGGCTGACTAGGAATTGTGGGATTGTTATTGTAACCTATTTCAAGTTCAAGAATCTTTCAAAGTATGCTAGACTTTCAGTAAATGAAATTCAAATGAAATGTCTTTCATAGTGACCAAAGAAAATAGGGTGGTTGTATTTGAACGATAACAAAATGAAAGATCTGTATACTTTTATGTTTAATGGCGACTTTTATTTGTGACTGACAGGTCAAACATGTTAATAAACTGTCAAGCTCTCAAGAAATATTCACCGGGGTCCTACAAAGATCTTTATTGCTAGTAGAGAAGTGCAACTGTATATTAAAAGCCTATCAAAGGGATGCTTCCATGCGACATATTCCTAGTGTAGTTAAAGGAGAGTTACTCTGAGTTTCTTCTGCTTCCTCTTCCCTGGAATCAAGAATCTCCTACAATGGCCCCTGGTTTTTTCCCTTAACTGTCTTGCCTCCTCTGATTTCCAAAGACATTCCATCACATAAACCCCATATATCCTTTTTGTTCATTGTACAATTTCTAAGAGCAGCCTAAGACTCAGTTTTCCCCTCACCATCTGCCCATACGTTATGATGATGATTCAGACTGGTCTTTCATTCTTAATAAAAGAAGGGCAAAGAAGAAGTAAATGTTTTTTAGGTTGGCTGTCGAGTGAAGAAATGTACCCAATTCTTTCGTCTCTAAATGACTTTAATTTTCTTCTTGGCAAGGTATTCCAGAAGTGGTTTGCCATTACCTTCTTTCTAGGATTGAGAGAAAGTGACTGGCCCAAGGTCACCCAACAGCCTTTGTGACCTAAGGCAGAACTAGAATTCATGGTTCCCTGGTTTTTAGCCTAATGCCTTAATCATTACACCAAACTGATTCATAAAACATTGAATTATTCCCAGAGAAATCAAATCACCTCCAGCAATGATCCATTGGTCAATTTCTGCCAGATTTGAATTCTGCTTGAATGAATTGATGAAACTACGTAAATCTTGATCTACCAAATCCTATTTCTAGGGGCAATACATCAATCAACAATGAGACTAACTTAAAAGTAAACTGCATATATAGAGACTCCACTCCAAATCAGGCCCTGGGGAGGGAGAAATTAATTCTTCCATTGGGGTTCAAATTCGAATCAAATGGAGGGAATTTGGCACATAAAATGTAATTCTGTATTTTACATTTGGCATATAAAATACAATTCTGCACATTGTTGACCAAGCACATGGCCAAAAGTATGGCCTTTTTAAAATGAAGAATTAGCATTATGCAATACATTGAAAAAGCCCATTTCTACTGTTACTGGTAGCTTCCTGCAGGCAAACAGTCCTAAACACAAAACAAGACCCCCTGTAGATTAATTTATAGAGGCTTCAGTCAGAGAAGAAATTTTATGCTTGTTCCTATATTCTGCCAACAGCATGTTGCAGGCAGCTAAAGGTTTTAGCTTCTCTGCAATCCCTAGAACTTCACATCAAAACAAATCTTTATTTCATAGTTCAGCATATTGGTTGAAATCCATAAATCCATAAACCCATACAGTATCGACTGTTCAGTTAATTCCCTTTCAAAGAAAGCAATGTCATCTATGTATATAAAAGCGAAATATCACTCATGCATCATCCCAAAATCTCCAGTACGTAAAGCCTACAAATTTGAAATTTGGCACGTATGTTCCTCTTGACTTCTGGGTGCTCACTAAGAAAGGATTTTTTGAAATGACCATTAAAGCATTAGTATTTCATATATTATGATTAACATGCTCTGATGCTAAGTTCTACTCCCCCTCTCCACCTGAAAAGAAATCTGTTCCAAATGCAAAACGCAAGCAGAGGAGAGGAGTTTCAGTTTTAGTTTCACAGCAGCCACCAGCTTTAGTACAGAACAGTTGAGCTAAGCTATGCCCAGCTGCCCAGGCTTGCTGTCTCTTTGCTCACACAGTTTCACTTTCCAAACAGCCCACAACTCTCTCACACACTGACAGGATGCTAGCCAGATGACTGATGGATGCTGGTAGGCAGAGGCAGAATGTTCCGTTTCTCCCCCCACACACCCAAAAAAAAACAACCTAAGCCCGACCACATAGTTTTGTAGCGAAGCACAGGTGTCAAACTAGTTCAGTATATGGAAGGGGAGTGAGAAATATGTCCTTTCCCCCTTCAGCAGGAGGAAAATTGACTATATTGACTCTCAGCTGTACCACCTTCCTCCAGAAAATGGTTTTCAAGCCACCTTTGATGAGAGAGACATAAAATGCATATACCCTATTGGCACCATTTGTAATTGCTTCCTAATAGGAAAAAGTGAGGTGAGGTGCATCATCCTGGGTAGTCTCTCATGCTGCAGTTGCATTTATGATCTGCAAGAAACTGCCATTCAACAAGGAAAGTTTACTACATCAGCAAATGAAGATGCATATTATAATGTAGAGTAATTGTACTCTTGTGGAAGGAGTCATGGAGGAGGGTAAAATTAATGCCACCAGTAGAACAGCTTACTAGTTTCCTATGATGCTAGAAGATAGCAATCTAGAATGTAAATAAATATGTTCCTGAACAAAAAGTAGGCTGGACAGAAAATGCAGTTCCGTATTTCTACCAATAATTCCACTGATAAAAGAAAAAAGGCTAGCCATCCCATGTTGATGCCACAATCCTTTGCTCTCCTTGTTCTCAGATTCTCAACCAAAACCAAGGCATTTGATATCAACCTATAGTGACACTGGATGTATATCTCTTGCTTGGCATAGACCAATTACATGGGTGTGCTTACGGAGTAAGTTTCTCTGTCAGCAAAATTTAGAAGAGCATAATAAGCATTTGTCAAGGGTGGTTTAGGTCTAGCAAATCTTGGCATAATGCAGGAATTTAGATGGCTTGACCCTTGAGGTCCCTTGCAGCAGACTCTCTGCGAATTGCTTGGCCTGTTACCCTGATAGAGTTTGCATCTATTGATCTTCAGCATAATGTGTAAAGTTCATCTTGACTGAATTGTGCAAAGAAAGCAGTGTGCAGTGGGCGAGCAAGATTAAACCTGAATCTTGAGTTAGAAGGTAGCTGTTTGGACCAGTCCTTTGAATTCTCTGTACTGTTTCTAATTTACAGATAACAAGTTGTATTTAATTGTTAATGCATTAAATGCTTTAAAAAAAATCAGGACAAAGGCTCCTTCCCCCCTCCCTGAAACTGGCTTGTGAATTGATATGATCTATTGCTTCCCAGCATATTTTCTTTGTATTTTTCCCCTACAGTAAAAAGCGTAGATGGTGAAAGCACATTCTTTTTTATGTCAACAGATTTATGAGATAATAAAAACAAAAAATGACTGCAGAACTGACCGAGATTAAGCTGAGCTTACACTGAATTTGGATGAAAAGTGTAGTGCTTTTTAGTTTTTCCCCTTTTCAAGAGTGATCTCCTTCCCTTGATTTGTATCAAGTTATAAAAAGAGGTGATTTTTTTTTAAATCAGGAAGCACAGCATTTTCAGTTGGATACTATTTTAACCTGTGCTATGGAGAGTACTGGAACTTACCTGATTTCCTGTCATGAATACCCATTGCCATAATGAATATGATGTGGTTAATATGTTCATTTCAGGTCAGGTGGCCTTGTCTGGTTTATTTATGAATATTATTAACAGAAATGCTAGCTGTCAGGCATGATCAATATGAATCGACATCAGTTCCCACTAAAAAAAGGCCACAAAGACTTTTAAGCAAATCACTAACGTTGTTAAATTTCCCCATTACTTTTTGAAGCTCCATCAGTTTGTGAAAACAATTACTCTTGCCTCACTGCCTCCTCAAAATTTTCTTTTTTTGTAAGTAAATTACTCAATACCTGAGATCCTTTGAGATGGAAAAGTGATCTCTAGGGCCTAAAGGATGATTACCTACAATACTTGGGAGATCTTTGTAATATTGAGAGCAGCTATGTACTCAGTCTGACTTTGGAAAATCAAACTATCTAAGTGAACTGTGAGCATTGGGGGGGGGCGATGATAATGACAGACAGAAGTGACTTCACACTGCTCCTTTATAACACTGGAGGAAATGTGGTCAAACTATAGTATTATTGCAGCAGTGCAAAACTGAAATGTCATATAATGCTTTTAGTTACTTTTTTTTAGACATTGTGGGAAGTGAATTATTATGATTGTGTTAAACCATCTATAGGTTTCTCTGCTTCTGCACAAAATGTGTCTGCTGATCAAAGAGTTATAAGTGGTGGGGGGAGGGGGGAGGAATCTGTTTTCCTGACCCTAGAGGCAAATTGCAGAAAAGATTGGAGAAGAAAGCAAAGCAGCCACTTTACCAGAAGAAAGGAATATGGTAGTAAGGAGCAATGGGTAGCTGCAAAGTAATCAGCATAGCACAGAGGGGGAATCAGTCTTTTGATGTTATATTGCTACATTTCAACACATACAATCTCCCAAAGTACTCTCTTGAATCTAAACTAATATAAACATAAGTGTTAGGGTTTGAGGATTAACCCCTAGAAGAGTATTGCAGCAGTAGTCAAGCCAGGAAGCCAAAGGAGAGCGGAAGGGCCCCAGAGTATACACACACTGAACACAAACACTGTTTGTAGTTTAAATAGTTTTTAATCCAGTTAGAGTTTAAGCATTGTCATTCAGTCCATTAAGTCATTCACAGTATTTCCATCCAGTAAGACTCACTAGTATAGTCCAAGTTAAGAGTCCTTGCAATATCTTTATCAGCCGATAAAGATATTTTCTCCTCCTCCGGTTTCACTCTCCAGAGAAACAAACGCTGGATATTCAGCAAACAGTAGCAAACAATAACAGTTCAGTCTCAGGCACTCACAGTCAGTAATCACAGTTAGTCGCAGCAGCACACAGTTACAGCAGCACACAGTTACAGCCAGCAAGCAGACAGTTACAGCCAGATAACAGTTACAGACAGCCAGCAGGCAGCAGACAGCTTCTAATGCTTCCTTATATTGTAACTTCTAACTGCACCCTTAATCGGCTAATTGCCTGCTGCATTGTGCTTAAAGTGATAAGCACTTAAACCATGATATCTAAGTTTTATATATTTATTCACCCAAACCATATTTGGTATCAATGTTATACCTAACATACTCCCCTTTTGGGTGATATAAATATATAATACCTTACAATCTTATCCCATATTTTTCACAACTCTCCTGGTGCTTACTGGCACCTTGGGCTTTAGTAAAATTATCAGCTAAATTGTCCTCCGACATACAGTACTCTAGCTGAATCATCTTACTTCTTACAGATTGTCTCACGTTTAGGTATCTTAGATCTGTATGCTTGCTCCTTGTTTTTACTCCAATATTTGTGGCCATTTGAATTGCTGCCTGATTATCTTCATGTATAATTATAGGATAATCTACTGTTATACCTATATCAATTAACATTTGTTTATACATTATTAACTCTGTACATAACAATGATAAACAGGAGAATTCTGCCTCCATAGTAGACAAACTTATATGCTGTTGTCTTATTGACTTCCAGCCTATTAATGTATTACCCAGCATTATGGCTGTTCCTGAAGTCGACTTTCTAGTGTCTCTTTCTGATGCAAAGCTAGCATCTGCATAAGCACTCAAAATTAAATCACCCTTTGGTTCTAAATACAATGAATAATTCATTGTCTTTTTAAGATATCTTAATATCCTCTTAGCTGCATTCCAGTGTCTTTCACATGGTGCAGAATTGAATCTAGCCAACTGATTCACGCAGTACGATATATCTGGTCTAGACCAATTACTAATATAACTCAAACTACCAATTAAAGATTGATAAATCACCTTATCAAACTCAGGGCTTTGTACATCAGTGTTGCTAAACTCCTGACTCATTGGAGTCTTAGCTGGCTTACAAAGCTCCATCTTGTAATCTTTTAGCAATTTGCTTATCTTATCTTCCTGAGATATCTTAAAACCTTTCCGTGTTTTCTTTATATTCAAACCGAGATACTTCTTTATCTCCCTAATTGCTGATCTTTATTCTCTTTCCTAATGATGCTATTATTTTATTTGCTTCATCATTAGTTTCAGTTATCAATGCAATGTCATCTGTGAACAGTAATAATAATGATACTTTCCCATTTGTCTCCCTCTTAAACAGACATGGATCGGCTAAACCAGCTTTAAATCCTATATTGTCTAGTTCCTTTACAATATACTGGTTCCATTCATAGCCTGATTGTTTAAGACCATAGAGACTTTTCTTTAACAACCAACAATCATTATTATCCTTATTTTCACTTTTAATACCAACAGGTTTTTTCATGTAAATAGTATGTTTTAATGGGGCGTGCAAGTAAGCAGTTTCCACATCTAAATGGTTAACTATATAGTTTTTATTAGCTGCCCACACTAAAGCTGCTCTCAAGGTTGCTGCCTTAAGACTAGGTGCAAACACCTCATCATAGTCATTAGCATTCTGCCTAAAACCTTGGGCTACTAACCTTGCCTTATGGATTAAATTACCATCCTCATCTGTTTTTACCTTAAATATCCATTTGCAGCCAATGGATTTCTTTCCTGCAGGTAATTTGGCATTCTCATACACTTTCATATCACTTAATGAATTCAGTTCCTTATTCATTGCTGCATACCATTTTACTTTTTCCTTATTAGGATACTTTTTAATTTCTTCAACAGAATTAGGAACTTCATTAATCTGGCACACTGTGTTAGCCTGGTACCTATCAGGCGGTCTAGATATACGTGTAGTTCTTCTGGGAATTACAGGGCTTACAGGAGGACTTTGTTGAACTACTACCTGTTCATCTTCCTCATCCTGTTCAGCTATTGAATCTGTTTCTTCCTTTATGGGCACTATTTCATCCTGTATTTGTCTCTTTACTTTATTTTTAAAATTACAGGGATAATTAATGGGATTTCTATAGGATTCAATAATTACATCTTTATTGGCATCCTGTTCTAATTTCTCCCATCCTTCATGTTCTAGAAATTGGGCACTAGCACTACATAACACTTTAGATGTGCCTTTCTCCCAAAATCTATATGCCCTATGGTTTGCCTGATAACCAACGAAGAAAAATCTTTTAGCTCTATGTTGCCCTTTTTTTCTGAGTTGTGCAGGAATATGCACCCATGCTGGTGCACCAAATGTGTGCAGGTAACTTAGGTCAGGTTTCCTGCCATGCCATCTGGTGAATGGTATTTCACCTGTTGTTGTATTAACAACGTTGTTCAATATGTTATTAGCACACATTGTAGCCTCCCCCACAAAGAATCAGGTAACCCAGAATCATTTAACATTGTTCTAACCATTGCCTGTAGTGTTTGGCCTCTTCTTTCAATAAAAGCGTTATGTTCTGGCCTGTATGGAGCAGACTTCTTATGCTCTATTCCAGCTACCTTAAGTCTGTTCTGGAATTTGTTATTAATAAATTCCGTGCCATTATCTGTCACCAGGGTTATCAGTTGCCGTTTAGACTTTCTTTCAGCAAACCTAAGCCAATTGAAAAAATGTTGATATGTTTCAGTTTTGCTTTTCATTAAATAGCAAAACCCATATCTAGAATAATGGTCCATAATGCTCAGTATATATCTAGCACCTCCCATACTGGGTTTCTTTGGACCTATTATGTCTGCAAATACCACTTCTAAAGGTTCTTTTGTTTTGAAACCATTTAGCCTATTTGCAGGCAATACTTTGCTCTTATCTTCACAGCAAACATTACAACGCAAATATTTATCACAATGTTTTAACCTTATTCCTTCAGATAACTCAACTGTACGTTTTAGCATTTTAAAAATTTACATGCCCCAAACGCCTATGCAATAAATGGATACATTCATCATGAGGCTTTATATTATTAAATACAGTTTGAGCCTCCCTTTCTTACTATTATCTAATACATATAATGTTCCATTTAAAGCTGCAGTTACCCTTTTGTTATCTTTTCAATTATGCAATTATTATCTTTAAAAGTAATTACATAACCTAATTTATCTAATACCCTTACTGAAAGCAAATTAAACTTTAGTTGCGGTACATACAACATTTTTATATCCTGGTTTATGTACGGACAACGTGCAAAACCTTGACCTTTCGCTTTCAGGTTCCAGCCATTTGCAAGAGATATATGTTGAGAGCTTTTAGACATTTTTATAAATTTTGTCTTATCTCTTGTGATGCAGTGGGATGCGCCACTGTCAACCACCCATAAATTATTCTTCACATCAGAGTTGCTAAACATGGCTAGTTCAAATGCTTTCTTTGGCTTTTTACATTCTGGCTTTTCTCTTTTTGCAGAATCTTGCCAAATGTCCTCTGCCTCCACAATTAAAACACTTTTTAATTGTGTATGCCGTCGAAGATAAATTCTCTTCTTCCAGGTGCTTTACTTTGCTTTGCTGGTTTCTTTCAAGCTTTGAAGATAATTTCTCTTCTTTCTTATCTTCTCTCAGCTCGTCATGCTCACGCCTTCTTCTGGCTTCTTCTAGTAGCCTGCCTGTAATCTCGGTTAATGAGAGGCTTTCTTTTGGCAATACCTCTAACGAAGTCACATAGTCATCATAGCTTTGATCTAATGAAGATAATATTATGTAGACTTGTTGCAGTTCATTAAATATAAGCTCTTTTTCTTGCAAATCTTGAAAAATGCTCTTCATACAGTTTAAATGAACTAACATATCTCCATTCCTCTGAAGATGCGTTGAAAAAGCTTCCGTGTAAGATTTATATGTGCTCCTACACTGTCCCGAACATAAATCTTCCTGAGGTTCTCCCAGCAGTTTGCAGCATTTTCTTCTCCACGAATATGGACAAGCTGCTGATCACAGAGAGTCAGTCCTATGATGCATAAAGCCTGCTCATTCTTCAGTTTAAAGTCTTGTAACTTTTCGTTATCATCATCATTAGCAGGATCCCAGCTACTCACATCTGGTGGGTTTGCTATAATGTCCCACAAACCTTCTCTGCGTGAAAGTAAACTACATTTCATTGACCATGAAACATAGTTTGTTCCATCCAGCCTGGATATCATGGACAGTTGTGACAAATTTACTTGTGCCATTACTCTTCAGATATTTTGACTATTTTAAACTAATTAAAACAGTTTGTTTTTACAGTAATGTGCAACTCACACCAACTCTCTCTGCTATATCCTGGTTAGTTAGACTATGCTGCTGGGCCCATAACCAATGTTAGGGTTTTAGAGATTAACCCCTAGAAGAGTATTGCAGCAGTAGTCAAGCCAGGAAGCCAAAGGAGAGCGGAAGGGCCCCAGAGTATACACACACTGAACACAAACACTGTTTGTAGTTTAAATAGTTTTTAATCCAGTTAGAGTTTAAGCATTGTCATTCAGTCCATTAAGTCATTCACAGTATTTCCATCCAGTAAGACTCACTAGTATAGTCCAAGTTAAGAGTCCTTGCAATATCTTTATCAGCCGATAAAGATATTTTCTCCTCCTCCGGTTTCACTCTCCAGAGAAACAAACGCTGGATATTCAGCAAACAGTAGCAAACAATAACAGTTCAGTCTCAGGCACTCACAGTCAGTAATCACAGTTAGTCGCAGCAGCACACAGTTACAGCAGCACACAGTTACAGCCAGCAAGCAGACAGTTACAGCCAGATAACAGTTACAGACAGCCAGCAGGCAGCAGACAGCTTCTAATGCTTCCTTATATTGTAACTTCTAACCGCACCCTTAATCGGCTAATTGCCTGCTGCATTGTGCTTAAAGTGATAAGCACTTAAACCATGATATCTAAGTTTTATATATTTATTCACCCAAACCATATTTGGTATCAATGTTATACCTAACAATAAGCCTTTTTACAAAAAGGGCACTTGCTTATTATGCATATCCTGTCTTCAGTTATGCCATTGTTAGACATAAACTTTGGATGAAAAACGTGGTAAAATCATAATTGAAGCAGACCTGCAATTAAGGCATCACTCAAGCTCTTAAACAATCTTCACAAATGCTTTGGGTTTTTCCAACACGTTATTTATTGGGTTCCAATTCCTATCCCTCAAGATATTTCCAACCCTTTGCAAGCTCCTGAGCATGCAGTAAATATAATTATAAACAGCTTTCAAAAGCTATGCAGAAATTTCGTTATTTCTTCCCTCTCATAAATACTCTCTTCTTTTTATCAATCATATCCATTTTACAGGCAGATCAAATAACTTGGTTTGCCTGACTAATGATTTATTATTGACGATAAAACTAATTTAGCGCAAGACAGTTCAGAAAAGAGGTGTGCTTGGTATTTTAAGACATGGTTCTTTATGTCCAGTCCAGAAAACAGCTTATTACAGAAAGAGAAAGTATACCATAGAGTATTTCAGACCTGCCTGCTTGTTGGTTGGTTGGTTGGTTGTTTTATTGGGGTTATTAGCCAGTGAAATTGAGAAGCTCAAAATTGGTCAGAACTAGATTAGCTCAACATCATTGCTACAGAAGCTTACAAAAGTTTATATTGAATATCTGCTTTCAGAGAGAATCCAATTCTTGAGTTTTCCAAGTTGTAGTAGTATGGTTAAACATGACCCCTTTTGTTGTTGTTTTTAACAGATCTTAACAAAAACTGTGTTCATAGACTGATTCATCCTTAAATGGGCTCTGAAATGTAGGAGAGGGTACAGGAATGCAATTAATTTACACTAACCAGCCCTTCTGGTTTCCAGCCACATTTTCTCTTCAAGCAAAACTTTAACTTTCCTGCCTACACTGCATGATGTGACAACTAAACACACTTAGTCCATATAGCATACTGGGCAGGGGAGAATGGGAATAATCTGTTCAACTAAGCACATTTAGCCATTTAAACATACCTCAAAAATCTAAGAAGGGTTGTGTATGTAGTCTATGGATGGGAAAATCCAAGGCTGATGACTAGACTGGAAAGTTGCCAACTATGGTTTGAGGGAAGATGGCATTCTCTCATCTCCCAAAGCTGTAAACCCATCAACTACTGTGTGCAGTCTTCTCACAAGGAGCAACTGACTGGAGCAGTTGTGGGCACTCTCAAGTTATTTTCTTATCCAAAGAGGAATTACAAAGAACTGATTTACTCCGCAGCTCCATTTGTAATGGCTTAAAATTTTCATCAGTTTGCTCTCTGAAAACCAGGTTTATTAGTTAGTTATTTAAGAGGAGATACCTTGTTTTTTGTTTTTGTTTTTTTAAAAAACAAGGCTGTAAGCTTTTCCCTTTGTTCTTTTTTAATGGCTTATTTCACAGGTTTGTGGTTTTGGATGACAGAAAAGCAATAATATAATATGTTCAAAAACTCAAGTATCCATAGTATAGGAAGTATTTTCTCTTCTGAGATTTTCAGAATTGAATCTGTAAAATTTCTAACCTAGAATTAATAAGTTGCAATCCAAAAGATCTATAGGTAGTGAGTGAATATGTTATGCAGAATATTAAGTTCCCAAGTCCTTGACAGATGATGCAAAAATACAAATGTTTAACCAGTGAAGTGTGTAATTTCCTCTCAGCTCCCCCCAAAAATATATGAATCTCTCCTGTTTAAGATGAATCAGAAAGCAAAAGAATGATGATTGGCTTTGCACTGGACCACATGTGTTATTTGCTTTTTAAACCAAGATCCTCTTGAACCAAACAGCGTGGGCATAATTGTTTTTTAGTTTCTTCATCACAACTGATGACAATGGCAATTGAGGTGGTAATTCATAATACAGGGGGATAGGTTTACATTTCTAGTGAAGTTCATAGTATAGAAGGCCATTATATATCTGGTGCTTAGGGACCTTTTTAGACTTGAAAGCTGAACAGGATGTAAAGATGGTAAAATGAGCTTCAAACACGTGTGCTTAGAGGGTAGGATGTTGTCTCCCCACACTCCCTCCCCCCTTCTCCCTCCCTGCCTCCCCCCCCTCTCTCTCCCATGAATCCTTTTTACAAACTTAACTACCATATTTTCAAATACAATCATGTTTTAACAGAGGAAGTAACAATGGAGTAATGTGCTGCAAAGTTCCATGGGACATAAAATGGTTGAGTTGGCCAGTGCTTCACCACTTAAAAAACAAAATCTGATGACTTGGCTTGCTTGGATTTACTTAAAGGAATATAATTGTGACTGGTGTGTCAGAATTGCTTCATCTTTTGGAAGACAAGAAAAAAAAAAAGAATAGTATTAATTCATTAAAAGGAAAAACATTTAGCATGTTTGTACCAATCATCAGCTCAAACTAATTTCTGGATACATAAACATCAGGCAGCTGGCAGAGCAATCACGAGTTGAAATCCAGCCTCACTGAAATGAAATGTTTGGGGAACAGAATACACCACTGGGAGGTTGGAGTACTGGGCGCTGCCTGCTGTTACCACGGCCTTCTCTGGGACTTCTCCCAAATTACTTGTCAATCTGCCATGTTCAGCGAGGAGCTGCCCCCTGATAGTAGAGCTCATTTACAGGCCTTAAAATTAATGAATGGAGGCAGAGCAATTGCAAGAGAGATGCGCCTGGCTGAATGGACTAACTGGCACAAATAAAAAATTGTCCTTGGCAAATCAATTGAAATGAAAATGTTGATTACTGCTTTGATGATTCTTTGGGTTTTACTCAGAATTCAGCTCAATGAAAGGACCAATGTTATTACTCAGACGCAAACCATATATTTATGCTAAGTACTTCCATAATAAAGGAATGATATGTATTAATACCAGGGGGTGGGATGCTACCGATTCAGCCCGATTCTATAGAACCGGTAGCTCTGAAGAGCAGCAGACAAAGAACCAATTCGGTATAGGGCTGTTCTGTTTGGCCTATACGCCCACCCGGGGTCTTGGCTGTCCTTCATTTCCTGCTTTTTCAACCTCAGCTGCTTTGCACGGCACAGCTGAGGTTGAAAAAGCAGGAAAGAAGAGGATTTTCAAACATTGCATTCCCGCACACAGCACTTGTCAGCTGTCCGGGTAGCATAGCTAACTTTTTTTGGAAATGGTCTACACACGAGCACAAAACGAACTCTCACCAGGGATGGGATTCTACTTGCTGGAGAACTGGCAAATCGCGTTACTGGTTGGCCCCGCCCCACCCACTCACTCCTTACCTGGCATGCACGCCATCAAACTTGCCTGCTAAGTTGCTATTTTTCCTTTTTTTCCTCCCAACCATCAGCTGTTCTGCTGTGCCGGGAGATTTACATTAACTAGAAAGCAGAAAATCATTGGAGCTAAGCCTGAAGACTCAGGTAGCAGATGGCAGAAACAGATCTCTAAGTGAATCTCTAATTCTGTGAGCAACTCAATCTCCCTATCTGCTCTGCCTGGTTTTGGGTAAAAATTGCTCTTTTTTTAATAAAAAAATCAATATTTACATACATGGTGTGTTATGAGTTAATTTTGTGAGTTTGTTTGCTAGCAAATTTTATGTGACAGACTCGGGTAGCCAATTGCAGAAAAATAGATCTCTGAATGAATCTGTGATTCTGTGAGCAACTCAATCTGCCTGCCTGCTTTGCCTGATTTTGGGTAAAAATTGCTCTTTTTAAATAAAAAATTCAATATTTACATAGATATTTATAATATGTACATACAAGCCATGCCTAGCCAGTCACATGACCACCAAGCCACACCCACAAATTAGGCCACATCCACAGAACCGGTTGTTAAGAAATTTGAATCCCACTGATTAATACATCTTTGATTCATCAAAAAAAGATAACCATCCTTATTCAAATCCATGTTTATTTTATATTCTTTATTATTGTATCCATTAGATATTGCTACATTGGCTGAACCATAAACTCTAGTTGTCAGCCATATCATTTCAGGTTCAAGACAGTGGTCATCCTTTTCATATTGGTACTTCAATAACTCATGAAGTCACAGGAGAAAAACTGGAATAAAGTTCTAACATTATTTGAAGGCAGCAGCTCTGTCCTACCAGAGTTGATTTTATGCCATCTGCATGCAGTTTCTTGCAGATGGCAAGAAACGTAGAGTGTTTCTGACAACAGTATGATATCTGGTTTGCCCCAGTCTTCTTCTGGGATATATTTAAAGAGTTCTTGGGGAGGATTGTCTTTCCAACAAGTTTGAGATTCCCTAGTGTTCTCCTATTCAAGTATTGACTGTTGCCCCTTGCTTAAGCTTTCCAAGATAAGCCATCCACTTATCCAGAGGATAAATGTATCATTTATCTGCTGGACACATAGGAATTTAAAATCCCTATTCAAAGTAAAAATATATTGACATTTTGAAACAAATATTCAACTATTCAGTAATACAACTCTAAGAATTTCAAAGCTGCTACACTCTTTGTAGAATTATGTACAGGGTGGGTAAAAAATACAAGAGTTAGGAATAACTTGAACTTTCTGCTTTTCATTCCATGTCATTTTGTCCCAAGAGAAAAATATGTATTTCTGAATTCTTTTAATTTTTTAATATGAAAATAGAAACATTAGATTAGCTATACAGTATTTCTAAATGGTGTGGAAAAACTCAAATTGTAAAACTTCTGCACCAGTGCGATTTAACTCGGTTCCTCTTCTCTTTTTACTACATGATATTTAATCCATATAACAGGCCTCTAGTTATGGTCCTACAGCTGCATTGCAACAATCACATTATTTATTGTTACATTTCTTTCCTGGCTAGACTTTGACCAAAAGAGATCACCTAAAGGAATTACTTGATCCTCTCAGAACCAGGTGGTAGAAATTATAGTCAATCAAGTTAGGCCACTAAATGAAATTTCCTCATGGGCAATTTGGCCTTTGGAGCTTTATAACTTTGGAAGCTGAAAACAAACAGACCTCTTTTTATATTGTTAGAGTCGCAGTAAGAGAACTGTCTGGTATGGCTCATATTATCTTATGAATAGACACACTGATGCATGAGAACCTTCTCAAATCTCCTGGCGTTGCATATATCAATACATTACAGCCATTGCAAACCATACCATCTCACTTTATATATTCTTCAGAATCATTTGATGTAGTAAAGGTAGTGTAGTTTCATCCCAGTTGAGCCTCTTTATATGTAAGTGCTGAACTAGATACTTCTTGAATTATGCAGAAAATCTATTTTTGTATTATTGTTAATTTCTGTGAACTCTTGATTCTGAATTACTGTGGAGTACTAATATTAATGATCCATCTTAAGCAAAACAGATAAACTGAGAGTTTTGTCTACTTAGAAGTACGCCCTACTGAGTTTAAAAGGGCTTAGTTGCTTTTAATCCTTTCTAAGCAGGGGAACTCTTTTCCTTAAGTCTCACTGTATTCATAGTGTCTAACTAATCAGCTTGTTAACCACTGCTTACTTAAAATGGATTGAGTTTCAGATCACTATCTCTGTAAGAAGTAGGGAATTGTTACTCATTGCTTTCAGCTACGTTAATAAATATTTGCAAATGTGGTTCAAAAGGTGGAACCCAAATATATGTACAGAGGATTCTGCTCAGCAGAGTTCACAAAGGTAAATGACTGGCTTTGAAGAAAATAGAACAGAGTTAGTTTTATTACAGCTGTTAAAATTCTGAAATGCATGAACGATGAAGCAGAATAAACAGGCTGCATCTCCTTCCTCTACTTAACTACCTTTCTATCTATTGTTCTCTTCTGGAAAAAAAACACATTTATTTTGTTTTAGTTTGAGCCGTTCTTCAATTTGTAGGAGAAAATGCACGTAACTCATCTCCACAAAAAGCAAAAGACCTTGACCAAGAACAAGGTGTTTTTGTCCAGAATCTCTCTTCTTATCGTTTATCTGCTGTTTCCCCAAATATTCTTCCAAGTTGTCCATAGTGTGGTATGAGCCTCAGTACATACATGCAGGGATAACGAATTGATTTAGTCAATGGATTTCAAATAGGTTTTTTTCCCCAAACTTCTATGATAAATTGCCAGTGCTTGGTAGAAATTCATGCTTAAATTAAGTGAGCATATTTCTGAAACTCAACTAAATTATTTGGAATGAAAAATAATCTGTGCGCTTACAGTGTTCTCTTTTTCACTGGTACAAGAGTAACTTTTAACAATCAGTGGATATAATTTAAAGTCTGGTTCAGAGTCCCCATGCCAAATTATCTTAATCTCTCTTCAGACTGTGACTGCAATAGCCTTCGGCTAGAGATAAAAGGCATCTATAATTTTTTTTCTCCCTTTCACTATGTTAAGCGGAGAAGCAAATATAGCTCCTATGCCACTTGCCCTAAGACAAGGAGACTAACTGCTCTCCTTCCTTTTTTTTTTTTTCTGTTGCCTACAGTATTGGAAATTAGACTTTTCTCAATTCATGCTGTACCTGAAACTTTTTGTGTCATAATGCCCTTGTCAAAACAGCAATGTACTATTTTTTTTCCTTTGATGGGCTGCTGGTATGATCTACAAACTGGAGGGCTAAATTATAGCCATAACTTCACTGGTTTTCAAAAACTATTCAAGAAAGCATTATACCTGCCCTTGACTTTTATTTTGTCATGCTCTGACCAAACTCAAAGTCATTTGTGTTCTTTATCTGAGAAAGCCTGAATTCTCTGTGAAGCATGATAGGCTTCCAAACATAGAAAAAATCAGTTTAGAATATGGGGGAATCATTACTCCATGCACGGTAATCTTTGAAGATATTCAGATTCCAATTGTATTAGAGGCACTAACTCATCCATCAGCATGAGTGGATCAAACCTTCTTAAGTTGATCATTGTTAGATTTTTATTCGGTCTTTGCTCAAGTTACGAATTGGTCAAATGCAGGATATTACTAATTTCCCCCATGTTTTTATTTTTTTTCCCATTTATTGGCCTTATTGACAAGAATAAATGCTAACATTAGAGTATGTATTATTTTATTGAGATTGTTACTTTCAACTTTCCCATTTTTTAAAGTATATTTGGCACCAAAAGGTTTAGTGAGGACTATTAGATAAATCATTTAAATATCTTACATGGGAGAAGATTTACACTGTAATCCTGTACATGCTTATATTCTGTGTATTTGGAATTCTTCTCTGAACAATGTAAAATAGTTCCTGTAAGAATTCTAGTAATCATAATTAACATTTGAAGGACACCAGATTGAGGAATGATTGTAGACTGCAATGTTAAGTACAATAGCACAGATACTCTTACTGTTTCCCATAAGGTTGAATTATAATAGATTTTTGAACAATTATTTCACATGTATTGGAAACCTATGGATCTTTTAAAGAAATAATTGATGCTCTGTACTCATTGATGCAGATAGATATGCTGCTCAAAATGCAATATTGCTTCGACATAGTGTTCAGATTCTCTAACTAAAAAGTAGTCTCTTTTGACTCAAGCATTTTTCCTAGTGGCTTCATATACACATCCATGTAGGTGTTTTTTGAGAGAAAGAAAAAAGTGGTTTCCACTGCTTTTTCTGGGATATTTTTTCATGTTGCGACTTTAATCTTTATTTGCGGTACTTCTTGATAGTTCTGCCATCAAAGTCACCACGTCTGGTCCTGCTACATTTTTTTCAAGCTCAAACAAGGCTGACCAGCTGCTGATTAGAAGTTTTTTTTTTTAAAAAAATTAACTTGATTCTGAAATATTCTTTTTTCATGTTTAGCTGTTAAATTATATATGAATGGTTGAAAACTAAAAGGAGTAGAATGGAAAAATGCATAGCATATTTTTACAGTTGCAAAAAAAATTCATACTGCAATGTTGGAAGGAAACTTGGTTTCTGCCAATTATACAATTGCCAGAAGAAGTCACTTTTCTAAATCCGAGTAGCAAGTATTTTACTAAGAGTCCATCCTGAGGGACTGCTTAGAAAATTGGGCTATGTATGTTTCCATTGCCCAGATTTTTAAGTTCACTTAAATGTGAATTACTTTATTTTATAACATTATGTGAATATATATGTAAGATGAGCTTGGTTTAATAAATAAAAGCTATGTGATTTTGTAACTTTTGATTTTTTTTTCTCTTGCATAGAATAAACAGGAGATAAAAAGCCACCACTTTCCTGAGTCTCAGGATATTTCAAAGAAATGTAGAGATTGAATGAAATGGAATCTAATTTTATCTGTGGTGTTATGAAATGAACAATGGTCTTGCAAACAAAAGTTATCTGCAATGCTTCCTTCCTCTCAATTAGCCTTTAAATGAAGGCTCTATATGATCTTTTGCATGCCTTTGTTGCCATACTACCAGCACTCTGTAAGAGACAAGTGTCATGTTACAATGATTATATGAAAATGCTGGTAGATTTGTCATGTTATATTGAATTATTGGTAGGAATGGATATAATATAACAGTATTAGGAGGTTTGTCCATTGACAACAACACTTTACAACTTAACATTGTTTAGGTTCTCAGAGACGGAGACTCATTCCAGCTTTGTCACTTGACGCTACGTCTCCTATAAGGAAGCCTACCAGCCCAGCCATCCGTTGGGTAGATGGACCCCTGCGAAGTGCCCAGAGAGGGATGGGAGAGCCCTTTGAAATCAAAGTCTATGAAATTGATGATGTGGAACGGCTCCAGCGACGGCGCATGGGGGATAACAATGTGAGACCATTCTAATATTTTTTTTAACAATCACAGATATTGGTTTTATATTACTATATATTTATTTGTAGATGCTTTCAGCAAAAATTGAAAATCACTGTTTAAAATACATCCAGTGAAGTAGGCATGATCCTAAATTCAAATAGAACCCACAATACTCAATAAAAACAATTCCTAAAAGAGATCTGCAAATTCTGCTAAGAACGATAATATCTTGCCATACATGAAGCTTTCTGGAAGAGGTGTTGATATTTATTTATATGTATGTAACCTTTACAGTCAAATCCAGTCAGAAAAGAACAAAGATCCCTCTTACAAGAAACATTTTTTAAAAATAAAAAAAATAAATCATGGTATGCTGCAAGAAATAACGACTGTTGACTTTGCCTATACAGGTAGCCCTCAACTTAACGATCATGATTTGAACTGGAACTTCTGTCACTAAGGGTTGTGATTGTTATATTTATGACTTTTTTTGCTTGAATAGTTAAGTGAATCCAGCTTCCCCCATTGATTTTGCTTGTTGCAAAGGTCACAAATGGCAAAGACAAAATCCCAGAACACTGCAACCATTTTAAATACATGCCGGTTGCCAAGAGCGCAAATTTTAATCAAGCAGCCATGGGGATGTTGCAGTGTGAACCAGTCAAAAGTTACTTTTTTCAGGGCCATCATAACTTTGAAGAGTTGTTAAATGAATGCTCATAAGTCAAGGACTACCTGTACTCGCACCCTCATTTGATCCACAAGTCCATGCTCACTTCTATAAACACAAAGAAACAATGTCCACAGAATCAGATTTATATTCATCAGAAAAAGAATGACGGGTACATGGAGTTGCCGTAAGCAATAAAAGTCTTGCTAAGGAAGAATGCATTGTGTCTGTGTTGAAGGAAACCCTGATTCAAAAGCTTTCGGTATACCATCCCTTTTAGGACTATATATGTCCCTGAAGAATGCCAACTAGGTAATATAAATTGAAGGACAAGGGTTTTGGTTTCCAATTCTTAAAACCAAAGATTGCAATGCACCTAATAAAATTTCAAAATCTATAGCTGTTGGTATGGTGACAAATCCATAGTCCTGATCACTTGTCAAAGATAATGAATGGCCATTATTTATGGTGAGTAGTCCAGAAAGACCATTTTTTGCTCTAGTGACTCACTCCTAGTTTCAGATCCATTCAAATTTAAAGGAAATTGAGTATTTTCCCCAGTAATTTTCTCTTATAAATGCCCCTTCCTAGGAACTATGGGAGCGAGAAGAATACATTTCATCTTAACTTCTGCTTTCACTCTTAGAATTACAACCTTGATAATGAGCCACCTTCTTTGCAGAAATGTAATTGCTTTAAGGTGTGGAATAAAAATGAAAATAAAATATTTTTTAAAAAAATTCCATTTGGAAGGAAATTTATATTTATTGTGGTATCAGCTATAATAAAATTATTCACCAACCCTTAAATATCCAAGGTTTATTTGTGTAACATTATTTAACTTATTTTTGTTTCTGATTCCTACCAAATGAGAAATAATTGTACTGGAGAAATGTTTTTATTTCATCTTTACCCTTTCCTTTTTTTTCTTTCGTCTCATATGTCTTATTGGGTAGGAGGTGATTTGCTACAATGCTAAGCTAAAATTCTTGGAGCATCGGCAGCAGCGAATTGCAGAGGTCAAGGCCAAGTACGAGTGGTTAATGAGAGAGCTGGAAGTGACCAAACAGTATCTGATGTTGGATCCCAATAAATGGCTCGATGAATGTAAGGTTTTATGCCTCTTCAGTTAATTCATTGCCAAGAAATTTTACTGGAATTTCAGCTTAGCCACTTCTCTTTTTAAAGCAAGTAAAATTTCAATCTTGAAATTATATTTGACCTCAAGCAGGTTTGGATTGTCAGTGATTCTATTACGGTTCCCACATAATTTCCATTGAACTGTGACATTGGAAGCAAGTGGGCGTATTTGTTCAAAAGCTGAATCAGAGAAGTGAGAAATATTGCCATCACCAGATTAACACATAGGCGTTTCAGTCCACAGCTTCTGAAAATGAGGTTTCTTTTCCTCTTCTGCCCTCAGTTCACTCAGACATAGAAGTTATATAATATGTCTGCTATTAAATAATACTATAAGGCAAATTTGACCATTGCTCAAAAAGTCTTATTAATCAGAAATTAATCGTGATTCTTTATATATAGTCAGGAAAGAATAGAAATCGTAGAATTGGAAGTGGCCACTTCAGCTATTGAATCCAACCCCTTGCTTAGCATAGGAAATGGAATGTTAACATTCTTGACAGATAAGTATCTTACCTCTACATAAATGTAACTATGAAAACGAAGTCTGGGACCTTCCCAAGTAACTGGTTCACTCTAAGCTGTTTTTATTTGTTAGGGTTTTTAAAACAACAACATTGAGTTGGAATCTGCCTTCCACTAACCTAAAACCATTTATTTATGTTCTACATTCTGGCAGAAGTGTGCCATTATACTGAGCATTTTCAATCTTCATAGAACTTCGTTTCTAGTCCCCTTATCATCCTTACAGTCTTTTTCAGAAGTTTTTCCAGTTTTTCCTAATTTCTCCCGAATTGTAATAACTAGAATTGGGCATAGTACTTCAAGTAGGATGAATTAAAGCAATTTAACAATTTATGATCCCCCTAGATCATAGGATGCCAGCCCCCTCTCCCCCTATCCTCCATTGTCTCTCAAATTTATGTTCATTGTGTCAATAACATTATCTAATCAATCCTAAAATTATATTTGGATTTTTTTGTATCCAGAACTCACCATTAACTAATATTCAGTTGGTAGTGGTGATGATGATGTTGATGATTTTGGCACTATCCAACTCCCAGCCTCTGAATCCTTCACAATATAGCAAATAAAACAAAGCAGCATAGCAAACATAACAATATAGCAAAGCAGGATAACAATAAAATACAATAGCAAAATACAAATAAGTTGATGATGTTGATGATTTTGACACTTTTTAATAAAAGAGACCTGGAGCATGTCAACACTGTTGACCCACATTAATTAGGCAAAAGCAATAGGAAGTAGGCAATCCCTCAAATTACCCATTCCTATGCCACATAGGGCTTTACAGGAAATAATCAGGACTGTGAATCATATCTGGAATTATACCTGCAACCAAATGTTGCTTTCAAGTGATTTTTCAAGTGTAGCTCCATGTGCTACATTACAATGGTTGAGTTGGGAGATGACTAGGGCATGAGTAACTGTCTACAGTCATCCAAACCAGCACTTATTTATTGTTTAGCTTTCCATTTGCCTCTTCATCCATTAATTCAATTGTTGCCAAGTAGGGAGCTCAGAACTTAACTTTGTGGCACCTCATTTAATTCTTCACTCTGGTTTAATAAGGAATCATTCATGAGCAATGAGCAAACTAGCTATTTTGTGAACAATAGAAAGCAGTGCTGTGTCTGCTGCCTTATGCTTCCAGGTAAAATGTTATATACAGATTTAATACAGTATATAAATACCGTACAGATCAGTATAAAACATAAATATAATAACTATTGTTTTGAATGTATTGCTTTTTTGAATCTTATACACATTTTTCCTTTGGCTACAAATGTCACTTTCTATTTTTTAATCTTCCACAACTTTCCTACCCCACAAGCTGAGGATAACGGATTTGATAGCGTTCTTCAGCCTGTTTTCTTTCACATGTATTCAATTTCAAGTGCCATCTAGAGAAAACCAGGTTAGAGATGAGTGACTGAAAACATCTGGTGATAGGAATGCTAATGCATGAAAGCTCATTCCAAGTAAACAATCTAAAAAAGCCGTATTTTTTTTGTTGAAATGGAATGATTTTATTTTACCAGGTACAGTATAGCTGTTTGCAACCCAGCCAGTGAAAATTAGAAAAATGAGTGGATAATTCAATGGCTTGCAAAATTGCCTTATGCAAATAGTAACATGAATTTTGGTATTTTTTATATCTTTTTAATAGTAGCACTGAATAAAATCTTGTACTCGTGAATGTTGAGTACATTCATTGAATGTTGAATGTTGCAAATCCATATATGAATATAAATCATTCAAATTACAAATTAGACCTTGCATTTTCCCCTCTGACAGTAATTGGGCTAGTCTTGTTTCTCCACCAGTTTTTATTTCCTTTCTTACAGTTGACCTGGAACATGTTTTTGACTTGGATTCCCTGGAGTACTTGGAGGCTCTTGAATGTGTGACTGAGCGGTTAGAGAATCGTGTCAATTATTGCAAGGCCCACCTCATGATGATCACCTGCTTTGACATCTCTTCCAGACGTCGATGAAGAATTAACCTCAAGAATCTTTTGGACTACTGCCAGACACCCCTTTCCTTCTTTTTGAACTTATATCCCAAAGACCCAGAATGAGGATGAAGGTTGGTGTCATGTTTTCACTATGTGCGAGAAGATGGATTTTTTAAAATGATGCTGAATATATGTTGGAAAGCAAAGATGCTGAAAATAAGGATGTGGATTCTTCAAGCCTGAAAGAGCACTTTGAGAAATCTTGAGGACATGTTTGTACATAGGAACCGCTACAGAAGTGATTTACCCCTATCCTCCAGCCCATCAATAACTGAGGGGGAAAGAAGAAGCAGGCGTAGGGAGCTGCTGAGAGCCCCAGTATAGTAAAAATATATGGGAAAACTGTCTGAAGTGCCTTGCAAATCTTTATTATCCAAACATTTATGTTCATACTTCTTGTACAGATGGTGCTAGTCAACAAAAAGAAAAAGACAAAAAAATCAAATCGCATTTTTTGAAATGTATTTACAGCCTGTTATTTTCACTTGGTGTTTTATTCTATTTCTGACTTGCTGTTTCTACGTAATTTGTGTTTGTAGAGATATTTCTTATCTGATACAGCATATAAATAAATGTTAACTGTCTTTTGTTGTTCAAGAGCAGAGTAAGATCACTCAAAGAAAAAAAGAAGTTAAAACTTCTGGATTAATCCCACAGATGTATGATGTAATAGAGGTTTCCCAGCTCTTAGTAAAAACAAAAATGATAATACAAAAATACAATAGGGTATCACATGGTTTTGTAATTGTTCTCCTTTGGGGCACTGAAATAAATATATTGTTATGTGTATTCAGTCAACACTCCTATTTTGTTACTATTTAATGGAATATACTAACTTTTCCTAGCGTTACAATCATAGAGTCATCAGAATTGGGAGGGCCTAGGGAGCGTCACATAGTCAAAGTATTCCCTCAAGTTCAAGTTGACATAACTTGTGAATCCACTCATCTTTATGAGCAAAAGAATTTAATTGGTAAATCTGTTGAACCAGTTCAGAAACCTTTGCATGCTTACAAGTATTATCATTATCTCCTAATGTTTTTCCCTAACTCTACAGATACCTAATTTGTTCGCAATTAGGGATGGTCCCAGTAACAGAACAATTTTGCTGAAAAGGTAAAAAAAACCTTGTAAAGTTCTTACTCAAAAGAATTCTTATAATTCTAGATTTTGTCTAGAATCAGATAAAAATATTGGAAAGCATTCATAACCTTTCCATAGAAAGACTAAAACTATTTGCATTAGAATTAAAATGACTGATTCTGTGCTACCAATCCCCATAATTCTCCCTATCTGTGTGCTGATCTTTGCTTATCCATAAAACAGAAATGATAAATTGGTTGATGTTATTTATCCAGCTGAGCCAGAATACAAAAATATTCAGAAGAGCATTGTGAACAGTAAAATACAGAATGAAAGTGGATAGAGTTATCTAGTTAACTCGCAAACCTCTTGTTTTAATTTGATTTAATTGTTATCCCCAAGTCGATTAATTTGCTTTGGGACTCATACTTTTTACATTGTTTTTATTAAGGTTAAAGATCATCTGACTGATAGAAAGTATTAGAAAAATACGTTATTTTATGCTATATGCATAAATAGATCAAAATATGTACAAGAAAGGTTAATTAGAAATGAATTAAAAATCAAGAATGAAAGTACTTGGTCAACAATGTAGGTTATGTAGCATACATAAATTGCCACAATACAATAGAGCAGGGGTCTCCAACCTTGGCAACTGTACAAGTTGTGGACTTCAACTCCCAGAATTCCTCAGCCAACATAAGTTGAGGACTACCAAAAATCCTTTTTTCTGCCTTGCTTTTTTGTCTTTTTTCATTACTTTCCTATTCACCTATCAATTTTCTTTACTTTCTTTTGTCTTTTAAGTGCATATTGTTTTACAAAATAAAAACTTATTTAATTAATCCAAAAAAGAAAAAGAGAGGAGTTGGAAGAAGAGCAGCAAGTCCACTAGGTAAATTAATCATAGCTGCGTGCAATGTCATTTTCACAGCATTATTTGCACATATACCTCCTTCCAGCTCTGCCCAATGAACAAATTTCCATAAGTAGAGCTCTGATTCTTTGAGCATTGCATGCACCGATTAATCTGAAATAATATTGTCTTACTTGATCACAAAATCCTTTTATAAAATGTTAAAATCCTCTCACTGACCCTACTGGGAATAGCAAAGAGCTGCATAGAATGTCTTCAAGAGACCAATCCAGAGAAACTGTTGATTTTTTATAATTTGTTCTGGACTTCACTGTCTGCATTGTTTGTTTTAATTTCTATTTATGGGGGAATAACAAGAACATTGTTTCTATGACATATCATGACAATGTATTTGAGTAGAAGCCTATACGATTTAAATAAACCTCAGTATGATTAACCAGGTTAATTATTAAATTAATAAGTATAAGTCCCCTTTGGGGGGACTTCTTGTTATAGTAAGGAAGATACATTGACAGATGTGACTTTTCTAGCCATTGCTGTCTACTTGTATTTCTACTTGACTACTACTTCTGAAAGTGACTATTGTTCACTTTTCTACTCAAATTTCTCATACAAGATTTCAGTTATCCATATTCTCCTGATATAGAAGAACACGTTAGTCCCTAACTTGATGGTAAAAGTGTGATAAACATCTAGTTAAATTTGTGCTGAATCTAGGCTTAGAGTTTGAATAGCTCCTTCATTGGTTATCAGTTACAATTTGGGAAAATAATGGAAAAAACATATATAGTGCCTGCTCATGTTTTCAGATAATTGAATTATTTTTCTTTGAAATCTGCTCTCTTGCCTTTTCTTTTGCATTTTTTTCAAGTTTCTTTAAAGTTTCAGAAAAATAAATAAAAGCAGATGGGTTGTTAGTACAACATGAAACAAAACAACGGCAAGGCTACTCAGCATTTGGAGTAGTTTAAGTTTGGTCATCATTTAGTATGGAAGTTTATGATACATTCACACCATCTGAGTGTGATTTAATGAATTAGGAACTACAAAAGTGACTTGACTATACATCCACATGAATCTCACAGCTAAACTAAACTAATGCAAGAGATGTACAGTTTGGATGCTTTTAAAAAATGCTATAACTCTTCATCTCTTCAATCTATTTTCGGGCTGTGATGCTGGGAGAGGCAGAACTTAATTCTTCCAAATCTGAATTGTTTCCCCTATGACCTATTTTCTCCTGGAGGCAAAATTCAGCTGCTCCTAAGTGACAGTTTGATGAGGAAGAGTAAAAATACTGATTCACATGAGGCACAGAAACAACAGTATATATTAGCACACTTTTTCTTACTTGCTGTGCATTCTAGCCAGTTTTTCAATTTTCCTGAATTGTATTTCCAAGCTGTATCATGGGAAAACAGATATGATACTGTACCTAATAACGTACGTGTGTGTGTGTGTGTGTGTGTGGTCAAAAATAACAAAGTGTATTGATGTGTTTCAGTTGGCACAGTTATTCACAAACATTAGAACTTAACTAACAAAGCTCATCACAAACCCCATCAATAAAACCTTTTATCTGAATAAACTGGTTATTTATGTTGCATTTTATAGAAACTATAGTTAAAAACATGTTGGCTTCAGATTATAAAGTCAAGCTAGTATATTTTTTTCATGTCATCGTTCAAAAAAGTACCATCCATAAGTTGATGAGAAAATAATTTGAATATCGCTGTTAACTTTCATTCCAGGCCTCCAGTTTTAATGGATGGCCATGTACATAAACTTTTTGGGATCAAAACAAAACATGAATCAGAGGTTTTTATACTCCACCTTCTTATTTCCTGCCCCACTATTATCCTATATGAAGATAAGACTATAACATCACAGATGCCTTGCCATTAATATGTGAAAGCACAATGCTTTCGTTGCGTGTATTATTTTTGATGGAACATGGATATATAACTGGCATTTAAAATGGCATGTGTTGCCTTTATTATTGTCCAAGCCAAAATGTAAACCATTAGTGAAATAGATGAGATAGCAATTCATTACCACACATAAAGTCTCAACTTATGTTAGCTGTTTACTTCACGTGGCATTCTATAATCCAAAAAAATTCTGACTGGTTTTTGGCTCGTACAAGGATGTCTGAATATTAATTGGTCCATCATACTGAGTAACCAAATTCCATGTTCAACATCTGCTTAACATTTATGAGATTCCTATTCTTGCATGTGATTATTTTATCAGATAATCATACTCTCAATAGTTTGAGTGATCATTCTAAATTAGTTTCAGATCCCACCCCCCCGCTCAAACCGAGGAAGCCACTGTTGTAGGTTTCTCAAAGGATGTTGCTTTCCAGAGTCAATATTATTGGGAAATAGTAGTTCATTTGCATATATTGTACAACATCTGTTGGAAATTATATTCAAATTTAGTTTTCAGTTTGATCAAAGTCCGATATAGTGCAAAAAAAATGGTTGAGTTGGATTCTAAAAGCAATGATGGATCAGAGCAAGATCTATGCAGTATGTTTGCAGTGGCACCACAAGAACATGAAGGAAATATTCATTAATAGGGGTGATAATGTAGATGTATGAAAACTAACCATTGATAAGTTTGTCCTCCAAGAATTTATCCAACCATCCAAGTTCACCAGCACTAAATTCCAGAATTGAAGGACACACTATACGAAGTAATAATACCTTAGTCCTAAAGGTGTTTTTTTAAAAAAAAAAATACAATATTTTTAGATGAAACGCTAAGTGATACTCATTTAAATTAACCTTTCAAGTTTCCTTAAGGGAAGATAAATGTATTCTATAAAACTTTGAGTGGTCCTACTCATAGAGCATTTATTATAAAACGATGGTAATAAAAATGGTGCTTAAAAGCAGTTTCAGCAATATCTATATTACATATACTCTCTATATGGACTTAGTTACCTTATATATTGTATAATATATGTGTGAATGGATATATGAATAAAACAATTATTTGGAGATTTTGCGCATATATAGATACTACTTTTTCTACATTTTAATTAATCCTCAATTTTCTCTGCTGAAACTGCTATCTGACATCCATCATCTGACGTTATGAAGGACATAATTTATTTGTAAACTCAGGATGTTCTTGCTTTATAGACTTGCTTGTATTTTATAATTTATTTACCCATCATGATTGGAAATGCTTATCTAAGTACTATGCATTAATGTGTACTTTTGCTGAGTCCATTGCGTTCTGTCTGTGGAAATGTTCTTTTTCATAGTGAGTGATACAATAAAGTCACGTAAGTTTGGAAAGTGTCCTTTGCCTTGGGCAAAATGCTTCTACTGAGTCAGTCATGAAAAGCTCCACTACACGACAGACACACGATTCAATATTGTCCTAAAACAATTCAGCTTTATTGGACCAGAAAGAAACACTGGAAGTAGTAGGACAAGAGTGGAAAAGAAACAAAAAAAGACATTGTCTGCAAGCATATTGATGGAATATGTCAAGCCTTTTACCGTTAAAATGTAAAGTTTACAGTTTGCTGACTTAAAAAGGCTCTTACCTTTTGTGGTATATGAGGTGTGAAATATGCTGTCATGTTTAAAAGGTATAAATGTATAGTGGCATTAAATGTTTACTTTTATGTTACCCATCCTAATTTCCATCAAGTCTTGACTTCAGTGGAAAAATTCTTTCTTATTTTTACTAATTTCTGGAGTAAAATTTTGTCAGCACAAGCTACAATGTTGTTTTGTTGAGAAAATAGGCATGTGAGAAAGCACAAACTTCACCAATATGATTTCACCAGAAGAGTAAATGATTTCATGGGTCAATAAGATGAGATCACTGGGTATTTAAAGGGCTAAAGATTTACTAGAAAGCTTGCTAATACCAATGGGAGTGTTCTAATAAAATGATGGTCACATATTTACAATTTACCTTCTCATCTGCCAAGCTCATTGGCACAACCAATGTTTAATAAATGTTGATTGTGATGCTTAATCAGAACGCAGATACAGCACATTTATTATTTTATCTCTGAACTGTAGACACTGAGTGTCCATTTTCTGTAGCTTGTTCTTAAAATGAATAATTGTCTGAATTCATAATTTAGTAGAATTATAGACATGAGCTATTGGTATGTTTCCGTTTCTTTCATTCCTTACATATACCATTGAGTGATGAAATATTCTTGGTTTAATTTCAGAGGGGCAGAGTCAACCTTTACCTTTCCCCAATAATCTCCGAAGATTCTGTTTTCCAAAATCTCTACAATCTCAGAATGGTCCAGCAATGTGTAGAAAGTGGAGCAAAAGGAATATAGAAAAGCAAAATGTGAACATGTCAAGAATAAATAAAACAACTACCAATGAATAGCAACTAAGCAGTCCACTCTTAACCACCTCACAGTCTGGAATGTAATCAATTATTCTGAAAACATTGCCAGACTTAAGGTTGGGGGTGAGGGAGATATCTCTAATACGGAAATTGTTGGCAGAAAGACACTGCTTCTGGCCTTAACCAAGTAGGATCAGATGAAATCAATATCTCAATGTCTCCTCAAGTAGGTCTTTAAGTACTAAAAAATACTGCTTTGCTAGCTGAAATCTTCGCCAAACTTCAAAGGCAGACCTAAACTGAGACCACAATAATATACACATAGACTGGGGATGATCTAGATAAGTATTGCAATAGCTGGATCATGGAAATGATCTTTTCTAGAATATGATTTTTGAGTTAAAAGGCCCTGTTAGCTATAGCTAT
Organism: Notechis scutatus; assembly: GCF_049901735.1. Classification (NCBI taxonomy): domain Eukaryota; kingdom Metazoa; phylum Chordata; class Lepidosauria; order Squamata; family Elapidae; genus Notechis; species Notechis scutatus. The sequence continues at coordinate 69,129,147 of NC_142009.1, read as the reverse complement.
TATTTGGGATACAGGACAACTCCTAAATTGCACTTTTAATCAGTAGAGCATCCAATGCAGCTTAGTCCAGAGCAAAATCAGAACTTTTGTAGTTTATTACTACAAGCTGTTCATTATTGAATCAAGGTGATATTTAAGTAGACCTAAGTTTCCCCCAGACTTAGTGGAAATACAAGTCATTGTTTTTCTGATAATGGAAAAGGCAATGCAAAATTCCTGCCTTTAAAGTAGAGAAAAAGTATCAGAAATCTGCAGGGAAATGACGACACATTAATCTTTTGACTGCTTGCCCAGTGATTGTGCATTATGCTGTATTATGATTTAGAATGCTTTGTGAAATAGACCACAGACTTGTGATTACCTCAGCGGTTTTCATGACATCAATTGCCACTAAAGAGCTGCCAATCCCCACCCAGATGAAAACACAGTAGTAAGTGATGGAGTCAGTTCAAACATTGTCAACATCAGGCAATTTAATAGGCAACCAGTCCTGAATTTGTTTCTTGGCTTGAGTCTTTCAGTAGGAGAGGAAACAAGACTGGGGCAAAATTAAGATGGGTAAGGATCTAGGCAAAAATGATAAAAGATATTTTGTCCTGCAATATGACAAACTAAATACTTGCCTTAATTAGGTTATTTTATTTTCTATTCATAACTAATCCAAAGAAATCTTCAGAATTTTCCTCATTGTACTTCTTTAATCCACTTCAAAATGGACAAGGTATTAAGAAATTCATCTCGTTACCCACTACCTTTTTAAATGCTGTTCATTTTATTCTAATATGCTCAGCACCTTCATCACCACAGCGTGCTAGAGATTGAATCTGAAAGTAAAATGTTTTAATCCGTCTTCTATCAGAACCCAATACTGAAATTCCCTGAGCTGCTCTTATTACTACAAGAATCTAGTTATTTCCGTGAGAGAAGTAAAAAATGCAGATGTGCATTTAAAGAAATACATACAGTATATTTTGATTACCATGGCGACTAAAAATATTTTCAAATGCTAAAGGATCAAGGTGATTAGTGAAAGAATAAAACAAAAAATGGTCATAATAAAGTAAAATAAAATAAAAACTTGGTGATAACAGTGGTAGTCACTTTACTTCAATTTTCCCCTATCAGGTTCCCAGCATCCTGGATAGTAGTGAGGTGAATTTCAGGCCAACACACCTATCAATGGCCTCCAGAGTTGTAGTACAGCTGCTACCTCTCATCAGCCAAAATAACATATTTTGTAAATTACACTCCCAGCAAAAGGGCATGGAGAATTACCACAGTGTTTGCTGTTTTTGTCATGTTTTCAAGGTTAAACACAAGCACAATCCTGCCTTGTGGTAAATTATTATTTTTACTTCTGAAAGGAAGGACTGAATTTGTTCCCAGATTTGTCATTCAAAGATGAAACAGCTTTAAAAATTCTCGAGGATGTTGGTTAAATAATTGAAAATAAGGATCATGGTGACAGTTACCAGAAGGCACCTTACCCTTGTAATCCTTTGTGTTTTTGATGGTTTTGGTTTATGAACTTTAAACAAAGAGCCCATAAAACTCAGTTGCTAATCCCAGCCATTCAAACCAACACTATGATTATCTTGCAGGAAAATATAAGATAGCAGAAGTCGGATGGATATGATTTAAAGCTGGGTTTAAGAAACATAATTGGTCAAAAATGAAATTAAAATCTAGCCCATGAAGCAAGACCAATTTATATGGGCTGAATTATCTTTTTAAGAAGTCCTTCAAACTGAAGTGTTTATATAATTCCTTTCATTCCTTGAAGGACTCACAAGTCTGAATCCAAAAAGGATTCAGAAAGCAGATGCTTTAATAGTTCGTGTCCATTTCTGCTGACCTAAAGCAGCATCCATATAACTCTACTGTTGTCATTTGTTGATTTTGCCAGAGAAGATTGTATATGAAGACCATGGCAAGAAGCTTTGAAAAAAAAAATATCTCTGTCTGCCTGACACTGTATTGCTACAGAAAAGTTTAGAAAAATCCATCATGTTTCTTATCTCAGATCTTTATTTCAGCTTCTCCACTTTTCAGGTGCACTTCTTCAATTGAGGCACTGCTAATCTTTTTTTAATGTTCATTTTAATATTTTGGATTTTTTTTCAGTCCTGCCACTTCCTCCCGTTCTGTTTTCCTAATATTTTAAACTTTAGTCCACCAAATCAAAAAACAAAGCACAATTCTAGAGCAGAGAAACAAAACAGGCAATGTTTACTTCCAGAATCTGCAAAAGTAAGTAGTTTTGGGCAGGTCAAAAAAATATGTCAGCCACAACTGATTAAATGAAGCTCACCCCACTGCACATGAATAAAGGCTCAGGGTTTGATTGCTCAGTCATAGCAGTCATCTTGACTTTTAACACACACACACACACACACCAGATAGCCAAAACAAGTTGAAAAGAACATGGTGACATGTGTCATCACCAAATTCAAGATGATTACTCACTAACAATATTTTCCTGAACAGTGTCCCGCCATACACAGTACTTTGGGTTTTCTATATTTATGTCAATTATGATATTTTAAAAATGCAGTAACCATAATTACACATGGTAGAAAATGAGCTATTGTTATTTTTTGGAGCTTAAAGAGAAAAAAAATCTTGTTATGGAAGCTTGATCTCCTTCTAACAGGTCAATTCACCAAGAATAAAGTTGCCATCCTCAAACTGCTTAACATGTATTGTTAGGCCAAGAGAAGGTGTGGTAGCATCTCTAATAGTTTTCCAGTGTATCAGAAACCCAAAATGAATGTTTCTTGTGCTTTTAGCAGTTACTATTTGTAAAGGTTAATAGAGTTGCAAACTGTTTTCAAAAGGAATGGGAAGGTGCTGTCAGTCATGGTACAATCAATTTAGGTAGGAAATACTATAGAGGCATTAGGAGGATTCTCTCCCCCACCTACCCCCGATAATCTGCACAGATTGGTTATTGTTATTTTCTGAGAGACTCAAACATTGAAATAAGGCTACATTTTATCAGGGCCCAGTATTACAGATACAACGGCCATTTTTTATGCATATTTTAAAAAAAGTCTATTGGAACTTGAGGCATCATCTCCATCATGGAAAAAGCAGGTTGTCCCAGTGTTGTTAAGACATACCTGAAGGTGCCCTGTTGAGGACTTAAGAGTGTAGGATGAACCATCTAGGAGGAGGTATCTTGAGTTATGCATCACAGTTCCAATTGCTGGGTTGCTCAAAGGATCAATACCAGTGGTGGGATTCAATTTTTTTTTACTACTGGTCCTGTGGTCATGGCTTGCTTGCTGGGTGGTCATGGCTTGGTGGTCATGTGACTGGGTGGGCATGGCTTGGTGGTCATATGACTGGGTGGGCATGGCCAACTCAATGTCACTCATGTCAAGGTGTGCCTCACCTGGCCCGTCTCCTCACAGCCATTTCTTGTCACACCCTGCCTCAACGTATCTATAGTTGTGTAAAAATATTGTTCACCTTTTTTTGATTTTATTATCTACATACTATAGATGTACTTTCATGAACCACTGAAAGGAGGAAATGGCTCACATGCTTTACCCAGGAGTGTGATAGGCAACAGGCTTTTAAGGGGCTGCCAGAAAGAAGGGGGGGTGTATTTTCCAAAGCACCATACCAGAGAACTGAGCTTCCTTTACCCTTTCTTATGGTTGCTACTGAGGAACACAATGTTGGACTCTAGTATGATTTCTGTTAGAATCAATTTAAGAATTGTGCTTTCCCAATAAATATTCCTTTATTAATTCCTCTCCCGTGCTGTCAAATAAGCAATATCATTTATTAGCAGCATTTTCTAAGAATGTTCTCATTAAATATTGCTTTAAATCCATTTTTGGGCAACAGTACATTTAACCCTCCCTCTATCATATTAAATGTATTTCTTTTTTAAAGAATGCAATTAATTTTTCTTAAAGTGCATATAGCCATATGGACTGTGGAAGAAGATGAATGAGTCTGAAAAAAGTTGTCATGATTTTGCTATAACAAGGACTAAAACAAGGAAAGCTTGTCGGAATGAATTGTCAATTTATAATACGTTTACAACTGTGTAGATTCCATAGGATGAAAAATAAATGCTTTAATTAAAGCAATCAAAATGTTACAAAATAGCCTGCTTTGCAGACATATTATTCAGCTTGGATGTTAGATAAACCAAAAGGATCACTGTATAATTTTAGACATAATATTTAAAGATATAAGGCACTGTGAGCACGGGCATGGATTGTCGCAATTGTGTGGAAAGCAGCCCACATAATGTGACTAATTTGAAATTAAGTTAATGAACGGAGAGAGTGTTCAGCAACTGATCCAGATGTTTATTTTACTACAGGATAATTTCAATGTTTTCTCAGCCAACTTTTCTTAAATGTGCTTTCCGCAGTGTACCTCTGATGGCACCATCTTCTCTATGCATAGACTCACATAGAAGCTATGTTAAGGAATTACAGATGCAATGTGGCTATTCTTTTCCTGGATGGCCTCAAGGTCTCTTATAGTCTCTCTGACTATGCAATCTGTTCTTGTGCATAATAAGGAGCAAATATAGATTGGACATTCTTGCCAGCTGTAACCCAACACACAAAATTAAAAGAAAGTTTCTAACAATATTTTATAATTGGTATTAATATGCCTTTTGAATGGCTGCATTGAAGGGGCAAGACAGAATGAGTATATCCATAAACTTTTATACACCAGGTTTATGGCTCTGTGATCTTTATAAAGATATGTTCAACTTCAGTTCTTCTTTACAATTTTTACCCCATCTGACAAGTCTTCAGGGGAAAGCAAAGTTGTATCATATTAGCTTAGCAGAAAATCCTGTATTTTATATTGTTGGTTGATTATATGCCACTAAGTCAGCATTGACCCTTAGGAATGACACATATTTTCTCCAGAATAATCTCTCCCCAGTCTTACTCCCTTAGGTTGTCTAGACATGCATCCATCCCAGTGTAACAGAGTTCATCCACATCACTGCTAGTTGTCTTCTAATGTATTAATAACACTCAGAGTGCTAGCCCACTTATTCATCAGAAACTATAATCTTGTCCTATCTCTTTGGACAATTTTCATCTTGTTTCCATCTTTTTTTAGAGAAGTTTGTTGAGTAACAGATCACATGGTGTCCACAGAGAACTTTGGAAGAAGTAGATGATCTGGACTTTTTCCAATTAGATTTCAATGTGGGGCTGAAATGGTTGTAGATGACCCCTGGCGGGCTTGGATAAAGATAATGCATTCATCCTTGCCTTTCTTGATATTCAGCAGCTTTTGTTACCACTGAAACTTCTGTACCAGTTTCAGGCTTTCAGGAGGCAATCTTGTACTGAGATTCATTCCAATCAGTGTTGATAGGAAGAGAAACAACCATCATATGACCAAGTGCAATAGTAAATGGGAAAGATCTTGGGAGACAGAAGAAGACATACTGCCAGATAAGAAATGGCATAGCCTGAAGCTGCATTACAGAGAAAGATTCAGAGGACACCCTTCCTAACTTACACTCAGTAAAAGTGATAGGTGATTTGTACTATCAGACTTGCAAAATTCTGCTAAAGGAGCCTTACAGTAAAATAGCAGTAGCTTATCTGGTTATATTTTCTGTCTGGCCTGCTAAGAAATGCTGACACCAAGCCAGAAAATCTTTTTAGGTGATGTTATTGCTGACAAGCCATATCAGAGCCTTGCTATCATTTTCCAACCTTGCAACAAATCAATTTTTCTGACTTTTGACTCCCTTGATTTTCACTGATATTAACCTGACATGAATGTGAAAGAAACTACCAGATGAAATACAAAATGGTGTGTCTATAAAACTTCTGTGTGATCAGGAAAAAAAGTTATGTGAAGTGCAGGCAAGTCTTTTACCTACTGCACAGCAGTTTAAAATGATGAGGTATACCACTCACACAAAAAACCTAGGCACCTGTTCCTGGAATTGACATATGATTCAGTGAAGTCTGTGAACAAGACATAATTTGACAACCTTCTGGTCTTATATTCAAATTATAGTTATGTTATTATTGTTTCCATTAAACATTGCTTTATATAGTTGTGTGTGATTTTTTTTCTCTATTTTTGCTTACTATGCATTGCCTGCAATCTAACAATACAGGACCAAAATCCTGTAAAACAAACAAGCAAAAAGGTCTGGCATCAGACTGTTATCAAATAACCTTAAATCCATTCTCCCCAAATCAAATAATGCAATTTTAATGCATGTGTTCCCTTGGAGGGTGATGCATCATAAGGTGAAACAAACATAATTTTCAGTCATTATAGGATGTTGCCTCAATCAGTGCCAAACCAAGTTGGAGGCAGAAATGCAGTCTGTTCTCTTTTGCTCTTCAGACTCTTCTGGGCACAACCAGCATGTATGCATGGCTACTACCAAGTAATGTGTGTATGTGTGTGTCTGTCTGTCTGTCTGTGTGTAGAAAGATAGATATCTGATAGCTAGACATATAGATGATGGATATAAATGATAGACAGATGATAGGTAGGTAAGTAGACAGACAGACAGACAGACAGACAGACAGACAGACAGACAGATGAGAGATATAGGTAAAAATCAACCAAATCTCAATGGTGTCATTTGAAAAACTAAGTATGCCCTTCTCCCTAAATACTGTAGCTATTGGAACATCAAATAAATTAATTGTGGCTGGCCTGAGGGTACATATTAACTAGGAGAGTATTTTGGGTATAAATAGCTTTTTTCCACATATGAAATTCATGTAAAGAATTGTGAGCCAATTCTTCATTCTTTTTAATTTTTTCTAAATAGACTAACTGCAACTTACATAGTCTTTAAAAATCTTTCAGTATTTTGCATCTATCTGGATCTTAAAACTGGAATAAGTCCTTTGCCTCTCCTTCAATTGATTCACTCTCATTTGTTTAACTCTCACAGAATTATGAACCCCTCCCCCCTTTTTTGTTTACCCCGCACTCCTAATGGGGGAAAAGCACACGGCACATCTATTCTGCAGCTCTACAGCACTTACTGTCCATAAATTAATCTGTCCAACAAATAACTCTCAAATAAAAATAAATGCCCTTTCCATTTACTGCTGCTGCTGAGAAAAGCACAAAAAACATAATCAATGGAAAGTAATACAAAAGGTGTGAAGCTTGCATGACCTCCATACAAGAAACAAGCTGACAGCCTATGAAAGCCAGACCTGCAGTTCAGTCCATGTTATTCAATCAAAACCAATGGGAGGGGATGATGTCTAATTTAATGTAGTCCATTTCAGACATTGTACGAGGAGAGGCATATTAAAATGAGCAGCATGACAACTTTTTCAGACTAAAAATCGCCCACCTCTGTTAAAATCCTATATCACCATATTTATCTGTGTATCTGATCAGCTGCAGTTCACAAAGGATTATGCCTTTTAATCAAATTGATTAATCTGAAAAGATGCTACTAGATTCCTTCTGATTTTTGTTTTGTGGATTAGCAGTTATCTTTAAGGAAAGTTCTGAACTCCATGAGGAAGCCCAGCATTTCACAAATGCAAGGCAACATCCCAACAGATCTGTCTCCTTCTCCCCATGCCGATTTCTAGAAGTGTGGAAAGTAAGATCAGTTTCATGGAGATATGTGGGAATCACATATTACCAGGGCAAAGAGGCTGAAGCAATTTTTAAGTCCAGAATGAGTTAACACTTGGAAACAGCTCAGGCAGATGCCTTCCTAATTCACTGTAATATAAGGAGGAGGCATAGCACAATCAGGTCTGCAAGATTGTGTTGTTATATAACCAATTTCAATAAAACTAATTTTAGCCTTTCTCTGGAGTCGATTTCCTGGAGTGGTCTACATAGTTAAGGAATTTAAGAAGACTGCACCGTATGTATGTAAAGGTAGGAAGGTTATCTCCACAAAATGTTCTTCTCTTTTAACAGATAATCAGAGTTGGAAGGGATCTTGTAGGTCATCTAGTCCAACCCCCCACCCAAGCGGGAGACCCTACACCATTTCTGACAAATGGCAGTCCAATCTCTTCTTGAAGGTCTCAAGTGATGGCGCTCCCACAACTTCCAAGGGCAAGCTGTTCCATTGGTTGATTGTTCTCACTGTCAGAAAGTTTCTCCTTATTTCCAGGTTAAATCTCTCCTTGTTCAGTTTCCATCCATTATTCCTTGTCTGGCCTACAGGAGCTTTAGAAAATAGCTTGACCCCTTCCTCCCTGTGGCAGCCCCTCAAATATTGGAAGACCGCTATCATGTCTCCCCTGGTCCTTCTCTTTACTAGACTAGCCAAGCCCTGTTCCTGTAACCATCCTTCATATGTTTTAGTCTCCAGTCCCCTAATCATCCTGGTTGCTCCTCTGTACTTTTTCTGGAGTCTCAACATCTTTTTTATAATGTGGTGAACAAAACTGGATGCAGTACTCTCTAGGTGTGGTCTTACTAAGGCTTTATAGAGTGGTATTAGTACCTCCCTTGATCTTCTCTCCGAACCTCTCCAAAGGATGTACATCAACTGCATAGAATAATCTTCAACTTATGACGCAATTATGACCACAATTTCCATTAAGGTTGTTGTTAAGTGAGTTGTGCATGATTTTATGATTTTTCACTACAGTTGTTAAGTAAATCATGCAGTCATTAAGCAAATCTTAATGACTTGCTTGTTGGAAGCCAGCTGGGAAGGTCACAAACAATGATCGCAAAGATATTGCAATTATTGTAAATACACGCTGGTTGCAAATGCCCAAATTTTGATCATTTGATTGTGCAAACACTATGATGGACTGGTTGTAGGTCACTTTCTTTTGTGCCATTGTGAGTTTGGTCGCTAAACGAATGGTTGTAAGTCGAAGACTAAATGTACATGCAATTATTGGCATGTCAAGTGCGGTCATACACAACCCAATCTGGGTTTTTCTCCTAATTATGTTTATTATGCTAAAAAGAAATATGCTTATGACGGGGTGGCTGACATAACCCAATCTTCTATCGCACTCTGCTCCACGGCCAGAAGAGGTGTGCATATCTTGGGCCAGGGATGTGCATGAAACTTCCTTTGCTGTATCTCACTCAAAAGTTCAGAAGAGATGACACTCCTGTATTGGCATTTGTGAGTTGCCACTCTAAATTATGTCCAGAGTGCTCATTTCCCCTGAAATGTATTTTCATCGTATTGTCATAAATGCTTTCAAATTACTGATTGAATGGACATGACATTTAAGAATGACAAATTAAGGCCCCCAAAATTTAACTCTTGTCAAAAAGTTGGAATCCTTCCAAGAGTTGATTTCAAACAGCCTGATACTTGAGTGAAAATCTTGAGCCATCTTGCTAGGCAACATCAATGCTAACAAATCCCTACAGAGTTTCTGGCAAGAAGTTTTCATGGTGCTCCTGAAAATGCCAGGAAATTGAACCCAGGACCTCCCACATGTAAAGCATGTCTTTGACTAATGAGCTACAGCTTTCTTTTCAGAGGACTGAAGCTTAAGTGAGCAGATTTTGTCTGGCAGGTTTGAAGTGTACATTTTAAGTGAGAAAATGGATGGAGGAAGGAAGGGGGGAGGGGAATAAAGTACATAGCAATGTTCTTGTTTAAAGCAAGCAATGATCTGCCTTCAGAACATGCATTTTACACTGCAGTTTCCAGGATGTATTTCACATTCTTCTGAATCTAAGATTCAGTTTCTAATCATGTACAATGTCAAGTTCAGTCACAGGATTGTTCAATACTAGAAACTCTGTTGTGAGAATATCTGCTCTCCTGGAGATTTGCTTCAAGTCAAATCTAGAAAGAACATTGCTCAGAAAAGGAATCATGTAGGTATTTTCTCCTATCTGGTAAGAACTAGCCTATTTTTCCTCAAATAAATGCATATAAATGCATCTTCTTGGACAAGATGGACAAAATTGGACAAGAATGCAAGACTGAGAACTTAGTGTTGGAAAGACAAATTCACTAACAATTATAGGTATATTTATTCAGAAATAAGAGCTTCCCCTTTTAATGGAATGTCTTCAGTAGGAAACATACAGAGAGCTGCAATTGTTGGCTGATTGACATTCTGAGAACTTTTGTATCTGGGGGCATAACATTACTGCAGTATTACTAGATGGGAAGAATGCGAAGTATTTGGGAATAAATTGATTCTGCCGATATGTCTCCCTCCCTCTCTCCTCCTTCTCTGATGCTGATCCATCACTCAGGGCAGAATCACTCAGAACAGCTAACAAATGACACTGCTAGAAATTTGCATCTCAATTGTACCTGCAGTTTCCACAATTAATAATCTAACAATAAGTGTGCTACGCAGCAAATATACAAGGATTATGGAATGCAAGGAAACTGATTTCTAGTCCTGCCTTAGGCATGAATGCCAGCTGGGTGACTTTGGTCTGGGTCATTCTCTCTCAACCTCCTAACAGGGTTGTTGTTGTGGGAAAACAGGAGAAGGAAGTATTAGGTATGTTCATCATCTTGAGTTATTTATAAAAAATTCAATAAAAGTGGGGTAAAAAGAAATCTAAAATAAACAAAACAAATCACTGCATACCTGGAAATGACAACACTTCAAAGAAGAGGGAGCAATTTAGTATAGGATAAAAGAACACTGATGAAACTAAATTCAAATACCTGCAATGTATTTGGACGCATGAGTACCCATCTAATAATGCACTTATACAAATGAGCATTTTCTATACTTTCAATTATAATCAAATTGTAGCTTAGTGGTTTTCCTGGTGCCTTTTCAAACCACTTCTCAGTAGGAAGCAGTTGATTGTTGAAAAATTTCATTTGGAGAATTAGCAAAAGTAATAATGTGCAGATTACATAACAAAACAACCAGACTACTTTTCTTGCAGTATTCAGATCAAAGGAAATCATCTACTCTCAATACATATGACGATTTTACTGCCATATGTTTGGTTGAAGAAGATACTTGTTTTCTTCGGAGTCTCCTTTTTGTTGTCCTTCTGCGAGATTGTGTCTTGCACATCATCTTCATTTTAATAGCATGCCAGCCTCCCACTCTTCTTTAAGTATCATCAGGTCCTGCGTGAGGCTGTGCTCTGTCCCATGAGTCACTTTCATAAGATCGTAAGTCTAAAATGCAGAAGAAAAACATTTTGTTATGCTTGATGGTATGCCTCTAAATATCTCCATCTGGAATATTTTATTTCTAAAAAACAACTTTTGCAACTTTGCTAGCTATTGATTGTTACTGCAGCTTGCCTCTTCATATACTCCATAACAATGCAACCTCTTTTCTGCCAGTTTATCCAGATTGCTATGGAATTTGCTGCTCTGAATGCTAGTTTTCTTGGCCTCTATACATTTTAAAATGACATTTTAAAATGACATGTGACTTGGGATACGTTTAGGTTAAACATGTGCACCTTTCAAGGTAATTCAGCTTAGTAGTATAAGAGCAGCATTATGGAACTGGCCTTGCTGTGTTTTCCTCCATGATCTAAAAAGGTTTCAGTTAGCGTTGAGATCTGTAGAACGAACAGTGCCAAATAATGAAAGAACTTAACCATGAGCTACCCTGAGCAAATTAATAGGATACTCAAAAAAAAAAACCCACTGCTTCTCTCTCCAAGAATATAAAACTCATTAGGTAATTGATAAGGAAGTGCAAGTAAAAGCCCAGCACATTCATTTATGTCTAATTTGCATTTGGATTGAACAGGATACCTAACATCAGAGACACATGTAGTGGTATGCAAATGTGCCTCGCTTCTGCTCAGTCATGATGAAAGGAGAAAGCAAAGTCCGTCATGCTAATGGGCTCCAAAGCAAAGGCCAGGATATTGAGGAAATTGTTTCGGTTTCTACTTTATCCTTCAATTACATGAAGGCTTCTTAGGATGCATAGGAAGGCCATGCTCATGTTATTCATATCACACATACAGTAAATAATGCATGTGGCAAGCTGGAAGGAACCAGGTCAAATGGAATCTATTTGGAAAGGGATGCCTGTCATTCTGGGGCAGATACATCTGGGTTATGTCCCTTTGTAGCAGGGTACTAATATTGGGGGAATATACACACTTTGGGGGTAAGAGCTTAATGTCTCAGTGGAAGACTTACTGCATTCTTACAGCTTTCCAATCATTTCAAGTAGTCTTGGAATATTGTGTGATATAAAATTATTGGAGGCTAAACGTCTTCCTGATTTCCTCAATTTTTCTGTACACTTTGCAGAGGGTTTTTTAGGATCTTATTAGTATCAAAACATAAAATCTGCCCTTTGTCTATTTTGGATAACCAAAGTGATCTTTTGAAGTTTGAAAAATTATAATTAAAATATCTTTTAGCTGTAGGGAGTCTTTGGAGGTTACAGTTTAGTGTAGGATTTATGAAGAACAGTAATTACACCAAGATAAAAAGTAATTTAATCTCCAGAAGGTGTGCCAGGAAGCTATTTTTCTACTTACAGGCAAAACTAGACTGCAACATTGATATGGATGGATATGGTGGCGCAGTGATTAGAATGCAGTACTGCAGGCTACTTCTGCTGACTGCCATCTGCCTGCAATTTGGCAGTTCAAATCTCACCAGAATTGAGGTTGACTCAACTTTCCATCCTTCCGAGGTTGGTAAAATGAGGACTGAAATTGTTGGGGCCAATATGCTGACTCTGTAAACTGCTTAGAGAGGTCTGTAAAGTGCTGTAAAGCGGTATATAAGTCTAAGTGCTATTGCTACCTTCCAGGGATGCAGTGAAATGATCACTCAGTAATACCATATCAGACTTAGAATTCAACGATTCTATTAAATGAAGCTACTAGATGTCAAACTCAATTAAATGTGAAAGAAATAAGAGTTATGAAATAACACGAAATTAACCAAAATTTTATTTTTTAATTATAACTATCACAGATATTTACACCTCTAAATCAGCTTTCAAGAATATTATTATTGTTAGTATTATTACTACTATTATTCTGAATCAATCTGCTGAAGCATGAAGGCATCTTCACTGAAGATTATGGATTGTAATTTGTCATGCTGATCAATATAGGTTATGCCACCATAGATGCCACCAAATGGGCATTTATGCCCAAGGTAGCATTGGAATTTCAATCTCGCAATTAGTAGTCTAACATCTTAACCCCTAAACTACTTTGGCAATTACTTCAAAAAACCCTTGTATTTATATGTGTACATCTGTGCATGCGTGTGCGCACATATATACATGTAAGAAGTGTATGGCTTAATGCTGCTAATTCTTAAATGATTATTTGTAATGGGGCGTAAACAGAGGTGGTATGCAGCAGGTTCTGACCAGTTCTGGAGAACCGGTAGTGGAAATTTTGAGTAGTTCGGAGAACTGGCAAATATCACCTCTGACTGGAGATTTTACAGTATCCTTCCCCTGCCACACCCACCAAGCCACGCCCACAGAACCGGTAGTAAAAAAAATTGAATCCCATCACTGGGTGTAAAACACACCATCTTAAGCTCAGTGAGAGAAAGGCCAGAAGCTTAACAAATAGGACAGGAGCATAAAAATAATTTGATAACAATTGGTGCTCAATCTCAGATAAAGCATTGTAATGGTTTAGTTGAATTTTAGAAACTTTTTTTTACATCCTTAAACAAGAAACTGGAACTTAAACTACAATGTGTGAAACTTAACAAAGAATCAGTTGGGGAATTACATAAGGCACCTGTCACAAAGCTATGTAACTCGAGCAAATATATTTTATATATACAGTGACATTTCCAGAAGGTCTTGTACATTTTATAAATCTATCACAAATTTAGAAGAAACTCCAAATAAGGAGCAGCCAGCTGAGACAGGTTCAGGTCAGCATGCAATGAATGAACTTATATATATATAGGACACCATTCATGTGCAACCAACTTGTTTTATGTGACATAACTAAAATCTTATTACTTTCTCTCCCCAAATATGTTTTAAAGTTTAAACAAACTAATAGATTTAATTACCTATGGTAACTTATTTTTCCACAGGAAGTTATTTTGTTTAAGTACTTTTACAGATTTGGTTTCAGAATGCTATCGAGCAGAATAAACTGTTAACAAAATAAATAATCATCACTGGAAAACATGTACTGCTTTCAGAAACAAGTTAGTTACTAATGTATGTCCTTTCAATAATGATGAGCAGATTATGTATATAAAATGTATTGCTATTCTGAACTGGCTTACAAATAATTCATATAAAGAAACTTCCTTTTAATAATACACATTCCTTGCAGCGGTCAGCTCTGAATTAAAGGTGCTCACGACTTAATGCACCCGGATTTTGATTGTCCTCTTTATTATTTTCATCAGCATTCCATCCCAAATATTTCAGGTGAATTTCAGAATTCTTACTACTTCATGATCAAAGGAAGCATTTTCACTACTATTTACCTTACCTTCGCCATTCAGTGAGATGCAGAACATGATCAATATTTAAAAAGGAGAAGCAGATTATGGTACTGAAACAGTCTCTTGTTCATCCAACTTAATAGCTATTTGCCATTCAAGGTTTCGGCTGATTAATGTCACCCCCTCAGATACTGAACAGTAATTACCAACCACTGCTATTAAAGTAAGTCTCTCCTGGAAACTGTAAGCAACTCACTTTGTAGCCATTGCCTCAGGGGCTGGTGTAGATATAAAAAAGTGGGAGAGTGCTTGCTGACTGACATGTGGAAAGTGAGGTGAGCAGGGAGGTTGTAGAAATGCAGTCAAGGAGAAATAATTAGGAGGAAAGAGAATGTAGAACTAGTGAGCAAAACTGACCTGTTTCAGAGTTTCAAGGGCCTGAGAGGACATGTCCTGGTGGCACTGCAACTTGGCCACTCTCATCATCTGGATAGCCCTCAAAGGATGGAAGCCGGGATAATAAAACCTGAAAGAAGGACAGGAAGAAAATTACAGCCATTTGTCAGTTCTCACCTTCACTGTTCCTGCCTCAGTGGAGAGCCATTTGAGTAGGACTACAAAGCCATTGTGGATTTTAATGAGTATTGGGGAAAATTAGCCAGTGTCGAGGAGGGTGAAATACTGAGGGGTTGTTAACTAATTATTATTTTTAGTCTTGGAACAGTTCTTATGTTATCCTGTTAGAAAGTGACAAGGGTAGGATTCCCCACCTTCCTGAGACAATGTAATAGCCAATAAAGAAGCATTCAGTCTTACTATCATGGGGGCAATGCCATTTTCACTAGTATTTTTTTTCTGTGTAGGACCTGAACCTTCATATTCCCAAAAGCTGCCTGAGCTTTAACCTTGTGAGTTATTTGGGACTTATACTTCCTAACATGTGACTCATAAAATATGCAAATGTGATTAGGGGAAATTCATTTGCCCTATGGAAGCCAGCCTTTCCTATCCTGGCATCTTCCAGACACAATTTCTGGGAATTAGGGCAATGGCCTTGACAGGGTGATATGTACCAGGCAGGAAAGATGCTTTCGGTCAAAGATGGGAGTAATGTTTGTGGTGAAAGATGCACTTTTCTTAAAATCAATTAATTCCCTGGCTGAAAAGTGTAGAGAATTTAGCTGCAATGGATGATATCCATGGACTGGGTAGAACTGAAATGTTTAGCCAATTTGGGGGCGGTGTGGTGGAAATGAAAGGAAAAAACTCTTCATTCTTAAGGTGAAGACATTGATTTTGTCCCTTCAAAACAGACCATGCACACAGAGAAACACGTACAGGAAATAATTAATCACAGCTTGCCCACTCCAAGTTGGAAACCATGAGGCCCAAGAAACCTGTTGTAGCAGAAGAGATGGATGTGGGCTATAAAGTCTCTTTTCTTTCCTCAAATATGAATCCAATAACTGGATTCCAGAAAGTAGTACATTTTCAGCCTTCTACAATAGGAATACAATAAAACCAGTGGTGCTATTAGGATTCCTGAATACTGTTGGAAACATGATAACTATTCCTACAAATAAATTCCTACACATAGTAGTCATGTCCAATGTGCCTTTTTAACCATTATTTTCTGGGAGAAACAGATGTTTTAGGCAGATTAAATTATTCTGAATAAGCAGGCAAGGCAAAGCATGGCTTGCCAACTTTTTCAGAGGTGAGAAACATGCATACAAATAATTTAAAATCAAGCCTAATGTTATCTTTCCCAAAATGGCCTTCTCTTTGTTTAGATTCTGCCAACCCCCATTCAAATATCTTGTCCTCATAAATGTTGCTATTCCCCTGCCTCAGAGAAACAAGAATGGCTGACAACCTGGGCCATTGAGCATAAAGCCACTTGAAGTAACAGCAACTGATGTCTGGAAAGTCAAGAAGATGGCTTCCTGAGCTCTTTCACCAAGAGTGCTGACTGGCCTTTTGCCAGGCTGCCCAGCCATTCTCTCCAGCAGGAAATTGATCCTGCAGGGTCCTTCCACATCAGTTCCACTGAGACTTCTTTAAAAAATGCATCCAACTCCTAAGGTACTTAAGAGTCTGTAAAGATTTAGGATTAAGGTAAATGATACCAGAGGAAGTAGTAACTAATTAAGCAATGTCAGGTTGATAACTAAAGCCATTCATAGGCATAATCTAAAAACAGGAAATTCAAGAGGTGAAGGTAAAGGAAACAAGCATGAAATGGAGTGTACAGAGAACATAAATATTTACAAAGCTGTTTTATTGGGCTGATTTATGTACTTATTCCATGCATGGGCTTAGTGGCTTTTCATTAGCTTTAAATCTGACATCTAAAATAGGTGCCTGGTATTACTTTCTGTAACAATGTTTCTAAAATCATTTGAAGATTCTTTGCATGGGACATATGGTAACAATTTCTTTGTCTTCTCTGGGAAGAGAAATGAGAAGGAATGTCCAAACAGCTGGGTCCCACTGAATTTCAAAAAGAAGATAGCATGGGGAAAGTTCAATTTGTTAATGACATACTTAAGTTCAGCTCCCAAAACACTAGAATCTTAAGGCTATCTCAGAAAAGTAAAAAGAAGCTGACATACATAGTTAAAAGATTAAGCTTTCAAATATATTTCAGATATATATTGGTTTCCAGTCAAGTCAAGGTATCTAATAGAATGAAGGAATATAGTGCTATCACTAGTTTAACTGGCTCTCACACTCTAAGACCATGATGGCAAACCTATGGCATGTGTGCCGGAAGTGGCATGCAGAGCCACTTCTGCCGGCACAGATGTCACCTGGAAGAGCCCCACCCCCGGAAGAGCCTTGCATGTGCACGTGCCGCCCGCCCACCAGCTAATTATCTGGCATGCATGCGTGGGGGGCACGGGAAACATGCGTACATGCACAGAGATGCGTGGGGTGCACAGAGGATTATGCATGCATGCACAGAGATTCATGCCATGTGGGGGGCATGCCCGCATGCGCAGGGGGCGTGGGGGGGGGACAACACACATTGCCTTCTGGTTGCTGGCATGTGAGCGCGCAGGGAGCCAAAAAAGGTTAGCCATCACTGCTCTAAGAGAAAGTACCACGAGTAGCTCATCACTGGCCACAATTCTCATCCCAGTTCATGTTTAACAACATATAGTCATAAACAAGAAGAACTATAATGAAACGATGAATCTCATGTCAGCAGTTAGGAATATATTGTATCTAAGAATATAATTATTGACTATTGAAACTGACTAAGAATTAGTCAAATTTAAGGGACAACAGAAAAAGAGTTCACTGTAAAACATGTACAGGTAGTCCTCAGATTATGACCATGCATTAACAATTGTTCAATGTTACAAAAGTGGTGGAAAAAGTGACATATGACCAGTCCTCACACCTACAACTGTTGCAGCCTCCTCATGATCACATATGGTGATCAAAATTTGGGCATTTGAGGACCAGAATGCATTTATGATGGCTGCAGCATCCTGGGGTCATGCGATCACTATTTATAACCTTCCCAGAGGGCTTCTGATAAGCAAAGTGAATGGGGGAAGCCTGGATTCATTTAATGACCGTGTGGTTTGTTTAACAATTGTGGTCAAAAAAGGTGATAAAATCAGGCATACCCATCTCAATGACTACATTGCTTAGTGACAGAAGTTCCAGTCCCAGCTGTGGTAGTTAAGTCAAGGACTACCTGTAATAGAATGAGGGATGGTCCCCTGTTTTCAATTCTGCAGTATTCTCACCTTGAAACATCCATGCAAACTGCATCAAGTCTTTGTAAGGGAAGTATTTACAGACACTGCTTTACATGCAGTAGTTACCAAACATACTGACCACTTATAACCATTGCAGAGCACCCCCAGAGTTGCACCCCACTCAGGCCTCCTCTGCCAATTGACAGAGCAAGAATTCACAACTCTTTCAGAAGGCCAGAAGAGTGGGGCCTTGCCTCACGCTGGAAGTAAGATGTCCCAATGGGTGGAAGCAACAACGAAGAAGACTTTCTTCCTGGATCCCATCAGTGAGAAGTCTTTAACTGATATGATCCAGAACATACCCTCCTGAGTGGCAATCTATGGAAGAAGCACTTCATCTGGTTCCTCTGATAAGATCTGTCTAGTATGACTGAACCTCTGGCATAACTCTCATCTTCCTCAGGGTACAAAAGCTCCACAGCCATGTCAAAGTATTGGGGATGAGGAGGTGGAAGAGCAGGAGGAGGAGGATGTCAGTAGAATTTGAAGTAATTCTGATATCACTATTGTAAATATCAGGATAATAACAGTATTTTGGTATAGCCAAGAGAACATTTTGTACTGCTACATCTATATCTATGAACTCTGTGCAAATTTAAAATAAACTCAGGTCCAGAATAGGAAATAGAGTAACATACAATAAAAGGAACAAACTGGAAAGAAAGTAATTCAAAGGAAGATGTACTTTAGCAACAATGTAACAATAACCTTGGCATTCATTATGTTCTCTGACAGCAAATCAATGCTGGTTGTTACTATAAGTAGCACACACTCAACTCTGTTACATGCCTTCAAAGTGCAATTATTAGACTAACATGAGGAACAGAGATGGCAAAATCTTCAAAGAGTGTATAATCTTGGAACAACATTCCTATCTTTCCTTATTTCCCCCCACAATGTGTGAGTGACACATTTAAATATACACAGTGTCAAATGCTAAAACACTTTTGGAACATCAAGGGATTGTTTGGCCTTAAAAACTACCCCAAAAGACAAGATGTGAAGAAAATTATCTGAGATCTATCTGATTTAAATTACCATTACTGAAGTTTGGGAAAATGTTCCTAAATTCTGAACAGTAAAAGGAATTACACATTCTTGCCATAGTATCCAAAACATAGGTTCAGTCATTTTAAATAGTGAATTGGAATCCAGCAACAACAGAAATGCAAAATACCCCAAACATTATTGCACCATTTTTAATGCTGGAATTCATTTAATCTCTTAGGGACATTAGTATCATATTTACAATTTATTTTTTCATGTAAGACAAATGGATTCTTTTTAAAACAGTATTATTTCTAACTTCATAATTATGATTACTATTTATTCATAAATGTATTTTGAACTCCATTAAACAATTAAATGTTATCCACACTAAAAATGATCCTAAGTAGCCATTATTATAGGGCCACTACTAATTATTTGTCCCTGCTGTTCATGATTTACCTGTCTAAATTCTTTCTACATCTACATCTATATGTCCATTCTTGTTCTAAACTATTTTCTTTGAACTTTTTTATTGAGTGGCTTTCAAATGACAAATATCCTGCCACATTTTTTCCAATGCTTTGAATTCTGTTAATAATTATTAAATTGATCATACTAAACAGAATGAAGCTACATTATTATTTTATAATGACTTTAATGTCAATTTTGTTGGGATTAATGCCAAACTAGTTATGTTTTATAGGCATTTGTTTTATTATAATTTTATATTCTGTGAATCTGTTGAAAAGTAAAATCTATAAAATATCAACTAAGATAAACTCTGAATTTGCCATATAGGATACTAGTGGGGAAAAAAATCAAGAAATAAATTTCTTTTAAAATCTTCTGATTGGCTACCAAGGTCATATGGACTGTAACTTCTTAACTGGAGAATTTTTGTTTTGTTTTGTTTTAATGAATGCATTTTATATTTGTAATGGAAGCTGAGGTTAATTCCAGGTTGAAGAGCAAGAATATGAACTTAAGCTATGCTTTCACATTTAGAAATAAGCATTTATCAACTTACCACTGTAGATGTAATGATACCCTGCAGCTGCTTTGTATTATTGAGGTAAGTCAGCCTTCTCCTATCTGATTCATTAATCTTCTAGCTAATGTGATCATTGGTCATGCTTGATACAGATAAAAAGATCAAGAAATCTAGTAATTGTACCTGGAGTTTGAGGTTTTTGGGATGTATTCACCTTACAGACTTAACATTTTCTAATTGCTTGACCAAGGAGACTCTAAGTTTTGCTTGTAGTAAAAATCCACAGCATGCATCATTGGGGAAGGAAAAATAAATAAATAATTACATTTATCACTGCCCATTTATATTAAATCATTCAAAATGGGAAAATATTAAATTACCTCTGTTCTTCAAATCAAGTCACAAAAAACATCAACAAAAGAGACCCTATATCATTTCAGATAGGTGGCTGTCCAGCCTTTTCTTAAAAGTCTCCAGTGATGAAGCACCCACAACTTTTGTAGACAAGCTGTTTCACTGGTTTAAATGTCCTCACTGTTAAGAAGTTTCTCCTTAATCCCAGGTTGCTTCTTTCCTTGATTAGTTTCCATCCACTGTTTCTTGTCTTGCCTTCCAGTGATTTGGAAAATAAGTTAATTCCCTTTTCTTTGTGACAGCCTCTCAAATATTCAAATACTGCCATTTGTCAGAAATGGTGTAGGGTCTCCCGCTTGGGTGGTGGGTTGGACTAGATGTCCTACAAGGTCCCTTCCAACTCTGATTATCTGTTAAATCTGTTATAATTTTCTTGAAAGCAAAAGTCAGGAAAACTGCTTTTGGTCTATTTTGGTGTGGGTTTTGAAATAAGATACTCTATATTCATTACTTCATATGCTTTCAAGCTTGACATTTTGGCTGACTTGTCATTTGGGGCTATTGTTGTGCTCTTTCCTTTGACACTGGATGCTTAACCAAAAGAGAAACAAGATGCATACTGTACATTTTGATTCTTATCCGAGATCAGCCAGTAAACATCAGTCAAGGCATAAGTGATGAGGGATGGTGTTTGTATTGTCTGCGGTGACCCTCATGTGTGGTTTTTCCATACTGAAATCTTATGCAGGTAGTGCTTGACCTACAACAGTTCGTTGTTAGTGACTGTTCAAAGTTACAATGGCACTGAAAAAGGAAACTTATGACCGATTTTCACACTTGCGACCATTGCAGCATCCCCAAGGTTATGTGATCAAAATCCAGATGCTTGGCAACTTTTTATTTTATATTTTATTTGGTTTGTCAATTGCTTACAAGATAATAGGTATAAGTAAAAACATAGTTATGAATACATGGATACATATAAGAAAAATAAAAGAAACATTAGGACAGGGATGGTAGGCATGTTGGTGTGCTTATGCACGCCCCTACAACCTCTTAGGAAAGGGGTGAGGTCAATAGTAGAAAGTCTAACATTAAAGTTTTTAGGGTTTGGGGAAGAAACCACAGAGTCATGTAGAGTACTCCAGACATTGACCACCCTGTTGCTGCAATCAAGTTTGGTGCAATTAACCTTGAGTTTGTATCTATTGTTTGCTCTTGTATTGTTATGGTTGAAGCTGAAGTATTCATTGACAGGTAGGACATTGTAATGTATGATTTTATATACTATACTAAGATCGGACTGAAGGCGGCGTAGTTCTAGGTTTTCTAGGTCTAGAATTTCAAGTCTGGTGGCATAGGGTATTCTGCAATGAGAAGAGGAGTGGAGAACTCTTCTTGTAAAATATTTCTGGACTTTCTCAACTGTGTTAATAGCAGATGCATAATGTGGGTTCCAGACTGATGAGCTGTATTCGAATATTAGTCTAGCAAATGTTTTGTATGCTCTAGTTAGTAGTGTAATATTACCAGAGAAAAAGCTACGTAAGATTAGGTTAACAACTCTTAATGCCTTTTTGGCTATGTACTTACAGTGGGCTCTAGCACTTAGATCATTAGAGATGAGTACTCCAAGATCCTTGACAGAGTTTGGATCATCAATAAGGTCTTGACTATTCAGCCTGTATTTTATTTTCTGATTTTTTTTGCCAATATGTAAGACAGAGCATTTATTTGTTGAGATTTGAAGTTGCCATTTGTTTGACCATTCTGATACATAGTCGAGGTCTTTTTGAAGGGTAGCAGAATTGTCTGTGGTGTTGAATAGCTTTACATCATCAGCGAAGAGAACGCAGTTGCTCTTGATATAATCACAGAGGTCATTTATGTAGAGTATGAAAAGAGTTGGTCCTAGAACAGTGCTTTGGGGGACACCACTGTTGACAGGTACAGAATTTGATAGGATGCTCCCAATTTTGACCATTTGTTGTCTGTTTGACAGGAATGCTTCTATCCAGTTATGCAAGTGTCCAGAGATACCGTAAGATTTTAGTTTTAGGAGTAGTTTGTCATGTACCACTGAATCAAAGGCTTTACAGAAGTCTATGTAGATTGCGCCTATTGCTATGCCCTGATCGAGTTGTGTATTTATGTTCATATTTATATGTATTTAGGTTCATATTTATGACAGTTGCAGCATCCTGGGGTCATGTGATCAGCTTTTGTGACCTTCTGACAAGTAATGTCAACGAGGAAGCCAGGTTCACTTAACAACTGGTGTTACTAACTTAACAGCAGTGATTCACTTAACAACTGTGGCAAGAAAAGTTGTAAAATAGGACAAAACTCACTTAATCAATGTTACATAAATTTTGGGCTCAATTGTGGTCATAAGTCAAAGACTACCTGTAATCTTATTTATTTATTTTATTTATTCATTTATTTTGTCAAAAGCTTACAATACAATAGAAATAAGAATAAACGTAAGTTTAAATATAAGAAATAGGAACTAATAATTGGGGACAATAGGACAGGGATGATAGGCACAATTGTGCACTTATGCACCCCCCTTAAAGACCTCTTAGGAATGGGGTGAGGTCAATAGAAGTTAGTTTGATAGTCTTTTATAATCTGTCCACTAAGTCTGCTCTGCAGGGCATATACAAACCCTACAAGAATTCAAAAATAAATAAAATAGAGGGTTTTTTTCCGATATCATCAAGAAGTATACATTTACATAGTAATTATTGGATACTTATATATTGTTTATCTTGATTAAATAATGCGTCTAGGTAAGTGACCAATGCACTCTTATAAAAATACCTACATTTTTACAGTCCAACTTTTTAATGGACACTTTTTACTTTTATTATACTATTATAACTACATGATCGCTTATCTTTCACATAATATTCAGTTAATGGATACTTTTAATACCAATTAATGGACTGAGCAGCATGGCACAGAGCTTCTAACAATGGTATATTGTCACCCTGGACTCTGAACTCACTCTGAGCATTCTGGATTGGAAGAGATACTAATAACGGTTGCTCTTTTTTTTTTTTTTTTACAGAAACACAGAAGCTTCCATGGGACAAGAAGTTCAGATGGTTCATTGTGAGTCAAATACAGATATCAGAGACCTTCTAATGGATTTTTAACGCTGTGTAGCTGAAGCATACTGGAGAAAGCCAAAAAAGATATCACTATTTTCCTGTGCCATTTGGTATTGTTTGTTCTATATAAACTAGAAGGCTGTTTACTTTTGATCCAACTAAGTAAAAACCAAATTTAAGAACCTTACAAGACAGCTTTTCCTACTGCAGTTTGTTGATTTCTTATCATCTTTTTTTTCTTTCAAGTGGTCTTTCTGAGTGTAAAATTCTCTTTCATTCTTATCTCTCCCCATCTCCTCTCTTTAAAAATCCCTTTTCTTTTTCTTCCTCTGGTATCTCTTCTGGCTACCATTTCACTTAATTTATTCTGCTGTTTCCAAATCATTTTTTGTCCCTGCATAGTAGCTGCCCTGCTGTTCTACTCATTGTGTGCAGGTGCTTGACAAAGCTCAGCTGATAAAATGGTTAATCTCTGCTCAGAGGTAGTCTTTTATAAATTTAATCTGAAACTTCACACACAACATGGCAAAGTAGAAAACAAACTGCAGGCTCAATCATACCACACAGATTTATTTCATCAAGAATAGAAATTATGTAGGAATACTTCTAATATGCTAGATTTCTATAGCAACTAATGTATTTTCTTGAAAATTCTGGAAAGCAATCAGTCATCTGATTAATAACAGAAATGTAACCAGAAGGTTTAGTTCACAGTCTGAACTTTTTCATTAACTTTTCACACAACCTTCCACTATGTAATGAAAGGCAGAGTAAGCTGTTTTATAACTTTTGTTCTATCTTTTAGTTATCTGAACATTTCACAGCTTCATCCTTAATCAAAGAACATTCACAAAGAAATATAACAAACAGACAGCTATCCCAAGTCAAAAACTGAATTGCAGTTGGTGGTGAATATAGAAAATCTGTTTATTTTGTGGAAAAAGAATCACAGGAAAAAATGTAGATTTTTCAACAGATTTCATCAAGGCCTCACATCAACTCAACCTCAGCTTTTGCCTGGGGTGGGGCGGGGTCTCAAATGGACCTCTTACCTGGAGGCGATTAAACAAGTATATGTAAACTAGTTTAACATGAGCAAAGATGAGAATTAGAATAAGAAGCAGGCTGCAGGGTTCGTGTTATGCTTTTCTTTTCTGATGCTCGTATCTATTACTTTGCCCAGTACTGATTCATTTTGTAAAACAGATACAAATAGTTCGGTGAACATCTGCATCGAGCTGATTCGAAAAATGATTGTATGAAAATACCTCGCTCATAGAGAGAAGTAGGCCACGATTACAGACAAAACTGAGTCCAAAATTTATGTTGGTAAGGGAGGCGCTTGTTAATTGAGTTTTGCCCCATTTTACAACCTTTCTTGCCACCATTGTTAAGTGAATCACTGCAGTAGTTAAGTTAGTCATATGAATCTGGCTTCCCCATTGACTTGGCTTGTCAGAAGGGCACAAAAGATGATCACTGCAACTCATAAATACATGCCAGTTGCCAAACATCTGAATTTTGATCATGTGACCATGGGGATGCAGCAATGATTGTAAGTGTGAAAACAGGTCAGAAGTCAATTGTTCAGTGCCATTGTAACTACAAATGGTCACTAAATAAATAGTTGTAAATCGAGGACCACCTGCATAAAATAAGGCCATAAGATGTCCAGTCTAACTCATGAAGGCCTCTGCAGTTTCCCCTGTCAATCTTTTTCCTCTTCCCAAGAACTCTAGTCCCTGACTAAGGGAGCTATTACTTCAAATTTCTGGAAACCTCATGGCAGATCTATCACTTGACTCTCATCTTGCCCTACATACCAGGGCATCCTAATAAGGAAAAACTAACTTAATTGCAGTTGCTAATTGAAGGATTCTCACTTGCTGAGAATGCTTGTGAATGAAATGAGATGGGTGGATTCTTAGTAAAGTTAATTAGTAAAAGTTTAAAAGCTTTTAGGATGGGGTAACTACAACAATAATAATTTAGTAAAAGCATATGCTACTCAAATCCAAGTATTAAATTTAGAATAACCATTTGATAATTTTATTTGCATACTGCTGTTACTCCCAGTCAAGCCAAAACATTACACAGAACAAAAATATAATAAGTAAAAATACAATTGATAATGTGCTGCTAAAGTAATACAATATGATAAAATCCCAGCAAAACTAAAACAACACAAAATAAGAAAACATTAACAAGGCAGTAGTCAGTTACATAACAATAAAACAATTATGTCAAGAGTTACATTACATTCATATGGTCACTAATTTTACAGCAGTATCGTCCTAGAACAAGTTCATGTTGCAATTGTTTATGTGAGCCACCATGTCTTCAGCTGTTTTGCCAAACTGGGCAGCTCCATAAATCCATTATTCACTATGTATTTTGCATAATCAATGTTACTGAAGAAAAGAAGAAGTGCATAGCTCATGTTTTTAGTTGCTGACAGCTATGATGTTTAGTTCAACATGTTACAAATGAACACCCCTGGGGATTACACTTCTGGATTTCTGGGAACTGCACTCCCAATCTCTCTTTGATGGGGAAGGTGAATTTACTTTGTTTATAAATCAAGAGAAATTTTCCCAAGATGTTCCCCCTAATGACCCTTGCAGCAATATTTTCTTCTGGGTAGTGTGACAGAGTTTTCTCCCCACTCATCAGTCACTGCTGTAGCCCTTCAATTTAGATGAGCTTTATCTACAGGTGAAGTTATTAATCCGAGTAGGACAAATAACTCATGTTAAGAGAACAGGTCAGAATGATCAGCTCTTATTGAAAACATTATAACCATAGCTTAGAACTTTAGAAGCATAAAAAACCTGTTAGATAAAGTCTTTTTGTGTAAGATTCTTAGATATCATTAATCAGTGTGTTTTCAAAGAATACTGAACCCGTAAATGCTTCCATTATAGCAGCTCTGCTCTCAAAAAACTGGGACTTCTAATGTCTTTGAAACCAGTCATAATCTACACTATGAAAAAATTCCTCAATGCCTTAAATCTAGTTTAGGAAGAATTGAAATAAAATACTAAAAATCTAAATCGTCATAAACTATTACTGTCTAGACAGAATATTAACAGTGACTAAAATATAGCAACGAGTATTAAACCCAATTTCAGAATATGATTTTATTGCATTCATATTTTTTAAGTTTAATGGCCATGCTTTCTAATTAACTTTATCTTGTTACTTTGTTTAAAACTGAGTTTGAAAGTACACATGTTCCTGTTTTTGTAAAAAAAAGGAAGGAAGGAATTGTGAAGATATCGTTCCTATATGCAAAATATTTCCCTAATCACCATGGAAGTAACCTATCAATAATCCTTTTAAAATTACTCTCATTATTGGTCTTTAAAGATCACCATACCTGAAACAAACCATATTCTAAGACCTGAAACAAATCATATTCTAAGCAACTAATTTTGCTACTCTGTAGTATAGTAATCAGTGGTGCATTTCAAAACGGTTTATCACCGGTTCGGTGGGTGTGGCTTGGTGGGCATGCATGTGCATCAAACACAACTTTGCACAGGCGCAGAGACTTCCTGACTCACCTCCTGCAATCCTGCATTCTTCCTGTCACTTCAGCAGCTGACGCGTGGCAATCTGCTCTGCCGCGCAAAGCAGCTGCACTTCAAAAACAGGAAATAAAAGTCAGTATGGGAGCCTGGGCAGGCAGGCGGGCGGGCCCAACAGCAGCTCCTCAGAGAGAAACGGTTCAGTCTCCACCGATCTTCAGCGCTACCGGTATGCCAGAACTGGGCCAAACCGGTAGATTCCCACCACTAATGGTAATATAATGTCTCATTCTCACAAGCACCAATATTGATATTCGCAAATAATCTTTCTTTCTATGATAATCACATTTGGACAAAAATAATCCAACAAGCACTAAACGAACAGTGAAGAAAATGCAGAAAAATTCTGGTTCCTGCTGCCATCTTTTGATCATTCAGATTTTTGTAGAAGTAATAATTAATCAAAGAATTGTTACTGAGGTTCACTTAGTTAGAAATCTTATTCTTTCACCAGCTACGAAGGCTTGCCAATTGGTTTTTCTTGGCTAGTATACCCTGGGTTGTCTCAAAACATTCCTAAAAAGATGTGGAATATATACATAACACACTACTAGATTCTGACTGATTTTCACTAACTGACCTTTTTCAATGCAGTCTTTTATCTGCTTTGTTCTACCTATTTTGGGCCGGGCTCTAATTTTCCAGCTGTTTACCTGAAATGCTTCTGGAATAATTTTTGATCATCTTGTCTCTTGACTCCAGCAATATTATGTACACACAGCTAAGAACAAAATATTAAATCAAGTAATAAGGAGCTTACATTTCTATTGGAAAAGTATTTATGATTTTCCTAATTTTTGCAAAAATTTTTGGCAGAGAATCTTACCAGAGCTTTATGCTGATACATAAAGTAAGTCTGAATGATCAAATGATATCAACATTTATTTTCATTTATTTTGTGAATAAAATATAGTGGTCCTTGATTAACTATGGTAATTAGAATTGAAATTTCCATCACTAAGCAACATTTCTATAAAGCATGACATCATGTGATTCTGACTCTCCACTTATATGTCCCAAATGTGCTATTTTTTTTCCCTGGAGGCAACTGGACTTTCTTGTTTTTTCTTTGAAGACGTTTCGCTTCTCATCCAAGAAACTTCTTCAGCTCTGACTAGATGGTGGGGAATGGAAGATTTTATATTCCTTGTAAACAGCTGGTCATTTGTCTGCAAGGAATATAAATCCTTCCATTCCCCATTATCCTGTCACAGCTGTTTCCAGCTTTCATCATCTTCTTCCTGTGGCTGACAACATGTGCCTGGCCTGGCTCTTCACAAGGCAGCTGTAGGCCTTGTTTCCATGACTGCATGTAGTCTTTTTGGAGTTGTGTGCAACCTTCCTGTCCTCCTGTCCACAGTAGCATCCACCTCTGGCCCAGCTGTGCTTTTGCGGCACCATAGTACTTGCTTGTATGTCCTCTCACCCCTGGCAGCATTCACCCTGGCATTGCTATAGCAGCCTCTTACCCACTAAGTTGAAGCAATCACTTACCAACCCATCAGTCTGCTTGTAAGCCACCTGGGACTTGTGGCTTCCTGTTGGCTTCCCCACTGACTTTGCTTGTTGGGAGGTAGCAAGAATTGCAAGGAGGTCCTCACTTAACAACCTATGACCATTGATTAATGATGGCAATGGATTCTGCCACTGCTAAGGAATGTGATCACACATGATGTTCCAGTCCCAATTACTGTTGTTAATCAAGGTCTATCTGTATTTTTCCACAAATTTCTTCAGCTCAGGAACATTTCAGTTTTTTAATAAGTATAAACTACTTGTTTCATTTCTGGCATGTTTCTATGATTTTGCTTTTCATTTGTTATCTTGCATTTTGGGGAACGCTGTCTTATTGCAAGACTTCAATTTGTTGATGAACAAATGGACTGATATTTCTCGGTAGAAATTTTTAATACAGTTTTCCAGATATAAAACTATTTTAAAAATACAAACATTTTTAAAATGAAGTTAGAAATTTTGGATCTGGATGCTTGTTCCAAGAAATTA
Organism: Notechis scutatus; assembly: GCF_049901735.1. NCBI lineage: Eukaryota > Metazoa > Chordata > Lepidosauria > Squamata > Elapidae > Notechis > Notechis scutatus. Next base: position 69,099,982 of record NC_142009.1, on the reverse strand, counting down.
TTCTTTTTTTCTGTCATATACCATATAAATTATCACATGTTTCATGACAATTTATGTGATAGTTCTATAAACAGGAAGTGCATAGAACTATGACACATATAGTCATAACTCTGAAAAATTATTCTTCATTTCCACATCTTTCCATCACTATACAGGAGTTTGTGCATGCATATAAGGCTTGATATCCAGTAACTTTAATTAAATCAGTTTATAAAACAAATTTTCATGCCTAAAATAAGAAATAGGCTTTTAAAAAAATTATTAAACAAATTTACATGGCTGCCCAACTCACACGCAGTAACTTTTCCGAGTTCTCCTTTGAAACGATCTATCAAAGATGTACCAGTTGCTTATTTAAATCAGTCCAAATTCTGCTCTGCTTGTGCAGATTTACAACAGACATGGAGCTACACTAGAGAGACATTCAGATGCAAAAGCAATTGAGATGGACGTTTGACTGCACATGGAGCAGACTTTCTTCTGAACACACTCTAGTAAACTTGCAGCTCTTTCACTCTCTGATTTACAGCTGTGAGGCTACTGACCTAACAAGTTCAAAGTGGGCAGCCTGTGAACGAACAAACAGGAACAAGGCTCTCTGCAGAAGTCGTTCTGTTCACTGAGGTATAAAGGAATGATAGCTTCACAAAGAGAGTGCTTAATCTCCTGGCTGTGGTAGGAACAATCAACCAGCACAAGTACATCACATCCTCCTGTTTTATTTCATTAATGCCACAGCCACCCTACATTAGAATCCAAAAACTGATGAAACTAAAGATGCTGTCTCCAGTTCAGGCTATTTTAAGAATAAGCTCCACTGAACCATGGATTTATTAATGGTGCAATATTATTGATGATTGGCTGAGTATATTAACATTGACCAACACAACACTTTCCCTTGCATTTTATTATAAGAATTTCTGTGCTAAACCTCACAGAAATGGACAAACCAGTCCCAGCAGCAGTAAGAATGAACAATTTCCCATTTACAATGGGAAAAATCCTAACCTCAGTTCAGCCATCTTCAAAAGAACCAGACAATCTTCTATATTCAATAGCCAAACCAGCAGCATTTTCTTTTATTTTTCACATTTTTTTTATTTTTAACAACAAACATAAACAAACACAAACACAAAACAACAAATAAAACCTTTCAGTTGTACAGTGTGTCGGTTGGTACATATTTCTTGTGCACAATATCAATAATCTTTCCTATTTAAATTTAAATTTATATTCCTATTATATTAATAACTTTCCATGTCATATTATATTATTATTACATCATCATTAGACTTTAATTGCAAATTCACATTATTCTTTTCAAGCAAACTTCAATTTTTACAAGTTCTAATTCATATTATAATTCCTTCTATAATAATCAATTATAACACATCATTATTATTGTATTATATTTATATTATATTTCATTTTTGTATTTTTCTATCTAACCATTGGTAATATAAATCCCATATTTTATAATATACTTTTTCTTCTTGCTAATTGCCAATGTCAATCTACTCATCTCTGCACATTCCATTACTTTCTTTATCACTTCCTCTTCTATTGGAATTTTTTCATTTTTCCAGTTTTGAGCAAATACAATTCTAACTGCTGTCAAAACATTAACAATCAAATATATCAATTCTCTACTGTATCCTTCAGGTAAGATACCCAATAAAAATACCTCTGGTTTCAAGTCTATATGCTAACCAGCAGCATTTTTCATGGGCAGAATATAATCCCTCTTGTTGAATATTGAATTGTAATTTCTATTAATTATTAAAGTCATACAAGTTAGCTGTTGGTCTACTGTATGTCACCATAATTAAAGCTGAACCAAAAGTTGAAACTCTCACACTAGTAGTTATTTTCACCTTTAAAAATTGACACATACACACACGCAGAGTCAATAATTCATTATTAGTGTCTTTGACACATATGGATGAGATTATAATAGCATGATGAAATGCTTGCTTGTCTTGGAAAATTCTTACATTAGAAATTATAGCACAACAGGTTCAAAATATGGTGTTAATTAGAACTATTCACAGTAATTGTATGATCCAAATTTAAAAGAGTTTAAAAGTTAACAACCACATTCAGTTCAAAAAGTTTGCATTTCTTTCATCATAAATCTAAACCAGGCACTTAGAGATAGCTAAACTTCAGTTCCAAGCATTTCTACACAGGATGGCCAATGATATGGGATGCTGAAACTTGTAATTGTGTCTGATTATTTTAATCAGGCTGTTTGGTTTGATGTTTTGTGCATTTTTATGGATTTTCAAGTTTTGTATGCTGCCCAAAGTCCTTTGGAGTAAGGCATGAAATAAATTAAACTAACTAACTAACTAGTTCAGAAAGATATTGACAGTAGATCTCTCATTTCTGCCCTAAATAATCAGCATTATATATTCCTTAAGAATCTTGTGGGATTATAAAGAATGGAAGCCATGACTACTCAGTAAAATATAAAAGCCGGGTATAAATCAAATATAAATGAATAAATAAGATGGGAAGGTAAGATTCCCCCATAAACTTTTTCCTTATAAGTCTTGCTTTGATCTTTTTGACTTTTGGGATCGTTGGCAGATATATATTTTTTTCTTGTAATACAAAAACTTGGGAATGAATTCCTGACTGAAATAAATATTAGTAGCTTTCTATTATTACATAATGAACAAACCAGCTGTAATCATTTCAGAAAACTTTGAGGGCTTACTGAATTTGACATTTTTTTGTGATTATTTGTTTGTTGGATTTTAAGACTGATTCTGAAAAGATTCTGGGCAGCTTACAATATTTCAAATATGTACTTTAAAAACACTGTTAAAAACATAGCTGTCCAGACAAGACAGAAACAATAACATTAAACATTTATTCTGTTACATGGAATTTTAGTTTGTCCAGTTGGAACAATTGGATAATGTATTGCAGCAAAGCTATTTAGTGTCACCTTTTTAATTACTCGTAGAAGTTTATTGGTTTATACTTTTCTTTTTAGTACTGCTTTTGTCACTTAGATTCAGATTCAGAGGAGGAAAACAAAGCAGCTCTTAATAAACAATTCTATTCTTTTTGCGGGGGGAGAATAGAAAAACAATGAAATATTATCCCATTAGATCAGTGGTCGGGGAACAGGGGTAAATTACCCCAAATGGGGTAAAACTGAAAATCCTGGGGGTAATGAGGACGGTCGCGCTGGCGCGACCGTTCTCATTACTCCCAGGCATTTTATTTCCGACATTCTGTTCGCCTTCGGTGAATGCTGCTGGGATCGGGAATCAAGGACACAAATGAGAGAAGGGGAGGGAGGAAGCAACGGAAGCCTGTCCTGCTCTCTGGCTCAGCAGCTTCGGTTTCCTCCCGCCTCATTCCTCTCTCAGTCGCTCTCTCGCTCCTCCACCAGCCCAGGAAGAAACTGCTTCAAAGAAGCCGGGGTGGGGGTGGGGTGGCTTTTCCTGTCGGCGCAGCTCCTCCGAAGCGCCCGTTTTACCCCCACCCCACCGCCAATCAATCCAATCAATTCTGCCTGCCTGCCTGCCTTCGTTTCTGGTAGTTTCGGAGCAGCTTCAGCTGAGAATAATAACTATTCGCCTCTTTTTCTCAGCCGAAGCTGCTCCGAAACTACCAGAAACGAAGGCAGGCAGGCAGGCAGAACGGAGCACTGGATTGAACCGCGGGCGGCGGGCGGGCGGGGGTGAACGGGCGCTTTGGGAAGCTGCGCCGACAGGAAAAGCCACTCTGCCGGCTTCTTTGAAGCAGTTTCTTCCTGGGCTGGTGAGGAGTGAGAGAGCGACTGAGAGAGGAATGAGGCAGACACCTGAGGGATGGGGCTGAGGGAGGGAGGGAGACACCTGAGGGATGGGGCTGAGGGAGGGAGCAGACACCTGAGGGATGGGGCTGAGGGTGGGAGGGAGACACCTGAGGGATGGGGCTGAGGGAGGGAGGGAGACACCTGAGGGATGGGGCTGAGGGAGGGAGGGAGACACCTGAGGGATGGGGCTGAGGGAGGGAGGGAGACACCTGAGGGATGGGGCTGATGAAGGCAGGGCCGACAGGCAAGGCTTCTCAGCCGTCCTGCAGGGACTATCTGTCGCTCAGGGTTGCAATGAGGAGGCATTGGCGTTCCCTGAACTTGGTGGTTTGCTGGCAGACGTTTTATTACCCGACTAGGTAACAACATCAGATGTTACCTAGTCAGATAATGAAACGTCTGCAAGCAAACCACCAAACTCGGACTCTTTCTCCCCACCCCCTGAAGCTTTCAAAGTAATTTTAAATACATCCAATAACATTTTGAATTCAAATAGTGTATGATTTCCTTCCTTTCAAATCAAGGGGGTAACGTCGGCGTTTATAAATTTTTTGGGGGGTAAAAGGTAAAAAAGTTCCCTGACCCCTGCATTAGATAATGGAAATATTTAAAATTATTTTTGTAAAATTAGTTGCACGCATTTCTTAAGAACAATTGTGAAATAGGAAAATATATCATGAAAGCTATTTTAGGAGAAAATCCATGTTAGTTTATGCTAGCAGAAAATTAGGAGTCTTGTAGAACACAGCAAAACAAAACTGCTCACCTACAGCTCACAGCTCAAACCACTCAATGACATTATTAATAAGCTACAACCATACTAAACAATACTGCACTCTCCTAGCCATTGGGTGAGAGGCTCACCATGCTTGCATAAAGACAACCACCCAACCTGAAGCAGGTTCTTACTAGCAAAAGACATAACAAAATAATTGTGCTGATATGAGAATTAGAATCAGAATTAGAATACTTTTATTGGCCAAGTGTGATTAGACACACAAGGAATTTGTCTTGAATCAGGCCCTGCAACAAACACAGATGTTTGCTTTGCCCCCAGGGGTTTACCAACAGCATCATCACAAACTGCAATAACTTTACATGTAAAATTAGAATAGCCTCTCCAACACTCTTCCTCCAATGTGATATATGGCGTCTTCAGCCAGCAATCTCCTATGGAATCTACATTGGAATCTCCTATGGAATCTACATTGGAATAACCAATCGGTTTTTGTGCAAATGAATTAATGCAGTGATCCCCAATCTTTTTTATGCCGCGGCCCAGTACCGGCATCAGCTGGGCGCCGCGGCCCGGTACCGGCATCAGCTGGGCGCCGCCATCTTTTTGATGAAAAAGTGCTTCCGGTGACCTCACCGAAGCACTTTTTCATCAAAGATGGCGCACGCTCGGTGAGCTTTTCCGGGTAGAAATGGCTTTCTACCCGGAAAAGCTCACCGAAGCGCTGGCGCCGCCATCTTTTTTGATGAAAACGTGCTTCCGGTGAGCTTTCTACCCGGAAAAGCTCACCGAAGCGCTGGCGCCGCCATCTTTTTGATGAAAGCGTGCTTCGGTGAGCTTTCTCACCGTGAAAAGCTTTCTACCGAAAGCTCACCGGAAGCACTTTTTCATCAAAAAAAAGATGGCGGCGCCCAGCAAGCCAGCGGCCCGGTAGGACTTGTTCCGCGGACCGGTACCGGTCCATGGACCGGTGGTTGGGGACCCCTGAATTAATGGACACAAAACAAAGGTAATCACAGACCGTTTTAGCTTCCCAGGACACTCTATATACAGATTTTAAAGTAGCTGTTTTGAAGCAAAAAAAACCCAAAACCTTTATCAGCACAATTGAGTAAAAGATGGTTCAACATACTCCATCAAAAGGCTATCTTAGGAAATCTCAACCCGTACAGTAAATTTTTAACATTTCAAAATAAAGTGACAGAAGAAAAATGAGTAAGTAGAAATGAATGAAAATCTAAGAAAGTTATGTTAAATTGAATTAATGAGATCCCCAAAAGACAGAATTTTGAACCAAAGGAACTGCATGAAACAGTATAAGGACAAATGAAAGCAAGGACTGCAAAAATAATCAGGTATTATGACTGAGATTTCCTTTCCTTTCTCCTTTCCTGTCCTTCTCTCCATGACTCATTCTTATATTAGTTTAATCACTCTATGCATTTGATGAAGTGAGCTGTTATTCACAAAATATTATGCCTTTTAATAAAGTGTATCAGAAGGATTCTACTCCTTCTGATACTGAGAGCTGGTTTTCATGTTCTTTTAGATAATGCTATGTATACAATAAGAGAGTCATAAAGTTCCAGGTCTGTCCAAGGAACTACTCACATTCGGGTTAATGAGGGATGGATGTGTTACCAAGCCTAAGGGTCATGAAAGAAAGAATAGTGCTAGAGCAAACACTGCCTTTTAGGCACCATAGTCTCTGATATTTTTAAGGTGTCAGTGTTCATAAAAATCCCCATACAGTAGATATCTTTAGCCAATGTTTATATATGTTGGCGTAGTTACATTGGGGACCTATGTGGCTCACCAAAGGCAAAATTAAATGTAAAGAAGAGAAACCGTTCTCTTGAGAGATGCCGCTGGCTGCCCAATTTTAAACATCTATCTGCTGCTATGGAACATGTTTACTGAATTTACACATATTTACGCATATTGGAAAACTATTAGCTCAAAGCAGCAAAATAAGAAACCTGAGAAATGCAGAGATATTTTTCTAAGAAATCACATGTCACTAGGTCATCTGCTAATTGCTTGAAGATGATTGTCTGGGGCTGATGCAGGGGACCTATAGCCCTCCAGGTATTATTGAACAACTAATTCCCAGGATCCTACTCCATTGGTATGCTAGACGGAAAACCAGAGGTTGTTCACAAAGAAAGACCCTTGGAAGGATGTAATCCAAAGGTTAGTAATTGCAGATGAATAGAAACATCAATTATAGCTGTCATTCTACTCATTGGTCAGCAGAAAACTACTGTATTTACATAGTTGTAGATAATGTTTAATTATTCACCTCTTTTTGTTTCATCCAGCCAGCATAACATTTTTCTTGCCTGTATAGATAAATAAGTTGATTAAAAAAACCCAAACACCTATTTTCTTATCCCTAGAACATTTCCTTGACAGGATTACATTTTATTACCATTATTAGATGAGGTGGGGTGTGTGGGGATTGTTCCTTTCTCTCTCTTTTTCTTTTCTAAGTACAGGATTGGTCAGAAAGGGGCCACTGTTAACATTAGCTCAATGACTTAAGTGTCAAAATTATATTATAGATCAGTGAGCATGTGCTGTGAGTTGCTTTCCTGCTTCTTCATGGATGGAATATGTAAGACTGATGCACTGTTTATTACAGAAAGTTGCTTAGGTACATTTCTTGAATATATCAACTGTTTACCACAGTTTATAATAACAAATACTGAATATTTAATGCAATATTTCTTTCACATCTTTATTTACAGTTATGTGGAATTTATACTTCACATTTCCTCCTGAGATCAAGTACACAATATTTCTTCTAGTCTGTATTATCCCTTCAACAGCTCCCTAATGAAGTTAAAAAAGATTATGACGGATACAAAATTATCATTTTTCAATAAACTCCATTCAGGTAATCTGAAACTAAAACTCCCCAGGTCTAGTCCAATATCATAACTAATGTACCATAATGATGTAGAGTACTATCTAATATGCTTAATTATACTGATTTATCAAATTTATATAGCTGCTCATCTCACAAATGTGATTCTGTTTGTTAAAGCTGAAGCAGAGGAGGTTTGGCCAGGCAATTCCTAAGCTACAGAGGACTGTTATTTAAACATGATCCACAAGACCCCAAAACAAACTGTCAAGCACTATTACCTTGGAAAGCAGCATAAAAGTTTAAAGGTTGGGGCAGAGTGAGCAATCAACTGTCATGTTAAGGCTTTATCCTTACTTGGAATACAGATACTCAACTAGCGAAGATGCACCTGGCATTCTTCTGCCTATCTAGTCACAACAGGTGAATTAAAAGCTAAGTGTCTTAAGCAGAGAACCAGTAGCGGAAATTTTGACTAGTTTGGAGAATCGGCAAATACCATCTCTGGCCCCACCCACATCTATTCTCTGCCTCCCGACTAATTGGCTAGGTTTTCTTTTGTTGCCCTGCACAGGAGAATGGAGCTGTAAAGCAGGTTAGTGGGGTGAGGAGAATGGGGATTTTGCAGTAACCTTCCCTTGGAGTGGGGTGGGAATGGAGATTTTGCAGCATCTTTCTCCGCCATGCCCACCAAGCCATGCCCGCCAGGCCACTGGTCTTAAGGTCTGTGATTTACTTCTAAGCCAAGGTATTAAGTCTGACACTGACGGAATGTGGAGCAACATACTATTTTAAGGCTTATTCAAAAAGTATACTGAAATCCTCACCCTTCTTCCATACAATTTTATTCTTTCCAATCCAAAGGGATTTTGTAAAAAGGCCCAGGGTTATCTATCTATCTGTTGCTTGGCAGAATAGCTCTCTGTAAAAGAAGATAACAAAACCATATTTGCTGTTTGGGGAGAAGCTGGCAAAACAAAGATGGAGTTTGAAAATGGACCGGATCAAATCCAGGGGCTTTGGGAAAACTACATTGCAACTAAAGTTTCCAAATTCACCCCTGTGGGAGAGTGTGGTGATAATTTCATTCTAAGCACACAACCCTCTGCTCCTGGCCACGTGACCCAGACTGGCAGACTGTGTTCAGCCCATCCCCTGCTTCCTACTATAACATACACACAAACATATGCTCAATGCTGGTAAAACAATTGAAAAAACCCTGAAGCCATGCTCTATATGTGTTCGTTTTGTCCCAAAGGTGCTGTTCAAAAGGCAACCAGACTTTCTTGGTTTTTTTCCTTGAAAACATTTGGCTTCTCCTCCATGAAAAACATATTCAGTTCTGGATGACCTGGAACACTGAGAATCTCCATAGACATTGTTCCCTACTTTCTTTGTATCCATCAGTTTCTTTGATATAGGTATGCAAAAATATCTAGGATAATCTGTAACACTCCCAATTCTTGTTGATGGTTCCAAACTCACAATCCTCAAATTTCCTCACTCCCTTCCACTTTTCCACAATGCTTTTCCTCCACTTCTGCTTTTGTCTTTTCTATGTCAGCTGCTCCTCCGAGTCTCCTCAACTAAACTATTTTATCTGACTTTATTTCCTATTCTTGGTATGCTTTGATCTTGGGACATCCTGTTTTATTTGCTGTCTCTGTTGTCTCCCTAACTACCCATTCTCTCCCTCCCACCGCTTTATTTCCCACTTTTCTTGCCAGTTTAGGTTTTTCTTGGAATGATCCATTCTTTCAAACATTCTCTTCCAAAAGAAAGCAAAAACTGCAGCATTTTTAAATCGGCAGATGGAAGCTCTGCTCTGAGCTGTTCAGTAGTGGGAAAGATTTCCTTTGAAGGGGTGGATTCCCCATTGCAGAAGGTATTTGAACTGGATGATAAGCCTTATATTCCATTGTTTTATGGAAAATAAAATTGCAGGGTTTTTAACAAAAATAGTATTACCCTCCAAAGAAATAAACTAAAATAACCAAATATTACAATAAAATAAATAAAAATGCCAATACTTGTTAAAAAGGGATCTCAGGTTCATTCCCTCTGGAGTTAGCCCTAACCATGCTCTGTAAAACCTGGCATGGCCCACAAGCTGATGAAAGTTATGTGTTCCTGCTATAGCTTAGCACCTCATCTGACGTAAGTTTCCTTTTCACATTCTGAAATATCCAAATAATTAAATATAATATCCAAATTATAACAGAGAACAAGAGAAACAGAACATGATGTTCAGAAGGCAAGGAACATTCCAAATGAAGTCTTGATGAGAGATTAACAAATGAAAAGCTGTGACTAGTTTTAAAAATATAGGGCAACCACAATGTTGGGTTTTTTAGGCATTTTTTAAATCTTTCATTCCCAAAATATTTTATACAAAATAAACTATTGAATTATACTGAAATATAGTTTATTTATTTACTGAAGAAGATTCATGCATGGAAAAGGGTGCACTTCCATTTTAAAATCTCATCTTTCTAAAACAGGATCTCTTAAGCACTCTGCCCTTTAGAACTGATTTTTATTTCAAGAAAGGGAAGAAAATATTTGATAAGAAAACTATTATTGTAGCCCTGCTTTAGCACACAAACTATTCCTTTCCTAAAACTACTTTTGCTTTATTTCAGATCCACAATTGTGTGCTCATGTATAAGCACATACAAAGAAAGATTCAACTAACGAAAGAGATGTACCCTAAATACTTTGATGAATCAGGCCTCTTACAACTTCCATCTGTTCCTAAATGCTTCTCAAAAAATATACTCAGTGTCACCCTTTTGCATATTTCCACTGCCCTATCCTAAACACACTTAGGCTGCTGACAGATTAACGCTTAGTTCACTTGAGGTATACATTCTTTGGTTCTTACACATGTTCTTATAAGGAAATGGAACTCAGTAACCACTTCATCGCAAGTTTGGGCAACGTTATTGTACAGAAACAATGCCTTAACTTCACTGTGGTATCAGATGAAGGTATCTCTGTATAGAACATAACTGTCACCAGTACTACCATGAGCCTCTTTTGTAAATCTGATATAAACAAGGTCTGCTGAAGATTTGTCAGTGAATTGCTAATGGACCAAATAAGTCAGGAGGGAATAAACCTGGAAATTCACAAAATACAGGGCTTGAGGTCTACTTTAATTCCAGTCAGTTGTTTTAAAAGGTCAAGAACACACAAGAACACTTAAACACAGTGAGAAGTCTCAGCTCTTCTTCTCCTCACAATGAGAACATGGTTAAGAAAAATAGAACGCCGGGACCTTCTAATTTCTGAGGCATTTTTAAGAACTGACCCAGGGAAGTTGATTTCAAGAACCCAATGAATTTCAAGTTGATTTCAAGAAATTTCAAGGAATATAGTCATTTATTTTTCATATTGTTTAACATATCACTACAAAAAGGTACTGAAAAAGTGTATCAAACAGCACAACAACCGCGGGCTTCCTTTCTGTGGGCCTTACGCTCTTCTGTAAATGCAACACTGAGCTTTTAGGAACATAATTGTCTTTGATATGATATGTCAATGACACTGAGATAATTATTGGTTTTCAACAACAAATTAATTGAAAGTTTTTGCCTATGCAGATGGAGAATAACAGGGCAATACTTGTGTGCCTTTATAGCCATTTATAGCAACTCTTCTCTTCTTGGTATCTGTCCAAACCTGAGAATGTTACCTAGAAAGCAGACATGCCACAGAGAGAATATGCAGACTGGTCATTCAGAATCCAGACAGGATAGAGATAAGCACAAGGTTATGTTGGCAGGATATTATCTTCTTAAAGATATCATAGGCTGTCTATCCTAAAACGCCAATTGGGCAGCACTGCTGTGCGGTTTAAAAGTTGACTGGAAAAAACAACAACAGTGGCTTCTGAAGAAAGAGAAGTGGGCATCCCTGGCCTTTTATAAAATGTCCTAAAAATGACATGTAATTTGAAAGGCTTTATGCGATGAAACCCTGGGATAAAATAGGATGCAACAGTTCTTCTCTCTGTTTTAGAATTGATTTTATTGCACTGATATTTGTTTCAGATATAATGGGATATCAGATATCCTGCTATCAGAAAAGCTTATTACTATTAAGAGTACAATTTATTTCTCTACCTATTAGCAGCCAGATTTTCAGACAAGTTGGATTCTCCAAATATTCTGGGACCTCTTCCATGAGGTACAAAAGCAAATGGGAGATGAAGTGATGAAAAGGCTTCTGCCATTTTATCAACAATGAACATTTCAAGAATTATTTTTCATAATTATGGCTTTGTTCACAAATGGGAGAAAGAACAAAGAGTACTCCAGAATTAAATTATGGGTAGCACGCCAATTTCCATTCACAGGAGAAGCTACCATTTACTGATGTATCATTTATTCCAATTGATAGCAGATGACAGAGGAGCATTTTCTTGTTCAACTGTTCTACCCAAGATCTTTTAGCTGGCTCTATAAAAAGATCAGTGTCTTCTAAGATAGTACCACATCCATTCTTAATTTAGCACACTTCAAAATCTGTTTTGGTAAATTAAAAACATGTTTTCTCATAAGAAGTATTTTTGACACATATTTTTCATTGTGTAAGTTGTGAGATGAAATCCTACAGTATCTACCCACTCTAGTCTGGTGCTCATTCTTGCATTTAATGACTTGTGCATTTTCTCTGCAGACTATAAATAAGAAATAGATTCTGCAAATCCCAAGCAGGAAGAGTACTTTCTCTTTCATTTACTGTTATGAACAATTTCCTTTGCCTTTTATTATTTTGCAACAGATTTAGTTGCTGTGAAACATTTCCATGTGGCCAAAACGCGACTTAATACTGAATGTTTTATTCAACTATCCACAAAAGCTCCTCAATTCCTTGTTACAATATCTGACATTTGTTTAAATTAACATCACAAATCGTACTAAGCTCTCCTTCTGCACAAGCAGATACAGGTAATACTTGACTTATAACCATTTGTTTAAGTTACCATTCTAAGTTACGATAGTACTGAAAAAGTGTCCTATGACCAGTTCTCACACTTATGACCATTGCAGCACCCCCACACTTACATGATCAAACTTCAGGTGCTAGGCAACTGTCATATATTTATGATGGTTGCAGCATCAGAGTGCTGGGATTGTCATTCGCAACTTTCCCAGGGAGTTTTTGACAAGCAAAGTCAATAGGGAAGCCAGATTCATTTAACAACCACATGATTCACTTAATAACTATAGTGATTTGCTTAACGACCATGGCAAACAATCATAAAATGGGGCATGCCTTACTTAACAACTGCCTAGCTCAGCAATTGAAATTATGGGCTAAATTGTGGCCATAAGACAAGGACTACCTGCATGGTTATCATGACAAATATACAGATTCAAATATGATCATTATTTAAAAATAAGGGTTTTCCATTCTTTTCAGTAAGTTGAAACATTTACATGACCTAAAGAGAAATCGGACTAATAAAGCCTTGCATTGTTTTGATTCTTTCTGTAAATGTTATTTATAATAAATAAAAATGATAAAATAAAGAAAATTATTTTAAACAATATTAAATTTGTCTGTTTTATATTTTCCCAAGCCTTTTGCTTCTCCTTTAGGTTTGAACCTATTGATAACCCATGCAGCTCTGTTGAAAAACAGTTTTAATTAATACATTATTTCAAGTACCGGATTTACCTTTGTTTGGCATTTTATATTCACAGATAATTCCTTTCCAGCAATTTCAATTCATAGGAACTAGAAATACCCACTAACTGCACTAGAATTCTTGTTGAGCTTGAAAAATGTATTTGGACATATGCACACCATTTGTGGAAAAGCCTTAAACCACATGCAGATTTTTCCAGGTTCTTGTGGCAGTTGTAGAAGGCAAGCACATAAGTCCAGTCCCACATGTTTCATGTGCCCTGAATCTTACGCTGCTCTTCAATACTAGATTGCTCCTCTAAAACATATACATTTAATATAATTAATTCTAATATAATTTTGTATGCACAACTTCCGGACTAAAACTGGTTTTGTATAGAGTCTCCAAATGTATTCTGTTGTGTATATAATTTACTCAAATAGTGGTGTTTCAAGCCTCAAAAGAAGAAGATAAGTGCTGTGGACTTCCTTGCTATCAATTCCATTACGGATGATTTTGTGTGGTCAGAATCTGATCAGGTTAATTGTGTAAAACCTGTTCTTTTTTATCTTCCTATGAATATAAATGAGTTCTCAATAATTCCAATACGGTGGCAAAATATCTGAGACCACAACATTATTTTTTTTCCTCCCTCTAGATTAAAAGAGGCTTGGGTTGACTGTATTAGTTTGTGGATAACAGCCAAAATATAAGAGGACCTCATAATAAATAGCTTTATAAGGAAAAAATATCAAAATTTCCACTACTCATGATCAGCCACTATCATTGTGGTGAAAATCAGTGCAATTAATTTTTTTCTGGATTTCTAAATTCTACAGGCCTTTCTCTTAGTATGCTTCATGCGAGTGGAATTCTAGGTTTTGAACTACTGCAAACAACTCTTAATCTTCTGGATCAAGTTATATTGGTAATCAATTTGCCAGTGCATTGTAGTGTGAATCTACACCACAAAGTCCACCATTACATTTATCTGAGTGATAGTTTAGCATGGCCTTTAAATAAATACTGAAAGCCCAGCAATGTCTGCAATGAAAACATAAGTTCAAAAAACTGCACTTAGCACACTGTAGTGGAAATGCACCCTACTGATCACTAAATGGAAATACTCACAGTAAATACAATCCCTGAAGATAAAATGGTTTTAGTCCAATACTTTAAACCCCTTTAAAGGAAGCCCTACCACCTCTGATTTGTATGGATGGCTTGTTTTTCAGGTTATTCCCCACAGGTAACAATATGAATATTTCTTTTCCCTCAGAACTGAGAAAAGGAAAATTGATAGCTGTAATGGAACTGTGGGAGCAGTCAAGCAGTAGATTGATTCAACTGGAGAAATTCAATGCAGTCCAACAGATTCCCTAGGATTTGGTACCCTGCTGCTTCAGGCGCAACTTCTTGTAATGAGAAGCAGAAGACTTTTTGTCAGAAGCGTCAAAGCTTGTACTGAAGCCTTGAAGGTAAAAAAAAAAACCCCACCTTCAAATAACAAGACCTTAAACTGAAAATATCTCTCCTCAGAAAATGCTTTTGCACATAGAAAGACTACAACGCCCAGTTCAAGGTAGAAGAGAGGTCTAAAGCCAGCAACCTTCGATGAAGAAGATACAATTGTATGTATCTCTACTGTGGGGGGAAAAACAACAGGACCAAGGGCAACAACTTGGCTATAATAAATATGACACACAAGAAAAAAAAGCGGAGAAATGATTTGATAAACTTATAATTGCTTTCTGCTGCAACTCTTTTGTACCTATATGGTATTTTTGACCAATTTTTGAATGTTATAGAAGCATAGCTGAAAAGGTATAGCAAGTAATTAAAACAGAAAGGTCATTTTTGATGAGAGAGATTAGAGAAAATTGTAGAGACAAAGCCTATCGATAATTCTTGTCAGGATGTCTACAGACAATGCTTCTCTAAGAGGCAATTCCAATTGGGAGCATTCATCTGCTACTTTGGGTCCTCCACTGGATCCTAATTATTGGCTACAGAAACAGAACGTTAAACTTGAGAGGCTTCTGCCTAGCAGGACAATCACATTATTTTCACCAATTTTGTAGAAAAGCATGGTTTACTTAAAACAACAACAAAAACAATGAAAATATGAGGCATACTTTTCATGGATGTTTAAATAATAAAGTATCTTTCAATAAAATGATTATAAAGGCCAATATTTTGAAATTAGGAAATTACTAACGTTTTGTTTAATTGCATAATGTAGTTTTGTTGACAAATCAGACTGTGCTTCGTTTTTAATTATTAAGTGCCTAAGGGGCAATTTTGCCATTGATCTACTCTTTGCTTAAATTAGTATCTTAAACTGGACAATCTTCATCTGTCTGGAGTCTAGAGCAGGGGTGTCAAACTGGTGGGCTGTGGGCTGGATGCATCACCAACAGGCCACACCAACCCCGTTTCCATAAAGGCAAAAAACCTCGCAATGCATCCTGTGACATGATCGAGTTTGGCACCCATGCTGTAGAGGGTTGAGATTTTTATGTCATTGCCCTTCATAAGTAATAAGTACCTGAAATTAAATTAAAAGGATTCAAATAATGCAGTACATTCATACATTTAAAGTAATTTTTCAGAACATTCAGTAAAATATGGGTCTGTAATTAAAAAAATGAAAGCACGTGACTTAGATAATTGGAAACAGAATAGCAATTAAAATTCACTCTGTGAAATGCTTCTTTATCAGAACCAAATTCCGCTGAATGGTAAAAAGTGCCTGTTTTTATTGTGTAAATAGATAAGAAGAGATACAATGCCACTAGTAGTATTTGAAGATACTATTAGTGAGGCTGCCCACCATTATTTTCTTTTTTTAAAAACTGTATTTCTGTGACCCAAAGGAAAGAAAAGGAGAGAAATAATACAAAGTTAGAGATCTTCTTTGATCACCCTGCTCTTTCACCCTTGCAGCTATACCATCTATAACTTATCTCTGTTTCAAAGGAAGAAGCTCTCTTTTGTTCAAAGTCTGAGAATCAAAATTAATTAGTGACAGGTTAAAAACATGGAGTCACCAAAAGGAAGAAATGGAGTCACCGAAGACAGGATGCTATTCTCTTAACAGGTACTTGGGAGGCTTTGAAAAGTAAAATGGGGGACCTAATGCAAAACATTCCAGAACTTTCCAAGGAAATGCCATAAAAAGAATAACCAGTCTTCCCATTTCAAGTATGGTGGGTTTTAGCCTCAGGAAAAGTTGAAGTGGCAAGTCTATTGTTCAATCAGTTGGAAAGTTGGATGTGTCAATGAGAAAGAAGACATCATCACTTATTGATCAGCTAATATTACATCAAAGAAGGATGAATAAGTGTAAATTACTTGCAAATAACTTCATTGTTTCCTCTATCAGTGTGGTAATTCCTATCCTATGTGTATGTAAAGAGCCAGAGAAAATGGCAATTCCTTAAGACTGGTGTACATTTGCATATAAATCGATACAAGCAGCTGAAGAGCTGAATGGATAAGGAAAAAAAATATACACAGCAGAGCATGCTGTAATGATCAAGGAACTTGGGGGGCCTGGAGGGTAGTGGTGAAAAGAAATTGGTTTTCTTACTCTGTATAACGTAATTGTCAATAAATATAAAACAGTTTCTTTTGCCCTACATCTGTAAAATAATTTATTCTCTGTTTTCAGAGTGAAAAAGGTATCTGTACAAATGGCCTTATTATATCTGCAAAATAGTTTCTTGCAGCTTCTATGGGAAAACTATCACCACCTTGTACCAACACAACACAGAAAATATACATTGTGTCTCACCATCTTGGGTGGAAACAGACCCTTGCAATAAATCACAGTAAGGCTAGCTCTCACCTGTAGGGCTCCAAAGTTCGGTTACCATAATGCAGAGCTTCTTCCCAAAGGCCCAGGTTTATGCAGGCATCCATGGCAAGGTCAAGTAATTTTAGCTGATAGATGTTGGTGTCTGGGAGGCGAGAGGTGTTGCTCTTCAGTAACGTCTGGCAGGACAACAGAACTTGCTCCCATTCTGACATTTATTTGTGTTAAGGATTAACCCATGACAGAAGCATAAATCAAAAGGCAAAACATTAAGTTAAAACAATGCAGTTTTCTATTCTACAAAAACCCTTCCATAGAAAGCTCCACTTTTTTTAACCAACAAAACATGAAAGCAAACTACATGAATATGAATGGTGATCATATGAAACCACAACTAATTTTGTTATAGTTAATTTTCTATTAAGCATTATTTTCTTAAAATAGACAACATATTTCTCGTAACCTTTTTCTAGTTTAAAACTCATCATATAAATTAAAAGAAATATTTTTTCAATCTAACAATTTTGGCAAAAGGAATTCTTCCCTGATGAAAATTACACATTCAGGGATGGGAGAGGAATGCAATACATGGGGGAAGGAAAAAGGGACTCTATATGATGCTCAACATTATTAAACATATCTGACAATCTTCTTTGGGATATAGCAGAGAAGACAAAATATCTCCATTTTAATATGAACTCTTTATGAGTTTTTGCTATAATTAAATTGACGTTCATAAGATACTTAGTTGACATTGATATTCCCAATTTCACATAGTTAATACCAGACAAGGGATAATCTGAATTTATACATTGATTATGTATGTTTATATGACTGCCCAATAGACATATGACTCTGGGTCGCACAATACATTGCAAATAGAGTATTCCCAAAACATGTAATCATCACACCAAGATGGACCTGCTCCATAATTTGGACTAATGCTAAATGGGGAAAGCCAGTTCTTTAATACCTTATGTATAGCTAGCTGATTAGTAACATCTGAATCTCAGGGGTGGGAATGATAGCTATTCCATAGGAATAGGAGCGGCAACAGACAACATGCTTTCTAGATCCCATTAGATGGCACAGTTTAATATAAGGGTTCAGAGAATGCCCACCCTTAATTTAAACCTAAGCCATAAGATTTTTGAGAGAAATTGATCTAAAGAAAAACAGAGAACAATATTTGATGGGATGAAGAAAAGTGATGAAAAGCCAGAAAAAAATATCTCACAGTTATTAAAGACACCAAAATAGTGTAGATGTCTAAACTTGATTTACAAACATTTTATACTGAAAATGGAATGAAATATGGTTTACCATTTTAATAGTGAAATCTCAATAAGTTAGTATTGGATTGCAATTTAGGTGGCCAAAAGATTAACTTTATTAAATATAAACCTCTCTTTCTCTCTCTCTCTCTCTCTCTGTGTGTGTTCTTTTGGCTCTTCAAACTATATTAATACTTAAATATTTGAAGTGTCTGTAACAGTGGTGGGATTCAAATTTTTCTACTACCGGTTCTGAGGGCGTGGCTTGGTAGATATGGCAGGGGAAGGATACTGTAAAATCTCCAGTCAGAGGTGGTATTGCTGGTTCTCTGAACTACTCAAAATTTCCACTACCAGTTCTCCAGAACTGGCCAGAACCTGCTGAATAACACCTCTGGTCTATAATCTTGTTCTGCAAGGCCAAAGCAAAGTTTCTGCTGCGAAGAGCCATGTTAGCACAGTGGTTAGAATGTAGCATTGCAGACTAACTCTGCCCATAGCCAGGAGTTTGATCCTGACCAGCTCTAGGTTGACTCAGGTTTCCATCCTTCCGAGATCAGTAAAATGAGAACTCAGATTGTTGGAGGCAATATAAACCTCTTAGGGAATGCTATAAAGCACCATGAAGTGGTATATAAGCCTAAGTGATATTGCTATTGCTCCAAAACTTAAAGAAACAAAGCCTGAGGAAAAAAATTAGAAGAAAATAATTTTCTATAACCCAGACCACATTTTGATTTGATTTACCTTCTGTTTTTTCCTTTAAATATGGTTTTATTTGAAAAATACAAAATACATATTATACGCAGAAAGAGTATGAATTTAACAAAGACAAGAAAACAAGTTGATCATTATAACATCCTGATCTGAATGGAAATGTGTGTACTATGGACCAAGGATACCTTCACATGACTTTGGTGCCCCTACTGTATTTATAATTTCTTTGGCTTCTTTCCAAGCTTGCTCATCCCCTGCCAACATGTCAGCATCCTGCTTTGACCGAAATAAAAGCAAAAAACAAACAAACAAAAAGCATCTGGTTAAAAAAGAGAGAGAAACTAATAGCACTATAATGGATGTTAAGTAACATTGAATACCAGAATGTTCCATTAAAACTGAATCTGGAAGTCGAGTTTTCAATGTTTCACCTCAAGAAAATTCTAAAAATAATTTACATCCAACATTAATAACAAAACCGACATTTGGATTTCATATATTTGCATTATATGCTTACATAATAAGGAAGGTGTCAATAAATGAGCCAAAAATACAATATTCATGTTTAGAAAAGCTTATAAACTTCATTTTGGGAGGTTAAAAAAAAGGGAACAAAACTGAAGTAAAGGAAATTGAAAGGAATATGGTAAAATGGGATAAAGCTGAAAAAAGGAATAATAATATATTTCATCTTGGCTTCCCACTGACATGGAAGAAACAGGGTTTTGAAAAAAGTTTTAGATGAATAGAAGTTCTGAAGGAAAAATGAACAGTCATGGGACTGAAGAATTGGCAGATTACACTGAGATAATCTATTTGAGTCGGAGAAGCTATGAGAGATTTAAAGAAAGACCAGGATGATACTTCAGGTATTGAAACAACAATGGATATAGTAAAGACAATGCACCCCAACTAATGTATACTATGTATTGTTCTATATTGTATATATCTCTGAAACACCATTAGTCACTATCAAGAGAGGCAACTAGTTAAAAAAAAAATTAAAACCGAAGGAGAAAGTTCTTCGACAAAGCTCAGCTTTGTTTGCTTTAGCAGGGATTTTTAACTTGCTCTGCTTGTCAGCAGAAAATAATAATCCATGAATGATGATCACATGAGGTTTACAGCAGATAAAATTCTAAAAAAACACCTTCTCTGCCAGTACCATAATTTAAACAAAGGAGCTTAGGGATGGCAAACCAATTTTCATATCAATTATCATCCCAAGAGCACAAAAGTTAAGAGGTTTTAATCTGCATTTTCCACACAGTGAAGTTAATTATTGTGCATTCCAAAAAGGAGGAAATATACACCCAGAGCTCATATTAATTCCATGTGTAGCTTTAGTGCTGCCTACTATACAGGTCCAAATGGAAGAAAAATAGGTGAACTCTTAGACTATCTCAACAGCTTATTGCATTAAATGGCTTCTCAGGCTTCAATTATATTATACATAAGGAATTACAAAGAAAGTAGTGTTCCTTTTAAAATTTGCAAATGTAATTGCCAAAACATAAACAATCTGATTGCAATATGTTCACCTGGAAATAATTTTGTACAGAATGAAAGCACATAAAGGTCAGCAATGGAACAATACAGTACTTCATGCTGAAGTACTTATGTCAGTTATGTTAATCGTACAGATCCAGACATGTTAAATTTTGCATATAACAGGGATGAGTCAAGGTTGGCCGTGATCTAACTGTGCTGCTTTCAAAGGGCACAGGATTAATTACATAGATTTTGATTTAATGTGCCTTTTTTAATTTTGAGAAGATGTAGGAAATGTACTGTAATTGAAAGACTAGAAAGCCAGAACTATGTGGTGTATGATCAACCAACAAAGGGAACGAGTGGACATATCCTACAAAGTGATTCTATCATCAGTTTACTTACAGTCTATCTGAGGACAATGGAGTTACCATAGTTGGGCTGTAAGATTTAGGTGGGCACTAAATAGCAACAAAAAGATACTCTTTCTTTCTTTCTCTTAAAAGAAAGAGGAAGGGATGGGAGAAAGAAAGGAAGGGAGGGAAGGGAGAAAAAGGAAAGGGAAAGGAAAGTGAATGAGATATGGATGGATGGACAAATGGATAGAGGGAGAGAAAAAGGAAAGGAAGAAAGGACCACAAACCCTGGCATTAGATGCAGCTTCAGAGTATCAAGAATCTTAATTATTTCTGACAATGCAACTGATGCAAGTTTTTCACAGAAGCTGTATAGATGAAGTAGCTACATCTGTTGTCCCCTTCTCTGTATTTCCTGTACCCAGCCACATCGTCTCCCCAACCAAATAATTGGAGGGGAGGAGGAGATTATGAATACAGCATCTAAGTATAGTATATAAAATCATACATTGCAATGTCCTACCTATCAATGAATACTTCAGCTTCAACCATAACAATACAAGAGCACACAATAGATACAAACTCAAGGTTAATCGCACCAAACTTACTGTGAATCAGTTATGGACTGATTCTCAAAACTCCAAAGGAAATACGACTTCAGCAACAGAGTGGTCAATGTCTGGAATACTCTACCTGACTCTGGTTTCTTCCCCAAACCCCAAAAACTTTAACCTTAGACTGTCTACTATTGACCTCATCACTTTCCTAAGAGGTCTGTAGGAGGTGTGCATAAGCGCACCAACGTGCCTACTGTCCCTGTCCTATTGTTTTTATTTTATTTTATTTTATTTTTCTTATATGTATCCAAGTATTCATAACTATGTTTTTACTTATACCTATTATCTTGTAAACAATTGACAAAAATAAATAAATAAATAAATAAACTCAGTGTGACTGGGAAACAGGTAGAGAGGTTTGCTTCCTTCCACTGTATCTGTCTGATGTTTTAAGAACAATTATATTTTAAAGCCATATTAATGTTAGACCACTAGAAAGGAGCAGAACAAGAAAGCTTTTCAGGAACTCTTTGTCCATTCATACAATTTAGAGGATGGGTGGGGTTAAGGAGAAATATAGCTGTTGTTTCCTTAGGCAGAAGCAAAAAAACTCAAGCAAACTATATCCCATCAAATGAAGAGAAAATGATATTTTATGTCAAAGATGCCAAACAATTTTTTCATTCTTAATGCCAGACTAAAAGAAATTATATTTGTAGAACATATGAGTGGCAAGTTACTTTTTCAGTTATGAAACATACATTAATATCTGATGTTTGCATTCTTACCAATGGGGAAGAAGACTCTCTACCACACATTCTGTACATACATTCTTCTTTAGCGCTTTAGGCAGTATTCCTAATTTGTACATGGTTGATTTAGGCACCATAATTTCTCTGTTTCTAGAGAAGGCCTTGCGTAATAGTCAAAAGACACCAAGCACAGAGATCAATGCAGATTTCCCATCTTGTCTATATTTTGAAAGGCCCAGGGCAAATTAGGGTACTTTACCAGACACCACTAGCAACAAGGTTATTGATTTGTTTGTTAGATTTATATATTGCCTTTCTTCTGGGAGTTTAAGTTGGCTCTTACAAGGATCACTTACATTTTATTCCCACAATAACCCTTAAAATAGATTGGACTGGGAGAAAGTGACCTGATACAAATGTCAACCAGTCAGTATCCATGACTAAAAATGGTCTTGAACCTGAGTGTTCTGTCCTAGCCCAAAACTAAACACGTCACCACAATTTACCTCCTACTTCATATACCTGAGATAGCCTTTTCTCCCTGGTATTCTCAGTAGGTTTTCCCAAAACGGATTATCTTATTCAGAAAAAAAAACCACCCTCTAATATATAACTGGTGAGATTGTCAAGAAAAATTAAACATCATAATATTTCTCCATATCTGAGCTTCTCTGTAATATTAATCAGTTATAGCATTTGTTGTTCTTATTACAAGAGACTAACATGGTTCCTCCTTTATAGTGAATTTGTTGAGATAGGCATAGTGAAAGTCTAAACATTTCAAGATTCTTCTCCCAGAAGTACCCTGAAGATTCATGCTCTAGCCCTATCTTCTGACTAGGTAGTTTCTGCTGCCACCACCTGTAGAATAGACGTATCTCACCTAGCATTCTTATCTAACCTTAGTGCGTGAGACACAGGACTGTCGAAATTCATATTGCTTTTCTGGTGATTGAAAAGTCAAAATGAAAAAGTTAGAATAGTTTGTATAGTGCCATTTCTTTGCCAACAAGTATGGTGAATCAATTTCAATCTCACAAGAGATAAACAAAATTAGGAAAGGTTTTAGTTCCTGCTCAAATTTTTCAAGATCAGACAAGGTTCATCTTAGCGTGTTAGACAGACTGAGTGGATCAGCCATATTTAATTAATTTAAAAGAGATGAAGGTCAACACCATGGACCTTGAACACTTGCAGAACAACCCTTAGCATGCCTCTGAAGGGTCAGATGCAGTCTTATCTGGAAAAAGGTACCATATCCATGTAGATGAGCAGTATTGCTATAAAAATCTAAATGATTGAATATGCCATTGATGATTAAAAATAGTTGAAAATATCCTTTTCTGACTACCCAGAAGCTCCAGCTAACAATTTATTTTGCTGCTAAAATTTTATCCTATTCTTATTTCCCAAGAAAAATGCATATACTTCAACCCTTCCATAATGCAGCATGCAATTGAAGCAACAGGGTTAGCATTAAGTGGCTAGTTTCATTCATAAGCACAGCAAAGAACCACTGTCACTTCAATTCTATATCTATAAAGCAACCACAGGAGACAGTCAGTGAAATAATAATTTTATCTTTTATAGAACAAGACTGCTATACAAATAAATGGTTTCACTAGATGTGCTTCAGAAAATTGAGCCATGTGACACGACTCTAGCTACAAATATAAAATGATCCTGAACTACAAATTGCAGAGACCTATTGCAGATATTAATAATGGCTTTAAATACGTTTATTTCATTTAGCAGTTTATATTTAGATAGGGTAAAATATGAAAGGACTCATTCAACAAATGACATTCTGGGTTAAGACTCTAACTAAACCTTTAGGCATTCGAAGAAGAAACAGTAAAATTAGGAGGTAGGGGGTGAAAATGGCTGTTTCAGACTGAGAATTAGTAGCATTTTTCACCTAGTAATATCTTTAAGTAAACATGCCAGCTTTTAATCAACTATTTAAACAGATGCCTTAGGTAAGTTAAAGTGGGGAGGGGGGAATCTAATAGCAATATCACTTAGACTTATGTACCGCTTTATAGTGCTTTACAGCCCTCACTAAGCGGTTTACAGAGTCATCCTATTGCCCCCAACAATCTGGGTCCTCATTTTACCCACCTCGGAAGGATGGAAGGCTGAGTCAACCTTGAGCCTTTTAGGTAGCTGATATGCCAAAATGGTAAAAAATAATATGTTAAATGAAGAGAAATGGGGAACATTTATTTTATAACACTGCATTGATATTTGAAGAGTCAGTTTTACCAACTGTTTGGTTGTGAGAGACTGCAGTGTCAATTGCATATTCATACATATATGCTTTATTTTCCTTGAAAACCAACGAGCTCAGAAATAATACATAAAATTTTGTTTACAGTTGGAAGAAACAGAATTATAAAAAGTTCCTTAAATAGTGGGTTATTTTTTCCTACATATAGCATTTTTGTTCAAATACTGTACACATTATAAGCTCCAGAAAGGCCATTGTTCCATTCTAGTACAAAAAAAAAAAAAAGATACTGAAACAAGCAATATTCTATTTCTGTTCTCAAAAATGGAGGATGGAAAGTAGATGGATAACTACAATGCAGAAATTGCCAGCATAAAAATACATTACATTTAAAACTTTGCCTTAAGCAGTGTTGCTGAAGAACAAGTCTCCCTTGAGCTCCATGGATTTCCTTTCTGGAAATATACGTACAATTGTATTTTTTCAATGTGGGTTGTGTTTGGACAGGCTTACTTGAAATCCAGAGTGCTGAGACTGCAACCTTAGTATATTAATAGACAACATAGCAGCAATATATCTGTTCTGAACAGTTTGCAGGGCTTCGGCGGCAGCAGGAATCCGCGATCGTGCGCTGTTTCTGCTGTGCTCGCTGCTGGAGTGCCCCGATCCAGCCGAATTTGGGGCTATAGTTACCCTGTAGAGGTAACTGAAGATAGGGGAGATCCGGTAGGGGTCCGGGGGAATCACAACCCCCCTCCTCAGCTGGCTTAACTCCCTTTTCCAAAAGCGGTAGAGCGGTGGTCAGCAATGGCCGCCACAAAGAAGCTCTCATCCAGATAAGAATGTGCAGGAGGAAGCTGAGAAAGTGAAAGTTTTGGCTGACTGGGATAACAAGCAACATTTAAAATACCCTGGAATTTAAATTTCATCAAAGATACATCGTTCCCAAAGAGATCTGGAAAAGCAGCGAATGAAAGTGAAAATAATTTACTTCTTGATACAGTACATGTACAGTTGCACCAGTCATAGTATTTCTATGTTATACCTTTTTATTACAGAATACAGAATGACAGAGTTGGAAGGAATCCTGGTGGTCTTCTAGTCCAATTGTTCTGACCAAGGCTTCCAGCACACGCTTATTTTAAAAACAAGTCTTGTTTTATTGCAACGCTGGGAATTATTTTCATTCCCAGCAGGTAATGAATCTCAAACAGTCCCTCGAGATAAGCATCCACCTTTCTTTCCTGTGAAGTGCTGCCAATAACAGATGTGTCGAATAAACTAGAACAAAAACTAACCAAAGTATAAAGAGCTTCAAGAATGAATCTGAACAGAACAAACAACTTTGCTTCCTACAAAGGTATCGTCATCTTTGCCTGTACTTTATACCTTATGGGAGGGGCAATCACCTCCCAGCCTTACTCCCAAGTCGCCCCTTTTGTTTCTCGCCTTCTAGCAGCTCTGCGCACACGCACACTGGGAACAGGCTCCCCTGGGTCCTCTGCCTTGCTGCTGCCAAACTCTGGAGATTCTGGAGGCAGCACCCCACTCCCAGATGGTCCTGGCCCCATCTCTACATCGGACTCAGGACCCTGTCTGAGTCCTCTCCAGACTCCTGGACTGGTCCTCGTTCTTCCCCCACTGTCTGATTCTGCTACCATCTGCATAGGCTGCCAGCAAACCACAACACTAACCCTGTGCTCAGGCAGGAAGTCCTATACCATTTCCCACAAATGACTGTGCAATCTCTTCTTAAAAACTTGCAGTGTTGGAGCATTTACAACTTCTGGAGACAAGTTATTCCAATGATTAATTGTTCCAACTGTCAGGAAATTTCTCCTTAGTTCCAGGTTGCTTCTCTCCTTGATTAATTTCCACCCATTGCTTCTTGTCCTGCCTTCAGGTGCTTTGAATAATAGGTTGGCTTCCTCTTCTTTGTGGTAACTCCTGAGATATTGGAACACTGCTATTATGTCATCCCTAGTCCTTCTTTTCATTAAACTAGTCATGCCCAATTCCAGCAATAGTTCTTTATATGATTCAGCCTCCAGTCCCCTAATCATCTTTGTTGTTCTTCTCTACACTCTTTCTAGAGTCTCAACATCTTTGTTACATTGTGGTGATCAAAACTGGATGCAGTATTCCAAGTGTGGTCTTATCAAGACATTATAAAGTGGTATTAACACGTCTCATGATCTTGATTCTACCCCTTTGTTCATGCAGGACTGTGATGGCTTTTTTGGCAGCTGCAGCACACTGCTGGCTCATATTTAAGTGATTTTCGACTAGGACTCCAAGATCCCTCTCACAATTACAACAATTGAGCCAGGTACCACCTATATTGTACCTGTGCACTTGGCTTTTCTTGCCTAAATATAGAACCTTACTTTTTTCACCATTGATTTTTTTTGTAACAAAGGAGACAAAAGAGCTGCTTCTTTATGACCCTGTTTCACAGCACATTACTGGTTGGAAGGCAAAGCCCTGAAGGGTGTTGCTAAAACTCTGGGCACCTTGAAGAGGCAATTCTAACTTCTAAGCTATCTTCTAACTCTAATTTCCCCATCCTCCCTTTCCAAGAATAGTAGAGCAAGCCCAACATAGGTCCAGGACCAAAGATCCCCATCTTGACCTCTGATACCAATTCCAAATTTTAAATATGTCATTTTATAACCACTTGTAAGTGTACTTTCAAGCAAATATATCTCGGGAATTACCATACCACAATTACAAAATGAATCTGAGAAAGAAAAGCAAATTTCAGTAACAAGCTGTAACAGAACAAAGATCTGAATAACAGAGGAATCTAATCCTGTCATGTAAATTTGGTATTTAAATCTGTTGACAGACCTTGGGAAAAAAAGGAAAGGATTATATCTTTTGTACTAATAAAATCTGCCAAAGACATATAATTTTTGCAATCCTGAATCATAAAGCAACTTAACTTTTTGTTAATGTCATCAGTATATATAGACGTCTGAACCTGTATCCCAATGCCCTACTGAACCCGGTAAGAGTTATGTCTAAGTAAATATTATAGGAGTGCAGTCAAAGTTAATAGGAAAGAGATATCTTTTACACATTGCACTTTGTAATGTTATAGTAAAACTATAATACTGTATATGAAGCAGCTGTCTTCTATGCAGCAGCTTAAAAGTATTGTGTTGCTAAATAGCAGAGATGGTATCTGCAAAATGTAATAGTGTTTTTAAAAAGTATAATAGATTAGACTTTTTTTTGTTACGAAATGGATAGCTTTGGATTTAAAGGAAGATAAGTTGTAATATTTAGACACCGGAGAAGTGAAAAGCAGATCAAATACAAATTGTTTCAAGTGTGTAGTTAGTGTTGACCAGTGATTTCATCTGGTTTTCTAAAGTGCTCTCTGTTGACAGCATGGCTTAGCTTGGATGGCTGCTTGAATAGTGACTCTTTTGGAAAATGTGACCCTGAGTGCATTTGAGAAAACAAAGAATAACTCTGGTAGATTGGCTGAGTTGTGGCATTTACTGAATTCTGGGCATTCAAAGAATAGGGTTGGAAGGGAACTTGGGAGGTCTTCTAGTCCATCCTCCTGCCCAGTGCAGGAATCCTCATATCATTATGGACAAATGGTTGTCCAACATTTCTTGATCTTGACCTCCAGTGCTGGAGCACCTATAGCTTCAGAAGGCAGGCTGTCCCACTGCTTAATAGCTTTTGCAGTCAGAAAACTCCTATTTGGTTCAAATTTGGATCTCCCACTGCAAAGCTTCCACCCATTGCTCCTTGTCTTACCCTCAGGTGCTAGGGAGAATAAATCTACTGTGTCTTCCCTGTGATATTCTTTCATGTATTGGAAGACTGCTATCATGTCACCCCTTAGCTTACTCTTCTTTAAGATAAACATAACAAACTCTTTTAATTACCCAACAAAGAATTTGGCCTTCAAATCCCTAACCATATTTATTATTATTCTCTGCACTCTTTCCAGTTCCTCAACATCCTTTCTACATTGTGGTGACCAGAACCAGTATTCCAGAGGTGGTCTGACCAGTGCAGCACAGAGTAGTACTATCACTTTCGATTATCTTGATATTATACCTCTATTGATGCAGCCCAAAATTGCACTGGCTTTTTTGGCAACGGCAGCAGCAGCACATTGGTGGCTCATCCTTACTCCATGCTCTACCAAGAATCTCAGGTCTTTCTTGCAAGTACTATTGCCAGGTTCCATCTACCTTATACTTGTGCATCTGTTTTTAATTGCTTAAGAATAAAACCTTAAAATGCTTAATGCTGAACAAGGTTTTGTTGGATAGGACCCAATATTCAAATGTATCAAGATCTTTTTAAAGCTTGAGCTTGTTTTCATGGGTATCAGCAGTATCTTCTGCTTTGTGACATCCTCCAGGCTTTCTCTTGGCTCTTTTATTTGAGCAGACTTAAACATGTGAAGGATTTTGCATCTTTTATTTCATGCTCTTGTGCAATGTTGATGCAGGTTCGTTTATCGGGCATTTGGCTACAAAGGCATACTTGAATTTAATTCTTGGTTTATCTGTTTATCCCTTTAGCCCTATAAGTATAAAAAGAAGAGTTGTTTTGCTGAGCAAGGATGTGAATATGATTCATGAATACCCTTTGTTCTGAATGTTTTGGGGTGTAAATGCTGGCAGCCAAGTTTGTCTTTCCCAAGGTGAGGCCTCTCTCCTGGGAAGAAATGCCTATTTATTTATTTCCTTCCTTCCTTCCTTCCTTCCTTCCTTCCTTCCTTCCTTCCTTCCTTCCTTCCTTCCTTCCTTCCTTCCTTCCTCTCCTTCCTCCCTCCCCTCCCGTTCCCTTCCCTTCCGCAAATATTCTCATTCTGCCAGGCATAAACTGCAATTTCTTCTTTTTGGCATCCAGCTATTACAAATATTCCATTCCTCCCCTATAAGTCATAATTTAGCAAAATAATTACTGGAAAGAATAGAGATGGTCCATCTTTTAACTGCCTGGAGGTTACATTTAGGCACATGGAATTCATGGATGGCTACATATTAATAACGAAGGAGTATGTATTGTACATCCCAACAATGCTATGAGCTATACCATTGACACTATATATTACCAGAAGGTTTATTCATGAAAATCAGGTCATGGGTAAAGAATCAGAATAAATATAATCCATTGGACAAGAAAATAGGCTATATTCATTCACTTCATTATTATTATTATTATTTTTAAATCCAACCCATCCCAAAAGCACATTCTCAACCAGTACAGAATTGATATGATACTGAAAAATGTGTCTCCCAGCTCAGATGATTATCCAGTAAGCTACTGGAGAAGAGAGAAGGGCAAATTCAAGTAGTTCTGTTACTTTTGATGTGGCTAGAATAAGCCAAAAGGACACCCAGTTGCTGATATCCCCATAGACTAAAGGAAGCTTCAATGCTGCACAGAATGCAATCCCTTAAGAGTGGCCCTTAGCCTCCAGTCTATCTATTTCCAGAAAAGGAGTCAACACAACTATTTAATTGCTTTCATTGGCTTTTAATTGCTCATAGTTTAGTCTGTCAGGAAACTTAAGCACCCTATCAGTGGGCTGTAAATCATAATCATAAACAACATTTCAAAGTCACTTTCCATTTTAACTACAAAGAAACTGATTATTGAAGATGCACCTTCATAATATTAAAGGTAGAATTTCACTCCAATCGTTTGGTATAATTTGGGGGAATGGGGGATGGAAAGCAGATATCCTCATATATTTAAAATAGGTGTTTTTTTGTACTATTTCCAAGCACAACTCTAGTGGGTTACCTTGAGCTCAATGGTTCTCTTAAAAACTCAGAAGGCTCCCTGGGGATTGAGAGATAACATCCACGCTTGGATTTCCTCCTTAAAGCCTCTTTTCTTCTCCATTCCTGGGGTAGCAATGTGACATAAAGCCCTCCCAAAGAGCATAACATTGCAATACTAAGCTTTTAAAGTTTGGAGCTCTCTCTTTCACATTTACTGTAATTGTTCATTTCTACTATACATTTTATTTCATGGAGGTTTTCTTTTTAAGTCGCATTACAAACCACTCTAGGAATGGATCTGAGCTAAAGGAACAAATTGATTTGCATCAAAAATATTAAAAAGCAGGGAAATTAAGTGAAGAGTTACTTCCAATATTTTTCTTTGCATTTAATGCCAATAATTTATGAACCAGAAAAGAAAATGTTTCATAGCGATTTGGGAAGATAGGGTATTCCTTACATCAAAGTTGTTAAGCCTGGATTCCCCAACGGGTGTTAAGGAAAACAAACTAAACAGAATGTGCAGCGAAGTCAGATAGGAAGACAGGTAAATGTGTGAGATAAGCCTTCTTGTTAACACGCAGTAAAAGTACAGATACGCTTGTGCTATCAAAATTATAATTTATTCCATTTAAGAATTATAGCATAGTCATTATAAACAGTCCATTAGTCAAATACCAATTTCAGTCAAGTCTTGTCAGGGATACTCTATTTGCAAAGTCCGTGTTGAATAGCCGATGTCAGTACACTTACAATAAACCTGTCCAATCTTCTCTCCGTTGAGAAATATCAACACACTTCTTTACTCCCCGTTTCAGCAAGAATGCAGTCTTCAATAAGCCAGCCAGTAAGAGCCAGAGAGTGCCTTGCTGCATATATAGTACTTTTACAGCTGCACCCTTAATTACATTCCTTTAGCTTAAAGTCACATATACTTTATCTGACAAACCATGATTCATCATTTTATTATCTTTACCCAAAACAGTTAGGGTAAACAATGTTATCCCTAACATCCTCCCCTTTTGGGTAATAATAATAAATATTACAATAATATATCCATTTACACTTTCAAATCATAATTGTCACAACTCTCTTTAAATTTTACAACACCTTGAGCTTTTGTAAACTGGTCTGCAATATTTTCTTCCGTCATGCAATACTCAAGTTTAATTAGACCATTTTTTACAGATTCTCTAACATTTAAGTATCTTAAATCAGTATGTAGTCAGAAAGCAACTATGAAAGGAAATGGTTACAAATTGATTTTTCAACAGCCCCAAGTATGAATTCACTCATAATGCTGTACATTACTGAGACTAGTATGTTTAATTCCAGCCTTCCCCAGAGGAGAGGAGAGGAGGCAGCTGGTTGAAAGACAAAAATAAATCTATTTATCATTGTAGAGAAGAATTCAGGCCTAAGATATTGTATACAGACAAAATAACTGATGGCTTTATGAAATCCATAGTCCATGGAGTACTATTCTGTAGGAAGAAATTGTTTTAAATGTTTTAATGACATTCTGTAGTTGCCCACAGAGGGCATACAATAGGTAAGCACAGGAGACCAAGATATCAGCAAAAGAGATAATCAAGGACTATAAAGAGAATTTATTATGGGGAAAAAAATACGATACAGAATTTCACTAGAAGCCTGGTATTTTGTCACTATATTTAGGCTGAAGTATCCTGAGTATACAATACATTGCATTTATATTCTAGTTGGTGGGATGTGGGTAACAGCATGTTTACTTGCAGGATAGTCATGAATTAGAGATCTTAGAAAGTATAGAATACTATATTTAAGATAAAATTAGGCTTTGGTTGAACTTTTGGCATATTAACCAAAATATTTTACTGAATATTGCTAATATTGCAGCGTGGAAATGGCTAAGACTTCACATATCTTATATGAAAACTCAGTTGATCAAAGACATAATATGTAGTGGGGTCAATATTCCTTTGTTGATGATCTGAATGTATGGGAAACGGTGATTTACATGTAAGCAGAATTAATGAACGAAGTAAAGAAAAAATATGAGCTTGTAGAACTGAAATAAAGGGGAAGGATATAGTAAATTTGAATGAAAACAATCTGATTCATTCAATGGAGTTGACCAATACATGGAAGTGTAGGTATAAGCTTATTTATTTATGGTATTTTTATACTGCCCAAAAACTCTTTATTCTAGGAAGCTTAGATATGAGAGAGCTAACAGTCAGAAAATATGAATTGGTATCATCGTGGAATGGACTGTGACCTTGGGGCACAGGAGAAAGAACCACAGGCCAGGCAACTATAATGCAAAAGATATTTCAGTCTACAGAAGAAAAATGATTATGGATCCATCACAGAAGGGATCCTCCCCTAATTTTCTGGAAGTTAAAAGTAAGAGAGGGGAGTGGTGCTTTCAGACTTGCAAGATCCTGTTATTATAATCTTAAAATAAAAGTAGCTTAGTACACTTGGTTTGTGCCTCTTTTCTGGACTAACTTCAATGTTCAGAAGGGCTGAACTTCTATATTGTTCTGGGTGCATATGAAAAAAGGACTCCATTACATGATGATAGTTGCATGTTATATTCCAATGATTAATGTCGATGAAAGAACCAGAGATGAGTTTTGGAAGAAAAGGTAAAATATTCTGAATAAATATAACCCAAAGGAAAAAAGTCTATGGTTAGCAAATAATTCAACATTACAAGACTGTTGAGATAAAACTAGAATAAATGGTGATTAATGAATGTGGACAGAATACAAAGCGAATGACCAATAGAAAAATACATAAAACTGATTTTCTCATAGAGAGAAAAAGGATTAAATCTCAAAATAAAAGTGACAGAAGAAAAATGAGTAAGTAGAAATCTAACACTAAGAAAGTTGTGTTAGACTGAGTTAATGAGATCCCCCAAAAGAGAGAATTTTGAACAAAAGGAACTGCATGAAACAGTATATGGATAAATGAAAGCAAGGATTGCAAAAATAATGAGGTATTATGAATGGTATTTCCTTTCCTTTCTCTCTTTAATCTCTTTTGTTTGCAACTTTTTATTCTTTCTCTGAACTTTGTTTAATGTTGTTTACTCTAAAAGGGAATAGTATGATTGGTATGTGTATATGTATATATGTAAAGTTGATTTGCAATGCACATTACAGAAATACTTTCAGACAACTGAATAAAGGGGATCTGTAACTACTAAAGAAAAGTAGATATTAGTTGAGGTTAAAGTTGTTTAAATTCTGAACAACAATGGCATTGAACCTATGCCCCTTAATAATTGGTAAAGTGGTATTACTAAAGTATTATTAAAGTTTGCAAAACATTTTGTAGTTGTCCTAGATTCAGGATAGTTTATCTCTAGATAAGTTTAATTTTCCTTTGTAGACAGAGAAGTTACACATGGAGAAGTGAGTCTGGAAGATAAATTAGAAGACTGTTTACTTTTCATTAAATGAAAATGTATCAAATAAATGTAATGTGAGTAACTTCAGGGAATGGCCCTTCAACTTTCTTTATCTGATCAAGTGGGGATTGAAAAATAAGGATCCCTAAAATTCAACAAAACAATCAGTGTTAAAATTTTCTTCCAAATTAGCCCTTAGCCTTGGGGTAAAATCTACAGTCTATGTGCATCATCTCTCAAGAACAGTCTTTGTTCCACATTAGACACAATTTGTAGTGCTTCCCTACATATATGGACCTTGGACTGGTAACAGTTTGGGGCATTTGCCTGGAAGCATCCATGATGGTTATTAAAAAAACACTTTAAAAATGCATATGATATTCTTGGCACCTCCTCATCTGAAGAAGAGATCAAGGAAGCCCATAAAAGCCTTGTTAGAACCACAACTTTCAGGGAGAGAAGAATCTGGGCCAAGAAACATTACAGGCAATGCAATAGGAATCTGTTATTCTTTGTCATTTTCTTAACACAGACAAAAAATGAAATTGAAGGCTATGAGATAAAAGTCTGAGAATGCCATAAACAAAGATTTTGTAAGATTAGAGACTATGCCACAACA
Source organism: Notechis scutatus (assembly GCF_049901735.1). NCBI lineage: Eukaryota > Metazoa > Chordata > Lepidosauria > Squamata > Elapidae > Notechis > Notechis scutatus. The sequence goes on along the minus strand of NC_142009.1, from coordinate 69,065,938 downwards.
CTATATCACTATTTTTCAAGAGCTAGAAACAAAAACTTCCTTTATTAAGCTGGGCAGTGTAAACCCTATTGTGAATTTTCATACCATAAAATTCTCACCAGAATTTTCTGGCTTGGTCTTTCAGATCACTGAGTATTAGTTTCTATAATATTTTACTATGAAGATCAGACATGATTGCTTTCCTGGCTTTTGACCAATTGCTTTTGTCTTGGACAGACTACTGATTATTAGTTTGGAGATACAAACTGGAGACGTAATGTGTCAAAAGTGGGAGATTTGTTCACAGAGCAGAACTAATAATAGAGAAAATGCAGTAGTCTGTGAACATTACACAGTCAGTAGTAATGTACTTCATGCATCTTTTTAAAATGTATTTGCATATGTCAAAATACTACACCATACTTTTTAAATATTGACATTTTTCATTTTGATTTAATATGACTATGAGATTATTGTGTAACTACAAACATCTTCGAACAACTGAAAAATAATTCAAGGATTTCAATCAGAATAGAGCTGGAAGGGACCTTGGTGGTCTTCTAGTCCAACCACTGCTCAAGCAACAGACCCTATACCATTTCAGACAAGTGACTGTCCAGTCTCTTCTTAAAAACCTCCAGTGATGAAGCACCTACAACTTCTGAAGGCAAGCTGTTCCACTGCTTAATTGTCCTCACTGTTGGGATGTTTCTCCTTTAATTCCAGGTTGCTTCTCTCCTTGATTAGTTTCCATCCATTGTTTCGTTTAAAGATAAATATACACATAGTCTTTTTTGACTCATGATTTCATTTCTTTCTCAAGTAAAAGGAAGGATTCAATCTATTGATGTCAACATTATCATCATCATCATCCAACCTATCTTAGTAAACTGTGGCTGTTTCACGAGATTATACTCTAACACAGGCTTGTCCAACCCGCGGCCCACGGGCCGCATGCGGCCCAGGTCGCCTTGCAATGCGGCCCAATGCCCACCCCAACCTTCAAGAAAGATCCAGCGAGGAGGAGGAGGAGAGGCAGGCGCGGAGGCGGGGTGGAGGCGAGGCGAAACAACATAAAAGGCAGGAAGCCACAGCCCAAAAGTCCCGTCCCGCCACCTCCTTTTGTTGCCGCGCTGCTGCTGCCGCTTCTTGCCCCCGCCGCCGCCGCTGCCGTTTCTGCCCCCGCCGCCGCTGCGTTTCTGCCCCGCCGCCGCTGCTGCTTCTGCCCCCACCGCCGCCGCTGCCGCTTTCTGCCCCATGCCGCGCTTCTGCCCCACCGCCGCTGCCGCTTCTGCCCCTGCCGCCGCTGCTGCTTCTTCCCCAGCCGCCGCCGCTGCCGTTTCTGCCCCGCTGCGCCCCCACCCGTCGCCACCGCCGCTTCTGCCCCTGCCGCTGCCGCCGCCGCCACCGCTGCTTCTGCCCCCGCCGCTGCCGCCCCCCCACCCCGCTGCCGCTGCCGCTGCCGCTGCCGCTCCTGCCCCCATCACTGCCTTCTTCCCCCACCGCTGCCGCTTCTGCCCCACCGCCGCTGCTTCTGCCCCGCCGCCTGCTCTGCATCTTCCCCCTCCGCCGCCGCTGCCATTTCTGCCCCGCCACCGCCGCTGCTGCTTCTGCCCCCACCGCCGCCGCAGCCGTTTCTGCCCCCGCCCGCTGCCGCTTCTTCCCCAGCCGCCGCCGCTGCCGTTTCTGCCCCCCCGCCGCCCCCCACCCGCCCCCCACCGCTTCTGCCAATGCCGCTGCCCCCACCCTGCCGCCGCTGCCGTTTCTGCCCCGCCACCGCTTCTGCCCCCCGCCGCTGCCGCTTCTGCCCCCACCCGCTGCCGCTTCTTCCCCACCGCCGCTGCTGCCGTTTCTGCCCCGCCGCCCCCCCACCCCGCCGCCACCGCCGCTTCTGCCCCTGCCACTGCCCCCCACCCGCTGCCACTGCTGCTTCTGCCCCCCACCGCCGCCGCTGCCGTTTCTGCCCCGCCACCGCTTCTGCCCCACCGCCGCTGCCACTTCTTCCCCACCCGCCGCCGCTGCCATTTCTGCCCCGCCGCCGCTGCTGCTTCTGCCCCTGCCGCCCTCCCCCCACCCGTTGCTGCCGCTGCTTCTGCCCCCGCCGCTGCCGCCGCCCCTCCCACCCGCTGCCGCTGCCACTGCTGCTTCTGCCCCGCTGCCGCCACTTCTGCCCCGCCATCGCCATCGCCGCCGCCGCCACTTCTGCCCTCACCGCCGCCCCCCACCCCGCAAAATAAATAATAATTTTTATAAATAATAATTTTTATAAACAATAAATAATTTTAATAAATAATTAATAAATAATAAACATAATTTATAATTTATAATTTATTATATAATTTTATAATATAATTATTTTATAATAATTTATTATATGTGCGGCCCAAACCAAATTTTCATCTTCTAATGTGGCCCAGGGAAGGTGAAAGGTTGGACACCCCTGCTCTAACATATGAAACAGACAAGAAATTTAACCATTTCAAACAAAAACAATAGAAAAAAGTGTAAACAACAATGGGATCAACATGCAGATATAAAACAAAAATATTAATTAAATCATTTATTCTTGAATAAAATTATACAAATTAACTCATTTAAGCCAATTCTATGATGAAAGCCTCTCAGAATCACTGTATGAGACAGCATACAATGGAATGTTCATAAAAAGTATTTTAAAAAGACACGAGTGGCTGTTGGAAGGAGAAAGACTATGCATCCAAGCAAATACAAAAATGATTAAGTAGCACTTCTGGATTCTGTGCTTTTATGAGTAAGCAAGTTGGGTTAAGAAAAAACTATAACTGTTTGCTCTTAAATCGTGAAAGAACCAGAAGCAACTAATAAGAGCAAAACTCTTTAAAAAGGAGAGAAGAAAAGATAGGAATAAAGAACTCTGGTTCCAAAATATAAAAAAATTCCAGTACACCTAAGAAAAAGTAATGAAATAAAATAATTCCTAGCGCACACTTTTAAAAATTCTCATTATTTTGTTCCTTTTATTGTTTGTTTCAACCTGTATCTACTCTCAGCACAAGTATTGACCCATATTACCTGGTCAAAAGACAAATTTAGCTGACTCACCTTGCTTTGCGTGGAGCACATGACGCAATCACATTCAAAACAATACTGACGCTTCAGGTTCTGCTGGCGTTCAGGAGTGGGCATTACAGTTTCAGTATAACTGATGGTGAGCTGCATGTGACAAAGACCAGAAAGACTTATATTTTGACAAAGAATGCATATAAAACTTATGCAGCCATTTGAATACAAAAAGAAAAAAAAAAAGGATTCCAAGATTAAAATACTGGATAATCATCTAAGAGGGACAGCAGAACATTTTTTCAACATTACATTAGAAAATAGGTAATCATTTTAAACCATAAATTTATATGGACATAATCGATAATTCTATATTGAAGCAAATTTCCAGTGAACACTATAGAGTCAGGGAGAATTACTGGACTTCAACTCAGAGATTAGAAGGTGATTTTCTTTGTGATACAAAGAAAAATCAAGCATGTTCAGTGGGGCAAGTGTCTAATAAGAACCAGAAAAATAAAGGATGGCTCAAATATCTTCTCACTCACATAGAACTATGTCCATTGCTTTCTGTCAAACTAAACTAACTCATAATGAGCTGTAAGTACAAAATGAGTTGCAAAGTCCATGCTTATCTTCAGTTTATACTTGGTCCATTGTTATAGTAGATAATGTATCTTGAGTCTTATAAACTTATTTCACTTTTCCTCTTCTGGTGTATCTGTAAGGACATTGGAAACTTTCACTTCCTTTCGACTAACCATCATGTTTAACCTCAAGCTGTGATAAAGGTTAACAAAAAGTTGTGCACATTTAGTTGTGAATAACATTGTAGAATTCTGAAAAATGCAAAGTTTAGAGTGCATGTAAGTATATATGTATTCCGATTATTATTTACATTTGATAAGTGCCAGTGCAAAATAAATGTATTCTCCATCTTTCCCAAATGATAATTAAACACAGATTCCTGAGATTTGGACACAACACTAAACTCTGGGTGGGTAAAAATGCTTTTAGACATTATTGTTATACTGTAGGAGAATACTCCAGTCTTATTTACCTAATGATAAACTACAGTCCTACACTTAGTCCTACACTTAGACAAGTGTAAAGTTCTACATTTAGGCAAGAAAAACCAAAAGTACACATACAGACTGGGTGAAAACAGGCTTAATAGCAGTAACTGTGACAGGGATCTTGGAGTTTTAGTGGACAACCAGCTAAATATGAGCCAGCAGTGTGCAGCAGCAGCCAAAAAAGCTAATGCAATCCTAAATTGTATTAACAGAGGGATACAATCAAGATCAAAGGAAGTACTAATACCACTCTATAAAGTCTTAGTAAGGCCACACCTAGAGTACTGCATCCAGTTTTGGTCACTGTTACGTTTGGAGAATAATGGAGACCAGACATCTGACCAGTGACTTCAACTCTTTAATAACAATAATTAGAATAGAACAGAGCAAGGCTATGGCAGCAGTAGCCCCTTTTATAGGGTTGGCTGCTACCCTATTAACCAATACTAAGTGCATCAAGTTCAACTAATAACCAATAAGAAGTGTCCTAAGCTTGGCCAATCAGAGGCTTGTTATGAACCAATCCTTGTTCATTGTTTAAGGACCAATCAAATGTGCAGGCTCCCAAAACCTGCTTTGCATTTAGGTTTAGTAATTTTTATTCATTCACAACACCCCTCCCCCTTGGGTTCCGTTTGGGGGGATCTGTAACAAAATCTTCAAGGTAGACAGGCCGTTTGGTCTGTCTGGATGATTCGTGGCTCCACCGGGTTTGTTCTCAAGTCCGGTTCGGTGGAGCGTTTGGATGATCTTTATTAAGTTCCGTTTCGCTGTACGGTGATTCCGTGCTGCTTCCGTTGTTGTTGTCTCCGCCAATCAATGTTTCTTCGAGGTTTTGCAGTTCGGTTTCCCCGTGTTCAAGTCCCATGGAAAAGTCAACTCCCTCCCGTTTCAATCCCGGTACTTCGGCTGGGCCGTAGGGTTTCCGTTGGCCTGCTATCCGTCATATCGAAAGTCAATTTCCTCGATATTTCCTCCCCCTCAGTTGGTGAACCCGGGGAGCCATGGGCGCTGGGTAGTAATCTCGAACGGAGTTGGTCTATGTGGCGTTTCCACACCCTACCATCGTCTGTTAGCAGGCGGTAAGATTTAGGCCCAGTGAGGTGGGTAACGGTGGCGGGTATCCATAAAGGGTCGCCGGAGAAGTTTTTGGCAAAGATTAAATCGCCTACCTTAAATTCCGGCATTTGCTGCTGGAGCCGAAAGGCTTTTCGGGTGCGTATGCGGGGTGGAGCCGGTCGAGTGCGATCGTAGTTTCCGCCCCATAAGAAGTTCGGCGGGCATTTTGTTGGTAACGCTGTGGGCGTGATGTGCTGCAATAATAAAATTCGATTGATTTTCTCATCGATGTTTCCGATTCCATTTTGTGGAGGGTCTTTTTACAAACTGTACCATGCGTTCTGCCGCCCGTTCGCCGCAGGGTTCGCGGGCGAGGTTAGCGCATGGCGGATGCCCCGGTCAGCAAGATATTGTTCAAATGGTAATGCTGTGAACTGTGGGCCGTTATCCGAGACAAGGACGTCCGAGAAAACCATGTGTGGCAAATAACCTGTTTAATTTGTTGACAACTGAGTCCGTTGTGGTTGTGCTCATTCGATGGATCTCGAGCCAATTTGAATAGGCATCGACTGTAATAAGGAAAGTGTGCCCTTTTGTAGGCCCCGCAAAGTCAATATGGATACGGGACCATGGTCCTCTAGGAGTTTCCCATTTGGTTGGGCTTGCTTTAGGTGGGGCGTTGCTGACGTCTTGGCAACGTTGACAAGTAGCGACCCAGGCCTCGATTCTTTTGTCGATTCCGGCCACCAGGCATAGCTCCGTCTGCGAGTGCTTTCATCCGCACGATGCCGGATGTCCGTCGTGCAATACCGCTAAAACAGTTCGTTGCAGTTTGCCGGGATTACGACTCTATCGCCCCACAAGATGCAGCCCTTTTGAGAAAACAGTTTGGTTTGGCGTGCTTTAAAGGGTGCCCATTCAGGTGATAACTGTTCTGTTGGCCAACCACGCTCAACCCAGCGTAGGATGTGTTGCAGGACCGGATCTCGTTTTGTCTCGAGGGCAATGTCTCTCGCCGTCAATGGCGGCGCGTGTAGAGTCTCAATTTGCAGCGTTGTGATGGTTGGGGCTGGATCTTCAACCGATTCTGGGAGCGGTGTTCTGCTCAATGCATCAGCGTGGAGAATTGATTTCCTGGGCGGTGTTGCAAGGTGTAGTTATGCGCCGCCAAGAATTCAGACCAGCGGGTCATTCTGGGGGGACAATATATACGGGGTTGGTTTATTACCCGCAATAATCCCCAGTAGTGGTTTATGATCAGTAATTATTGTAAATGCAGGCCCATACACATATTCATGAAACCTTTTAACTGCCGCCACAATAGCTAAAGCTTCTTTATCCAGCTGACTATAATTTCTTTCAGCTTTAGCTAAAGTTCGTGAAAAAAATGCGACGGGAGCTTCTGCTCCGTTCGGTATCACGTGGGCCAAGATTGCTCTAACCCCAAAAGGTGAGGCGTCACAAGTAATAGTTAACGGCAGAGTCTCGTTGTACTGCATAAGTACAGAATCAGAAGTTAGCAATTTCTTTACTTGTTGGAAAGCGTTTTGTTCACGTTGTCCCCAAACCCACGTTGCTTTTTTGTCTAAGAGTCTATGTAATGGTTCAGCTACGTTTGCTTTATTGGGTAAAAGGCGTTATAAAAATTGATAAGTCCAAGGAACGCCTGTAGATCTGCCTTGTTCCTTGGAGTGGGGGCCTTCTTAATTGCCTTTAGTTTGTCCTCAGTGGGATGGATTCCTTGACTGTCCAGGAGGTATCCCAAAAACTCCACCCTTTCGGTACATAGCTGGCATTTATTTTTTTAACTTTGAGGCCTGCATTTTGGAACCTTTGTAAAACTATGCGGAGTCGTTTTTCTAGAATGTCCTGTTCGGGCGCATGATGAGCACATCGTCGAAATACGGTACAACCCTCTTATCCCTTGTAACAGCCTTTTCATTAAGCTCTGAAAGATTCCTGGAGCGCGCTCACCCCGAACTGGAGCCGGTTGCATTTAAATGCGCCCCTATGCGTGGCGATAGTTTTGCGCCTCAGCGGTGGCCAGATCTACAGGCAATTGTTGATATGCCTGTGCTAGGTCTAGTTTGCGAAAACTTTCCCGCCACCCAGGGAATGGAGCAGGTGTTGCACTACCGGCACTGGATACGCACTTTGCTGAAGTGCGTGGTTTAGGGTGGCCCGGTAGTCTCCACAAATTCTCAGTGACCCATCAGGCTTGATAGGCATCACTATTGGGGTTTCCCATCGGGCGTGGTCGGTGGGTTCCAGCACGCCTGTTCTATTAGTTTATCGAGTTGTTCATCGATTTTTAGGTTTCAGGGCAAATGGCACCGGCGGCTTAAGGCAGATGGGTGCTACCTCGGGGTTCAAGTTAAATGAGATCGGGGTCCCCTTGTACTTGCCTAGTCCGTTCGCCAAAACGTCTTGGAATTCTTGCACGAGGGCTTCCTCCCAATTGTTGCTCTCGGCACGGTGGACTCCAGCTACAATGATTCCAAGCGGTCTGAACCATTGAAGGCCTAAAAGACTGGGCCGGTCACGGTCCACAACAGTCAGTGGCATTGCGACGGTGCGGTCCTTGAAAGAGACCTGGAATCGGCGGGACCCGACAACGAATTCGGTTACCCTGGTAATCTTTGAGGATAACCCTTTGAGGTTTAGGTCTTGGCGGCGAATCATCGGGATGAGCTGTTGAAGCGTCTTCCAGGACACCATCGAGAGGGATGATCCTGAGTCCACCTCCATTACACAAGGTTTGTTTTCGATAGCGACCTCTACTCGGATTTTCCCGGCATCAAGGGATGTGGCGTGGCCTATGGTAATTGTTTGGTGGGTCTCTTCCGCCTGGTTTCTTCACGCCTGGTGGAAGTGGTGGACGGTTTGTTTCTGTAGGAGTGGCTTCCCCATTGGTGATTCAGTTTGTTTCGGGTGTGCCGAAGAATTCTGAAGACTGGCATTCGGCCTGTCGGGGTTTGGAGTTTTGTTTGCTTCTGCAAACCTTGCGATGTGACCTCTTTTCCGCAAATGCGGCAGAGTGCGTCGAGGAATTTGCAGCTGGATCGTGGGTGATTCCCCACATCCTGCACACGGTCGGGATGAGGTTGTGTGAACTGGTCTCGTTCGCGGAGTCGGTTGACCTCTTCCTCATCGCTTTCTGATGGGGATTCTAGGTCTTCGTGGTGAGTCGATACGCGGGTGTCTCTCTGAGCGAGGCGAGGTATCTTTGGCGAGTTGACGTAGCGGTGCGTTGGTGCGGCGCAGATCGGGCTGCCGACTTTTGGTCGCCTCCGCTGCAGTGGCTTCTTTAAGGGCATCGGTGAGGCTGATGTCCCCTTAGCCATAATTTTGCTCTGGATCGTGCACGCCTTCTTAGGCCCAGAACCAGGCGGTCTCGGAGGGCTTCTTCTAAATCCGAGAATCCGCAGAGGCCTCCCAAGTTTGCGGAGGTCCGCGATGTAATGGCAAGGCTTTCACCTTTCCGTTGGTCCCTCTGGTAATATTCGTGTCTTCTGACTAAGGTTGGCACGGTGGGCGCAGTGAGCCCGTAGCAAAGGCTCGAGGGCGTCCCAGTCCATCGCTTTTACTTCGGCTGGCTTGGCAAGTGATTTTGCCATTTTAAACACGGTAGGCCCGCAATGGGTTAGAAATATAGCTCTTTTTTGCTGGTTGTAGCGTCTTTCAAATTGTTGGTCTCCAGAAACATCTGGAACCGATCCATGTATGACTCCCAGTCTTCGGTTTCTGGGTCGAATGGAGCGGGTGGTATGGCACCGCTGGTCATGTTGCCGTTGATGGTGCGTGTTCGACCACGTGCTCTGTTGGTTGCTCTGTAACTCAGTCAGCTCTTCGGTCTCCGCATCCCATCCTCGTCGCCAGTGTTACGTTTGGAGAATAATGGAGACCAGACATCTGACCAGTGACTTCAACTCTTTAATAACAATAATTAGAATAGAACAGAGCAAGGCTATGGCAGCAGTAGCCCCTTTTATAGGGTTGGCTGCTACCCTATTAACCAATACTAAGTGCATCAAGTTCAACTAATAACCAATAAGAAGTGTCCTAAGCTTGGCCAATCAGAGGCTTGTTATGAACCAATCCTTGTTCATTGTTTAAGGACCAATCAAATGTGCAGGCTCCCAAAACCTGCTTTGCATTTAGGTTTAGTAATTTTTATTCATTCACAACAGTCACCACACTATAAAAAAGTTGTTGAGACTCTAGAACAAGTACAGAGAAGAGCAACCAGGATGATTAGGGGACTGGAGACTAAAACATATGAAGAATGGTTACAGGAACTGGGCACGGCTAGTCTAGTGAAGAGAAGGTCCTGGGGAGACATGATAGCAAGGTTCCAATATTTGAGGGGCTGCCACAGAGAGGAAGGGGTCAAACTACTTTCTAAAGCACCTGTAGACCAGATAAAGAATAATGGATGGAAATTGAACAAGGAGAGATTTAACCTGGAAATAAAGAGAAACTTTCTGACAATGAGAACAATCAACCAATGGAACAGCTTGCCCTTGGATATTGTGGGAGCTTCATCACTTGAGGCTTTCAAGAAGAGATTGGACTGCCATTTGTCAGAAATGGTGTAGGGTCTCCCGCTTGGGTGGGGGATTGGACTACATGACCTACAAGGTCCCTTCCAATTCTGATTACCTGTTATCTGTTACAGGTTAGTTTTATATTCAAATGAACTCAGAGATGAAGAATTACATTTTATGTCAATAATATCTCATTCCATTAATGTGTTCCACTTCTTTAATCATTTATTTATTGGTTTAAATGATTTACAGTGCTGCCCATCTCACAACAGTGTGGTGCAAGGTTTAAATAAGTACAACGTTTGAATGAAACTTTACCTAACACTAGTGATTTGTGAGTACTGATCATAACACTGTAGGTCAGAATGGGTTGTCAACAATCCCCATGAACTACTGGGGCTACATATTGGGCATGGTATAGCTACTACTGAGTACAGCCAGAGGTAATATGATCATTTCTCTCTCCCTTTCTCCAAAGTACCTTCTTTATATTTACCACTCTTTATTCAATTAGTTGTTGATGGCAAAATAGATTACTTGGAGGGTGGAGGTTCGTACTTCAAGCTTGTGGCTAGTTTTCCGAACATTTCATTACCAGGTTAGGCAGGGGTGGGATTCAAAATTTTTAACAACCGATTCTGTGGGCGTGGCTTAGGTGGTGGGTGTGGCTTGGTGGTCATGTGACTGGGTGGACGTGGCTTGGTGATCATGTTATTGGCTGGGCGTGGCCAACTCAATATCACTCACATTGAGGCACGCATCTCCTCGCCTGGCCTCTCATGACTGTGGGGAATGCTGCAACAGTCGTAAGTATGAAAAATGGTCATAAGTCACTTTTTTCAGTGCCATTGTAACTTTGAATGGTCACTCCACACAAGCAAAGTACTAGCAAAGGAGAGAAAAAAAACTCCAGAGCAGTTCCTGAGACAGGAAGTCTAGTCCTGCCAAGAATGTAATTTATTTATTTATTTATTTATTTGATTTGTCAATTGCTTACAAGATAATAGGTATAAGTATGTACATAGTTATGAACACATGAAATGGGTACATATAAGAAAAATAAAAGAAACAATAGGACAGGGACTGTAGGCACGTTGGTGCGCTTATGCACGCCCCCTACAGACCTCTTAGGAAAGGGGTGAGGTCAATAGTAGACAGTCTAAAGTTAAAGTTTTTGGGGTTTGGGGAAGAAACCACAGAGTCAGGTAGAGTATTCCAGACATTGACCACTCTGTTGCTGAAGTCATATTTCCTGCAATCAAGTTTGGTGCGGTTAACCTTGAGTTTGTATCTATTGTGTGCTCTTGTGTTGTTATGGTTGAAGCTGAACTATTCATTGACAGGTAAGTCATTGCATTGTATGATTTTATATACCATACTTAGATCAGACCGAAGACGGTGGTCTGATAATAAGGGTTAACGGAGAGGCAGTTTCTGTAAGCAACACCAGAATGTTTCCTTCCTGCCTTCCTTACAGGATTAGGCCAGTAATTTCTTCTAACAACCGGGTCTCCGAACTGCTTAGAATGTTAACAACCGGTTCTAGCGAATAGGTGCAAACTGGTAGAATCCCACCCCTGAGGTTAGGTAACATCTTCAGCTGAGTTTAGGGGATTTCTAATTAGGTTGAAGACCAAATGTTTCTGAGTCACAGCTTGCCCTCTCTGTTATAGGCAAATCCTGATTAAAGTTGTTGATTGTGTGCTTACAGTTTAGGAAACCAACTACTATCATACTTCATAAATATTTCTATTGTGAGGGCCACTCCTTGAGAAGACCAGGAATTTGAAAATTTATTTGCAGTGCTAATATGATTCAATTTTATAAAATATAAGGCTCCCAGGGTCTGCTTTAGGTCTTATGGTTGTTGTTTTTTAATGATGACACTTTTCTTGCTAGAAAAGAGTTAATCATAAGAGGTTTGGTAGTGAACTTCTTGTATGAGGCTGTTAGCTCTGATGACTCAGAGGGACTATTCATTTAAAGGTATGAAATGTGACAAGGTTTATTTAATAGGTTTTAATTCTATGCTGTTAGCTTTTAAATTCTCAAGCTTTACAGTATAATCTAATTATTTTTAGCTCTATATATGAACAGTATAAGCTAAAAATGCCAATATTTCTCTACCTGCTACAGGAACTGTAATCCAGTACAAGAGATTCCAATAAGCTGCTTTCTAAAATGAACAGAACTATAGAACTATAAAATCAGCAAAAATTACCTGTAAATTTGATCCTATCTCCAAGTAACCAATGTTTTCTGTCCCTACATTATATTCTTTGCCTCTTTTCCCTCTTGACAAAGCTAACACTGGAGAGGAATAGAGAAAAAAAGCGAGGGGAAAAAAGAAGTAGTTTTATGCTGCTGCTGGACTAATGTGGTATAATTGTTTTGGTGTTATTTGGATTATATTTGAAGCTCAAGGAGTTTAACTAGAAACAGGCTGTCACAACCACACACACACTCACACACATACACACACACAGAGGGAGAGAAATGCACACAGGCACCATATTCTATTTTGATCATAAATTCAAATAATTCGATATGGCCATCTTAAAAAAAAGAAAAAGAAAATGGTGTGAAGAATTTTCTGACAAAAACACAAATCATTCAGAAGGGTAATTCTTTTTAAATAAAACGTAGGAGAAAACAACTTTTGCCTCATTCGTTCCTTGCAGGAAAGGTTTACTGCTTCAACATGGCTTAAGTCTGACAAATGCTTACAGTCGCACTGATTTACTGTATGTTGAATTCCACCTACATGTAGTTTTTCTTTGGTTTTGTTTATAAGCAGCACTGCAATGATGAGGAGACCATACTATTCGAAGGAAAGATTTATTTTGTTATGTTCTTTCTGAAAGCTATGAAATAGAAATAACATCAATATATTATTAAGATATTCAATCTTCAGATTACTGGGATGGAAGAAGCAACAAATTAATTACCTCTTCTCCCAACTGCATTTCTCGGATAGACCGAAGGTGGAGTTGAGGACCCTCAAAGATGACCACACAATTAGGATCACAACTGTTGTTCAGCAAGGACATGCTAATGAAGAAAAACAAAATCCAGATTTGAAATAGATATACAGGAAAGTATTTATTCTACAAATCTGTCTAGCTTAGTATCTCCCAGGTTGATACTAGAAATTGCATAGGGAGGGACTCAAAGATTAATTGATTTATGAGGTTGCCCACCATTCCTTAACCCACATCAGATTTGTAGCTTAGTAGTACAACTCCCAATTAGGCAAACCAAATCCTCCTCTAATTCTAGCATCTTGCAAAAGTTTTAACTTTATTCTTGCTTTCTTACCTTGCCATATATATTTCAACACAATTTTATTTAAATCTTCAAAGTAGTCTTTTCCAAGCCTAATTGGAATTGTTTGAAACAAATATAAAATTCTGGGTAATATATTCATCTTGATTGTTGAAATTCTCCCTATTAGTGACAGTTGTAAATTTTCCCATTTCGCCAAATCTAGCGCTATCTGCTGTTTAAGTTTGATATAATTATTCTCTTTTAATGTACTACATCTTGCTGTCAAATATATCTCCAAGTACTTAATCTTATTCGTGACCTGAATTTTCAATAGGTCTGCCAGTTCTTCCTGAGGATTTCCGGTTTGTCGGCTTTGCGGCGGTAGGGATTCGCGGCTGCGCGATCCTGCCGCGCTTAGCCGCTTTTGGGGCTCCGATCCGAAAGGGTGCGGAGCAAGCCAGCTGCCCTGCAGGGCAGCTGAAGGTAGGAGGGATCCGAAAAAGGGTTTGGGGGTGTTGCAGACCCCCTCCCTGGCCGGGCAGAACCCCTTTTACCAAGACGGCGTAAGCGGCGGTCCGTAATGGCCGCCACAAAGAAGCCGACAGCTGGGCAAGTATGCGCAGGAGGAAGAGGAGAAAGTTTTTAAAAGTGAAAGTCTTCTTGGTCGATCCAGGACTCTGAGATATATTTAATTTAATTCCTGGAAGTAATGGCTTTTTGGATGTTTCTTTCCACAAGAGAAAGTAAGCGGCAATTCTGAGGTGCTGAAAGGAAAGTTTACTCTCCCTCCCGACGGAATTAACAAACGGATATTGAGAAACCTGTTTTTTTTCAGGTAAAACTAGCTTTATGGGATAAGTCGGAAGGGAGAGGACAAAAATATATTTATCTGGTTGGATTTTGTTGGAGGAGATGCCTTAAGGATTTGGAGACAGAAATAAAATTTTAATAAGGCTTCAAAACACAGATTTGGATTTTCTTTTTCCTTTGTCTGATACTACCCCTGGAAGAGAAAGAGGAAAATTTGGCTTGGCTTGGATTGATTGAGGATTGTGGACTTTGGGATTGTCTTACTTTTCTTTTGGAATATTTTGGTTGGAGTAAGAAGAAAGAGGGAAAAAGAAAGAAAAGATTTATAATGGCTTTCTCCTTTGAGGAACTGAGGGATGAATATGAGCAAACAAAAGCAGCCTGTAAAGATGGTATGGAAAAAGCTTTTCTATTTTTAGAAATGGCGCTGGTTAACTATGAACAGACAATGCGACAGATGGAACAACAACAAGAAGAAGACGAAGACACCATCTTTAATGAATCCCAAAATTTATCTAAGAAAGAAGGAAGGAAGAAAGCGAGGAAAATGAAGGACTTAAGATCTAAAAAACATTCAAGAAAGAGAAAAATATGATGCAAAAATAAATACAATGATAGCAAACAAGAGAAAAAGGGAATACAACAGAGAAGGGATGCCAGCACGACAGAGGTTAGAAGAAGGGGGTAGGAAGATCTGGTGGGGAAGAAAGAAAGGGGAAAGGCGGAGAAAAGCCACAAAGTTTTAAATTGGATGGGAAAAGAGGAATCTTTTTAGGGATAAAGGGTAAAGTATAAATTTTCTTAAAAGATTTTGCAAGGTACATAAGATGGTATTGTAATATTTGTATTAGAAATAGAAAATTAGAATGGCTTAAGAGTTAATAAGAAATTAAAATGTTGAAATGTTTAATAATGATTGATTTTTAAATGTAATAAAATATTGAAGGGAAAGGCAATGAGAATGCTATAAGATTTATTATTTAGATTTATTATTTAACTACGTATTTAGGAGGATACTATGTATTTAAACATTTTCGATTTATTACTCTGTTTTTATTGTTATTAAAAGTAAAAATTAATAGATAGAATGTACCAAGCAGAATCAGATTGGGTATTAGGTGTCATTTTAAATGTTAATCTAATATTTAGGAGAGGATAGAAAGGCATCATACTCTGATTAGAGATTTCAGGAGAAATTCTTTTTTTTTTTCATTATAAGGAATGAGATAGAGGGATAATAAAGGATGGGCAAAAGATACAAATATAATGATTTAAATTAAGATGGATTGAATAAGATAGAATTATGAAGAGTGAAATGTGTGAGAAGTATATATAGAAGATACAGAATGGTAAACAAAATAGGTAATGATCTGTAAGATGAGCATGAATATAATTAAAGCCCATATAAAAGAGAGGTACCGGGGCCAAGTTACTTTACTAAAAGATTTTTTATATGTTTGTTTGTGTCTGTTTATGTTTTTGAGAAGTATTGGTGAAACCTTCTAGAAACACAGAAAGAGAATGATGATAATCAAGTCAGAAAGAAATAGAGGACAATGAGATGTTTTTATGCTCATACAGAAATGGTTTAAAATAGAATTGTATTGTATAAGATAAGGTTTATCTGACTTGTAAAATTTATAATGGAAAAAGGTTCAAATATGTAATGGTTGATGATGATTTGTTTGTTTCTGAAATTAATAAAACTTGTTAAAAAAAAAATAGGTCTGCCAGTTCTTCCTTTTGTCTTAATAGCATATTCTTTGTCAAGATCTTTGTCTTATCTTTATTTATTTTCAAACCAGCCACCTTTCCATATGTCTCTATCTTTTCTATCAATTTTGATGCTGTTTCTAAAGGGTCTTCTAAGATGAAAACCAGATCATCTGCAAATGCTTGCAGCTTAAATTCTTCCTTTTTGATTTTCATTCCTTTTATATTCTTTTCATCTCTAATATTTCTGTTTAGCACTTCCAAAGTTAACACAAACAAAAGTGATAGTGGACACCCTTGTCTTGTTTCTTTTCTTATATTAATAGAGTCTGTCAGTTCTCCCTCTATCATTACCTTTGCCGTTTGCTTATAGTATATAGTTTCTATTGCTTGAATAAATTTTCTAGCAAAACCCATCTGTTCCAACAATAATAACATGAATCGCCAATCCACATTATCAAATGCCTTCTGTGCATCTAGAAATATCAGAGTCATTTGTTTTACAGGATGTGCCTCGTAGTATTCCAAGGTGTCCAAGATTACTCTCATATTGTCTTTAATTTGTCTCTTTGGCAGAAATCCATTTTGATCAGGATGGATAAAATTATTTAAATATTTTTTAAGTCTTTCTGCCAATATTGAAGCAAAGATTTTATAATCTGCATTTAGTAGAGACTATAGTGCGGGACGGCGCCGGGGGGGCCCCCCCTCCCCCCCCCTTGTGGAGTGAAAATTTTTTATTTAAAGTCGCGGGGTCCCACTGGGTTTGGCCCTCTTCTTTTTTTTCTTTTTATTCTTTTTTTTTTTTTTTTTTTTTTTTTCTTTTTGTTGTTTTCTTTTTTATTATTTTTTTTATTTTTTCTTTTCTCTCCTACAAAAAATTTCCTATAGAAGTCTCGAATGATTTCCTTCTTCTCTTTGCTACCATGGCAAACTTGGCCTTGGTCATCTATTAATTGCAATATTTTCCTTGATTCTTTCTCCTTTCTCAATTTGTATGCTAATTATCTACCTGGTTTGTTTGTGTCTTCAAAGTAGTTCTGTTTAGCACCTCTAATTTTCTGTGCTAATTCTTCTTTTTCTATTTGACCCATTTTGTGTTTAATTATATCCATTTTTAACTTGATGTCCTTTTTCTGTGGCATTTTCTGTAGCTCTTTTTCAAGTCTTTTATGCTCATCCTCTAGGGCCTTAGAGGCTAGTCTTTTCATAGTATTCCTTTTCCTTGTATAGTCTATTATCAAGCCTCTAACATATGCCTTCATTGTATCCCATATGTTCTGAATTGATATATCTTCTTTTTTGTTTTCTCTAAAGAAAAAAGGCAATTCTTTCTCCATCCACTGTGTGAAGTTTTTTTCCTTTAAAATAGTATTATTTAACGTCCATCTAGATCTTATTTTTTGTCCTTTCCATTTAATTGTCATTGGATTGTGATCTGCCCAAGTACTTGTTTCAATATTTATTTCTTAAATGTTAGTTATTAATTCTGTTGACATCCATATCATATCTATTCTGGACCATGATAAGTGTCTACTTGAATAGAAGGTGTATTGTTGAGTTTTAGCATTTCTTTCTCTCCATGTATCTTTTAAGTTTATTTCATCTACCATTTTAAAAAAAGATTTAGGGAGAGTCTTTCTGTTTTGCTTTATTGTTTTCTGTGCTGTATAGTCCAATTTATTGTCTACAATTCCATTAAAATCTCCCATCATAACTATATTAGCATAGTCCAGTTCAATTATTTTCATATGTTTTCATATTATTGTCCATTATTTCCACCATTAGTATTCTTCCATCATCATCGGTATAGATAAATTTTGCTGGGGTGGTCTCTTTAATATATAAAACCACTACTCTTTTCTTACATTGTGTCAAGGAAGTAAATATTTTCCCTAATTTTGGCTGTACCAACAATTGTTCATATTGTTTTTTAATATGTACTTCTTGTAGACAAATTATATCAAATTTTAATTTCTCTAATTTATGAAAGGTTTTCCTTCTTTTAACGGCTGAGTTAAGTCCATTTATATTAATTGTAATCAATTTTTTCTCTTCCATGGTTATATTTTGTAGTTAAGTTTAGCAGCTCTCGTAGATCTTAGTTCACGTTGTTCTTTGGCTTCCACCTTTCCACCTACTGCACCTTCTTCTTTTTCAGTCGCCATTTGGCAGTCCTCCTGGAATTCAATTAGTGAGATCTCTTTTTCTGCCTCTTCCTTTTTCCCTCCAAAAAATTCTGTATAAAATAATTCCGCTTTCTCAATTGAGTCAATTCTATGTCTCTGTTCTTGCCATGTGAACATTAAATCTTCTGGAATCAGCCATCTATAATTCACCTCTTTTTAAAGTAGCATTTTAGTCAGGAATCGGTATTCTCTTCTCATCTCTCTCACTCTTCTGGGTATTTGTTTCAAGACCACAATCTCCTTGTCTTTGTATTTCAATGTTTTCTCTTTTGCCACTTGCAATATTTGCGTTTTAATGGCTTTCTTTGTAATCTAATGTGAACTTCTCTTGGTAAGCTATTTCTCATCGCATATCTTGTGAAAACTCGATAAACCTCATCTATTCCATCCATCATCTTCTCTTGAGTTATTTCCAAAGCTTCAGCCAGTATTTCTATCATTATCTCAGCTAAGTTTTGTCCTTTTTCTTCCTCTACGTTTTGGAATCTAAGATAGAATTCTGATCTATCCATCTCCCATCTCAGCATACCACTTTTATCTTGTTCAACCACCATTAATCTATTATCAATATCTCCAATCTTCTTGTCTCTTTGTTTATCTTCTTCAATTTTTTGGAATCTCTCATCATACTTCAACATCATTTGTTGGATGTTCTCCACTTTTTCATCGGTTTTCCCTGTTCTTTGTTCAATGTTCTCTGTTCTTTGTTCGATGTTCTCTATTCTCTTTTCAATATTCTCTGATCTTGCTTGAATATTTTGAATTCCTTGCATAATCATCTGCAGAGTCACTTTTTCTTGTTCTTTTTCTTGCTTTAACATTGTCTGTATTGAACGTTGTCCTCCAGATGGTGGAGAGGAAGAAGTAGAAGTTGAAGAACCAGGAGCTGTAAATTTCCTACTCATTTTAAGCAATTCAAAATCTTCAGGTTCTTCTAAACCTTAATCCAATTGTGAAGTAACCAATTATAGTTCAAAATAAAAATAGTAGAAAAAAGAAGCCCAATAATAATAATTAAAAAAAAAAAGAAAAAGGAAGGGAGGACAAAATTTCTTCAGGTTCTTGTATACCTTAATCCAATCAATAGTTAGATGAAAAAAAAGGCTTAAGAAAAAAAAGAAAAAAAAAGGAAAAGGAAAAATTCTTCAGGTTCTTCAACACCTTAATCCAATTGAAAGGTCTCAAATAGAAAAAAGTACATAAGAATAAACCAGAAAGGTAGATGAAAAGACAAAAATACCAGGAAAGAAAAAAAAGGCTTTTAAGGCTTTCCCTTTAAAATAAAAAGCAAACGTAGAGATTGGACTTCCAAAGAAAAAAAGAAAAACAAAGACAAGCTCCAACAAAGCCAAAAACCCATATAGTTATTGCAAAAAAAAAAAAAAAGATAAAAAGAAATACAATAAAGCTGGTGAGGAGGGATAGCACAACTTAGAAAAAGTAAAAAGGGCACACTGCGCTTTAATTATCCAAGGCTCTTATTATAGCTCTCTTCTCCAAAAACTTATCACCTTTTTTCCCCCTAAGTTTCAACACCAGACTCCAGCTGTTGATAGAAACCCAGAAGAGCACCTGCAATAATACTCTCCCGTGCTCTTCCCTCTATCTTATCAAATAGCAATGTCCTTGAAAAAGAGTCTCAGTTCTTTCTTTCTCAGCTTTGTCTGGTCACAGGGAAATAGAATATTTTCAAGCCTCCAGTTGGCAGTGTAACAAAGTTTCTTTGCTCTCACTTTCCCCCTCCTTTTCCGAGCAGGATATAATAAGAATTAATAAGAAAAAGAAAAAGATATTTTAAAAAATTGAAATAACTAAAGGGAGCCTTCTAGCCTAAAGTATCACAAAATCAAAAAGGAGAAGAAAAAAATAGATATAAACGAAAAAACCAGTCCAGTTTCAAAATACAAGATCATATATAGAAAATCCAGCAATGAGGAAAAAAAATTTTACTTTGACATTCCTGTTTAAAATCTCCGCTTAATCACTTCTGTCAAAACTTTTACAGATTCTTTCTTTTCCTTAGGGTGTTCTTTCAGATCTTAGAATAAAAAAAGAGTTCTCACCAAACCGGCACACTCTCTCTTTCTGTTCTCTTCCATTTCGGAGCTGTCCCAACTTCAGCAGCTTTAATGGCTGCCTGTTTGCCGCTGGCAAGAAGAGCTTCTCCCGGATCTACCAGGGACTTTGCGGTATCCCTGGGATTGACAGGATGCACTCTTCACTTTCACCGTCTCTTCAGGACGGTTTAGATCCGATAGGACCATCCAGGAGCAAAGATATCGGCAGTGATCTCAGACCTCCGAGATCGCATGCCGTATCGTCGCGACGCCAACTCCACCCTCCAGAATTGAATATGACTGAACAGAAAGAAATAAACTATTGTAGAAGAAAGAGGCAACTGAAAGTCAAAATCAAAGGAAAGTGTATAGATTTGATTGCGTTTCCAAAATTTGCCATGAATTTTTATTTTCCAATATAAAGGAAGAAAATGTTAAATATGTGGGAAGTAATTTTATTAATTGCATTAATATCATTAAATTAGAGATTTTAGACTGCAACCTGATCGTGCCAGTCAAGGGCAACCTGGGGCAATCTCTGGTGAAAAGCTTTTCTCATTCACTGTCAGAATAGTCGGATGGTAATATAAAACCCAAATCATCCAAAGTGGCAAGAACAAAATGAAGGTTGGTGTTTTCACTGGGTTGACCAACTTTTGCTCTAGTGGTCATTTTCTATCTTGGTCTCAGCCTCAGCCCTCTTGTGCTCAGGATTTGCACACGTCTTTCATGCAATTCTGCTACATTTGACATAAGGAATCTAGTCTCAAAATTATCATAGCCCTATTTCCACTACATGCTGTGAATTCAGAGACTTTAGTGCCATATATTCAGTTTGATATGAGTTAAATTTCTTAATGTATTTGTAGAACCTGACATTTCAGCTGCCAAGCTGCAGAGAAAGAGAGAGAGAGAGAGAGGAGGGAGGGAGGGAGGGAAAGGGAGGGGGAGGGAGAGGAGAGGGAGAAAGAGAGGAGGGAGGGAGAGGGGGGAGGGAGGGAAAGGGAGGGGGAGGAGAGGGAGAGAAGGAGAGGGAGAGGGAGAAGGAGAGAGGGAGAATGAGAGAGAGAGAGAGAGAGAGAGAGAGAGAACCACAAAAGTAATGCTTGTCCACTGTACCTGGGATAAAGTCCAACACCAACATCCTGCATTTCTCCATTGCTTATGCTGAAACAGTTACTGGTCACCTGTAAAAACAAGATTAAAGTCTATGATTAGGATTATTAGAATAATTTAGAAATGTCTTAACCTAATGAAAGCATTGTTTAAAAAGAAGGCAGCTAAGACAAAAGCCAAATAACCAGAATATTTATCCCTAATATAAATAACCCCCTTTCATATTAAAATATATAAAGCAGAGACATGGCTTTTATCACAAACCAGTTAGAAACAGAAATGCTAGTGTCTTCAATGAGATGCTGAAAATTAATTTATTTTAATGTAAAAAGTACACAAATACTTTCAGTCTATGGATGCTTGCAAAATTATATTAATCATAAATTAAAATAAAACGTACCCTCAGTGTAATTGCAAGTGCTTTGGCAGCGGAGTTAATTTAAGTGGATATGTGCATACATACACACATATATACATATATACAAACACCCTCTGTTTTTTTCTTAAATTACATTAATTAGTATGTCATTAGTTTAACCCATTCAGACAATCCCTATCATTTAGAAAAGCTATATATCTTAATTACTGTATGTTTTTTCTACTGCTATTGGAAACATAACTCCAGACAAGACTTGTGAGCTCTGCTTTTTCATTTTAAGCAGCAAAAATATTGGTTACAAAAATATTGACCTTGCTGTTCAGAACACAAATGAACAGCTGTTTGCAGATGGGAGAAAAAAAATTCATTTTTTCTGAAATTCCAAAGAAACCCAGAAGGAGAGATGAAAAAATACACCTTCATTTCCTCAAAATCATTATTATACATAAGTAGATAAAATGCTGCAGGCTAGCATGGAGTGATTGACAGAAGCAGAATATGCCAGGGAGCCTTGAGGGAAGTACTGTAGTAGTTGTTTGAATGCTGTTGATGGCCTAGTCACCCTTTAAACTAGCCTGCTACACATAGATACACCCAATGATACTGTCAGCAAAGTTGAGTAGGATTGAACCAGCACACAGCACACAGACTCTACTCTCAAGACTATCAGCAACAGGGTTGGTCTACTCCACAGCTGAATACTGCGCCCCTGTTTGGTTTAATAGCTGCCACACTAGCAAGATTGATACTAGACTAAATGATACAATGAGGATCATAAGCAGTTGCATACAATCTACTCCAACTTGCTGGCTCCCCATCTTGAGCCACATAGCACCACCAGCCCTATGAAAGCAGGGAGCCTTAGTGAAGGAGTACAACAAAATTACGAGAAACCCACTTCTTTCTGTGCATGCTGATCTTCCTCATCTATCAATTGGCAGGCTTAAATCCAGGAAGCCTTCTCTGGCACTCGCTCAACAGCTGTCTAACAACTTTGACATCAACACACAGTGGA
The DNA here is from genome assembly GCF_049901735.1 of Notechis scutatus. Taxonomy (NCBI): domain Eukaryota; kingdom Metazoa; phylum Chordata; class Lepidosauria; order Squamata; family Elapidae; genus Notechis; species Notechis scutatus. Next base: position 69,043,692 of record NC_142009.1, on the reverse strand, counting down.
AAGCCAAATGGGTGCTGAATGCCCAGATACAGGCAGTTATATAGATCAGCGGTCGCCAACCGGTGGGCCGTGAGAAAATTTTGGTGGGTTGCAGAGAAATCTCACCCCCAGATTACCCCCACAAAGCAATTAATCCAGGTTGCACAGAAACACAAGGCTGCGCCACCCACATGGCCCGTGGGAACCCTCCCTGCCCACTCACTCCTTACCTGGTAAACTTGCCTGCTAAATTGCTATTTTTCCTTTTTCCAACCATCATCTGTTCTGCTGTGCAGGGAGATTTAGATTAGCTAGGAAGCAGGAAATGGTTGGATTTCTTGCTTTCTAGCTAGTCTTTAGATCTTTGGCTCCAATTTTAAGTGTACAGCCAAACCTCCCTTAGGACTGAAGGTTTGCTTGCAAGCAAATTCAGTGCAGACTCATGGCAAGCAAATTTGAGAGACTGAGCTAGCCGATGGCAGATAGATAGATCACTGACTGATTCTGTGAGCAACTCAATCTGCCTGCTTTGCCTGATTTGGGGTAAAAGTTGCTCTTTTTTAAATAAAAAAATCAGTATTTTCATACATGGTGTGTTGTGAGTTAATTTTGTGAGTTTGCTTGCAAACAAATTTTATGTGACAGACTGAGCTAGCCAATGGCAGATAGATAGATTTCCGAATGAATCTGTGATTCCATGAGTAACTCAATCTGCCTGCCTGCTTTGCCTGATTTTGGGTAAAAGTTGCTCTTTTTTAAATAAAAAATTCAATATTTATATAAATATTTATAATATTTACATACAATCCATGCCCAGCCAGTCACATGACCACCAAGCCACACCCACAAATTAGGCTACACCCACAGAACCAGTTAGTGGTCCCCGGGATCTAAAATTATGAGTTTGGTGGTCCCTGAGGTCCAAAAGGTTGGCGACCCCTGATATAGTTGATCCTACACAAAAGGCACCAGGTTTTGACCTTCCTCACCAGCATTGGTCAACTCTGAACAGGATCCATACCCAACATGGTGTCTGTCAGGACTCATTGTTTAAGTGGGGTCTTGTCTCTACCCCTCAGTGTGACTGTGGTGCTCCTTGACAAAATATTTATCACATTGTGTCCAAATGTCCATCAAAAGTTTACACTGGCCCAATGTCTGTTTTTTTCAACATAGATCACCTGGTCCTTGAATGGCTGGGTGGACTGGACATTAACATTTGAACTACTATAAGTCCATGTATTTGCCATATGCTAAATAAATAAAAGCACACAGTAGCATGGTAGGAATCAAAAGCTTGTCACTTATCTTGGGGGAAAAACACATTGTTCTGATGCTACTCTGGCAGAAAGAGAAGGCAAGTAAACATTTGGAAATACTGTAACCATCATCTGCTTAATCCTTATGGTAGAAGACGAGATTGACCTCATAGAGGAAGATTGTTCCTTGTGCTCAGAATGGCACTATTGTAAATTTGATGCACTGAGGTGAATCCCTATATGCTGTTGCCCAGAAGGAAAATGGGAGAATAAAATGTCAGTTCTTGCTATGACCAATCCTTTACACAGAAAAGGACGGAGAAACAGAGGTGGCAGCGTTAAGTCACTGAGCAGAGGGTGCTGCCTGCTTTCTCTTTTTCTACAGCCTAGTTTCCTTTTAACAGTAAGAGAAATGAAAAGAGGATGATTGTCTCCTGTGTGCATGCCTCTTTGCTTGTCTGAAAGGAGGTCACTTGCAGAGAGAAAAATAAAACTCAAGGAAGCATGGCAATGCTGGAAGGCTCCACTCTCTCTGCATCTAATTTCTCTAGAGGATGTTGTGGGAAGAATTGTGCTTGGCCAACCAAGAAGCAGTGGGAAGCTTTAGCTTTACTGGGAAGTACAGAGAATAACATAGAATAACAGGCTTGGAAGGGACCTTGGACATTTTCTAGTCCAACCCCATGCTCAAGCAGGAGACTCTTGCCATTCCAAACAAATGGCTGTCCAATCTGTTGTTGAAAACCTCCAGTGATGAAGCATCCACAACTTCTGGAGACCAGTTGTTCCATTATTTGTTTTTAGTGTCAGGCAATCTCCTTAATTCTAGGTTAGATCTCTCTTTAATGATCTTCTACTTGTTACTTCTTGTCCTACCCTCGGGTGCTTTGGAGGCTCTGTGACAGCCTCTGAAATACTGGAACACAGCTATCATATCACTCCTAATTCTTCTCTTTGATAGGCAAGACATCCCTAGTTTCCTTAATTGTTTATCATACAGTTTAGTCTCCAGACTCCTTATCATTTTTGTTGCTCTTCCCTGCACTTTTTCTAGGAACTCAGCATCTTTTTTTTTTGTACTGTGGCAACCAGAACTTAACACAGTATTCCAAGTGTAGCCTCACTAGTGTACTATTACTTTTCGTGATATTGATGCTCCCTAGGATTGCCTTGGCTTTTTTGGAAGCTGCAGTAGATTGCTGATTCATATTTAGTGGTGGTCCACCAAGACATCTAGATTCCTTTCAGTACTGTTGAGCCAGGTGTGGTACCCTATTCTATATCTGTACATTTGATTTTACTTGCCTAGGTGCAGGAGCTTACTTTTCTCACCACTGAACTGCATCTTGTTGGATAGAGCCCAATAATAAAGTCTGTCAAGATCTTTCTGAATCTCCAGTCTATCTTCTAAGATGTTGGCAATTCCTCCCAGCTTGGTGTCATCTGCAAATTTGATGAGTTTCCATTCTGTTTCCCTCACCCAAATCATTTTTGAAGGTGCTGAAGAGTGCTAGGCCTAAACAAAACCTTGAGCTATCTCCATTTCATGCTTCTTTCCATGTAGATGTAATTCCATTGGGGACTACATGCTGAATGTCAGCCAGTTTTAAGTCCATCTTGTGTACCCAACATGTTTTCAATCTTACCAAGGAGGCAGCTGTGGTCTACTTTGTCAAATGCTTTACTGTACTCTAAGCAAACTATGTTTACAGTGTTTGCCCAATGCACTAATTTAGTCATTTGATTAATTTGATTAATCTATGCACATCAAAGTACCATCACTAGGGGTAAAGTTCAATGAGTGAGATCATGAGGTGCCTGCTTGCTTCACTTCACTGATCAGAAAGAGAAGGTCTCAGTAACTACATTTGTCAATAATTGGAAACCCTTTATGAACTTTTTGCTAAAAATAGAAAAAAAATCAACTTGTGATTTATGAGTTGGATGATTACAAAAGATAGGCTATGGAAAGAAGGGAGTCACAGTCTAACCTTAGAGAGGGGATAAAATATAAATGCATTTATAATTGCTGGTCACTCTTTATAATTTTCTATTTATTTTCTTTCTCTTTCATTGTATTTCTTTCTCATTTACTGATTACTTTCTTTTCTTTATCTTTGTTTCCTTTTTTAAAATTTGTATTGCTTTTATTCTGTCAACAATTCTTTAATAAAATTAATTAATAAAAGAAAGAAAGAAGAGGCCAAGCTCTCTGGCAGAGATATCTACTTTCCTACATACCTCTGCCAATATTTTCCAATCTCCTTTGCCATTGTCCCTAGGGGATCCAAACAAGAGAGATAAGACAGAAGTATGCAGCTACTGCCATCTTATCTCAATCAACTACTGGAGGCAAAACTTAAGAGAAAGTATGGGAGCAAGGGAAAAAGGTTTTCAGGAAATGACTGACTGGGTGAGATCTCACTTTTCTTGTGCAACCTGTGCTGCGAGGCAGAGAAAGAAGGAAGGGTTTGTATTTAATATTTGCTGCTTGGCTGCCTCTCATATGGATATGATTTATATGTCTACATGGTTAGAGTTAAAAAAGAATTGCCTAGATACCCAAATCACGTGTGAATTCATGAACAAGGTAAAATAGCCATAGCCAACAAAATCCAAGAATGGAAACTGTTTTTAACCTGAGTCACTACACCAAGAAGATTGGCTTTGGATATGGATAAGTCAGATTTAAATCTGTTCAGCTATAACATTCACAGGAGGAACAGGACAGGTTGCGATCTCACTACTCTTCAAGATTGTATCAAAACTTTGACATCACTTGAGTACTAAATTATGTTCTAAGATTTGTTGCAAGCATAAGCAAATGATGCCTTTCTTCTCATATTTTAAGTCAAAGAAGAGAATAGTGTATCCATATGCAGATGGCTAAAGTTAAGATTACAACTTAATGTAGGTCTACCAGGTAGATATGGAAATAAGCCACCTATTAAGGGAGGCAGAAGTAGAAGGGCTATTAATGATTTATACCTACTGTGGATAAAAAAAGAAAAGTCTGCTAATTAGCATGTGAGGCACCTCGGATATTAATATATTCTTACAATTTGCATAACACTACTTATGGTATTGCTTCTAAGACTGCAATTTTTATAGCTGGCTGAAGCAGCCCAGTCATAACATGTCACCCTCATCTATGGGATTTTTTTTTCCCTGTAAAGGGTTCTTTTTCCTTTACTCCATTTATTTAAGAATAAGCAAATAATCCAGAGATGCTAGCCTATATAAGTTAGCATTTAACGCTTAAAAACATATAATACTATTTCATATAATTTCATATAATACTATTATTGAGGTGAAAGGTATTTTGAAATTCATCTAATTTATCCACCTCCTTAGTACAGGACTCACTATAGCATCTATGGCATATGACTATCCAACTATTGACTGAAGATCTCTAGTAAAAGAGAACTCATCACTTCTTGTGGCAGCCCTGTATAGTCACAGATTCCTCCTGACATCTATCATGAACCTTTCTTGCAGTTTTATTCCATTACTTCTGGTCCTATTCTCTGGAGGAATATAGAATAATAAATCAGCTCCCTTTTCTATATAATAGCTTTTCAGATATTTCTAAAATCTGGTCACGTTGCCATCTTCAAAAGCCGATACAAAAATTTATGCCACCATAAAAATTGAATGCACCAATTATCACATGAAACAAGAAGAAAACCTTCTATGCACCAATTCCACCCGCGCTTTCTACAATTTTATAAACAACAAACTAAAAAGACTCAAGGTCCATCCCACCCCTGAAAGGACCTAATGGTAAAGACTGCAACGATGACACTATTAAAACCAACCTCTTTAACACATTCTTTGGCTCAGTATTTGTAAACAACAATGGATCATGCCCAGTATTTCCTAGTCAAACCACAGACAACTACAATGATCTAATACATATCGATTTTACAGAAGACAATGTTGAAAAAGCACTACGCAATCTAAAATAATCTCTATCTATTTGACCAGATGGAATATGTGACTACTTCTTAAAAAAGCTACCCACTGCCATAGCAGAACCTCTAAGCATAATCTTTGAAAAATCTTTCAGGACCAGCTCCTTGCCAAAACTATGGTCACAAGCCACGGTTATCCCTATCTTCAAAAAGGGAGACCCCAGCCTAGTTGAAAATTACAGACCAATCTCTTTATGCTGCGTCACCTGTAAAGTCATGGAATCAATTTTTAACCAATCCATCATCCTCCACTTAGAAACAAACAACCTACTCTCTAATAAACAATTTGGTTTTAAGAAAAAACTATCATGTAATCTGCAACTCTTACACTGCAAAAACATATGGACTACACAACTCGATCAGGGCAAAGCAATAGACGCAATCTACATGTATGGTCTTTATATTATCATATTAAGGGCAACTGTGTTCTCTTTGCTGATGATGTAAAGCTATTCAACACCACAGATAATTCTGCTACCCTTCAAAAAGACCTTGACTATGTATCAGAATGGTCAAACAAATGGCAACTTCAAATCTCAACAAATAAATGCTCTGTCCTACATATTGGCAAAAAAAATCAGAAAATAAAATACAGGCTGAATAGTCAAGACCTTGTTGATGATCCAAACTCTGTCAAGGATCTTGGAGTACTCATCTCAAATGACCTAAGTGCAAGAACCCACTGTAATTACATAGCCAAAAAGGCGTTAAGAGTTGTTAACCTAATCTTACGTAGCTTTTTCTCTGGTGATATTACACTAATAACTAGAGCATACAAAAAATTTGCTAGACCAATACTCGAATACAGCTCATCAGTCTGGAACCCACATTACATATCTGATATTAACACAGTTGAGAAAGTTCATAAATATTTCACAAGAAGAGTTCTCCACTCCTCTACTCGTTGCAGAATACCTTATGCTCGAAATACCAGACTCGAAATTCTAGACCTAGAAAACCTAGAACTATGCCGCCTTCGGTCCGATCTAAGTATAGTATCTAAAATCATACATTGCAATGTCCTACCAGTCAATGAATACTTCAGCTTCAATCATAACAACACAAGAGCAAACAATAGATACAAATTCAAGGTTAATCGCACCAAACTTGATTGCAGGAAATACGACTTCAGCAACAGAGTGGTCAATATCTGGAATACTCTACCTGACTCTGTGGTTTTTTTCCCCAAACCCCAAAAACTTTAACCTTAGACTGTCCACTATTGACCTCACCCCTTTCCTAAGAGGTCTGTAGGGGGCGTGTATAAGTGCACCAATGTGCCTACCGTCCCTGTCCTATTGTTTCTTTTATATTTTTTTATATTTTTTAAAATAATTTCTTATATGTATCCATGTATTCATAACTATGCTTTTATTTATACCTATTATCTTGTAAGCAATTGACAAATAAAAAAATAAAAAAATAAATATTCCCCTCTCAAATGTCTTTTTAATAAACATTCCCTTCCTCATAGGCATAGGTTCCAGACTTTCATTATTTAGAATGTCCTATTCTGAGAGATCTTTTCCCTATGCAATATGTTCTAATTTGTTACTATCCTTTTTGAATTGTGATGCTTGAAACTAAATGGGATCTGACTAGATAGAACAATTGCTTCCCATAAGTTGAGCTCTTTCCATTTATCCAGCCTGAGCATTTTTAGTAGCTACATTACATTGCACGTGTTTATATGGTAGGTGATGAGTTTCTCAGTTCCCCTTTACATGTATTTTACATGTATTAGTAAAAAGCCAGGCATACTTGTGCCTATCATCATTATCATCAACCGCCATCATCATGTCTAATACTAATATGTGGTATTTTATTTGGTGTGAGAAGTAAAAAATATTAAACCATTTTTCTTCATGGTTAGGGAACACATACATCATTGTAAAACATGTATTATGCTATACTTCATTAATGATTCATTCAGAGGAATACATGTAAAATAATAAACATTATCATGAAAATATATTTTATATTTTTTGGTATCTTATGCTTCATACAAGAACATATATTAACTTTTTTCTGAGTTCACCTCATTAATTTTATCTTTGACCTGCAAAACTGTTCTAAATTGTACTGATGCTGTAGTGATATGAAATGTTACATTATACATGTGATTCAAATCTGCATTTTAAATGTAACCTGGTTACAGTGATGGAATAATTGATGAAACATTGGTCAACAAAGTAGATTCATATCTTTAGTTTTAAAACATCTTATAAACCTAATCCCTACTATAATTCAAAGCAGGAGTTTCTGCACCGATTACTATAAAGAGAGATTGTATTTAACAGATTTAACAGATAATCAGAGTTGGAAGGGACCTTGTAGGTCATCTAGTCCAACCCCCTGCCCAAGTGGGAGACCCTACACCATTTCTGACAAATGGCAGTCCAATCTCTTCTTGAAAGTCTCAAGTGATGGTGCTCCCACAACTTCCGAGGGCAAGCTGTTCCATTGGTTGATTGTTCTCACTGTCAGAAATTTTCTCCTTATTTCCAGGTTCAGTTTCCATCCATTATCCTTGTCTGGCCTACAGGTGCTTTAGAAAATAGTTTGACTCCTTCTTCCCTGTGGCAGGCCCTCAAATATTGGAAGACAACTATCATGTCTCCCCTGGTCCTTCTCTTTACTAGACTAGCCAAGCCCAGTTCCTGCAACTGTTCATTGTATGTTTTAGCCTCCAGTCCCCTAATTATCCTGGTTGCTCTTCTCTGTACTCTTTCTAGAGTCTCAACATCTTTTTCATAATGTGGTGAACAAAACTGGATGCAGTACTCTAGGTGTGGTCTTACTAAGGCTTTATAGAGTGGTATTAGTACTTCCTTTGATCTTGATTGTATCCCTCTGTTAATACAATTTAGGATTGCATTAGCTTTTTGGCTGCTGCTGCACACTGCTGGCTCATATTTAGCTGGTTGTCCACTAAGACTCCAAGATCCCTCTCACAGTTACTGCTGTTGAGCCTGGTTTCCCAGTATCTTCCCAGGTATTGATGTTAGGCTGATTGGTCTATAGTTTCCTGGGTCTGTTTTTTTTTCTCCTTTTTTGAAGATGGGAACCACACAATTATGCTAAGGTTAATGACATTTTTTTTCACAATTATGCCTTTATTGAGAATTGGTATTGTTAACCTGATTGTTAGTGTTAATCTGGGAATTAATCTCTGCTCTTCTGGGTGTTGATTGTTGGTGATATCTAGCAAGAATGTTTATTTATTTTTTTAACTTTAAAATACATTTATCAAATGTATACAACCTACTTCATCAAGTGTGCGTACAATGTGTACAAAGCATGCAAAATAGTTAAAACAACTCAGATTTTGTTATCAGGTTTACACTGCATTTAACACTAGAAGTTCAGCAGTTCAGAATTATGGGAGACCACACACAGAAGTATAACCTGAGTATTTCAACTAGTAGAGTAGAATATGGTACATGGCACATTTAAAGGAGATGATGGCTACTACAATAGATATGGGAATAGAGTCCACTTCTCTTTAAAGTCTTGTTCTCTGACCATCTGGCTAGACATAATATTTGAAGAACAAACCCAAATGTGTTCCTGCTATAAGCACTGTTTTGTGGTTCATAAAAGAAGAGCCTCTTTACAGCCAGATTGTACAACATTACAGCTATCCTCTTTGCTAATGTCCCAAAAGACTGCTGCCGTGGCCAACCACTATTATGAAATATTAATAGAAACTGAACACAAAAGAAGAACAAAAAGAAAGAATGGTGTAAGCAATCTACTAGTTAGATTAAATTTTTTGAGCTGTAACATGAAAAGACCCTGAAGAATCATTTCTTGAAAACATTTCTTTTTACCTAAAGGGGAAGTGGACCTGCTGAGATTCAGGTAGAAGAAACTGTGATTTAAGAATGTTACCAATTGGCTTTTCTGACTGTAGCTTATTAATTAATAATTACCTTATTCTAATTACTTTATTCTATGCAGCTTTGCCTTTACCCTTATAGAGCAAAAGAAATTAATTGCTTCCTGAAGATAAGCTTGCAGTTCTGCAGTCTTGTATCTTGCATTTCATGAACTCCTATCTTGGGTCTTTACAGTTCTGTATATAGAATATTATACAGAGTTTGAACTTTTAACTGAGGCTACGTGCACATTTCAAGAGGGCCCTCACTAATTTTCCTAACCCCAATTTTTTTGTACTTCTTTGAACCCTTATAAATTAGGTCACTGAAGTAGGAAAAATTATTTATTTACTTACAGAACTTATATTGCTGCCTACCTCAAATGATGATTCTAGGGGGCTCATAACAATCCATAAAAAACGGAGTTAAAAACAAAAGTACCTTTCCCCCCAGGTGCCAGGCTATCTTTCCTTGCAGCTCAACCCCCATCCTAGCCCAATGCTTGGCTCAGCCGTCCGGAAGGGTAAACGGTAGGTATCCCTTGGATCTCAGATGGGAGTTTTCCAAACGACTTGGAAGACACCAGGAAGGAATAAGTCCAAGGTCCCATCAGGTGGCAACTTGTAAAGAAAGTAATCCGGAGTGCACCCACCAGAGGTGGTATTCAGCAGGTTCTGACCAGTTCTGGAGAACCAGTAACGGAGATTTTGAGTAGTTTGGAGAACCAGCACCTCTGACTGGAGATTTTACAGTATCCTTCCCCTGCCACACCCACCAAGCCACATCCACAGAACTGGTAGTAAAAAAAAATTGAATCCCACCACTGGCATCCACCCTATCTAGCCTAATCGGAAATACTTTCAGGGAGTGGCACTCCCAAAATAACCAACTCTATGCCATGTAAAAGTGAGAGCAACTGGGAGCCAATATTTCAATGGTCTTACTCTGGTGAACCACAGGGCACTCAAACTGCAGAGTCTGATGTATCCTGGACCAGTTGCAACTTCTGGATGGTCTTCAAGGGCAGCCCCATGTAGAGAGCATTGGAGTCCTTGACTTCTAACCACAATTGAGCCCAAAACTTCTATTGTTAAGAGAGACATTTGTTAAGTGAGTTTCCCCCCATTTTACGATATTTCTTGCCCAAGTTGTTAAGTGAATCAGTGCCGTTGATAAGTTGGTAACCTGGTTGTTAAGTGAATCTGGTTTCCCCATTGATTTTGCCTGTCAGAAGGTTGCAAAAGGGGATCACATGACCCCAGGATGCTGCAACAGTCATATAAGTATGAATCAGTTGGCAAGAATCTGAAATTTGATCACCTGATCATGGGGATGCTGCAAAGGTTGTAACTGTGAAAAACAGTAATAAGTCACTTTTTTTCAGTGCCGTTGCAACTCCGAATGTCACTAAATGAACTGATGTAAGTTGAGGACTACCTGTAATCCAAATGGGAGGTGACTAATCTAGGAGTGATTGTGAGCAAGGCCTCCCTATCCCGGAATTGGTGCACAAGATGAATTTGTGCAAAAGTCTGGCTGTGCCATGGCTGTCCCTCTCCTCTTCCAGCAGAAACTGTGTGTCCAAAAGGACTTCCAAGCTGCACACCCAGACCTGTGCAAGTGAATGTTGCCCCATCCAGAATCAGAGACATTAATTTTGGCAGGATGAGACAAATTTCTGCATAAACTTTCATTGAGATTTAATATACCAAACCCCAAATCTCCAAGCATCCCCAAATGAAATACCTCAAAAATCCTCTGTTCTGCTTACTGAGCCTTTGGCTGCCATTTTTTTTTTAGTGTAGTCTCTCAGCTACTGAAATGCATCCCGCCTTTCACTGATTTCTCAAAGACTGATTATACTCCCTTTTATGTCATCTGTGTAAGATTCACATTCTTCTTATACACTGTTTAATTTGAGCATGCTATACTGCTTAAAATATGCAAGGAAAAACAGTTGGTTATAATCCTTTTTACATTTTTTCTTTGGTTGTTCTTGGATCTCTCAGAAAGTATTAAGTATAGAGCACACAACAGATATAAACTAAATGTAAACCACTCCAAACTTGATTGCAGGAAGTATGATTTTAGCAACAGAGTGGTCAATGTCTGGAACTCACTACCTGATTCTTTTGTCACCTGCTCAAACCCCCACTCCTTTACCCTAAAACTAACCTCTATTGACCTCATCCCATTCCTAAGAGGTCTGTAAGGGGCATGCATAAGCGCACAATCATGCCTACTGTCCCTGTCCTATTGCCCCAATTATTAGTTCCTATTTCTTGTATTTAAACTTATGTTTATTCTTGTTTCTGTTATACTGTAAGCTTTTGACAAATAAACAAACAAACAAACAAACAAATAAATAAATAAAAAATAAAAAGCTAACTGTGGCTTCGGTAAGGAAATAGTTTACAATACTCCCTATACATTTTAAATGCTATATCATCATTTTTATTTTATTTTTTATTTTGTGAGATTTTTCAACCACGCACAAAAATGTTTTCCACTGTTCTTTAAAACAAAACAAAATGGAATGCATCCTATTTATAATCACACCCTTCTTTTACATTGCTGTTTGTTATATACAACCCATTTTTATAATCTATTATATTATGCATTTGAATCTCTCTTCATTCTCAAAATCAAACCCCATCAATGATTAGTTATACCCTGAACTATAATGACATTAATCAATACTCGGCCTGTTTCTATTTTTCTCCTGTAGAATTGTTTAGGATGGGGAGGAGGGAGACAGGCACACACATTTTAAAAATTCTTTTGTGATGACCCAGGGCGTGCCACAAAAATAACAAAGTCACAAAAGTAGAATAAATTCCCTTTAATGCCTCCAATGCCTCCTGTTGTCCAATTATCCTTGACTGGATAACAAACTCTTCAAAAAACAGTCTACGAAGGGCAGAAATGCAGTCCAAATCCAAAGTAAAGATAATTAGATATAAAAACAACACAAACCACACTGAAGTAATTAACATGGCAGGCCAGGATGATAAACTGCAGACTTTCAAAGGATAACGCAGCCCCCACACTTGGGAGGATGCCAAAACCCAGATAAGCCATGACCACGATAATGCACGCTTTGCTTCCAGCAAGGAGCTGTGTGCAAATGGCCGCACTTATATCCTGTTCACCCAGTTGCAACTAATGAAAGAGATCAGGGCCTTTTTCTCTCTCTTAAGCCACGTTGCTCCCTTCTCCATTCCTCCCTGCATGCCCTAAGATGAAGAGGGGACGGCCCTGGGTCGTCCTCTGAATGCCTAGCCAGACTGTGCCCTTCCCCCATTTCTTCCACAGCCACCGGAGCCACACTCCCACTCCTTTTCAGGTGCTCAATCTCCCCCTCAGAATCAGATTCCAACAAGGGCATGACTATATACCAGATAACTGGCATATCCAAGTCCTGCCAAAAGTGGTTCAATTTAATTATGTGCCAAATAAAAGTGCATAAGCTGATGGTCATAAAAGGAAAGCATTCAGAATACTGCAACATTTTTTATATGTGCATGTGAACTGAGAAGAATAGGGTGAGTTGCATCTATGACCATGAAGTTAGAAGAAAAATTATTAAAAAAAACGGAACTAGGATTTTTTTTTTCCATAAGTAAATACTTAAAGGTCTTTTTCTAGATTTCCCACCACCACCTCCAGTTTCCTGGTCAGATTTTGCCCATTTTCAAACTCTTATCTTTTGCTGGCTCTTCCCTCCATACCATGAGTTGGTCCTATAATATCAGTGGTGGGATTCAAATTTTTTTTACTACCGGTTCTGTGGGTGTGGCTTGGTAGGCGTGGCAGGGGAAGGATACTGTAAAATCTTCATTCCCTCCCCACTCCACTAACCTGCTTCCAGCTCCTGTGCAGGGCAACCAAAGAAGACCCAGTCAATCAGCTGGGACTTGGGAGGCAGAGAATAGTGGCAGGGCCAGTCAGAGGTGGTATTTGCCGGTTCTCTGAACTACTCAAAGTTTCCGCTACCGGTTCTCCAGAACTGGTCAGAACCTGCTGAATACCATCTCTGTGTTCTATACATTTTGTATTTGGAGTTTCTTCATATTTTATTTCCAATTATAAAGTAGCTATCCCAGCAAACATTGGAAGCTCTAATACTGTTATGTTTTTAGAATTGCTATGGTAGATTTAGAAGGGAAAGGCATAATGTTATATGTTTTTCACTGTAGATTTAGACTTAGAACTTAGACTTAGAATAACTTTATTGTCACTAATCAGCATATATTAAAATGAAATTAGTAGTATTTTAGTTTCCCATTCAACCATTTATTCTCTCCACCCACCAATCTTTTGTATACCTCCTCACTTTTTAAATAGGATTTTCTTCCCTTTCTCTCTCACTTTCACAGTTTTCCATTATTGCTCTGATTTTTAGTCCTCTTTCCCTTCTGATCTCCACAGTATTTTAATATCTCCTGGGCTTCAAGAAGTAGGTTAAATGTATTAATTTCAGTTATTTGATATTTGGATATCACTTGCATCTTACATTTTTTGTCTGTCTCCTTTCTTTCTTTTAAATTTATCTTAATTTAGACAGTAATGTGATGTTTTAAATAATTTTCTGTATGAGGCTTAGTTATAGACACACTGTAATTATTACAGATACAGATAAGCATGGGAACTGTAAAAATGTGGAAAATAAGATTCTCAGGTTTCATATTTTTCTAACGAATAGCTTCCAGTGGCCTCAAACTAGCAAAATGGGCCCCTTGGTTCTTTTAGTTTTTAGATTCTCTTTCAGATTTAAATATAAGTCCTTATACACATGAAGAAAGGAATGCCTGTACTGTGTTCAGGAACTATTACATTTAAATAAGCTGCATTTTACTGATGCCGGTGCCAACAATTCTAAGAAAGTTAAGAAGAACTGGGAGTATAATTATCATCCCAGATCAGCTCTCGAGGCTTCCCTAAAATCAAAATATATTTGATCTACAGTTTAGTTTCTGAATTGTGAGATACCTTGCTTCAATTAGGCAGTAGTTTAAACAAAAATTCATGGCTGAAATTCTATTAATAGTAGACCTGTTTAGTCTCAAAGCAACCCAACTCTAGTTAGCCTATGATGATATACAGTCTACATATTTCTATTCTGAATCATGTGAAAAGGATAGGACCAGCATTTAAAATAGATTAATAGGTGGACATAATAATCAAGAGAGGAAAAGGTGACAAAGAGATTGTGAAAAAAGTTCATAATACCCTTAACTTAAGAAAATATTTGGTGTTTCTATTCTATTTGGAGGGTGCATGCGCAATCACCAAACTGATTGTTATACCGGTGGAATCCAACCACTGAACAGCATGTTTAGCATTATCCTTTAACATGGGTTGAGCTCAGTTTTCAAATATGTAAATGGTTTCTCCAGTTAATTATTATAACAGATAACAGATAATCAGAGTTGGAAGGGACCTTGTAGGTCATCTAGTCCAACTCCCCACCCAAGCAGGAGACCCTACACCATTTCTGACAAATGGCAGTCCAATCTCTTCTTGAAAGTCTCAAGTAATGGCGCTCCCACAACTTCTGAGGGCAAGCTGTTCCATTGGTTGATTATTCTCACTGTCAGAAAGTTTCTCCTTATTTCCAGGTTAAATCTCTCCTTGTTCAGTTTCCATCCATTATTCCTTGTCTGGCCTACAGGTGTTTTAGAAAATAGCTTGACCCCTTCCTCCCTGTGGCAGCCCTCAAATATTGGAAGACAACTATCATGTCTCCCCTGGTCCTTCTCTTTACTAGACTAGCCAAGCCCAGTTCCTGCAACTGTTCATTGTATGTTTTAGCCTCCAGTCTCCTAATCATCCTGGTTGCTCTTCTCTGTACTCTTTCTAGAGTCTCAACATCTTTTTTATAATGTGGTGAACAAAACTGGATGCAGTACTCTAGGTGTGGTCTTACTAAGGCTTTATAGAGTGGTATTAGTACTTCCTTTGATCTTGATTGTATCCCTCTGTTAATACAATTTAGGATTGCATTAGCTTTTTTGGCTGCTGCTGCACACTGCTGGCTCATATTTAGCTGGTTGTCCACTAAGACTCCAAGATCCCTCTCACAGTTACTGCTGTTGAGCCTGGTTTCATCCAGTCTATATGTGTACTTTTGGTTTTTCTTGCCTAAGTGTAGGACTACTTTTCTCTACATTGAATTTCACTTTGTTTGATACCGCCCGGTGTTCTAGTCTGTCAATATTCATCTGGATCTTGAGCCTATCTTCTTGGGTGTTAGCTATTCCTGCCAGCTTAGTATCATCTGCAAATTTGGTAAGTTCTCCTTCTATTCCCTCATCTAAGTCGTTAATGAAGATATTGAAGAGTACTGGGCCTAAGACAGAACCTTGTGGCACCCCACTGTTTATTTCCCTCCATGTAGACTTAGACCCAATTAAGGACTACTCGTTGAGTATGGTTTGTCAGCCAGTTGCGAGTCCATCTAGTGCTTGTGTTGTGCCTGCCTGCCCCTACTTTCTTGCCACTTGTTTGATTAATGCACATTGTATGGCACTCACTATTAAATGCTTGGTTTTGGTTGACAGCAAGGTTGATAATCTTACCTGCACAAACATCTGTTTTGCATGCACTGGTATCAATTTTAGGTTTCTGGGGACAGAAATGTTCTGTATCCATAAATTCTCTATCCCCGCTGTTCAGTTTAAATATTTATCCAGGAAATCTGTGAATTTAATGCCAAGTAACTCAGTCCCTTTCTTTGATGGATGCAAACCATCTCTTTTGTACAGTTTTCACTGGACCAGCTGCAGACATCATGACTAATAAAACCAAAGACTTCCCTTTTACACCACTCCTTTAGCCACACATTAAACTCCGCTACACGCTAGCCTTTCCCTTTTTGTTCCTTGTATACTGGTAGAACCTCTGAAAAGATAAGCCTACAGCCCATATTACTAAGTTCATACCCCAAGCTCTGGAAGTGTTTCTTTCTTTTTCTTTTTTTTTAAACAAATTTTATTTTCAAGACAAACAATACATAAATACACATAAACACAAAAACATAATAACATAAAAAATCTCTTTTCTGAAAGTTGCTTAGTCCCGGGTTAAAACTCTTGGTACAGACACAAATTCAAATTCATATTCATTTTACATACCATTTCATATCTTATTAACATTTTCAATTTTCTATATGACTTCTCCTCTCCTTTAAATTTTCTCAATTTTATTTTATTTTATTTATCTCCTCTCAATTCATATCATAATATTTATTATTCTTTGTCTGTTCTATTCCAGCCAACCATTTATTTTTCTTCTTTAAAGAAAGAAGAAAGACTTCTCCTGTACACTATATGGAGTATGATGCCTTTATCTCTTTCCCCACTTAATATAAAACACATGACATACATTGGGATTCTGTCTGGTACATTCTAAAATTATACTATATTATCAAAAGTAATACAAATCTATTCATTAATATTGATATTCATTCATATCTTAAACGTTTAACTCATTGCTTTTCAATTAATTCACATAGTTTTGTGGGAGCCCTATTTTCCATAATTATTCCCCCCCCCCCCACATCACATATTATAGCTCGATATTTCATTAAAATGTTCCTCCTTCTTCTACTTCAAATCTCATTTCACAAAGAATTTCACTAATATACCATATTCTAATCATTAATATTAACAATCATTTGTATCTTAAGCATTTTATCCATTTCAATTAGCATCAACGTTATCTTTTTCAGTAGCATGGATTAATTTGCCAGGAATGCTTCTAAATTCAGGAGTTTGACCAAGATCAGCTCTTTTCCAACCTGGTGCCACCAGATACAGTAGGATTACAACTGTCAGAATCTTCAGAGTTGCAAGCTTACTATACTAGGCTACAATAGAATCTATGGAAGAGCAAATTAGAGAAAAAACTTTGGGAAGGCCTTCAGGAATGACTTAGCTTTAGTGTGACAAAACTTTCATGATTACCTGGTAACTGATTGCTATCCGTTGGATTAATCTGTGTTTACTGCTATTGCTATTATCATTAAGCCACTTTGAAATAATTTTATGTTTTAAAATAATGAATATACATACTAGCCAGGATAGTCAATAATTTTTAGTCTGGTGAGCATATTCATTATGCAACTGACAATGATAGCCTCCTGTCAGGATATCCATTTTGTGAAAATATCTCTTCATTAAAATGGTTGACTAATGGGGATACTCAAGCACCAAACATTCAGAAGACAAAGGTCTGCAGCAACCTAGCATTTTTATGTTCTAATATGTTCTATGAGGGGCACATATAGGGCTACCATATCTGAGCAAAAAAATCAGATCACTATCAAATAGCAAAAAAGAGGCCCAGAAAACTCTAATAGGCTGTTGTCATCCAGCAGCCACCTGATTCCTGCAATCTAGATGGGGCAAGTCTAGATCTAGCTGACATTAATAAATGCCCTTCATAATCATAATCATCATCATCTCCATTTAACGACCCCCTAATCCCTTGCAGGGTGGAGTCTCAGCAACTGAATGGAGCTGAGTGTTTACTGGCCGGATGCCCTTCCTGTTACCAATGCAGAGTTATATTCAGCGGATATATTCTCAACATGCCCAAGGAGAGAAATATCTGCCTCTATCTAGGATTGAACTCACAGCCTCCTGATTGTGAGGCGAGACTTCCACCTCTAGGCCACCGCAAAACTCCTACATTAATGAGTGGCCTTGGATTTTTAAAAATATAGTTTAACTTTTAAAGAATACATTTGAAAGAACTAATATATATATTAAAAGTTATCCGTTCTGAGAGGACTGGAGCTAAATTTCTGGCTACATTAAAATCTGCTATGTTTATGAAAGTGAATATTGGCCTGGTAAGGTTTATACAAGGTTTAGGAATTCTGCACTTTAACATGGGTTGCTACAATAAGCACTGATATAATTTCACCAAGTGTCATTGACAATTGATATTATTTTATGCTTGTGGAAAGGTGATTCAGTTTACTTTGTATTGCCTGTAGCAGCAATATGTCATTGGTTGCTCATATAGACACATATTTCTTTTTATTTTGGATAAGAATCTCAGTAACAGTTTTGGAAAATTATTACAATGTGACTAAAAGCTGTTTTTTTTTTTGTTCTCAGACCAGCCTAACAGCCAGCAGAAGGAAATTATTACACAAATAAACTATGTAGGAAAGAATAATGTTCTTATAGAGTACCTTTTTTTCTGGAAAGATAATTTCTATGGAATGTCTAACCAACTTTTTATTAAACAAGGCTACTTTTATGTATTATGGGAGTGTAAGATAGGTATGAACTATATGATGTTTTGGGAGGAGTGTGTATCACTCAACTCTTCAACCAAGACTGGTTCTGTCCTCCCCAGCTGACCTAAAGAAAATGCAGAAAACCCATCTGTTATCCATTAAATAAATTCTTATTGGGCTAGATATATGGATGATGGCCCAGAAATAAGAACTGAGATGTAGATATAATGCAGAACTTTTAAAAACAATTAGTAAAACAACAGAGGCTTTATTTGTTGGCTTGAACTTTTAGGTTGCTTCATGAAATAAAAATACAGAAAATAAAAAGGGAAAAGGAGATGGATAGCTGTTTCTCTTATCTACATTAACTGATCAGTTCCAGCTAGGAAAGAAAATATATTTCATTCTGAAGTGTTTCCACCAGATGTCTTGAAAATATAACAAAAATGACGTCTAAGTTAGACAAACATTATGTTAAGCTTATAGCTGAAATACTTGCGGGTAGACTATCGAAGTTTGGAGATCTGTATCAAATCACTATCTACAGGAAATTCTTAAGGAAATATTTCTCTGATTACCACTCCAAATCCAATTCTACCCTGTTTACTAGCAAATAAAAATCTTTACATATTTCCTTCTTTGCCCATTTTATTTTATCAAGTTCATTCACTGTTATCAGAAATGGTCTGATGACTATTCAAAAATTTTTAATTTTAGCAAATATATTCAAATTATTTAACGTCTCTTCCTTAAAGCCATTTTTTTGTTCAAATGTTCTCGATTTAAGAGACAACTAATGCATAGCTGCCTGCAACCAGAGCATTATAGATAAAGCAGGAAAAATAAGCATTAAGGCACTGAGTTAACATTTGTGAATTCTGAGCTATCTTACTTGATAAGCAACATCTCACTAATAACATGCCATTGAACAGTTTAAAGTGTAGTCTAGCTGCTGATTTCTTATACAATTGTATAGCTTATAGATTTGATTTATTAGTTTTTCTAGCACATTTTTTTCCATCTGACCAAGATAATTATAGCAGCTACAACAAAAAGAAATGCAGAGGAATATTTAAAATAATGTCTGTCCTTAGAATACGTACTGTGTACAATTAAATCATTTCAGAGGGCCAGTTTAAATATACTTTTGTGTCTCTGTTTATGTGTGCGTATATATGTATGCATATGTATGTGTCTTGGTATTCTTTTTAAACAATAGGACTAGTGATAATCTAATTAAAACATCAGGGTTTTTAAATTTTAGAAATATAAATAATTAGGATTGTTAAATTATTTACTACAAGCTATGCTTAGGAAAATTAGAACAAGGAAATTCTTTTTTGCTGCATCACTGCTGATGTTTCCATTGGCACTGGGCATTCTGAGACAGACCAGTCTAGAAGTCCAATCACATATCTTAGAACCAGAAGCAGAAGGCACGGGAATCTCAAAGTCAAACTTGCCTTCCAAGGAAACTGGGTGCAGGGGTCAGTAGACTATGAGATTATTGGTGAAAACATTGATCTCATAATCTATTGGCCCCTGCCTGCACCCAGTTTCCTTGGGAGGCAAGCTTGACTTTGAGAAGTAGCATAGACATTTTTGGGAGTCCAGAAATACAGAAAGAAAGGAAGTTACAGATGTTTCTGAAACTTAATGGATGGTTCAGTGTCTTCCTTTAGTTCTTTATAATAATTCTGAAGCAACCTTATTGTTCATACAATAATTCTTGACATTAGGACTTGCTTTTGGAACCTGATACTTGTTGAACCTCACGCATTCATGGACAGTCTGCTGACTCTGCTGTAAATCACTGTCTTTTGTCTCTGTTACACTGGTGGGTTCATGTTTTCCTTTTAGCTGACATGTCTAAAATGCTGAGGTCTTCTTGAACAGAAAACATCACCTTTTTAATATTCAATTTGCTCTAAGAACTTGTCCATGAGCGCTGATTATTGCTCAGTTTTTATTTTTTTGACATACTGGTAGCTGTGGACATTTTAATATGATTATTCGTGAGAAAAGTACAGGTTGGTTGTTATACAGTTTTTATTTAAAAAATACTGTTTTTATTTTTCACTTCTACACTGACTAACTATTCTTCTTTGTGTCACTTTGGTTGTGAGTAACTCTTGGGGGAATTAAAGTTTAGACTGTATAATTATAACATTGCCACTCCCAGCCCAAACTCTGATGAAGGACAAGGCACACGCATGTACTTGCATCAGAACTCAGCCACATTTACCACAACAGAGACTGCAAGTCCTTATTTTCTCTGACTGAACGTAGTACAAACCACTGAGAAATCCATCAGCTGCTACCTAATTCCACTGATATCTTTGTATAAACTTGTTCTAATTTTTATTTCTTTAGCTATGCTACAATTTACAGAATATTGAATGCTGACTTGTTAATACTTATCAATTCAAGTCTTTTTACATATTCTTGTGACTAGAAAAAATAGACTTTCAAGTGACTTCTTAAAAAATAGTATATGGCTCAGTTCTTTTTTTTTTCCCCCAAAAAATGTACTTTTAAAACTGTAAGTCTTAAATATTTAATACTTTATATTTAAAAAAAAAACCCACTATTTTCAAAAGGTCTCTCTTAGATTGGATGCTGAATAAAATGAAAAGCAAAAAGTCTAAGAAGACTTTTTATATCATCATTTCTAAGAAGCTTTAAGTTGTTTTTGTTACGTTTGTAGTATAAATGCTTAAGATGATGCCTTCTCTTAACACTGTTAAAAATGTGTGAGAATTCTCGATGGCTAAATTATTTATAGGAAATAGCACACTATGGATTATTTAGCAGTCTTTATGATAAATCATTTTGCTAGATGAAAGTTTCAAAATATCTACGTTTAGATTCCTAGCAACCGATGAGAAAACAGCAGGTACTATAATATACTGTAGCTACTGCATATTTCCAACCACATCTATATTTTGCATGGCAGGAGATTGAAGAGTGAGTAGATTAAGGACCATCTTAATATATTTTACACCATCCTTTGGCCTCTCATGTAAAGATGTCCAGGTTATCTCTCCTTAGCCTGGGCTAAGTGAAATAACTAACAAGTGAAATAACTAACAATTTTGCTCACAACAAGCAAAACATTCATAACATCCAGAATCAGTTTCCTGAGGCACCCTTTTCACTCTGTCTAAATTGTGACACTGGTCCTGAGCAAACCACAGGTGTGAGAGCTGTAGTATCTGGCTCACTGTTTTGACTTGAGCTTCTATGGACTGAATTAGGGCGTGTGTGGGAAAGCTAAAGAATGTGATGAATGTGATGAGTACACTAATAGAGAGAGAAGAAAGTAAACTTAGAATCTCAGGATAGATTGTGAAGAAAGAGATAAAGTTCTATAAAGAATGAAAAACAATTAGCTACTTTTAAACTTCAGAAATGTTTCTAAAGGGATACAGAGGGAGCAGAGTAGATTTGAGAGTGCAGAAGCACTCATTTTAAACTTGCGTCTTCTGGAATAATTTTCTAGTGATTTAAATGATGTTAGGTGACATTTAGTGTGTAATTCCAAAATAAGTAACTCCCAAGCAAGCCAAATATTATGCAAGTACTTTATGTATGATTTTAGCAGAACAAAAGACACTGGTAATGGATTTGTTTTGAAAATGTAGTCACTTACTTTGGAACTACTGCTAGTACAGACATATCCAAGCAAAGAAAAATGAAGACAAGATAACCCCTGGCTAGGTTCAAAGGCCAACACATGCTAGTGTTTGTCAAGGTCAAGGTGATCAAGTGGGAAATCAGAGACAAGGAAAAAGAAGGCCAAACACAAGCCTCCAATTCTTATGGAAAGGTTATTTTCTGCTTCTAGGATGACAATGATAAAGGTGTTCATCACCAAGACGATTCCTCAAATAAGTCTGAATTTGACATAGAAACAAAATCCCTACACCACATTCAACAATATCTGTGTTTCTGTTTACATCAAGTCAACTGAAGCTTGGTTGAAAATCATGCACACAGAGGGATTACTGCAAAACCTCTCTCTGTCTCTGGCAGAAATTGGGAAGCAAAGTTAAAAAGAGGGATGAGGCTAATTTTATCTTTCCAGCAACTTCTGAACTAGATTCTCTTGAATCTGGAGGTAAGTCTGGAAATAATTGAGAGAGAGAAAAACTGGTTTCAGAAACATGTATTTATTTATTTGAAACATTTATACAGCCATCCATCTGATAACCAGTTCTTATATAGAGTTGAACATTTAAAACATTTATATAGCCATCCATTTGATAACCAGCTGTTAATCAAGAGTTGAAACAGTATAAAAGCTTAATTATAAAAGTTTAATTATAAAATTAAGTACAATAAAACTATTAAAAACAACAAAACCTGGCACCACATCAAACTTCTGATGTGCAGAAGTCAAAGAGTTTGACTTCAAATCCATCCATATTACTATTGCACTGTTTTGCAAATGGTCAAGAAAGTAGTGGCGCACTTCAGACTGCCTATATTGGCTCCATTTAAATGTGAACTTTAAATCATCATTTAAATTCATAAATGGTGTAATCATAAATTTGGGGAACATACAGCAGATTCTCTTTTCCTTATTTGATGGAATTTTCTTCTGCAACATTTTCTGCAATTACATTTACAGTAGTCATAATGTTGAAATCTCATGATCTCACAGATTTTACAGTTTATCCATCAGAGTTAATGAGTAAGCAAGTTTAGCCATGTCATAATCTGATTTTTGCAGTAATATGATATCTCATGTTCAAAAAGCACTTCAGATAAAATACAAAGCTTATCGCTCTCTTTGGTTTAAACTTTTACACATATTGCAGAATTTGATTCACGGCTGCTTGCAAAAACAATGCAGTTATTGAAAGTGCTGATTTAACAGCTAAGCGCAATGCAGTATGTCATACCAAGTGAACATGTGACAATTTATTCAACACAATAATTCTGCTGAATGTTTTTTGATGTTTATTTTTTTACAATTCAGAAAAACTGTATTTGGAGAAGAATGTGATATAAATGGAAAGAGTTCTTGATAAAAATAAAGAAATTTGCAATTCTACCCATATTTTCAAAGGCAAAAGCAAATGCCAAGTTCAAACTGCTGTTGTAGCAATGGAGATAGATAACTTTAGAAACTGCATACCATTTAGTGTTCCATTTGTTATACTAGTATTATCATAAGACTTGTACTATGCAGGCTTTTATTTCTATGCCACAAGTTATTATTTATATAATTTAGTGGCATCTTGTGAGTGACACTGATATTTTAAACAAATACAATATTTAAAATGTTGTTTCTGTATAAATAACAGAGGACCATATAACTTGTCTCTGCTTATGTGTTACACCAAAAGCTAATGTAAAAAAAAACCCCACTAGCTTCCTTAACTTCTTTGGAAATTAATTCCAAAATCATTCTGCAAATGATAATGAACAATTCATCTTGAAGTCAATGATGTGTATACTTGTATTGCAAGGTAAACGGTTTTGCCCTTGAATTCCAGGGTCATGGTTTGCTACTAGCTGCAAGAGTTCAAGAAAATTTCTTCTGTTATAATTTACTGAATCACTTTCTCCAGTTTGTTTTCCTTTGTTCACCTGCAATTCTCCCACCATCATGCAGTCTTTGTTGGGATTTCTGTTATGCAACCTCAGATGTGAATCATTCTCCAATTGATATACCTCTTATATGTAAACATATGTTCACCACTATTTGCATTCTTTTAACTGAAATAGCAACAAGAAAAGGATAACATTTTCCACTGCACTGTATTTTAAGTAGGGGTAGAAGTTATATGAAGCTGGCTTGAAAAGTTGCCATGATTTGCCAAATTATGTTGGGGGAGGTCTTGGCTCTACAAGACTTTTTACTTAGATTCTGCAATGTCATATGGCCTAGGAAATAAATAAAATCAGTCTGCCTGTCCGCTCACCTACCTACCTATCAGATCTGTATAGCCACTCATCTTATGCAACATAACCCTGGGAAGCTCACAAGCAATAAGAAAAAAATGTAAAAAATGTAAAACCCAACAATCAGTACACAACTTCAGATTAAAAAACCAGCACATAGTATCCTTAATCATTTTCCCCAATCTATTTATCCTCAAAATCCTCACTTTTAATTCAGCACGATTCCTCCTTACAACAAGGAGCACTTGTTATATTAAAAGTTTCTGAAGTTCTAATAACACAAAAATACAGGGTAAGTGTTGAGGTAATTCCCCAGTAGGAGAATGAGCGCATACAGTTAGACGTAGTGAGAGAAGTGTTTGAATAATACACACACAGCACACAGATACACTGTACAGTTAATGTAGGTTTTTACTTTCAAGAAACGTTTAAGCAAAGTCCACACACAGTCCAAGATAAGGAGTTCAATTCATTCACAGGTAAAGCAGTCAGTGTTCAGTCCAGGGATAATTCCAATATCAATGTCCAGTATCAAAAACAGTTCAGTAACAGACTTACATCAACGATCAGTAACAGTCATTTAGAAGGAACGGCAAAACTCTCTAGCAGAAGTAAACAGAGACTCACTCACTTCACAGAGACTTCCTGAGACTAAAAAACCCAAGTTTCTGGCTCCATCTTATGGCCATTTGTAGAACCACACCCAATTGCAGTTTTTGCATTCTCTTAAAGACATAGTACAAAAATGTCTATCCTGGTTTATATATTTCCATCCCAAATAGCTGTTAGGTGACTCACATTCCTAACAGTAAGTTATTCAGAAAGGGTCTGTTGAACCAAACATTTGTTGGAAGGAGGCTGCACCAAGATTCTTGTAGGACAATCAGCTTTGTGGCTCAAGCAATGATTCATTTTAATGCAACCAATATTTATGTGAGATGTTTTGGATTATTTCACAAAGACCCTGTGAAAAATGCCTGACTGGTTTCCAAATGGCTGGTAGGCGGGAGGTATCATCTTGTTTATTCATGCTTGTGGGCATTTTTCTATCTCTATGGCTTCTCTGATTATTCTGTTGTTGAAGTGTTCGGTTTTGGCGATAGTTCTGGTATTTTTAAAGTCAATCTCATGTCCTGTGGCTTTGAGGTATTGGACCAGGGAAGAGGTCGGTTCTTCTTTTTTGATTGAGTTCTTGTGTTCTTCAATGCGTGCACTTAATCTTCTGTTGGTTTGTCCAATGTATGTGGTGGGGCAGGTGGTGCATGGGATTTCATATACTCCTTGGTTTTCTAACTCGATTCTGTCTTTAGGGTTTCTTAGGATGGTGAATATTTTTCTGTTTGTGCAGAATGCTGTCTTAATGTTCTGTTTTTGGAGGATCTTGCTGATTTTGTCTGTAGTGCCTTTTATATATGGGAGGAGGGCTTTGCCGTTCTCTTGTTCTCTGTCTTGGATTTTGGTTGGGGTTTCTTTTTGGATTAGGTGGGTAATCTTCTTTCTTTGGAATCCATTGGCTGTTAGTACGTTAGTGAGAGTGTGCAGTTCGGTTTTTAGGTGTTGTTGGTCGGGTAAGCATTTTGTTCTGGAGATGAGTGTCTCGGCTACGGAATTGATCTGTGCTGGGTGGTGGTGTGAGAGTGCATGTAGATAGCAGTTTGTATGTGTGTTGTTTTTTTTCTGGTAGATGGTGTGTCCTGGGGATCCATTGGATTTTTTGTATACTAAGACATCTAGGAAGGGAAGTTGATTGTTAGCTTCTGTTTCCATGGTGAATTGTATTTTGGGGTATAGGCTGTTGAGGTGTGTGAGGAAGTTGTTCAGTTTTTCTTTCCCGTGTGGCCAGATTATGAAGGTGTCATCTATGTATCTGAGCCAGAGTTTGGGTTTGTGATCATATTTTTCTAGAGCTTGTGTTTCAAAGTGTTCCATGTAGAGGTTTGCGATGACAGGTGAAAGGGGTGATCCCATGGGTGCTCCTTCTATTTGTTTGTATTTTTGTCTGTTGTAGGTGAAGTATGTATTGGATAGGCAGTGGTTGGTCAGATCTAGGATGTGCTTGGGGGGTTGTATTTGTTTTGGATGGCTGTCAAGGCTTCTCTTATAGGCACTTGGGTGAAGAGGGATATGACATCGAAGCTCACTAGTAGGTCGCTGGGCTGTAAGTTTTGTTTCTTTATGATCTCAATGAACTGGAATGAGTTTCTTACGTGTGAGTTGATGGATTCTGCATAGGGCTGTAGTTGTTTGGCGAGAAATTTGGCTAGGTTTTGTAGAGGTGAGCCTATGGAGCTGACTATTTGTCTAAGTGGGGTTCCTTCTTTGTGTATCTTGGGGAGACCATAAAGCTCAGGGCATCTGGATGATTTCTCTCTGGGTATGATTCTTTGCTGGATTTCTTCGCTGATGGGGGAGGCTTTTATTTTGGATCTGGTGGTTTTTTCTAGGTAGGTGGTGGGGTCTGTGTTTAGGGGTATGTGGGGTCTTGGAGTAGGTTGGTTAACTTGGTTTGGTAGTCAGATGTGTTCATAACCACTGTCACGTTGCCCTTGTCTGCTGGTAGGATTATTATGCTGGTGTCTTCTTTCAGATTAAGTAGTGCAGTTTGTTCTTCTTTGGATAAGTTGCTTTTGGGTGGTTTGCTGGTGCAGAGGATAATAATCCTACCAGCAGACAAGGGCAACGTGACAGTGGTTATGAGGAGTATATGAAATCCCATGCACCGCCTGCCCCACCACATACATCAGACAAACCAACAGAAAAATAAGTGCACGCATTGAAGAACACAAGAACTCAATCAAAAAAGAAGAACCGACCTCTTCCCTGGTCCAATACCTCAAAGCCACAGGACATGAGATTGACTTTAAAAATACCAGAACTATCGCCAAAACCGAACACTTCAACAACAGAATAATCAGAGAAGCCATAGAGATAGAAAAACGCCCACACAGCATGAATAAACAAGATGATACCTCCCGTCTACCAGCCATTTGGAAACCCGCCCTCACTAACAAATGAGTACCTAACATGAAGAATGATACCAGACCCACACCCACGAGGGCCACAGAAGATGCTACCACCACACCTCCATGTAGAAAGCAGACTCGCACCCACACAGATGATGAGACACGACCACGGACCAGAAGCCATACCACAGCTGCATCACTACCCGCTTCAAACCCCTCCGACCCATACATGAAGCGAACGGACGCCCACCATGAAGATGTGGCACGACCACGAACGTGAAGCCAAACAACAGGATCACAATCCCCTGACAACTAAGACTAACCTGAGCACAACCAAGCCCCCACCTGAACAGAACACACCCCAGTCAATCAGAACACAGCCAACCCCAACCAATCAGAACACAACCAAATCCCCAACCAATGAGAACACACCCCCAGCCAATCATAACACAGCCAAGCCCCCACCCAATCAAGTCACACCCCACTAGCAGTTAAAAGGAAGAAGCAGCTGCAAGCTCACATTACTCCGAGAAGCACAAAGCCGAAGACACAAGCCTGAAGATGACAAATGAGATTTCGTCGAAACGTTGCCAAGATACTTCCAATTTTACGTGGGAGAAAACCCGAATAACCAAAGATCCACATACAAATACCCGCGAAAACTTCAGAAAATGTATGTATGTATGTATGTATGTATGTATGTATGTATGTATGTATTTGTTTTCGTAGATTTCGTAGATATATATACACATATACATATGTTTGTGTGTATGTATACATACATACCTATAGGATACATACAGTATATCATAGTGATAAATTCAAAGTTAATGCAAGAACAGTAATTTGAAAAAAATCTAAACATACTCAACTGGAAAGTGTGTATTTGAATGCAACTGATATTTATGTATTATGCCAAACAAGAATTGTGATGTAGGAATATGCCCTTTAGCAGAAATGTTACCCAAGCAGCTACACATCTAGCAATCCAAGTATCCATAGAAACAGCCTTTACTATTTATCGGTTGTTAAAAATATTCACAAATGAATGTAACTAGTATAGACCTGAATTAATCCACATCTGAGCCTGCTCAGTTGTTTTTCATTTGAATGAATAAAAATGTTTAGCCTAATTAGCACTGGGGAAATGATTTGCACCAAATAATTTTCCTCATATACTTAACTTTTCCAATTTTGCTTTTAGAATGTATGAAAGGTAGTTTAGATTTCTGAAATATATTAAAAATTCTTTGTCATTTTCTTTTATTTGGGATAATAGGAGGAAGCCCCAATTCATATATACTCTATGTAAGAAGATCTGAGATTACAAAATGATATCTGAAAGTCCTTGCTTTAATAATCCAAACTTGCATTTAATCAGCTATACATACTCATAAAACCCGAGACCCAGAGTATATATTAGGGGAATATTAGGAGCTATACCCTTGACCTAAAACCTAATACCCTCCACATAAAATTGGGGAATCAGTATACACTGTTTTATTTAATATATTTTCATATAAACAATATTTTTGGCCATCCTTTATCAGAAGCTCTGAGAAGAACGTACAAATGGAAATAAGACTATAAAACAAAAAAGTGGAACACGTTACAAAAACCAAGAAAACAATCATTACAAAATCATCCTGGGAGTATAACATTTATACTGGTTAATAAGAAAACCAAAGAATTTTGCAGAGAGAGAATTCTACAGATGGAAGAGGCACAACTTAAAAAGCCTGTCTGGTCATTGAGTAGGTCTCAAGCCATTTAACGCTATACAGATCAAAAACAGGATTTTACAATCGGCATGTCATGGAACAATGAGACAAACACAATTCTATTTTATACGGACCAAACTCTCCATACATTTAGTGTATACGAAGAACGTACCATGTGTGTTATTACAAGGAATTCATTATATTTGTATGAAATGTGTTGATTACCCCCATTCTTGTTATGACTCAGTGAGCACATAAGAATATCTTTTATCTTTTTCCCCCTTCCACGTAATTGTTTTTATTATAATTTCCTTATTTTGATTGTTGTGAGCTAAAAGCCATTGGGAGTCAGCAGCACTACAGTTTGATAAAAAATAAAATAAAATATATGATACATATTTCAAAGAAGGGTCTGGTGATTGGTGTCCTGACAGAATATTCTGGAATTTTTCAAGATGATGGGGCCCATCATTCATTTATATTAGAGTTACCTTCCAGGGCAGTAAGTCCTGGATAGCCTATTTGTCTTAAGATGTTTTCAGAAAAACATGTAAAATACTTGTCACACTGAGAAATATTTTTAGGATGGCTAAGAATTTTTTAACAGAAAATCAACACAAAAGTATTTATAGGCAGATATACTAGATACGTATCTATTGTTCTATTTTCTTTTTAGCCAAACACTGCTACTGTATGCAAAGCATACCTACCCTCCAAAAAAGTAAGCAGTAGTAAGCAGGGGATAAGAAGAAGAAAAAAGAACATTTCACTAAATCTAGTTCATCCTTTCCCCTCTTTCTTGTAGATCGTCCCTGC
Organism: Notechis scutatus; assembly: GCF_049901735.1. Lineage (NCBI taxonomy): Eukaryota > Metazoa > Chordata > Lepidosauria > Squamata > Elapidae > Notechis > Notechis scutatus. The sequence continues at coordinate 69,013,933 of NC_142009.1, read as the reverse complement.
TTCCATTATTTTCATTTGATGTGTGTGTGTATGTATTGGTAAACCCACTCAAATTCCAAAGGACTCTGGCTGATGTACACCAAGAAAAATAAAGCAAGAAGAAAAGAAGATTTGGGGACAGGCAACCCAATGTCTATGTTATGAAATATTCTATGCTAGTAGTACTGCTTTTTAAATTGTGATTATTTTATCCTGTTTTTAATTTGCTTTTAATTGTTAGCCACCCAAGTCATATGTATGAGATGGGTAGCCATATACTCTCATTAACTGATCATTAAATACAAAACTATATATCTACTTTGATAAAATTAAGAACAAATCAAGGAAAATATATTTAATTTTTCAAAAGGATCTCACCTAACTATATTAAAAGTGTAATTTTTTGGGAGGGGTAGATACATGCGGGTAGTCCTCAACTTATGACCCACAGTTTAACAATGTTCGAAATTTGTGCCAAAAAAAGACTTATAACCAGTCCTCTCATTTATGACAATAGCAGTGTCCCCCATGGTCATGTGATCAAAATTTGGGCACTTGGCAATTGGCATGTATTTATGATGGCTGCAGTTCTGGGGTCATATGATTGCCATTTGTGATCTTCCCAGGGGCTTCCACTACACAAAGTCAATGCAGGAGCCTAGATTTGCTTAATAACCATGTGATTTGCTTAATGATGGTAAGGATTCATTTAACAACCGTGGCAAAACAGGTTGTAAAATCAGGCACAACTCACTTAACAACTGTGTTGCTCAATGATAGAAGTTCCAGTCCCAATTGTAGTCACAAGTCAAGGACCAGCTATATAATGTTTGTGTATCTATATCAAGAGTGTCAAACTGGCAGCCCGCAGGCTGGATGTGTCCCATGTAAGCCACACCTACCCCGGCTCTGCAAAGGTAAAAAACATCATGATACTTCATGTGACACAATCGAGTTCATGCATATATAAAGGTGTGAGGCTTTAATCCATAACTGCACCCATCATTTTGTTTCCACATTACAAGTGACTGTTTCAGATATTAAGCAACTTTTATTGTTACATGAAAGATAAAAAAATTACTTAAGATTACTTAGAATATACTACCGACATCCCCTTTTTCATAAAATGTTGATCTAACTTCATATATTATGTTTCCACTTTAATATAAATTCTCATATGAGAAGGGTATTCAAAACAAAAGCAATATAAATAAGAAAAATAACTGCTAGCAATAGTTGATCCATGATATCACTGATAAGAGTGAATTGGGGTTAGGTTTTTTTAAATGTTGGTGCTAAATGGATTAGGATATTTTTTTTTTTTATTGTAATTGCTTTACTAGATTAGTATCAGGAAAAATAAGAAAATAAGAGAAACAAGGACAGGGACGGTAGGCACGTTGGTGCGCTTGTGCGGCCCCTATGGACCTCTAAGAAGGTAAAGTATAGTAGACAGTCTAAGGTTGTTGGGTGAAGAAAACAGAGTCGGGTAGAGTATTCCAGAATATTGGCTGACGTATTTCTGCAATCAAGTTTGAAAAATGAAAAGTATGAAACATCTGAAAATATTGTTTTGAAACACTAAATTCAGTATGTATTAGAGGTTTCTGACCTAATATTCTTTAAAAATCAGATGGCTTTCCTGACTGAAAATTGAATGTTTTTGTTGCTCAATGCAAGCCTTTATCTCATCATCATTTTAGCCATTATCTATCCACTGCAGGATGAAGGCCTCTTCCACATGTTTCCAACGTATATGGTCCTGAGCTCTCTTTTGCCAATTGGGCCCACAGTACTTGCTGATGTCGTCGCTCCATCTTGTTTTAGATATCTTTCGTGGACAGTTTTTATCAAGTGGGATCCATTCTATGACTGCCTTGGTCCATCACTTCTTCTTGCTATGTGATCAGCCCATGTCCTTTTCAATTATTTTACTATCTTGATGATAACATACACTTTCATTTGTTCTCTAATCTATGTGCAGATCATTCTGTCTTGTCTTTCTTTCTGTCTTGTCTTGTAATGCCGAGCATGTATTGTTCCATTGCTCTTTGGCCACTGGTTGCTTTTTAAATCGATTGTGAGGTTAGTGTCCATGTTTCACTGGCATATGTTAGAGCAGGTAGCACACACTGATCTACATTTCTCTCTCTAAAAGCATAGGAGGAGGTTTTCTTGAAAATTATGCTTAGCTTGCCGAATGCCTGCCAATCACATTTAACACGCCATTCAATTTTCTTTATTGTATCACCTTCCGTTTTTCCACTGAGATCCATTGGTCAAGGTATATGTAGCGGTCTACCACATCTAGTTCTTCTCCAGATATAAAAAGACTTTATCTACAGTTGTATAAATTTAAAAGGGAAACTGGTAAGACCTAACACTCTTTCCAAATGGGGTCTTTAAAACTCTTCTTCTGCTTTCAGATTTATATTAAGTTTTAATATATTATGTATTTTAATATATATTATGTATATAAGTATTGTATAACAAAACTTTATTTTTGAAGCTTTTCATTTGGTTGATCCTTGGATCTGTCCTGAATGTATTTCACAATGGCACTACCATATAGTATAATGTTTTTCACATCAGTCATAACAGACTGTAAAATAAAAAAGAGGTATGTATTCAGTATTTACAATGCATTTAATAAGGGTGAACAAAAGGACATGTATGAGTAAAATAAAAATGATATATAGTAAAATGTCACATTTTAAAGCTAAAGCTTCAAGATCTGCACATCATTTCCTTAGCTATTGCTTAACTTGTGCTTTTATTATTGTTGTGACTATTTGAATGTTGATATATATATAATACATATAAAGCTAAAAATACCATATTAAAATAAAGATCTGATTCTTTGTCTTTGCTACCAAAACTGTTCACATTCATGCAGAATGACAACATAATTTTTCACCTTTTAAGGAAAAGTCAGAAACTGATGCAGTTTTATTAAGTGGCCGTTGACTTGGAAAGTATTACCCTAAAGATCTTAAATGGCTGGTGATTCATTCCTCAAGTCTGCTGACCCATAAATGACTAAGCCTGGGAACCTTGTCTCTTTATTTTAAAACAAAAGTTCTTTGACTAAAACAAGACTATCAGTATGAAATAGGGAAAATAATATTTTCCAATATTTAGTCATCCTCCAAAGGATAAAAGAAAATGACATTATCTTACTGGACAATTTCTTACTCCTTTGTCATGTCCCTGTCGGGGGAGGCTGAGCAGCTGACAGGGAGTGGGAGTGTGGCTCTATTGGCTATGGAAGAAACCGGGGAAGGGCAAAGTCCGGCTGGGCAGAGCAGGGGAGAGGTAGAGGAAGGCAGAGGGAATTTGGAGGAAGACCCAGGCCTACCCCTTCTTTATCCTAGGTGCCACAGGGAGGAATGGAGAAGAGAGCAACGTGAGTTGCGTGGCTTATCGGGGAGGAAAGGGCCCTGGTTCCCTTCAATAGCTGCAGCTGGGAACACAGTGTTTAAAAAGGGAAATTGCACACAGCCAATTGTTGAGAGCAAATCGTGAATTATTTGGTATTGTTGAGGCTTATCTGGGTTCCTGGCATCTTCCCAACTGTGTGTGTTTTGCTGACCTTTCAAGTCTGCAATTCCTTCTCCTGCCCTGTCAAGTTAATTACTGCAATGTGGTTTGTGTTGATTTTTATTTACAGTTTGTATGTACTTTGTTTTTGGACTGAATTTCCTCCACTTAAAAACTGTTCTTGGGAGAGTTTTTTCTCCAGCCAAAAGTAACCTGGACATTGGGAGCAAAATTGGAGGTACTAAAGGGACTCTTCTTACTTATGTGACTATGTTGCCTTTTGTGCCACGCCCTGGGTCATCACATCCTTATTACAAACCAAATCTCATTGCCTTTGCTGATTATGCCCTAACACAGGCTTAAGATCACATTCCTCAAACTATGGATTTGAAGTATCATTGACTACCAGGGTGATTTTCAGTAATACACTTCTTCTTCAATACATTGAATATACAGGTAGTCATGTACTTACAACATTTCATTTAGTGACTATTGGAAGCTACAATGGCACTGAAAAAAGTGATTTATAACCGTTTTTCACACTTATGACCTTTGCGGCATTCATGGTCATGTGATCAAAAATTCAGGTTCTTGGCAAGTGACTCATATTTATGACAGTTGCAGTGGCCCAGGGTCAAGTGAGCACATTTTGCGACCTTCTGACAAACAAAGTCAATGGAGAAGTCAGATTCACTTAACAGCCGTGTTGCTGATTTAACAACTGCAGTGATTCACTTAACAACTGGGCTAAGAAAGGTTATAAAATGGGGCAAAACTTGCTTAACAACTGTCTTACTTCGCACCAGAAATTTTGGGCTCAATTGTGGTCATAAGTCAAGGACCGCTTCCCATTGTTGTAAATCTTGATGCAGTTTACAAAGAATATTTTAAAATGAAATAATAATCTAATTAAAAAGATGGAAGAAAGTAAAAAAAACAAAACCAAAAGCAAGACTGAAGCATTCATAAAACTCATATAGGAATTGCGTAATGCAGGGGTTCCCAACCGGGGGTGCGAGACGATATTCCAGGGGGTGCTAGAAAAGTCCAGGTAAATAATAGGATCCAGGTAAATATTTATTTATTTATTTATTTATTTATTTATTTATTTATTTATTTATTTATTTATTTATTTATTTATTTATTTATTTATTTATTTATTTTAAACAAGATATTTCAAAACAAACAAATCATCACCAACCATATATTTGTTGTTGGCATTTTTATTTATTATGCAATGGATTAACTTTGTTTTCATTTTAGAGTTAAGTATCGTTATTTAGTGGCCGTCACATACATAGCTGAAAAGATTCAATCCTACCATATATTTAACGCGTTCAGTAGTTCCTAAAGTCTAAATTTCAGGGGGTGAGAGGTTTGAGTGAAATTTCTTTAGGGGTGCGGGGCGAAAAAAAGGTTGGGAACCACTGGCCTAATGGAAGAGAAATATCTTCCACAGGTACCTAAAGATGCCATAGCTCCATACCTGAGAAGGCCCTTCCACAAGTAACCACTTGGTGGCACTCTCTTATCCTCAGTCCTTTCAGGAAGTCCTCCTCTGATGATCCAAGGATCAACCAAAGCTGTACAGGCGATGTGTCAGTTTCAAGCTGTTAGGGTTTTATATATCAACAGCAAGATCTCGAATCAAATTCAGTAGTTTACTGGCAGCTAGAACATGTGTTTTAGCAACAATGTCGGATATGCAGGACCAGATACTCCAATCCACAACCCACGTGTATACACTGTCCTGACACACTATCCTTCAAACTTTTCAAAATATTACTAGTAATTCTCAAAGAAAGGCTGCCACAATACAATACATTTTATGCTCTTTGTGTGCCTCTTCATTTCTCACTTCAGGGACTTTTTCATATCCTTTCCAATCAGATGCTGTTTCCCGTTAGACAAATGAGGAAATGAAAGGTTTGTGTTTACTGGACCCAGATACAGACAATTTAACACTCTAAGTAGTATATTTTTTATAATTGCTTCTATTCGTGCAAAGAATGTCTTCATCAAAAAAAAAAAAAAAAGACTGTTTCTATCTACGCTGCATCTACATTTGTGGGAAAGAAAAGCCAAATATTTAACCAAAGTAGAAGGCTGGAGCTATTTCACACAAGCATTTCTCTCCTAAAATGCAATCAACACTTCATGAGATCTGTGTATTGTGCTGGGTATGATTCCCTGAGATGCTGTATTTTGTAGATGGGAAAGACTCTGCCTTTGCAAAGCACTGCTGATCTTCCTCAATCAGCTGCCCTGATTTAACAATTCAACAAGTAAGAGACCTCAACAGGGGACCCTTAACAACTCAGAGCAAAATAAAGTGGAGACTTCACTGTTGGCCATTTCGCAGGGGCTCTGTGAAGAAGCTTTAACTGAACGGAAATTCCTCTTGGAAGAGTTGCACAGTCCTAACTATGATCCTGCTGTTATTAATTTATACAGGTAGCACTTGATTTATGATCACAATTGAGCCCCAAATTTCTGCGGCTAAATGAGATGTGTGTTAAGTGAACTTTGCCCCATTTTGCAACCTTTCTTGCCACAGCGGTTAAGTGAATCACTACAATTGTTAAGTTAGTAACACAGTTGTTAAGTGAACCTGGTTTCCCATTGACTTTGCTTGTCAGAAGTGTTCTGTATTGCACATTAGCATTCTTGTAATACCACGTCCTGATTGGCCAGGAGGCACGGCAATCGGATTGGCTGAGCGAGCCGCACTGATTGGCCCGCTGCGAATCCCCCGCGATTGGAGGAAACCGATCGCGGGAGATTTGAAGCGGTGTCATTGGCCACGGCTGGCGAGGCCAATTCAATATAAGCCACCACCGATCTGGAAGAATCGAGCCAATCTCAGGATGCAATAAAAGAGCTAAAAAGGTCACTGACTCCCGCGTCTTTCCTCTGATCGGCGTATATGACAAGAAGGTTACACATGACCTCAGAGCACCCCAACCTTCATGTATCTCAATCATTTGCCAAGCATCTGTATTTTGATCACATTCGTAAGTGTGAAAAACAATCATAAAGTCATTTTTGTCAGTGCTGCTGAAACTTCAAATGGTCACTGTGGAGTGGTGTACTATTCTTCATAATGATGACATGGACAATAATTTGAAAAAATTCAAGGAACGTGATAAAAAGAAAATAACTTGCAATATATTTGATCCAAGGACAATGTTATCCCTCCAAAACAAGATAAACACTTTTTTAAATTACCATGCATCGTATTTCCAACAAAAAGGAAATAATAATCCAACCTACTGTTCAAGTGATATCATTTTAGATTATCAAACTGTACATGCATCCAGAAGCAGAACATTCCAGTATCAAAGCACATATGGACTGATAATTAGAAGAAAGCTGTTCTTTGACACAGTCCTATGTTAGAGAATTATATATAACAGTATCAATACTTTCACAAATTAGTAATTACAGACTGGCCATGCAGTACCATAAGAGCTATGCCATACAATTCCCCTTTGGTGCCTCATATACTCAGTTGTATCTTTCAAGGGCATACAAGTGGTCCTCACTTACTGACTGCTTGTTTAGTGAGTGTTCAAAGTTATGACCATGCTGAAAATTTTTTTTTATGACAGGTCCTCAAACTTGTGGGTGTTGCAGTATCTCAAAAGTCATGTGATTGCAATTCAGGCACTTGATAATCCACATGTATTTACAACAGTGGCAGCATCCTGTGGTTTTGTGATCTCCCCAAGCCAGCTTCTGAAAAACAAAGTCAATGGGGAAGCTGGGAGGAAGTCACAAGTTGCAGACATGTGACATTGCTTCTAATAACCACAGGTGATTTGCTTCACAACTGCAGCCAGAAATGATTCCTAAGTCCAGAATAGTCATATGATGATTCACTTTATGACTGCATCAATTAATGACAGAGTTACTGGTCCCAATTGCAGTCAGTAAGAAAGCTGTATTGTTGTATTGTTATAGCTGTATTGTTGTATTGTTATAGCTGTATTGTTGTATTGTTATAGCTGTATTGTTAATTGTGAAGTTATAAAGGCAAGAATATCCTCGTGCAGGAAACGAAATAGAGATCAGCCAAAGCAGGCCTAGCCACTGCTCACTATGATGAGTAAATCCCACTGAACAAGAAAGGCATCTCTATTAGAGATTCACTGATCTTCTCGATAGACTGATCATGATATAGACAACTACCTCCATCCAGTTATGGCCACTTACTGGTTTTGCTTATTCTATATCAAATCTTGGCTAATGTGAAGGCACAACTGTGCATACAAGGGTCCTATTCTACATGATGTTCACATTACATAGAGATATGCAGCCTTAAGAAATGTGCCTACTCAATGTGGCTTCTTCTCCAATGGAATGCTTTAAATATTTTGGAAATTTGTTTGATGGAAAAGAGGTTCTACATTATCCCCATCTCTTCTCTTCCTTTTGTGATTAAAGATGAAGAATAACGTAAATTGGATGTTCAAAAATACAGGTCTTTTGTGTGTTAAAAATACAAAAGTAATCTACAGGGGTTATTTTTGTCTAATTTTAACTTTTAGCAGATTTATAAAGGATTGATATTCATCTATTTCTTGGATGTAAAAACTATCATTCTTTGCTCGTTTGTCCCTTTGAACTTTAATGGACCGTCTATTGAGAAGCTGTTTATATCGGGATAAAGTGTAGAAATGGGAGGAAATCGTATCTCAATCATTTCTGGTGCAGCTTTTCATTATAAAGAACAAAAGAATGCAGGCCCTGTGATGCTGTATGTATAAGCCCTTTGTGCTGAGTTTGCAAAGAGCCAGAGCATTTTTTCTCGATTTGATAAAAAGAATCTTTTTCTTTCCCTTTTTGCCTTTTCCTACATTTTATATTATTTTTTAAAAAATAAATGTATTTCTGTATTATGTAGTTGCATTCATTTTATCTGTATAATAGAATCTTCAATAAAATTATTGGGGGGAACGATCGGGCAAAAACAATCTTTCATTTAAATTTATGGTCTTTCTTCTTCAAACGTCAAAGACTACGAACCTCACATTTCCACCTGTTAGGAAGTGTAGATATGCCCCAGATAACCATATTCTTCATGTTGATCATTGTTTTAATTAACCTTTCTCAGTAGCACATGACATTCAATCACTTCAGGTTATTGTTTTCTTCATGCAATGCATATTCTTATTTTATTCCTCCCATAGTGTACAGCTATTCTGCACTTGGTATACTATTTTATACAAGAAGAAGGGGGAAAGCAGGATTGCATAGCATACCAACACAATTAGGCACAACAAAATAGCCATGTCCATACATTTATGTCCTTTAGGTCAGTGGTCGCCAACCAGTGGGCTGCAGCCCACTGGTGGGCCGTGAGAAAATTTTGGTGGGCCGCAGAGAAATCTCACCCCCAGAGCACCCTGACAAAGCAATTAATCTAGGCTGCACAGAAACACAAGGCTGCCCCGCCCACATGGCCCGTGGGAACCCTCCCCGCCCACTCACTGCTTACCTGGTAAACTTGCCTGCTAAATTGCTATTCTTCCTTTTTCCAACCATCATCTGTTCTGGTGTGCTGGAAGATTTAGATTAGCTTGGAAGCAGGAAATGGTTGGATTTCTTGCTTTCTAGCTAGTCTTTAGATCTTCAGCTCAGCACAGCCGAACTTCTCTTAGGACTGAAGGTTTGCTTGCAAGCAAATTCAGTGCAGACTCATGGCAAGCAAATTTGAGAGACTGAGCTAGCCAATGGCAGATAGATAGATCACTGAATGATTCTGTGAGCAACTCAATCTGCCTGCTTTGCCTGATTTTGGATAAAAGTTGCTCTTTTTTAATAAAAAATTCAATATTTATATAAATATTTATAATACAAGCCATGCCCAGCCAGTCACATGACCACCAAGCCAAACCCACAAATATGGCCACACCCAAAGAACCAGTTAGTGGTCCCCGGGATCTAAAATTATGAGTTTGGTGGTCCCTGAGGTCCAAAAGGTTGGCGACCCCTGCTCTAGAGCAGGGGTGTCAAAAGTCAGCCAACAGGCTGGATATGTCATATGCAGGCCACGCCCACCCCAGCTCCACGAATGGGAAAAACATTCTGAAACATCACGTGACAGCAACATGACACCATGAGTTTGACACCCATACTCTAGTGTATGTTGTTTTTATTTGAAGATCATACCCATACTATTCTATATACAAATATACAAAAAAGGCCTCCTTATAAGGAAAAAGAAGACAGAATAATAGAGTTCAAAATCTTCTAATCCAGCCCCCATGCTCAGACAGGACACCATATCATTTGAGACAAATGGTTGTTCAATCTCTTCTTAAAACCCCCCAGTATTGGAATGTCTACAATGTTTGGATACAAGTAGTTCCACTGATTAATTGTTCTAAAATAAATTTCTTATGAGGCCTAGGTTGGTTCTCTCCTTGATTAGTTTCCATCCTTTGCTTCTTATCCTGCCTTCACAATGCCTTTTTAACCAATAATGCTTTTTGAATGGAACCTGCCTACTCCTGCAACATACTTACATACAGGGGTGGGATTCTACTGGTTCTGTCCACCTCTGTAGAACCGGTAGTTCTGAAGAGCAGCAGACAGAGAGCATACATAGAACTGGTTCTATGTCTGCTGCTGTTTTGGCCCACCCGCCCAACCGGGCTCTTACCTGACTTTTATTTCCTGCTTTTTCAACCGCAGCTGCTTTGCGCGACACAGCTGCGGTTGAAAAAGCAGGAAAAAGGGGCTTTTCCAATTGCTGCACACTTGCACGCAGCGGTGCTCAGCTGTCCAGGCAGCTCAGCAGGTTGTAAATTGCACTCGCGTAAGCAGAGCAACAGAACCGGTAGTTATACCGGTCGGATCCTATCCCTGCATACATACATACATACATACATACATACATACATACATACATACATACATACATACATATTTACTTTCTGACTTATTTACTTCCTATCTTTATTATTTTTACAAACTCATGGTGGCAAACATATTCAACACACTTTCCTCCTCCTAAAAGGTTAAGGAAAATTAAACAGAATTGTCATGCAAAATACTGAGTTCAACTGAAATATTTATAAAGAATAAGGTTACAAAAGACTACTTCCAGGTTCAGAAACCCCAGATCCTGTTTAATTCCCAATGCTGGGAAGCAACACTTCTTTCCTGATTGTGAGATTGTCATAGATGTCTGGTTGCCCACTTGAAGGGAACAGGGTAAAAACCTGGTGAAAACCTGATCTGATCTATTAGAGTTCCTGATATGTTCTTATGATCTAGTATTTTGTTTAACATTTATATGAAGTAATTGTTTACATTGTTTTACTCATTATATGATCAGTTCTTCCTTTGAAAAAAGCAGGGCAGAGTAGAATTTTATAAGAAGCAATCCACAGATATGATATTTCATAGCCTGATGTGAAAGTTTTCAAAATCTAAAGAAAGACTTTAATTTATTCATCTAATGTAGATGCTTTTATTCTTCTCTGCACCAAATATATTCACTTACAAAACAAATTCTCCTTTGGAGACTTCACACCCAGATGGATAATGTTCTCACAAGCTGATAAGGCAGTGTTAATAAGTCACTTTTTTGATGGAAGTGTTTCAGTTCAAACCCTAATGCTGCCTCAGATGCAAAGTATGGATTCATGAATACTTCTGTAGTATTTGCATAATGCCATGAATGTGCCCTTGGGGAATAATAAATATAGCATAAGAAAAAGAATATACCAGTTTGCCACTTTTAAAGAGCATCCATAAATTTATTGCAAATGCAACTCACTGTTGTAATACTGTTCACGGTTGGCAATATAGTTTTTGCTGACTAACTTGGTTACAGTGCAGTACTTCATGGAATACTGTGTCTAGCAGTAACTGTGAGAGGGATCTTGGAGCTTTAGTGGACAACCAATTAAATATGAGCCAGCAGTGTGCAGTGACAGCCAAAAAAGCTAATGCAATCCAAAGTTGCATTAACAGAGGGATACAATCAAGATCAAGTGAGGCACTAACACCACTCTATAAAGCCTTAGTAAGACCACATCTAGAGTACTGCATCCAGTTTTGTTCACCACACTATAAAAAAGATGTTGAGACTCTAGAAAGAGTGCAGAGAAGAGCAACCAAGATGATTAGGGGACTGGAGGCTAAAATATATGATGAACAGTTGCAGGAACTGGGCATTACTAGTCTAGTGAAGAGAAGGACCAGAGGAGACATGATTGCAGCGTTCCAATATTTAAGGGGCTGCCACAGAGTGGCCAGACAAGAAATAATGGATGGAAACTGAACAAGGAGAGATTCAACCTGAAAATAAGGAGAAGTTTTCTGACAGTGAGAACAATCAACCAATGAAACAGCTTGCCTTCAGAAGTTGTGGGAGCATCTTAACTTGAGACTTTCAAGAAGAGATTGGACTCCCATTTGTCAAAAATGGTATAGGATCTGCTTGGGTGGGGAGTTGGACTAGATGACCTACAAGTTCCTTCCAACTCTGTTAATCTGTATCTTAGATCTTCTAGATCAGGGCTGTCAAACTTCTGGCCCATGGGCCGAATGCGTCACACACTGGCCACTTCCATGCCTGGTTTAGTGACTGACGCTGCTGTGATGATGTGAGTTTGACACCCTTGTTCTAGATAATTGGGGCTATAACTCACATAAACCTCAGACAGCATCAAATCAAATCTGAGAACTGTAATCCAAGACAAATGAAAGGTTCTAGTTTGCCAGTCTTGGCAAAGCATGGAACCTGTATACCAGGCCAATTTATGTTTTATTTTGCATTATATCATGGCCACCACGCTACATCTTCTCTCATGGTGTTTCAGTAATACTTTATGAAAATTCACAAAAGATGTTTCCAAACGTCTCCTCGGTCTAAATTATTTTGGTTTACAAAGTGAGGCTGAAGCTTGAAGAATTCTTTCCTGTTATACTTCAGATATCTGGGTTTAGTACAGAGCATCGGACACACAAATTTTCCAGCAGTTTTTTTTTTCAGTATTGTTAGTAACAAAGTCAATACATTTGTAAGCATAATTGTATCAAGGACATAAAAAACATAAGTATTTGCAAGCAGTGAAAGAAATCACTGCCAAAAAGGCAAGTAAACAAATGGAGACAAACATGATCTACATTTAAACTTTAAGATGATACCTCTTGTTTGCATCAACTGCACACATTGGCATCAGCAATAGTAAAAAAAGAGTGTTAAATCACTCACAGAACTGGATAATAGCTGTAAAACAAATAACAAAACAAAAGCCAGCATTGTGACTTGCACCCTCTCTACCTAGTTCCCAGACTATATTTCCATAAAAAAGAATGTTTATATTTCCTAACAAAATACTACGTAGAGAAAAAGAGTCACATGCAAGGCAATGTAGAAAGGGCAAAGATCTCTGCCTTATTCTTGCATTGAACAGGTTCTAAGAGTTCTATAAGAAGTCACCCATAGACTGCCAGCAGGGTTGAGGAGAGCCGCATCTCTCCTCCTCAGCTGGCCATTGCTCCCTTTCCCGAAGGCAGTTGCAGTGGTGGTCAGAAATGGCCACCTCAAAGAAGAACTCGACCTGAAAAGAACGTGCAGGAGGAGGATAAGAAGAGAAAGTTTTGGTTGACTGGGTTAAGCTATAAATGCAACAACGTAAGGTACCCTGGAATTTAAACTATAAAAAAAATAACATTGTTCCCAAAGAAGATTTTGAAGCAGCGAAGGAGAGAGGGAAGGGAAAGGATTTGGTTTTTTTTTCTTCCCTTCTCTATACTGACAGCTAAGACAGTGGTCCCCAACCTTTTTTGTACCAGGGACCGGTTTCAAGCAGAAAATTTTTGCAAGGACCGGGGAGAAGAGAAGGAGGGGGCTTTTCCTGTCGCCGCAGCTATTCCGAAGCGCCCGTTCACCCCCACCCCACTCCGCCGCCCGCAGCCGCCGCCAATCCACAGTGTCCCGTTCTGCCTGCCTGCCTTAGTTTCTGGTTGTTTGGGAGCAGCTTCGGCTGAGAATAATAACTATTCGCCTCTTTTACTCAGCCGAAGCTGTTCCGATTCAACCATTAACGAAGGCAGGCAGGCAGGCAGGCAGAACGGAGCACTGGGTTGAACCCGCCGCGCAGGCGAGCGGACGGGGTGGGGGTGGGGAGAAACGGGCGCTGGAGGCGCTGTGGCGACAGGAAAAGCCCCCTTCTTTGAAGCAGTTTCTTCCTGGACTGGTGGAGGAGCGAGAGAGCGACTGAGAGAGCTGACCCAGAGAGAAGGACAGGCTTAGGTTGCTTCCTCCCTCCCCTTCTTCATTTGTGTCCTTGATCCCCTATCCCAGCAGCATTCACCGAAGGTGAAGAAAGCCGCCATTTTTTAAAAAAATTCTTTGCGGCCGGTAGAGAGTGCTCCACGGCCCGGTACAGTCCGCGGCCCGGTGGTTAGGGACCCCTGAGCTAAGAGACTTAAGCAAGAAATTGAAAAAAAAATCCACTTTGACATCAATAGGCATTTAAGCTGAAAATAAAATTTCAAAGGGATAATAAAGATTTCTGGATACTTAAAAGCTTTTAAAAGCAGGAAAAGAGAGAAAAAGAATAAAAGGGCAGGATCTGGAAAAATGGAGGAGACTGCCTGGAACTAAAAGGAATTTACAGTGAAACCTCAACAAGATTCCCAAAAGATACATTTTAACTGAAACTTGGCAACAAAATAATAGAACCCCAGGAGGAGAAAGTGGAAAAAAGAAGCAAGAAGAAACAGCTTTGGATTATTTGGATTACTTGGTGATCTTTGGGTTTTTGGTTATTGCATTTAAATGACTAAAATCAATCGGGTAGTTGTTTAAAAGTGTTTAAAATGGCACCATTTTTAGAACTGAAAATGGAACTTAAAAAGTACAAAGAAGATGCACAAGAAGGGAGAGGTTCTTTTGGCTTCGTATTTCAACTCTTAGAAATGGAGATCTGGAACTATGAGAAACAACAAGAAACACTTACAGAACAAGAAGATTGGGACAAAGAAGAAGCCATCTTTAATGATCAAGTAATTTTATGTGGGGGGGGAAAAAGGAAAGGGGGGAAGAAAATGAAAAGTTTGAGAGTTGAAAAAACAACCCCCCAAAAGAAGAATAGTTTGAAAAATAAGTATAATATTAGAAGCAACAGAAGAGGGGATTACAGAAGAGAGAATTAGAAGTAGAGAAACAAGGTGATAAAAAGGGGAGGGAGAAGAAGAGGGGGAAGAAGGAAAGGAAAAGAAGTTATAAAGGACAGAAACAAGATATAGAGAAACAGGGAAAAGGTATAAGAATTGAAAGTATAAGCCTGTTTAGAGATAATTGGTGAAAACTTAATTGTAAAAGGGATTCTGCAAAGGTACATAAGATAGTATTGTTATATTACAAATAGAAATAATTTTAGAAAATATGATTAAAATGATGGATAAAATATTTATCGTAATCTAGTGGAATGTTTGTTAATGAATAAATGAAATAAAGTGAATGAGAGAATTAAATTAAGAAAGGATGGGAACATTTTAATTATTATTAATGATTTATAAAATATAAGTGAAGAGAAATATGGGGGGGGGAAAGAATTAATTATGGAAAGTTTATTAGTGTTCCCAAGGAAGTATGATATTTAATTGAAAAGAAATGTTAAAGATGTTAAGATTTTAATGAATATTAATGATAGAATTGAATTGGAATGGAATGAGTGCTTTATTTACATATATATAATCTTTTTTTAAGAATATAGTATGTATTTTAAGAATGTACCAAGCAGAATTTGATTGGAAGTTATGTATTATATTAAATGTTATAATCTTAAAGGTATACATTGAAGCTTAAATAAGAGTTGAATGGATAAAATTAAAATATATAAAGGTGTCATACTCCAATTAGTAACTACAGGGGAAAATTTGTTTAATGAGAAAAGATAATATGAAATTGAAACAGGACAGACAAAAGTATAAATATAATGATTTGAATTGAGATGAGATAATCAAAATAAAGTTGAGAAAATTAAAAGAGGGGAAAACTATGTAGAAAATGTAAAATAGTAATAAGATATGTAATAGAACACAAAAATGAGCATGAAATTGAGTTTGTGTCTGTATGAAGAAGTGATAACCCGGGACCATGCTATTTTCAAAAAAAGATGTTTTATTTGTATTATGTTTTTTTTGTGTGTGAAAACCCAAATAAAATTTTCAAAAAAAAAGAAGAAGAAGTCACCCATCTTCACAAATACAGATGATAGAATAGAATTCTTTATTGGCCAAGTGTGATTGGACACACAAGGAATTTGTCTTGATGCAAGTGCTCTCAGTGTACATATAAGAAAAGATACATTCAACAAGAGTCAAGAATCATAAGGTACAATACTTAATAATAGTAATAGGATACAATAAGCAGTCAAATCATACTAGGAAACAGTCAATATAAATCGTAAGGATACAAGTGACAAAGTTACAGTCATACAGTCACAAGTGGGAGGGGATGGGTGATAATGAGTGATGAGAAGATTAATAGTAATAGTGGTGCAGACTTTGTAAATTGCTGGACGGTGTTGAGGGAATGATTTGTTTAGCAGAATGATGGCGTTTGGGGAAAAACTGTCCTTGTGTCTAGTTGTTCTGGTGATCCTCCATAAACTGGCAGAGAAGTATGTAAGATCTTTGTTAAGAGAAGTATGTAAGATCTTTGTTAAGTTATGTCCCTACAGATTTCAAAATAGCTAATTAGTGGGCTGCCAGGAACATGGAGCAGGGTATCATGGCTTGAGGATTGAGGCAACTGGAGGGGAAGAAGAGATGCTTCTAGCAGACTAGACTATAACCTGCCAAGAATCAATTATTTCAATTGCCCATCCCTGTCCTCATTTTTGAAGAATTCATGTAGTTATACGTGAATTAATAGAAACAGAAAAAGCCACATCAGAACACCATCGAAGCTTATGGATATTCCTTCCTTCCAGCAAACATCAATAATGATATGTGCTAAGAAGTCTGAGATATCTCTCTAATTTCTTTCATCAGCATATATGCAGATTATCTTTGATTTACTTCCATTCTTAATGGCTTAAAGGCATTAACGAAAACTGTCAATATTAGTAGTGTTAATATTTCCTGAGACTGTACATTTCTATGGTAGGACTAACATGTACTCCTTTTGCTGAATATATTTGTTTTTTAAGGGGGGGATGGGGAGGGATTGGAGAAGAGGTAAGGGGATAGAAAAGGGAAAAAAAAAGAGAAAAGAGAGGGGGAGAGGGGGGGGGGGGGGGGGGGGGGGGGGGGGGGTTTTTGTTATTTTTATTTTGGGGGGGGGGGGGGGGAGTTGAGGGGAAAGTGGAGTTGGTGGGGGGGGGAGGGGGGGGGGGGTTTTCTTTTTTTTTGTTTTTTTTTTTTTTTTTTGTGGTTAATTTTTTTTTTTTTTTTTTTTTTTGTGGGGGGTTATTTGTCGGGGGGGGTTTCTTATTTATTTTTTTTTTTATTTTCTTTATTACGGGGGGGGGGTTTTTTTTTTAGAAGGGGCAAAGATGTGATAAGGTTAGGCATTTCTAATTGTCTAATGTTTCTTTGGGCTGAGAAGAAAGTAAACAGATCTCAAATAAAGAAAGCAATAGGTGTATGAGATTCAGTTTATACTGTGAATCTTGAAAGAATCAGATCTGGTAGCATCTTACAGATATTATCTGAGTTATTATTGAACAATTCAGTGGTGTATCATTAAGTCATTCCCCTGCATGAAAAAATTCCTTTCATTCACAAGAGGTACTAGGATACAATGAAGATATTAGGCAATGTAGGAGATCATTTTTCCTTCCCTTGCAGCTTCCCAAATATTTCCCATTCAATTCTGAAGAATCCCTGTTATCCTCCAGAACAGCTTTTAGAAAGCACAAAAAGAAGACAAAATCAAGAGCAGAATTCTACTGAAAAACAAAATGGACCCAAACCACATTGCCTTTTCATAATACAAATGCCATGGCACAAACTTGGGGCACCTCTGTAGGAGAGGTGGTCCCACGTTAGGTGCACAAAAGTTATGCACCCCATGATGAATGCAAACATCAAGAATATACTGATTTCATTATACAGTAATGCCTCAATTTCATTGACCCCCACTTACTGGAGTTCAGGCGCAATGGAGGAAATGTGTATCTATGATGACTGTCATTATGCAGTAGATGCATTCTATTATCCATGAAAAATAACCTGCCCTCCATGGAAGCCTCCTCTGATTAAGGAGGCTTCTTTCCTAATGAAAGTTTACTTTTGGATACAATCACATTATGTCTTTTTTATAAATCCTATTCATGCTCAGAAAAAAAGAGATGATTTTTTAAGAGGAACAAGAATTGACAAAATAATTGAAATCACACACACACGAAAAGTTTTAAATGTCCAGAAATAGATTATCAAAGCACAATACAAAGAAGAAATCAGAAATTAATATTCATTAGTGATGTTTTAGGGTTTTTCCCCCCCTTTCTTTATATTCTTACAGAACAAAGAGTGGAGATTTTGTTACTTAGGTCAGAGATTAAAATTCTTACCAGGCTGTTAAAATACTTTAATGTACTTTGATGTGATTTAATATTTTATGGTTTATTTCTAAAAAATTATATAAATATGTACACACACACACACACACACACACACACACCCATATAGTAAGCAAAATGAGAAAAAGAGGAAACACACACATTTTCCCCATTTTTTCATTTTGCTTACTTGATCAGCTGTTTTTCAAAGACAAATAATTTTTAGAAGACATTTATGGCTTAAAGCCTGAGCATTATATTATTATTACAGTTGCTTTACTTTTGTCTTGTAATGTGTAAATAGTAACCATATAGTTAACCTGTATGTTCAGACTGATTTATTCATTCAGTGGTCATTCAAACTTATGCCAGAGCTAAATGAAGGAACTCATGATTTGTGACCAAAGTTACAGCTGTTGCAGTGCCCCTGTCGTCTGATGATTGTGACCTGGGTACTTGGCAACTAGTTCACATTTATGACCCACTGCCAAGTATCCCACAAACATGTGATTACCATTTGCATTTTCTCCTTCTGGCTTCCCCAGGAAATCAATGGGGAAGCTGCAGGGAAGGTTGTCTCCTTCTGGTCTCTGGGGACTGACTGAAAAGAGTTTGTGCTGAAATACAAGCAGGAATGTGAAGAGTTTTTATATTTACTGAATAGTAACTGGAGCCTGTCATTTAGGACAATTTTATCCATAATATGTCGTGTATTTTGCAACACAGCATAGCCAAACATAACAAAATAATTAATTTAAAAAACTGAATACAAAATCAAACTGCTAAAACCAAGGACATAAACCTGAGTTCTAATAACTAGAAGATTACTCATTTATCAGAAAAAATAATCATTATAAAGTAATCAGAGTGCAGTCATTCAACCAACCTATAGTACAATCTCTTTTTAAGTAGAAATCTATTAGTGTTTTTAACAGAAATAAATCCCCATGAAATTAGTTAGCACTCACCATAGCAATAGTATTAACCATTCAAGGAAGCCGACCCCCAACTTATTTCAGTAACTAAGCTGTGGTGGTGCTGTGGTTAGAATGCAGTACTGCAGGCTACTTCTGCTGACTGCCAGCTGCCTGCAATTTGGCAGTTCGAGTCTCATCAGCTCAAGGTTGACTCAGCCTTGCATCCTTCTGAGGTTAGTAAAATGAGGGACCAGATTGTTGGGGGCAATATGCTGACTCTGTAAACCGCTTAGAGAGGGCTGTAACATACTGTGAAGCAGTATATATGTCTGTGCTAAATTGCTACGGTATTAAGATCTAGTTCTCAAACTAGACAAGCTGCACTATGACCCAGTATACTTATGCAACTCTTAAATAAGTTATTTAAGAATTCTGCCCCAGCTACAAACATCTGGAGAGAGTAAGATAACCTTCATTATTTCTTTTTGATATTTCCTTCAAATGTGGTGAGAAGTAGTTTGAAATATTGAGTCACCTCTACTCGTGCATGTTCCACAGAAATCTGATGGTGCCAATTGTAAGAGAAATACTATTTTCATTGTTATGCCATAGGCATACACATAGTAAGAGCTAATCGCACTAGAAGATTTAATGAGAAATTATTTAGGGTTCCATCTTCTGGAATGCAAGTAAAGCAGAGGTTAAAAGACACCATTTTTCTTTGGCAATGGAATGGCTGTCCAGCAGGAAACAGGCTAGAGTTTGTGCCATGATGATTTTTGAAGGGTCATTATAATTAAGACTTTCCAGAGAGCATTCAAGTCATCAGTAACTACTACGCCATATTTTAGTTTTCTATTTGTACTGTTACAGTAAATATATTGCTAATATATTTGTATTCTCCCTTTATGTTGATTATGTGCCATCCAGGTGATGTCAACTCTGATGACAATGAATTCTTTTCTTTGTGACAATGTTTATGTTGCTCACAATTTAATTTTATTGTGGATGGTTTATTATTTTTCTTTTTTTCCATGTTTTTATTTATTTATTCAATTTGTACAGCCGCCCATGTCTACAAATGGCTCTTGTAGTATATCTCTAAGAATCAAAGATATAAATTCAATTTGCAAATCAAATTCCGATGGCCAGCTGAGTTAAACATTTTGGGGAAGCCAAGTTGTATAAAACATTTGTGAGAGTTCCTATGATGAAGGAAGAACTGCAATGTGGTGGGGTTTTTTGGCATACAAAATGTTTCAGATCTGAACTTTGCTCCGTAGCAAATGTAGGAAGCATCATGAACAACATGGAGGTTGATAAACAAGGAATTGATATAAGGCTGTTTCTTATAATTCTGGCATTGGACATGGGAGCTTTCTCTTGAAAAACCCTATGAAATTGTTAGAATTATAGAAATGGTGAAAAATAATCAAATAGTTCAAACAAAATTAAAATGGATGGTATGCTGTAGCAATGACAGGTGTATACACACACACACACACACACACACACACACATACTATAGACACAAATTATATAGTATTTTTTAGTTTTATGTCCCAATCTCTGAGAAAATTTACTAAACTCCATGACTCACCAGGTTTGAACAGTTCAATAGATTGGAGAATTATCTCCCATTAATTAAATTCTAGATCTGAATTTTGCTCAACATGGTTGCACACTTTCTTTCTCTCTTTCTAGGGCTGGTGTGCGCGCTTTTTTAACAGTGAGCATGGACACATGGTGCTAATTCACAGACTTGTTTTGATAACATTTTATCCCTGTAGGCGCAATGTAAAACTGCCAAATCAGCAGCAATGTCTTGTTAACACTGGCATTTGTTTAATCCTCAGAAGCTGATGAGCAGACAATATATTACTTCCAAAATGGTAACATAGTTTTCTTGCTTATTGTTCCTCTAAAAATGTGCCACTATACACTGCCATGATTGTTTAACTCAATCAGATAAGGGTGCCTTTAAGAAAAACTAAAAAAGAATTGGGGAACAAATTTTCACTTTGCTGGATTATAAGTGTAACTAAATACTCTGGGCAAGAAAAAAATTGTCTGTCTGGTGGGCAGGTTGGCAGGCATTGTGGGTGGGGCACAATGGGATCGTGTATACCACAGCAAAGTTCTTCTAGGGAAAAAGTGACAGAAACTACTTATGGAAGTGACTTGCAGCATATCCTGCTGGCTTCCCTATTGACTCTGCTTGTGCGACACTGGCAAGAAGGTGGCAAATGGTGATCTCATGACTGTGGCTTATTGCCAATGTAGTAATCATAATTTGAGCACCCAGCTCATATTACTTGATCATGGGGAAACTGTGATGGCTGCAATTCACTGCATTTTGACACAAAATCCACAATAAAATTACACCTCATTCCCTCTTAACAGATGATAACAGATAATCAGAATTGGAAGGGAACTGATAGGTCAACTAGTCCAACCCACCACCCAAGCGGGAGACCCTACACCATTTCTGACAAATGGCAGTCCAATCTCTTCTTGAAAGTCTCAAGTGATAGCACTCCCACAACTTCCAAGGGCAAGCTATTCCATTGGTTGATTGTTCTCACTGTCAGAAAGTTTCTCCTTATTTCCAGGTTAAATCTCTCCTTGTTCAGTCTCCATCCATTATTCCTTGTCTGGCCAACAGGTGCTTTAGAAAATAGCTTGACCCCTTCCTCTCTGTGGCAGCCCCTCAAATATTGGAAGACTGCTTATCATGTCTCCCCTGGTCCTTCTCTTCACTAGACTAGCCATGCCCAGTTCCTATAACCATTCCTCATATGTTTTAGTCTCCAGTCCCCTAATCATCTTGGTTGCTCTTCTCTGTACTTTTTCTAGAGTCTCAACATCTTTTTTATAATGTGGTGACCAAAACTGGATGCAATACTCTAGGTGTGGCCTTACTAAGACTTTATAGAGTGGTATTAGTACCTCACTTGATCTCAATTTATCCCTTGATCTCAATTTATCCCTGTGTTAATGCAACTTAGGATTGCATTAGCTTTTTTGGCGGCGGCTGCACACTGCTGGCTCATATTTACCTGGTTGTCCACTAAGATTCCAAGATCCCTCTCACAGTTACTGCTATTAAGCCTGGTTTCACCCAGTCTATATGTGTGTTCACCCAGTGTTTTAGTCTGTCAAGATCCATCTGGATCTTGAGCCTATCTTCTTGGGTGTTAGCTATTCCTGCCAGCTTAGTATCATCTGCAAATTTGGTAAGTTCCCCTTCTATTCCCTCATTTAAGTCATTAATGAAGATATTGAAAAGTACCGGGCCTAAGACAGAACCTTATGGCACCCCACTGCTTACTTCCCTCCATGTAGACATAGACCCATTAAGTTGAGTACGGTTTGTCATCCAGTTGTGAGTCCATCTAGTGGTGGTGCAATCTATTCCACCTTTTTCTAGCTTACTAAGAAGTAGGTTGTGGTCTACTTTGTCAAATGCCTTGCTGAAATCCAAATATATTATGTCCACAGTATTTCGCTGGTCACTATGTTGAAGAATGAAATAAGATTGGTTTGGCATGATCTGTTTTCAACAAACCTGT
Organism: Notechis scutatus; assembly: GCF_049901735.1. Taxonomy (NCBI): domain Eukaryota; kingdom Metazoa; phylum Chordata; class Lepidosauria; order Squamata; family Elapidae; genus Notechis; species Notechis scutatus. The sequence continues at coordinate 68,991,388 of NC_142009.1, read as the reverse complement.
GCTGCCTGCTAGTTATTACTTTACTTGTTTTCTAGATGTTGGCAGATCTGATTTTGTATTATCTTTTCCAGTGTCCTCCCAGGTATTGATGTTAGGCTGATTGGTCTATAGTTTCCTGGGTATTATTTTTTTCCTTTTTTGAAGACGGGAACCACATCAGCCCTTTTCCAGTCCTCTTGAGAGCACAGGCAAAGAAGCAAAGACCTAGCATTCCACTGCTGGTTTGCAACTTACTGACAACAAAGATGTTAATTTGTTCTATGTCCATTGTAGGTAGAGTGCCTGACGGCACTTTGGTGATGATGATAACATAGCATCAAGGTGTAGACTTGAGAAAGATTAATGTGCTGCTGAAACATGAGAAGAAAATTTAAACAATAAATGAACTCTACTGATTTGGCATAAGATTTGAGTCTTTTAAAGTAGCATAGCAAATCATGGTCAAGCAAAAGATGAGATAAGGAAGGGTCCAGAGGTAAGATGAGATGCATTGAAATACAAACAATGAAAAGATAGAAGCTTTATACAGTAGAAGCATGGGTCACAATAAGTTGGGGAGAATTCATTTCCTCTGAGATATAACCAGATGTTCTAAGATTCAGCATATCCTGAAACAGACAATCCTTGATAAGCCAAGTTATATCCTAAAAGATAAACTTCATTTGATTTTGAAAAGAAAGGTAAAATAATATATGATGTATAGAATTTAAAATAATCATACATCTATATGAATATAATGGTTGAATGAGTCTTGATCATACAGACAGAAATTTAAACTTCCTTGCCTTAACCTTGGTATGAATGGGTAATGCTTCCCAGAGTATTGGGAAATAAGAAATGTATATATGCTATCCAATGCAAAACATTTATTGCTTTGTGTTGAGATAATGTTCTGAAGAATTAGCATACATAGCTAAATATTTTTACCCAGCAATAATCTCCATTATAATCACATCTGAGTTGAAGACCTCCAGACAACCACTAGAGAGCAGCAGGGAGACCCAGAAAAGGCTGCTGCCACGAAGGGTTTGCTTGGATGTTTGCAGTTCAGATCCGCAGTCTGCTCCACTGAAGACTTTGCTTTTACCTCTTAGGAAAGTCCCCTTTTATCAGAATGGTATGGGAGAATGAAAACCTGCAGTCAATCATGGTGTGGGCCTCATAAATTATAACTGAGACCAAAACTTAAGAGCTTGTGAAATAAAACATTCTACAGATGAGGGAATTTAATTTTTTCCCCAGGCTAGATCATAAGCAAAGAATAATCATACTCTTCTGCATCTAAAGTGACATATGGAAATGAAGAACATTCTTTTAATTTGTATAACCTTGGCACTTGAATTTTTGGACTACCTTCTGCATAGTGTGGAATATTACGATATGAGAGCAAGTGATCTCATTGTAATGGTCTCTGAGAACTGTCTCTGTACAAATTGTGAAACAATAAATAGCCTCCCTGTTGAAACATAACTGAGGAGTTCACTAATATGAGAAACTTTGACTTTCCCATTGCTATTCCTAGGATCAATTATTTCATTTCTTCTGAAGCAGACACTGCAATTTAACTGGGACTTGAGTACTTGCTTTAAAAAAAATCCTTTTCTATAAACATCTTGGTCATCTTGTGTGCACAATGCTACATCATGATGGATAGCATTCACCAGAGTCTCATTTAGTTTCCTTAAATGTAATGAAGCCCTGATTTATTGCTCTGTATTCCATGAGTTTCACTGATGCCAGAAGTAATACTTTAAAGTTGTTTTTTTCACTCCAGTGATCAACCGATAGCAATTTGCTGTGCTCATTCTCAAGTTCCTACACAAAGGTCTATATCCTGAGCTGTACGCACATGAAAAATAAGAAGAAATCCATTAGGTAGAGAGGAAATTGTATGTGTTCAAGTACCTTAACAAGTGGTACCTTTGCTTCATCAGCTCTTTGTTTCAGTCAGCTACGGTACGAATTATTGTCACACTGTAGGCATGGCACTGATTTGCAGATAGCATTTAAAAGGCTGAAGAATGTAGACTTCTTTCTTCAGTTTTTCCTTATGCAAGAAATGTGTTGCCTTGATTTTCTTATGCACAATGGAATGGATGGGTTTATTTATTTATTTATTGTTTATAATTCCCAAGTTGGGAAATTCTTTGCTGAGCACCCAAATTCTCTCTACTCCTTAGGAATTGCAAGCTCCATCCTTAATAATTTCAAATATTAATTAATATTAAATATTTCAAACAAATATTGATTCAGCTCTTTGGTGCAGGCATTCTCAAATGCACCATTAAATAATTGTATGAAAGTAACATACCTGTGTCAAATAAAACATTTTCACACGGAGGTGAACTGGCAGATGCTGGGTTACTAGAATTGTCATGACTATACCAGAATGGAAAAGTACCTTCCTGTGTATATAAATTATACAAAAATTAAAATAGCAGAGTATTTTTATTTTCTGCTTGAGCATTTGGTGGAATGCAGTTGTTATTCACCATTCACTGTATGCACCTTTGATTGAATGATGCTATCTATTTTATTGAAAACTTTTTATTCATAAAGAACTGAGATTCTTTATCATTTCCCTTTCAATCCAAGTTTGTGCAAAAATCCACACAAATAAGCAGCTTTCCTCAGGAAATGGACTGCTGACAGAAAGATGGGATATTTTGCAACGATAGGAAGTATAGAAGCGGAATTTCACCCCTAGTTTCCTTTGGTAACAATTCTGTATCACCACACGACAACTAGCAAGAGCAAGATCTCCTCTGTATTTATAGATCAAAATTTATTGCTCTGCCCACAAAAAAAAAATTGAATATTTGCAAATAATGTTATATTTTCTGCCAAATTTAATTTATTTTATCTATGAAAACGTAGACAAGACAGGGAAGGAAGAATCTCAATTATCCTTTGAGATACTGTATTGTGCTTGCCAGTGCTTGGCACACAGCAAACTTGGTTGCAAAACCATAAAATATTAAATTGTATATATTTTATCTTTCCTTTAATGGGTTTTACTGTTTTTATGCTTCTCCTGCTTTAAATAACTTTGGGATCTTTAATACCAATTAAATATTATTGGTGTTTAATAATAGCAATTGGTATTCATCCATTGTTCCAATAAATTAAAAAAACATTTCAACTGCAGCAGTATAAGTCATGTACATCACTGTAGCTTATGCCAATCTATATATTAGACACAAGGCTTTTTAAAAGAGAACTTGCTGGTTTGAACTGCCAGAGACAGTTAACAAACCAGTATTTGTAGTTCATCCACAGGTCTTCTTTCATAAAATCTATTGAATATAAAATCAATGTGTGGCGTTAGAAGACTGAAGTTGTATCACAGAAATTCAGATAGGCTGTTTGAACTGGAGAGATCAAGTGCTACATTTTTTCCCCGTATGCCCCCTGTTCTCTTCCAACCCAGTATTGCTTACCAATGAAACCACCGTCTGAGTTGTGGAAAGTTGTAAAGAACATGACTATCTACAAAAGAAATTATTTGAGATCATTGCAGAACATGTCTGTAAGAAGCAGCTCCAAGGCTGGGGAGCGGGAGCGGAATGTTCTTGCCCCTGGATATTTGCGGCTTAGCCCACTGTTAGGTTCTTAGTTTAACATGAAAATAATTTTTAAATCTGTCTCTCTAAGAATTGTAATTAGCCTCGTCTTAATTCATGTTAACCTGTCATCTCTACTTTGCAAAGCAGAAAATGAGAACAATGTAAGATCACGAGTCTCACTGGGGATCATTAGGATTCCCTATTGTTGCTTAATCACATGTCATCCAGCTGATATGTGTAGCCAGTAGATACAGTAATTGTGTTATCCGCTTTAGATTTCACCGTATCTCCTGTGTTTAATAAAAGAGTTGAGTCTTATACTACAATTATAGGCAATCTAAAGAAACAACGTTGCTGCTAAAATGGGTAAATGGAAAATGGAAATTCAGCTTCAAGATCAAATTTGTCACTAGGGATATATGACTATAGGTTGCTGGTAGTGAATATAGTATTCATCCAGAAGGCACCAGTTTCAATCCATGGCATCTGCGGGTAAAACTGACAGAAGCCCTGGAGAACTGTTGCCAATCAACTCTAATAGCAACAGGACCAAAGGATTGATTCAGTATAAGTAGCTTCCTGTGTCCCTAAGATACATGGCACAAATTAAGAAGAGTGAATCCTAAAGATAAATTAGGCTTTGGGCGACAGAGACAAACGATTAAAAACTTCTGACCAAATATTCTTCCAACCAACTTGAATTATTCAAAAGTATCATCCTGCAACTTTTCCCAAGGAAGTCTGCACCAATGCCCCACTCATAAGTACAAAGAAAGAAAGAAAGTGAAATTATAAAATACATTTTATTTTTGAGATGCAGCTGAGAAAAACTATGTTCAGGTTTGCAGGGAGTTTTAAGTTGCTTTTGGAGATTCTTTTTTGTAAAACCGAATCCTCTGAAGCTTCTTTGTCCAATGCAAACCTCTCTTGGTAATAAACAAATCCTGTCCTTAATCATTGCACAATTCTATGTCTCAGCTCATTGATCCCTTTCTCTCTTTCCACATGGTATTCTAATTCTAGAAGAATGATAAAGGGCTCTCAAGTACTACTCTACTAATTGCTGGAATTCTGTCTATTTTGTTAAAAAAAAGAGAGAGAGAGAGAGAGAGAGAGAGAGTACTTTTTACAGATATTCCAGTGCCTGGCAAATGAACTGCTTTCTCTTCTGCATTCTCACTGTCAGTTCCATGGATTAGGCTAATGTTTTGTTTAATTCAATCAATTTCACCAATTTGTCAGAGACTTTATATTTAATTGATTAGGTGAATGATAATTCCAAGGTTTGGGCAGAAAATGTGTTTTGTTGGATTTGCTTAATTAGTGAATGATATTATTTACTGTGTGACTGGAAATCTTTTCAAAATTAAGCATGGCAGATATTCTGGGCATCATTCCAATAGTACATGGAAATCCTGTGATTCCTCAAATGCCAAAGAATCTTTGCCATCCTCCAACAAAAGAACAAATGTCTTGTCCACAAACTCGATTTTCATTTACTCTAACATAAAAATGTGCTCACTCCCATTTACTATGCTAACTCACTTCTTGCCCAATTATGCCAATGTTCCCCAATAAACCAGTGAGACTGTAGATGTGTCAACCAAAGACTTATTTTCCCCACAGTGACCAGCTAGACCAAATGGGAGCTATGAATGCAACAACCCTCCTGTCACTGTTCCTTCCTAGAAATTATTATTAAGAGGCTACTTGCTTGTTCTAATCCTAAAGTAGACACAGATATTCTGATAAGTAAACACAAACAGTTCTTCTTTAATGACATGTCTCATCTTTCTTGAAAGCTATCCATGTGTTTAGAATATTACCATGTAACCTAAAATTTGAAAATATTACATAAGCCACAGGATCCAAATACTGATTTCAGTATCTATATATTTTCAGTATCTATATATTTTTCGGTCCCTAAATTAAAATTATTAAAAATCAAATTAATACTTGTCAGATCTGTCTCTACTCATAACATTTGAGCTAAAATTGCTCCCTTTCTATATCATAGTTTTCGTGTTCCCTCCCCCTCAAAACGAACTATAGGAAAATAAAATTCAGCCGAAGATTCCATGCACGAAATGGGTTGGGGGCTGCAAGGCCAGTTTAGTTATTTGTCTACCTTGTCAACGCTACATGGAGGTCATTTGAAACTGTGTGGTGCCACATGATGTTAGAAAGATGGGATATAAGAACATTAAATGTGAAAGAACATTCCAGTCTGGGACTTTAGTCTCTATTTCTCCAGATTTGGACCACTGAAAATTTGAGCATATTTCTGGAAGTGTAGCATTCACAAATCAGACATCAATAGACACATCAAAATAAATCATATTGGCACACCATTCAAAACAGACAGTAAAAGGCTAAAAAGGAAACAAAAATCCCATGAAAACACATGTTTTGAGCAGGCAACACCTAGATAAGCAAGGATTAATATCTGACAAACAATCAAACAGAAAACAATACCCTAAACAAGGAACTACCAAGCAGAAAAAGGGCGTTGGTACTTACCTGACACGCCCATTCTCTTTGAGCTGTGAAGAGCATCCAGTAGTAGTGGGAGGTGCTTCTGTCTCTGCATGTATAGGCTGGGCTTAATTTGTGGAACGCTCCTCCTCCTCCATGGGACTCCTCCCCAGCGTTCCCCAGTTTTGGCGAAGACAAGAGAAATAAACACCTTCGTACTCAATGCCCTAACTATTCGTTGGCCGAAACAGGACCCCACCAGATGGAAAAAGGGTGGGGCTGGATGCTCTTCACAGCTCAAAGAGAATGGGCGTGTCAGGTAAGTACCAACGCCCTTTCTCCCATGAGCTGTTCAGAGCATCCAGTAGTGGGACATACCAAAGCTTGGCCTGTCCTACGGGAGGGACTCTGTCTGGCCTGGAATCCCCTCCTGGTCCCTGTGGACCCGTTGCAGAACTCTTCTGCCAAAGGAGGCCTCAGTGGATACAAACACATCGATTTTATAATGCCTAATGAATAGCGATGGAGAGGCCCAGGTTGCAGCTCGACAAATTTCAGTTATTGGTGCCTGTGTGGCCCACGCTGCCAATGTTGCGGCGCTCCTTGTTGAATGAGCTGTTATGTCCCTGGGCATCTGTAGTGATTGAGTCTGATACGTTTTCGCAATCACGGCCCGTAGCCAACGGCCTATTGTAGAAGATGAGACCTTGCGTCCCTGAGTGTTGGGCTGAAACGACACAAATAAGGCTTCCGTTTTTCTGAAAGTCGCTGTGTGGTTAATATATATTCGCAATGCTCGCCTCACATCAAGTCTATGCCATTGTAGTTCCAACCCTTGGGATGGTCTGGGACAAAAATTAGGAAGTATCAGCTCTTGTGCCCTGTGAAAAGCCAAGCTAATTTTGGGTATAAACGTAGGATCAGGACAAAGGACCACCCGGTCAGAATGGAAGACACAAAGATCTTGTCTGATAGACAAAGCTGCAAGTTCCGAAATATGACGAGCGGAAGTGATCGCTACAAGGAAAACTACTTTATACATCAGAAATTGGAGACTTTACGATTTCAAGGGTTCGAAAGGGCCCTTAGTGAGTGCAACGAGGACCTTGTTAAGGTCCCAGGTGGGATAACGGTGTACCGCTGGAGGGTGTAAATTTGTGGCTTCTCGAAGGAAAGTCCGTATGCATGGGTGATGGGAAAGAGATAGTAGACCTTCACAAGTGAGAACTGATGCCAAGGCTGCCACCTGTCTTTTCAACGTATTAGGTGATAATCCCTTGTCAAGTCCCTCTTGCAAGAACTCTAGGATTTGAGCCACAGATGGAGAGATGGGATCAATTCGAGACTTGGTACACCATTTGCAAAAACTGGACCATGTGTAAATGCGAGTTGTTGAAGGGCGTCTGGCGGCTTGGATGGTGGCGATAACTCCATTGGAAAACTTTTCACTCTTCAGACAACTCCGCTCAACCTCCAGACGGTCAGGTGCAACCACTGAGGGTCTGGATGTTGAAGGGGTCCCTGGGTTAGCAAGACCCTGTCTGGCGGAATTCCCCATGGTGTTGATATGGATAGATTGTGGAGGTCTGCAAACCACGGCCATCTTGGCCAGTAAGGAGCTACTAGAAGCAGCTCCGCCCTCTCGTCTAGCAGCTTCTGGATGACCTTGGGAAGCAGTGGAAGTGGCGGGAATGCATACAGAAGTCCCGGGGGCCAACGACAGCGGAGCGAATTGAAGTTCTCTGCTCCTTGCGAGGGATACCTGGAAAAAAATCTCGGGAGCTGAGCGTTGACTGGGGAACCGAACAGGTCCACCACCGGCTGTCCAAATGTCCTGACTGCCTCTTGAAACAGGGTTGGATGGAGGCGCCACTCCAATTGATCGATCGTGCCCCTGCTTAGCCAGTCTGCCTGTATATTCCACAGTCCCGAAATATGCTCTGCTCTGATGGAAAGTAGGTTGCTCTCCGCCCAACAACACAAGTGCTCCACTTCCTGCTTGAGGTGTTTTGACTGTGTGCCCCCCTGGTTGTTTATGTGAGCTTTTGTTGTTACGTTGTTGGTCAATATTAGTATGTGTTGATTGCGTACCTGTGGAAACAAGCTTCAGAGAGCCAGGTGTACTGCTTGAAGCTCCAGCCAGTTTATGCTGCACAACTGTTCTGTGGAGGACCAGCAGCCTTGGGCTGTGAGCGATTGAAAGTGAGCTCCCCATCCAAACAGGCTGGCATCGGTGGTGATGGTAAGTCTGTGGGGCTCTTTGAAGAGACAACCTCTGTTTATGACTGGTCTGGTCCACCAGTGGAGAGATATGAGGACCTTTCATGGAACCTTGACCTTGCATTTGGAGTTGCTTCAGCCAGATTGCTGGTACGGGAGCAGAAACCACTGGAGGGATCTAGTGTGGAGGCGGGCCCAAGGAATAATAGATATACATGAGATCATTTTGCCTAACAATTTTGATAGGTCAGCTAGGGGTACCCTTGTTTGAACTCTGATCTCCTTAACTAATTGATGGATGCTGTTTTGTCTATCTGGTGACAGGAAAACTTTGCCTTCCACTGTATCTATGATTGCCCCCAGATGGATTAATCAAGTTGATGGTGTTAAATGACTCTTTTTCCAATTTATTGAGAACCCGTGTAGTTGTAGGGATGGTAATGTGGTCTAAGTATCTCTGAGTGCTTGATGAACGGAAGATGACAAAATTAAGATATCATGAAGGTAACACTGCAGTCGTACAGGTACACCTCGGAGATGAGCAGCAAGAGCTGCAAGAACCTTTGTGAAAGTCCTGGGGGCAGATGCTAGTCCAAAAGGGAGAGCCACATATTCGAAATGGTGGTTATCATAACAGAATCTCAAAAATTTATAGTGAGAAGGCCAAATAGAGATATGTAAGTACGCCTCTGTCAGATCTATAGACATAAGGACGTCACATTTTCTGATGCCAAGTTAGATAGATTGCAGGGTGTGCATTTTAAATTTGTGATATACTAAGAAACGGTTAAGACACTTCAGATCTAATATTGCTCTCCACCCCCCGGAACTTTTGGGAACAACAAAAAGATGTGAATAGAAACCTCGCCCTCATTGATTGGTAGCTACTGGTTGGATGGCTCGTATGTCCAGTAGATGATGGATAGCTGTTTCCATAAGATTACGTTTAACCGGATCTCTGGAAACAGGGCATGACATGAAAAAGTCTGGGGGAGTGGATTGAAACTCCAGCGCAAGGCCAAATCTGATCGTGTCTCTGACCGAGGAATCAGACATTGAGGAGTCCCATTGGTCCGCAAATAATTTAAGGCGTCCGCCAATGGGAGCCGGGTCTGGGGAGTTATCTTGGATGCCGGAAATACCTATTTCCTGTTCCTTGAAAGGATCTCTTGGATTGGCCACCCCTTCTGTTCCTATCCCCGAAGTCGTCTGACCTCTCTGGCTGCTGCCCTGGTCTGAATGATGGGGGTCTCTGGTATCTGGGTGAGAAGAATCCCTGATAAAAGGGCTGAAAGGATCCCCTCCGAAAGGACTGAGAGTTTCTTGAATCTGACTTCCAAAAAAGGAAAGCCACCCGCTCAGGATATCACATCAGAAAACTCAGGAAATTACACCACAAGAACTCAAGAAGTTGCAACACAGAAAATGACCCAGGATATCACCGCACAAGACCAAGGATACCACAGCAATAAATCTCACAAGGTCATCACACAACCCATTACTCAAGCCGTTACTACACAGGAGGCTAATGGAAAAGAGATTTTGTGGATCAGGCCTGTGATTTTGCTTTTGTGGAATCACAGGCCTGATCCACAAAAACACACTGAGACATAATGGAGACCTAGAAGATGAACAGACCTATGGAACAGCTGTCCTGCCATACATAAGAGGTACTACAGACAAAATCAGTAAGATACTACACAGGCATCACATCAAGACTGCCTTCAAAACAGACAGAAAAATAGCAGCCATCCTAAGAAACCCAAAAGATAAAATTGACCTGGAAAACCAAGGCATATATGAAGTCCCCTGTGCATCATGCCCTGCTACATACATTGGACAGACCAATAGAAGAATAAGTACCCGCCTGGATGAACACAAAAATGCAGTAAAAAAGCTGGAACACACTTCCTCACTTGTCCAACACATGAAAGCCATAGGTCATAGCATCAACTTCAATGGCACCAAAACCCTAGCCACTATAGAAAACCCCAGCTACAGAATTATCAGAGAAGCCATAGAGATTGAAAAAAGACCTGAAAGCATGAATAGAAGAGATGACTCCACCAGACTGTCAATTATCTGGAAGCCTGCACTCTCAAACAAAAAAATCTCCACACCACAAGCCAGGCAAACACCTGGGCACAAACAGACTCCCCCTGATACCTCCAGCTCAAACACACCCCAACCAGGCACCCAGATGAAACCTAGCTTCCTAATAAATGATAGCCGTCTGTTTACTCGGAGCCAAGCCACATTAAAAGCCTCCAATACAGGAAACACAATGTTGCCAGCCAATCAAGACAAAAAAAGCCACAAAACAGACAGAAGATATTAGAAACACCAATCAAGCAGAACACAGCAAACTCCAAGACCAATAAACACAGACCAAGACTCCCAACCAATCAGGATGAAGAAAAAACCATTCTGGCACAGCAGATGACTAGCACCAAATTTAAAACAGAAACGGCTGTGAAAGTCTGACTCACAGACGAACACAATACAGAAGCCTGATGATGGCAGTTGAGATTCTGCCGAAATTGGCACAGCTACCTTAAGTTTTTAGTTTGGATACATGCCTCTGAAGAAACACAGGGAAGGCAGCTGTAAGCACCGAACAGTCCACTAGATATTATAGATCTACAATTTGCAAAGCTCAGATGGTTGTAAGGGGTAAAGGAGGTGGGGCATTTTTTATCAGGAACAACTGAAGCCAAGCATTATCCTTTCTTGAATTAAGGACTGGTTAGAATAATACAGCCTTGAGAATTGAGGACAAACTTTCTTCTTTTATGAGATACCATGTTATTCCATCTAGCTCAGGGCTGTCAAACTCCCAGCCTGCAGTCTGGATGCGTCACATGCTGGCCATGCCCACGCCCACTTTAGTGAAGGGAAAAAAGTCCCAATACGCAAAGTGATGCCGCCATGATGACATGAGTTTCACACCCCTGTCCTTAATATACACTGCTCCAAAAAAACTTGCATCCCATTTTCTTTCCACTGTTTCTCTGAAAATATGGCCTTAATACTGAAATAGAAAGATACAAAGATTTTCAGAATTGAATTTGTTAATGATTTATATATTCTTCAGGGGTGAATCATGAATAGGAATGGTTTGTTTCATGATCCATTTAATTGCTGCTTAACAATGTGCTCAGTGCACCAACAATGGTATATCAAGTCCTTTTGGTAATTTTCACCTTTAATGTGCCTTAACCACCACCATCCTCTTAAAGGGGATTATAAATGATATGGGAAGATGAATTCAAAAAATTTCACATTCAACCTTTTCAGATGCCTTCCTTAACCTAATGTTTCTCAGATGCTTCAATCTCCCATTCCAAAATACACATAAAGTATGGTTATAAGTTGTAGTTTTAGTTCAACAGATCTGGAAGGCATAGCTTAATAATGTTATCACTTCAAGCTTCTATTCCACTTCATTGGCTACATGCAGTATGCATGCAATCATGGTCAAAGGAGAACACTAGGAACAATGAAAGAAAGAAATACAAATAAACACAGTTAATAGGAATTATCCTCCTGGCAATGATCATTCACCAAAATAGCTTCCGCTATGCTGTCATTGATGAGATGATAAAGAAATACTGTATGAAGAGAGAGAAAAACCCCTCCATTTAATCCATAAGAAATAAGGTCAAATGTTTTGATGAATCTTCATTGAGCTGTTTCATAGAAAGTCTCCCCCCCGCCCCCCAATTATTCAGTTCTAGGCTGCCACCTTGAGGTCAGTAATAAAGCCATCGGTTTTCTGGATGTTACATTTCTCATATCCAATTTGTGCTTGGTTTTTGTTGTTGTTGATCGAGGTTTTTTTGCTTTGCACAGAGATTATGCATCCTTTTTATCTAGAATACAGTAGAAAATTGCTGACAAATAATGGCATATAACATAGTTGAAAAAAAGCAAGTATATGAACCTGATCCTGTGGAGTGACATTAAAAAATACTGTAATGTTATTTCTAGAGAAGATAAGTAGACAACACTGGCATATAAATCTTATCTTATTGCTGCTATACCATCTATAGTGGTGTGTGTGTGTGTACATATATTTACATATCCCTGGTTCACAATAGGATTAAATCTCAGGCTATGGAAAATACATCTTTATTGAGATACAAAACCATTGGTGTGAGTGGCATGTTTCCAACTATAATGCTACATGCAGAAACTTGTGTTCATTGTTCCTAAGCTAAAGCTAATGCTGTATGCGACAACAGATCAACAAAATCAACAAAAGAAAACCATAGCTACAGACTATCCTTTTCTTCTCTTTTCAGTGGGAAAACTGCTGTAGGATACTGCTATTAGAAAAGAGTTCAGCTGTCTAAGGTTCTCCCGGGGTATTGGTGGGTAACCACATTTAGATTCCTGCCTAGGCTTCTATAAAGGGTAAAAGTCATAAAACTGTCTATCTGATCCCAATTCCTATTCATATTCAAAGTTTCCCCAGAGGTTCTGATGTTTATTCTGCAGGCACTGCCGTTATTGTGCCAATAAAGATAAAGAACACAGATAGCAAAGGAACTGGTTTAGATTAAAAGCTAAATAAAACTCTTCAACCAGAAATAAAACTGAAGCTTGTTTATTTTCTAATAGTTTCATTTCACTTAATGGGAGTTAAGTATTCTCCATGCTTTGGGCTTGAGCACAAAAAGCAGGATCATACTGAGAACTTTCTCTGTAGGTATATCTATCTTAATATCTAGCCTAGCAACGTCAAATAAAAATCCTTCTAAAAGCTTAGCTTTGAATGGCCTGGCTAATACTTTAAAAACTGTCAGCATAAACCAGGGTTTAATTGAATCCAAACTCTGTCCAAACCTTGTTGAGATCAGCTCATTCCTACTTACCTAAGCATATCAGACTTAACCAAGGCATACATTTTGATACTAGCAGCCTTTATGTTTATCCCTTTAAAATGAGCAATTATTTGTATCCAATTGAATGAAGCCTTGAGTACAACAGCACCAAATTAGGCAATCTGATGCCCACCAGCCTGCCAACTCCAACTAATTTGAATTTATAAAAGATTCTCCAAATTAAACAACAATAACCATAACAGGATTATGCATGGCATGATCTTTATTTTTTTAAAAAAATTCCCTGCCACCATATAGCTGTCCATGGTCAAAGAATTTTTACTTAGATTTTTTTTTTAAAGTGAGTAGCTAAAGCTTACTGGTTGTTTGGAAATGTGCCAAGAAAGTTAAGCTGGGGTGATGTCAAAAATCCATTTCTGAGCATCTTGAATCTTCTAGATCAGAGAAATTTGGAAGTTGACTTTTAAAGGATGTCATTATATTTAATCCTGAACAAAAAGCCCTTTTGTTCCATGATATTTGTTCGTCCTTTAGTGCTGATAACCACAAGATAAATTAATGCTATGATCCATTTAACAATGGGTCAATTATTGATATGCATGAGAGTTGCTATTGAATTATTTATTAAAAAGGTATTAAAAATGGCAAAGCTATCACTGACTCTCATTATTTTTGGAGCTTGTTTACCTGCTACTCAGGGGACTGAAAGCTGTATCTCTGATTTTATTTCATAATTAGCATTCAATTGGAGCAGGATGCTAGAAAAACAACACAATTAAAAGACACGGATGAAAATTATCTTGTTGACCATGCACATTTTTTAAAAAATGTGCTGAAAACATTTTATGGGTTTTCATATACAAAGCTGCTCTAGCAATTTGTTAATACTTAAATTAATCAGTTTGAAAGGGAAAATGTATATATTAATTACAAGGTGAATATCCATTTCCATTAAAGAGAAAAAAAGTGGAATTTTATGCTAAATCAAAACCTGGATTGATACAAAAAGATAAGCTTTTATCTCATTCATGCATCAATAATCCAATGACTCAAATGTCTCCATTGAACAAAATTGTAATGATGGTTTGTTGAAACAATAACCTAAGATTTGAGATATGGTTTCTTTCAAATTATAATCAAAACCAACAATAATATGTTGGATTCTGCCTAGTGAAATAAGAGGATATAGTTAACCAAAATGTAATCCAGCATGGCTGAAGTTCTCCCTAAAGCTGTCATTTCAATGCTAGAATAAGAAGCAGTACACAAGCATAAAACAAGGGTTTACTGTGACATTGAAAGCCAAAGGGTCTAATCATGTCCCTTTCATTTTACTGGATACTGTACTTCTCCATTATTCTAGCAGAAAAGGTAGTCTTTATGTTTATATTATAGATCAAGCATACAGGGATTTATCCAACAAAGAACTGTAGTCTTATTTTACAAAGTATTGAGAATTGCTCTAGCAGCAGCATTCAGCTGAAGTTATGGGTGTACTTGCTTTGATAAGTTGCAGGTAAAATCAATAACTAGTTGAAGTTAATAAAAGGACAACAACATTCTTTAGTAACGTTCATCCATCTGCTTCTTCCTGCTGATCTAGTCATTTGTATTCTGGAGGCATAAAGTGAAACTACCCTATTTAAAAATGGAATTAGCAATTATCAAGCCAGAAGACAATACAAGGATGCAATTACTGGAATGGATAGCAAAATATTCCTTTGGCCCTTAGGTCCGCAAATAAAATATATCAGCATCATGACATTCATACACAAATCATTTTAAAATTTCCATTAATAGAGTTAGAAATATTTCCTCCAATAACAATCTCTTGTCTGCATCAAGGATTGTATTGTACTGTACACTGAAAGGCTTTTATCAATTTGAGGGACTAATTTTTTCATGACAAAAAATGTTTGGAACAAGAAATTCAAAATGGTAAGTTATTGTGATATGAAATCCTTGTATTCCCATTTACTCTTGTAACCCTTTTCTTCAATACTGCAACTGCCCCACGGCGCACATGTTCGATAGAATATTAAACCAGGGGAAACCAGTAAAAAATGCAAAGGGAAAAAAATTAAGCCCAGAAAAAAAGCACACAAATAATGCTATAATCTGTACATGTCAATTGATATAAACTGATATTCGAGCCTCAAACCTGAAAGCTGTTTATTATATTACTTGTTTTCTTGTTTAGTAGATTTTGGGGAATTGCACATTTATATTTTGATTAGCTAAAAATAAGGGTAGGAATGGAGCATAGGTAATAATAATAAAAGAGAATACAATTACCATTTTCCTTCTCCCCCTCCATACAATTAGTTAAAACTTTTCATGGTACTTTAAAGTTTGTGAATTCTTTCAAATGTTCAATATTTCTGCATAAATATGACCTAAATATCATCTGCAAGTCCTACAATTAGATAAAGAGAATTGCCATGGATGTTATGCAGTACTAATGATATTTTTATTATTTCAAATTGTTTATTGCAGATATTTTAATCTTATCTGACTATCATGGACTTTTTATTTGTGGATTTTTGCTACAAGCCACTGTGACACTATGTAGATTCATGCTCTACAAATCCAATAAATGCATAATTTCATATGCATCATCTTTTACATTTGGGGTATTTAAAACAATTTGTTTCTGATCTAAATATATCTGCAAATTCCCTATATTCGTATTTTTTTCTTTACCTCGTACACAGATGCACAAAAAGAAGATGTGTAAATAACATGGACATGTTCTATTTTTAACATAGTATGCAAAATGGACTTTAGAAATGAATCTGAAAAAAGTAATCATATTTACGATAGATGCTGCTACTGTAAGGAGAAACAGAGACTAATCTACATAAGTATTTCAACCCATCATTGTGACATCTAATTTACCCATAAGGTTATGACAGTATTTCTTTCAATGTTCTATTTTTTTTAATGTTCATTTCCAAGTAATTGTACTGTAACAAGTATATTTCCTTTGAGTGTCACAGGAGCAAAAGATAAATAAATAAAAGGGCAAATAAATCTCTCCATCCAGTGCAACTTAGAGGGGAAGACTTCATTTTTTAAAAAAATGCTATGGTGCTACGTGCCTTATTCTCTTCTGGAAAAAGGTTGCTCTAAATTGTTTTTATTACTGATTGTGTTGCTATTGTTATTATTAAAGCTATTTCCAATATGAAGAAAGATGATGAAAAATTCCACAATTAAAAATGAAAAGTGATTTTAGTTTAAAAGCTTCTTTTTCAAACATTTGTCTGTTCAAAAGTGAACTTACAAAAGTAGAGCAGCAATAGGAGCCCATAATTAGGGTATTGTCCAAATGAAAAAATAACTTGACTTTGCAATATGCCTTCATCTTTCAAGAAGCATTGAGCCCAATTGAAGATCACTTTTTCTTTCAGAATATATTCTTTTTGAACACTGATTTAGCTTGTTAGTGAGTAGCTGACCCTTCTATGGGCACCTAAACCCTAGGTAGGTATGTGCCTAGTTTCCACGTTTTGGGTGACTGCTTTTCCTAAACCTTCTGAAGTTCTTCCAAGTCTCTGGAATAGGTTTGAGAAAAAAGAAAGCTATGGAAGAAAGAAAATTGTTCTCTTCAATTTCTACCAACAAATTCTATCAGCTAGAGAGGAGCACTGAATTATCCATCATTAGCTCATAGTTCCTTAGTTCATAGAATTTTATAAAGCTGCAAATAAAGAAAAATGAACATGAAGCATGTGGAACCTACTCGTTTGTCCTTGGCTAGAGAAAACACCACAGGTATACAATGTACCATATCCACATGCCGATTTCTAAAGAATTAATGCGTAAAGGGTTCAAATGGGATCAAATATTAAGAGACTGAAGCATAAAGGGCATTACAGATTAAAACCAACCTGTTGCTTTGCATCAGGTTTCGAGAATATCACTTCAATGAAAAGCAAGATGCTTTTGGTTTACTTGGCTTTACTTTTAAGAAGATTAATTGAATAAGAATAAATTAAAATTAGAGAAATCTCACCAACTATATAACTTTCATTTCAGATCCCAATTTATTTCCTGGGTTGCTAAATCAGACACTTTTTTCAGTCTTTTACAGTATCCATCCCGAGCTTCGTCTTCACTGGCAGAGGGTTGCAGGAGGCCGTGGCAGCTGAAAACGGAGCTTGGGATCCCATTTTCGCTGGCAGAGCACTCGGGCTACCACAGGCACCCCCGACAGGAATGAAGCTGGCCATGTCCCCCCTTTCCACGCCCCTCCACCCTGCCTCCTCCCTGATGTGGCCCTCAATGAAATTGAGTTTGACACTCCTATTGTAAATCTATTTTTATTTCTCTTTTATCAATAAATGCATAGGGCAAAACTGAGTGATCTATACAGCTCTGATCATAAACTGTATAGAGAATCATGGAAGTGATGTTGAAACTATTCAAAAACAGCTACAAAAATATGTTATCATATTCCAGAAAACAGAATAACCAGGGCTCAGAAAATCTCCTGTTATTACTATTTTTCACTGGGAATAGGACCCAAATATAGCTATTGTGTAAAATGACTTAAGAGGTTTGTAGAACTAATGAAGAACCTTATGCATGTATCTTCCATTTCCATAAATTTGATCAGCAACAATTACTTTATAAACCCCAGATTTAAATCTTGGCTTTTAAACATGACTGTGTAATGCAAAATGAGGACTATAGTACCACTACATCCATCACCTTGAATTCAAGCTGAGAAATAGATATATGTGGTCATTTAGTTAATGGGACAAAGCAATGAGAGTTGTTTAACATCTAAAATACAACATAATAAATATTCTAAATGAGAGGAGCTTTTCTTGTTTGTTTGCTGCTCTAATTTAAATTAGCAATTGCATATTTAAAGGGCTTAATAAATGCAAGTTTAGCTGAAGGCTACAGTGTAAAGCAAACAATTTTTCACAAAGGGAGAGATAATGTAAGACAAACACTTGTTCACAAAGGGAGAGACATTGTGACACCTAGCATATGGTAGCAGGGACAGAGCACAAAATTGGAGGGAAATGTGCCAACTTATTCAAATTATTTATAAGCCATAGGAAAATATGCGATTTATTTTAGCTACATGACATAGTCAGATTTTTGCCCACTAATTCCAGTGTACAGCAATCAAACTGCAAATACGTAATGCATTGTAATCCAATATAGCTGTTTTAAATATTGACATTCTGATATTGTGAAACACAATATATTGCCCTCCCAGAACACTTGTTAACATTTCTTGTCTCAATTGATCTGATGAGCCTTAACTATCTTTCTAAATTATAGGGATTGGGGATAACAATCATAGCAAGATATCTGTCGCATTTTCTTTCTTTAAATGTCTTTTCTATTAAACCAGCGTTGAGTATCACCTGAATGTATTTTTTTGTTCTCCCCTACCCCCACTATACACAGTGCAGGATAGAAAAATGCAACTTGTTAGGGATAACATTGTTTTACCCTAACTGTTTTGGGTAAAGATAATAAAATGATGAATCATGGTTTGTCAGATAAAGTGTATGTGACTTTAAGCTAAAGGAATGTAATTAAGGGTGCAGCTGTAAAAGTACTATATAAGCAGCAAGGCACTCTCTGGCTCTTACTGGCTGGCTTATTGAAGACTGCATTCTTGCTGGATCGGGGAGGAGAAGAAGTGTTGGATTATTTTGAAGATATTTCTCAACGGAGAGAAGATAAGTTTTGGACAGATTTATTATATGTGTACTGACATTGGCTATTCAACACGGACTTTGCAAATAGAGTATCCCTGACAAGACTTGACTGAAATTGATATATGACTACTGGACTGTTTACATGACTATGCTATAATTCTTAAATGGAATAAATTATAATTTTGATAGCACAAGCGTATCTGTATTTTTACTGCGTGTTAACTAGAAAACTTATCTCACACATTTACCTGTCTTCCTATCTGACTTCGCTGCACGTTCTGTTTAGTTTGTTTTCCTTAACACTCGTTGGGGAATCCAGGCTTAACACAACTGATGAATCAAAAATTCTTTTTTCATTTCTGTAATTATCACTTTTTCATTTAATATGGCATTGCAGATACTCACTGGGATAAGAAAAGCTCTATGAAGTCAAGGAGTAATATGGTCTCTACCGTAAAATTAATATTTTTAGAATAAAAAAATAAAGGTGTTGCTTACTGAATGGGATCCTTTCCTCTAGTCTAGGCTTGTTAAACAGGTGTTCTACTCTAAGTGTTGTGGGGCTGGAAGCAAGGTCTTTAGTTCGGTTAATTCAGGGGGAAATGCCTGTATGTTCTATTCATAAATTCCAAAATTCATAAACCTGAAATAAATAAGTGTATTCTGATCAGGCAGCCACTCTAAGAACAAAATGTGGAGACACAAAATGGTCCAGAATTGAAAACGGAACTGAGAAAGTTGAATCCTGTCACCTATACTATTCAACATATACACAGAAATAATGATAAGTAATGCACATTTGGAAGAATCTGTCCTACACTTTGGTAAAACAAATCTACCGTGTTTCTCACGAAATAAGGCTGGGTCTTATTTTTTTTTCAGCCCCGAAAAAACGTCTAGGACGTCTTTTGGGGGGGTGAATTAATTTCCCCCTCCCCCACGCACCAGCGCCGTCTCCAACAACAGCATCTGAGTTGCTCCCACTTTTCCCCCCGTCCCCGTAACAACAGGGAAAAAAAAACATTTTGAGGTACCTGGGAGCGCCGCGCACTGCATTTTGGTTTAATCCCGAATGGCTGGGTGGGCGTGAGAAGTGAGCGTCTCTGCTGCTGCTACCCTTGGTGCTCCAGTCTCGGGCTCTGCAAGTTTGCAAAAGTCCCGGTGTTCCTGCATTCAAGCGCCAAGGCTGAGCTGCAGCTGTCCCTCTCTCACCAGCGCCATCTCCAACAACAGCGGCAGCAGCGGCGGGAACCGTGGAAGTTACGGAGGCGGCTCCCTCACCTGAGAAGCGGCTGAAATGCTTCCACGGTTCCCACCGCTGCTGCCGCTGTTGTTGGAGATGGCGCTGGCAAGAAAGGGACAGCTGCAGCTCAGCCTGGGCGCTTGGAATGCAGGAACGGGCTGTACACTGGGACTTTTTCAAACTTGCAGAGACCAAGGCTGGAGCACCAAGGGTAGCAGCAGCAGAGACGCCCGCTCGGCTCTTCTCACGTCCACCCAGCCACTTGGGATTAAACCAAAATGCAGCGCGCGGCGCTGCCAGGTACCTCAAAATGTTTTTTTCCCCCTGTTGTTACGGGGACGGGGGAAAAGCGGGAGCAACTCAGGCGCAGTTGTTGGAGACAGCACTGGCAAGAGAGGCGCCAGCACCGGTGGGAACTGTGGAAGCTACGGAGGCCTGAGAAGTGGCTGAAACGCTGCCGGACATCCACACCGATGCCACCCGCCTGGGGACCCGGGTAAGGGAGGGGTAAGGGAGCCCTCCGTATTCCACCATGATTGGCTGTTAGGAGCGGCTGATGGTGAGGCGTAGCTGCCCGTGGGGCACTCCTAATGGCAAGTTCCCCTCTGCCTTCCCCTCCCAATTTCACATGTTTTAAACTAGGCCTAAATTTGGGGGGAGGGGCTTAATTTCATTTTATGCCTAGAAAACGTGCTTGGTCTTCTTATGGGGGGGGGGCGTATTGTTGGAGAAACATGGTATATACCAAATACAAGTTAGGCAGATATGACCTTGTTGATGACCCTCACTCAGCACATAACAGATATAAAATTAACGTTAACTACTCCAAACTTGATTGCAGGAAGTATGATTTCAGCAACAGAGTGGTCAATATCTGGAACTCACTACCTAATTCTGTTGTCACCTGCTCAAACCCCCACTCATTTACCCTCAAACTAACCTCTATGGACCTCACCCCAACCACCTTCAATATGCAGATGATACAATGTTACTTTCAGAAAGCAAGGAAGATCTGGAGTGGTTAATTTGGACCACACCTTAACATCAAGAAAACAAAGATAATGACAACTGCAGAGAAGACATAGGTCAAAGTGCAGATTGACAATGAGACCATCGAAATAGTAAAGGAATTCATCTTCCTGGGCCAAAGTGGTGACTGCAGTCCTGAGATCACAAGGCGTATAACACCTGGAAGAACTGTAAATGTCTGCATGAATAACATCTGGAAGCGTAAAGACATCAGTGTCACAACCAAATGCAGATTAATTAATGCAATAATTTCTCCAATTGCTACTTATGACTATGAAACATGGACTCTGAAAAAGGCAGATAGGAAAAAGGTGGATGCCTTTGAACTGTGGTGTTGGAGGCGATTATTACACATCTCATAGACTGCAAAAATAACAAAGAAAATCCTAGACTGAGCCTCCCCAAAAATATCACTTGAAGCCAAGATTGCTGAACAAAGGCTGTCATATTTTGGTCATGTCATGAGAGCTGATTCACTCAAAAAGTCAGTCATGCTGGGAGTGATCAGTGGAAAAAGAAGGGGCTTTTATAGTGCTGGTTAGACCCTATAAAAGATGACACTGAAATGACCATGGCAGATCTGAAGGAGGCGGTGCGATACAAAGGGGAATGGAGAGTGCTGATCCATAGAGTGGCTGAGAATCGGACACGACTGAATGGGTCATGACTGCTTCACTTAATCACAGAACTGCCAGCCCCAATTGTGGTCATTCAATGAGGACTACCTATGCTAAATCCAGTAAAATCAAACTGCTTGCAGTAAACACTAATGATGAAGTTAATGTTTAAATATTTTGGACATAGAATGAGAAAGCAAGAATTACTTATTATGTAGAGAATACCCAATATTTGGAAACATCAAAGGGAATTGAAAAACAAGCTGATAAGAGGCAAAGTAGTTAGATACAGACACTGATAACACAAACAGAAGCTTACAAGGTCTCAAAGAAACTATGACTTCCATACAATCCTGATAAAATGAGAATTCGAAATGACTAAACTACTGAATGTTTCCTATGTGCTCTGCTCACTGAGCTAATGCAGGGTTGAAAAACTCTAGGATTCTGAGGGGACTCCAACACTTAATCAGGCAGGATCAACTAAAGATTAAATTGCCTCCATCACAAATCATGGAACTGTCTCAACTTGGCAATGTACAAATCATAGCCCAAGCAAAATTTCAAGACAGGATGGATATGGCCTCTATATTGGGAGGATGAAAATTACCCTACTGTTACAGTCTAGTCACATCTGATGAAATATGACCTCACATTATTTATCCCAGAGATACCAATAGCAATAGACTTATATACTGCTTCACAGTGCTTTTACAGCCCTCTCTAAGCTGTTACAGAGTCAGCATATTGCCCTCAACAATCTGGGTCCTCATTTTACCCACCTTGGAAGGATGGAAGGCTGAGTCAACCTTGAGCCTGGTGAGATTTGATCTGCCAAATTGCAGGCAGCCGGCAGTCAGCAGAAGTAGTCTGCGGTACTACATTCTGACCACTGCACCACCGCAGCTCTACCTGGAATCTGGAATCTGAAGGAGTGATTTGTTTTTTAAATGTTCTAAGAAAATTCTTAGGAGCCACCATCAGTGAGGCCTTTGATGGGATGATGAAGCACAGCAGGCTTTCCAAATATTTCCTCTCAAGTACTTTAGTTAGTGATGAGGAGGCCAAGTTCTGGAATGGTTTGGAGAATGACAGAGGCGTTCTGTGATATAAGATTTATTTTAAGGCTAATTGTATTCATGTTGGAGTTTGTGTTATGCATCTTGAACGCATGCTGTTGAACACACATTTCATGTATGCAAGTACTGTAAGACCCATGTTTGCAAGTACTGTACAGATACATAAAACTCAACTATATATTACAAATGCCTTAATTTTTTTTACTAGTTTGTGATATCTCATCACTAAAATAAAACTCATAGTTTGAAAAGTAATACACAATCTCTTAGCATATTCAGTAGTGATTTTAAAATCCTCTGTAAGAACATTGCCTTGCATCCAGCTTCAGAAGACCATTCTCCAAAAGCAAGAACTGAGCACTGTGCCTCCTCTCATCCACGCATGAAATTCTGCTGTCAAGACCAGGGTTGTCAGAAATGGCAGCACATGAAGTAATTAGGAAGGTGAGTTCTGATTTTACCTCACTTTGCATATTGATGCAACAAGCCAATGAAATTAAGCAGTACGTGTTTTGCTTCTGACTCTTTTAGAAACGACAACAATCTGACCCATGTTTACTAAGTGAGTTTTTAACGAAATGCTACTGTACATCATCATGACTCCAAAACATGCAGCTGCAAGTGATTAATTATACCCTGGAATACCTAATAACAGACACTTCTGTTTAAATTATATATGGCACCTATTAATTTATTGTCCTTAATTATTAAAGTAAGAATGCTACATTGCACTTCTATCCCAAAGTCTGCTTCTATAATTTGCATACATTTTATCCTTGTCTTTCTTCTCGATTACATGGCTCTACTAATGGAAAGAATGTATCATTTCTTAATTAGTTAATTCTTACTTGTAATCTGAATATCCCATTTAATTGGCATTTTTCATGGCACCAACCTTAATCGTATGTTTTGCATAACTAACAACCTTTGAAAAAGGAAACATTTAGGAGAAAGAAATGAATAGTTGGTTTTTATAGAAAGCCTCTCTATTATACCCTTCCTCTGGTGACAGACATACTATAACTACATAGCCCCTCAAATTCAAACACAAGGCATAATTTCTTGGCCTTGAAAATTAAATTGATGTTTGGAACAGATTAATAAAAACTTGTTCGTCTGAAGATGTTTGTCAAGGAAAACAGTCATACCAGAAGGTTCTTAACTTAGAATAATAGATCAGTTTATTTGGCCATGTGTGATTAGACACACAAGGAATTTGTCTCTGGTGGAGAAACTCTCAGTGTACATGCCAAGCAACATAATAATGATAATCATAATAATACCAATAGAGGGAATAAAGAAGATAATAAAGATAAATAACAATATACAGCCATTCTACATAGGCATTAGCACTATGGGAATTAGTTGTTCAGTAAAGTAAAGGCAAAACTGTCCTGTGTCTAGTTGTTTTCACCTGCAATGGCCTATAACACCATTGGGAAGGGGTATGAGGGGAAAAACTGAAACAGTTTATGTCCAGAATGTGAGGGATCTGCAGATATCTTCTCAGCCTTCCTTATGACACAACAATATGCAGGTCTTCTTTGGAAGGCAAGCTGGTTGCAATTCATATTAATGAGAAAAATATCATTAAAATTCAATTTAAAATACAGGTGTTAAATTTGCACAACAAACATTTTATAGTTGCTAGTTGTGTGGCTTAGTGTTCCTAGTTTCTAATTATTCAGTCATGAGTACTGTAAGGGAATGAAGACATACTGATGAAGAGATGTTTGAGTAACTCAGTCCTAGGAAACTATTGAAAGAAATTCGAAATAATTCCATTTAAATTCTGGGCAGAGAGAAATTTTGTATTTTTCCCCCTCTGCTAAACTTTTTAGTTCTTTCTAGTGTCCACATGTTGAAATAATGAAATTATTTACATTTGTTATGTCTTGCAAAAATGAAAGCAGGATCCATTGTAAAAGTTTTAATATTCAAAATGAATCAAGACTTTTTATTTCTAGCTTTCCATTTATAACTTTCTAACTTCCAAATTTTACTTAGCCTTTTTGCTATTTATTTCAGATTCTTTAAATTCTTAAGCTCGTGATTACATTTTTCTTTAGTTCAGGATTGAAGGTAAGCTCACATGGCATTTTCAAATTTCTCATTTCTAAGATCTCAAATAGCTAAGAAGTGGTTAATGAGCAATTTCCAAAATTGAGGTCAGCACACTTAACCATCCTTTAAAAAGGCACCAACTTCAATTGAGAGCAAGATGGCTATTCTTGCTGTCTTCCAGCACTCTGTCATGGCCCAGGACTCGTTCTCTGACTCTGAAGAAGTTATTCCAGCTAAACCAGTGGAATATATCAGCCTCAGAAGATACCAAGCCAGGAATCACCTGAGGCTGATCAAACTCAGATACCATCAGTACAGCTGGAGCACTCAGATTATCATGTATAACCTCCAAGCCTTTGGACTCAGTAAGGAATGGAGAGCAGAGATAATCAGTGAA
The DNA here is from genome assembly GCF_049901735.1 of Notechis scutatus. Classification (NCBI taxonomy): domain Eukaryota; kingdom Metazoa; phylum Chordata; class Lepidosauria; order Squamata; family Elapidae; genus Notechis; species Notechis scutatus. The sequence goes on along the minus strand of NC_142009.1, from coordinate 68,966,161 downwards.
GCTTCTTGCTAACCAAGGAGTAACTCTCTTAATTAAAGACAGCTGGCTGCAGCCTGATTTAAGAGACAGCCCTGACCCATGCTTTGCTATTGGAAATAATCATCTTATTTCCTGCTCTGGTATATTTTTCCAGTGATTCTGTTCATGATTCATGAAACCCTGACCTCTGGATTGGCTCATAAATTTGACTTAGCTGTCTAAACTTGGGACTGTATTTGATTTCTCTTCTGGAGGTCCCAATCAGAATAGACCTGAAAGGGACCTTGGAGGTCTTCTAGTCCAACCCCCTGCTCAAGCAGGAGACCCTATACCATGGGTGTCAAACTTGCTGCATCACATTGCCCAGTGGTGGGATTCAATTTTTTTTTACTTGGTGGGCATGGCAGGAAAAGGATACTGTAAAATCTCCAGTCAGAGGTAGTATTTGCCAGTTCTCCGAACTACTCAAAATTTCCGCTACCGGTTCTCCAGAACTGGTCAGAACCTGCTGAATGCCACCTCTGGCGTTCCCATCGTGTAATGTATTGTGATGTTTTTTTCCCTTTGCATCATAAGTCTGCTTTTCCTCTCCTGGAAGCCTCAACGCACATTACTGATAAATGGATTCAGTGTATAAAATCTCTGATTTAAAGATGCAATCTTTAAGTTTGATTACGTAAAATTCTGGTTTATTTTGATTTCTTGATGTTTCTATATCCCTGTTTTGTAGTTACTTACTTAATAAAAAGTTCTGGAAAACTCAATATTTGCCTTCAAACCAATCAGAAAAACAAGCAGGAGTTGGTTTAAAAAGTAGGATGTTCAGATATTTTTTCTATATCCATTAAAACTGGTACAAGTAGAATTATTGAAAGTTAATTGTAATTCTGCACATTCAACAGATGGCAAATAGAGACCAGGGAAACAGTACCATGACCATTCATCTCAAGAAACTAAGACTCAATGTGAGTTTATATATTGAGTAAGAAAGCTAAGGCTCCAACCGTTTTAAAATATAAAATAATTCTTCCAGATTGGCATCAACAACAAACTATTACATAGACCAGAACTGAGATTAAATAAATAGGAAAAAAGTAAAATTGTCAATACATCACTACTAATAACAAGTCCAAGGTCTTCTTGAATCAATTATTGTGCACAATACAATAGCTCCTTATTCTCACATAACAAGTCCATTCCTATAAAATGAAATTAGCTGAATTGGATGTGCCTAGATAACCAAAGAATGATAGGACACAATAGATTATTCTCAATCCAAGGAAGACAATGTCCTTGTTAAGGAAAAGGAAGGTCCTGGGAAAGGAGGGGGTTATTTTGATGATGTGAGAGAACCAATCCTTGAGTGATAAACACATATAATCTTATATAGAAGATATTAATCCAAGAGCCAGAGAGTTTATGGATGCAGGTTATTAATCATTAGAAACACAGAGGGATTGGGTGATACATGCATAAAATTCATAGAGATTTGCTGCTAGAAAGTCCTGAGGAGGAAGCAGATTGAGCTGGGAAGAGGGTTGGCATAAATCACACTGGGACAGCGGTCGCCAACCGGTGGGCCACAGCCCACTGGTGGGCCGTGAGAAAATTTTGGTGGGCCGCAGAGAAATCTCACCCCCAGAGCACCCCCACAAAGCAATTAATCCAGGCTGCGCAGAAACACAAGCCTGAGCTGCCCACATGGCCCGCGGGAACCCTCCCCGCCCACTCACTCCTTACCCAGCAAACTTTTCTGCTAAGTTGCTATTTTTCCTTTTTCTGACCATTATGTGTTCTGCTGTGCAGGGAGATTTAGATTAGCTAGGAAGCAGGAAATGGTTGGATTTCTTGCTTTCTAGCTAAGCACAGCCGAACCTCCCTTAGGACCGAAGGTTTGCATGCAAGCAAATTCAGTGCAGACTCACAGCAAGCAAATTTGAGAGACTGAGCTAGCCGATGGCAGATAGATAGATCACTGAATGATTCTGTGAGCAATTCAATCTGCCTGCTTTGCCTTATTTTGGATAAAAGTTGCTCTTTTTTAAAAATAAAAGATTCAATATTTTCATGCATGGTGTGTTGAGAGTTAATTTTGTGAGTTTGCTTGCAAATAAATTTTATGTGACAGACTGAGCTAGCCAATGGCAGATAGATAGATTTCTGAATGAATCTGTGATTCTGTGAGCAACTCAATCTGCCTGCCTACTTTGCCTGATTTTGGGTAAAAGTTGTTCTTTTTTAATAAAAATTCAATATTTATATAAATATTTATAATATTTACATACAATCCATGCCCAGCCAATCACATGACCATCAAGCCACACCCACAAATGAGACCACGCCACAGAACCAGTTAGTGGTCCCTGGGATCTAAAATTATGAGTTTGGTGGTCCCTGAGGTCCAAAAGGTTGGCGACCCCTGCACTGGGAAATGTAGTCAAGCAATCCTTGTAGCTAAATTTAGGTATTAGATTGAATTCCAGGACTTCTAAGGTAAATTTCTCAAAAAATGATACTTGTCTGATTTAGGTTAAAAGACAAAACTCACAGATTTTAGCATATGGGTTCATACCAGAAAAGGGGATTTAGTTTTGTTAAGCACTGGAAATGTTTTGGGACAAGCTAAGTCTGTACAATAAAAACTTTTTGTAATGCCAGCATTAGTAATGCAATTATCCCAATTTATGGTGCATATGTACCGCAGTGTATGTCACACTTGAAAAAGGATTAACAGAGCTAGAACAAGTGCAGATGAGGGCTTCCAAAATTATCAACAGACTTGTTTTTTCTATGAGAAAATGATATAGCATTTGGGATTTTTAGCTTGGGGAAAAATGAATAGGACATGTTCAAGGCATATAAAGGCATGCATTTATTTGAAAGAGAGGTTTTTCTCCTCTCAAATACTAAAACCAGAGCCATCCAATGAAATTAAGTGGAAAGAGATTTTAGAACACACCAAAGCAAGCATGTCATAGAGTATAAAATCTGTGGGCTTCATTAGGGCAAGTGTTGAGGAAATGGCCATTAACTTGATGGCTTTAAAGGGGGTTTGCATCAAATCATGAAGCTGTCTCTATTAAGGGCTATTAATAGCAAAGACTGTTATTTTGGGGTTGGGCCAGCATGCCATCAAATGAAGATTATTGGAAAGACATTTATAATACACAAAAGAGCACTTCTTCACACAGCACATAATTAACATTTGGAATGTGTAAGCACAAGACACAGTAATGATGGTCAGTATAGGATAGGTCTATAATGGGCTATTAGTCTTAAAGACTGAATGCTAGCTTCTCTTAGAAACAAAATGCTGGACTGATATATACCTTAGACTGATCCAGAAGGGCTATTCTTCTAGCCTAATGGACACAAGTTTCCACAGAAAAGAATGCTTGGAGAGAGCCACTAGAAGCAAAAGAATGGAAGTGTCCTATAATAGCTTTCTAAACATTACAGAATAGGTAATGTTTTTTTTATTTTATAGTCCCTTATTATTTCTTGATTATTACAGGCATGGTGGCTCAGTGGCTGAATGGCACTGGAGAAGGTCTGTACTCCAGCAGTTCAAGTCCTAGTTCTGCATGACAGAGAAAGCTCCAGTCACTTGCCTCAGCTTCTGCAACACAGAAGTCTGAAAGCACACTATATGCAAATACATAAATAAGTACCACTCCAGTCAGAACAAACAGTGCTTTAAGCTGCAGCATGGCTTCAACCAGTGCTAGACCTGCCTGAATGTAATGCCCAAATGCGAGATGATATTGGGAGTGGGAAATGCCACAGAAGCCCTTGCAGAACACTGTCAAACCTTTTGATTGTGGAACTAGTTCACCTCCTATGGTACATTTTGGATAAGTGCGTGTACTGAACAAACTAGAAATCGTCGGCAGCCAAATAACTACTTTGTATTAGCACTGTAGTCTTTTGTCTGATGTAACATCACCATACACTAATTAAGTAGATAGGTAGGTAAGTACCGTGTTTCTCATATAATAAGGCCGGGTCTTATTTTTTTTTGAACCCCGAAAAAATGGCTAGGTCGTCTTTTCGGGGGTGACTTAATTCCCCCCCTTGCATCTTTGGGCAGGCGGGCGGCGACAGCTTGGATGTTGACCTTGGCGTTGGTGGGCACTTCGTATCGGGGTCAACGCAGGCAGCACCATATCCGGGTGTGCAACAAAAGTACTTCCTAACGGCAAGCTCCCCCACCATTCCCCCCATTTTGCATGTTTTAATATAGGCCTTAATTTGGGGGGAGGGGCTTAATTTCATTTCATGCCTATAAAACATGCTGGGACTTCCTATTGGGGGAGGCCATATTGTTGGAGAAACAGGGTAAGTAAACAAATAAATAAATTTGTTGATGAAATAGCTAATAAATCATGCTAAATGATAAACCACTATTTATTTACTTCAGCACAAAAAAAAGTCCCAGAGTAGCTGACTTAAGATAAAACAATATTTGGCTGAAGCAGTATAAGTCAAGAATCTGTTCTTATTACAGCCCAATTTAATGCAGCTATAATGTTTTAATAAGAGTAATACAGCCAGACATTGTTGGCTGCCTTGTAACAGAGAAGGAATCATAACACTATAGGCCCTCAGCTGAGCCAATGGAATTCTCTATCTCCCCTTCCATCTCAGTAGACAGAATGGAGGCTGGTTGAAAGGTGGGGAATATTTTGCACAAGGAAGAGGCAATGCCTGAATGAAGCAGCTTTTTGGGCAGGAGGTTGACTTCCTAATCTTTCTATGTCCCTTATGCAGTCAGAGAGGAATAAAGGCCTGAGACTTTGGTAGATCATATATTTTATATGCATTTATATGCAAGTAAGTAAAAGAATAAATGACCTCTGTGATCATATTAAGAGCAATTGCGTTCTCTTCGCTGATGATGTAAAGCTGTTCAATACCACAGACAATACTGCTACCCTACAAAAAGATCTTGACTATGTATCAGAATGGTCAAACAAATGGCAACTTCAAATCTCAACAAATAAATGCTCTGCCTTACATATTGGCAAAAAAAATCAGAAAATAAAATACAAGCTGAATAGTCAAGACCTTGTTGATGACCCAAGCTCTGTAAAGGACCTTGGAATACTCACTTCTAATGATCTAAGTGCTAGAGCCCACTGCAACTACATAGCCAAAAAGGCATTAAGAGTTGTTAACTTAATCCTACGTAGCTTTTTCTCTGGTAATATCACACTACTAACCAGAGCATACAAAACATTTGCTAGACCAATACTCGAATACAGTTCATCAGTCTGGAACCCACATTACGTATCTGATATTAGCACAATTGAGAAAGTCCAGAAATATTTCACAAGAAGAGTTCTCCACTCCTCTACTCGTAGAATACCTTATGCCACCAGACTTGAAATTCTAGAACTAGAAAACCTTGAATTACGCCGTCTTCGGTCTGACTTAAGCATGGTATATAAAATCATACATTGCAATGTCCTACCTGTCAATGAATACTTCAGCTTCAACCATAACAACACAAGAGCACACAATAGATACAAACTCAAAGTTAACCGCACCAAACTTGATTGCAGGAAATACGACTTCAGCAATAGAGTGGTCAATGTCTGGAATACTCTACCCGACTCTGTAGTTTCTTCCCCAAACCCCAAAAACTTTAACCTTAGACTGTCTACTATTGACCTCACCCCTTTCCTAAGAGGTCTGTAGTGGGCGTGCATAAGCGCACCAACGTGCCTACCGTCCCTGTCCTATTGTTTCTCTTATTCTTTTATTTTTCTTATATGTACCCATTTCATGTATTCACAACTATGTATACACTTATACTTATTATCTTGTAAACAATTGGCAAATCAAATAAATAAAATAAATAAATAAATAAATATGAACCAAGTATTGGTTGGAAAGAAAACCCTACCATTATGATTTCATGAATCCCATTATTGCATTATCATTTCCCTTAAGGGTACATTCAGCATGGAAAGGGTTACCAAATATATGAAGTGTGTAAAATGTATTAAAAGAGTGAAGAAAGCAATGGCGAGCTGGGTTTCTTATTATTAATTTAATACTGTTATAATCTGCCTGATTTACTGAGGTAAGGCATGATTTAGCATGCTGTGATCCAGGGTATGAAATCATTCAGCTTGAGGTTTTTGCTGTTCTGACAAAACACATCCTAGATGTATCAGACAGGATGATGATGAACTGAACTTTATGTGCCCATCTAGAAAAAAACCAGAAAGGCACAAAGGACAAAGGCATTACTGTCATTTCAAAACAATCAAGCAAAAATGCAGGGTGAAATCACTCCCTTTCAAATAAAACTGTGTGTCTAAAGGCATTATTAAGGAATATATTATAAACAGGATAAAATAAAATAAAAAACCTATGTATGTATGTAATGTGACCAAGGGAAATTTAACTTGACAACAATAAGCTAAACTTTTTCATGTCGGATTACAAAAGACTTTCAGACTGTCAAAATTCTTAAATTTTACTGAGCCAAAAAACCTGTTTGAGTCCATTAGGATGCTGATATCAAATGAGATTGTGCTACACTAACACATGGTGAATGAAGGTTAATATAAATGAAGAATGAGAATCATGTTTCATGTAGTTTTATGTCTAAGAACAAGAACGGATGAGTAATGATCTAATATAGCTGTTATAGGGCTGCATGATTTCATTTTGCAGTTCATAAACCAAATATTCACACTGTACTCCTGCCTATGGTTCTCATATCACATTAATAAATAATGTTGTTAACCAACTATATGCTGAAGGCGCATAACACAAACTTCGGAATGGCACTATAGGGTTGCAATTGCCTTGTTGAACAGATGGATATCTTAGGTTGGAGTTCAACTCTGGGAATTTGATCCTATTGTTTCTTCTTCTTAATAGCTTTTGTTATTTGCAATGATAAACTTCCACATTGATTGGCAAATAGGAGGCATTGCTTGTGATGTGATTTCAATTTCCTTTGTCATATACATTTCAAATGGGAGTTTACAAAGTGAGCAGTTTGAAATGGGAATTATTTTTTAGGATTTCTCTTTCCAGTGCTTTTCAGTATCTTCATGAAACAGCTGGAGAAGATTTTTAGGAGAAATCTACCTTTTGGGTATGTTTGCCCTGGGTGGAGTTGCCCTCTAAACTGAGGTAACAACCAGAAGTTGTCTTACTAGCTTTGCCTGGATAATGGGGGCAAGTAAATGTACACAGACTGAGCCCCAAACTCCTTTTACACCCTCCCATAACTCCTGGGAACAGCCAACTGGATAGTGATGCCACCAGTAACTACCGTATTTATCGGCGTATAACACGCACAGGCGTATAACACGCATCTTCATTTTAAGGGGGAAATTTCAGGAAAAAAATTTAAAAAATTCTGCCTGCCTGCCTTAGTTTCTGGTTGTTTGGGAGCAGCTTCGCTGAGAATAATAACTATTCACCTCTTTTACTCAGCCGAAGCTGTTCCGATTCAACCATTAACGAAGGCAGGCAGGCAGGCAGAACGGAGCACTGCGGGCGGGCGGGCGGGCGGACGGGGTGGGGGGGGGGGAGAGGCGACAGGAAAAGCCCCCCGCTTCTTTGAAGCAGTTTCTTCCTGTGCTGGTGGAGGAGCGAGAGAGCAACTGAGAGAGCTGACCCAGAGAGAAGGACAGGCTTCGGTTGCTTCCTCCCTCCCCTTCTTTCATTTGTGTCCTTGATCCCCGATCCCAGCAGCATTCACCGAAGGCTTCTTAACATTATATCGGCGTATAACACGCATACATCATTTGCCCCTATTTTCAGGGGGAAAAAGTGCGTGTTATACGCCGATAAATCTGTATATTTAAAAAGAAACCCTTCTCTGCCAATGGTTTACTAGAGGAAGACAAGTGACAAATCTTCAAACTTTGAAGGACTGAGGATTTCTTTTCTCCATAGCTTGCAACCAGTCATGGAGGACTGATACTTTAATTCCTCTTGTGAAAAGGTAAAATGGATGACCTGAACATGGTGGACAAACACACTGGTAAACTTCAAGCCCAATTATTGCAATGTAGGTATGGTTTTCTTTACATCTAGAAATTTCACTTGGAAGCCAGGCTAATCTTTGGAAATACTCAAAGAAATCAAATCACTCTTGTGCAGAAAACTGTACAGAAACTGCAAACAGTCCTTTAGGTGGATTATCAAGTGCTAGTCTACAGATAGCAATAGCACTTCGACTTATATACCACTTTACAGTCCTCTCTAAGTGGTTGAAAGAGTCAGCTTATTTCCCCCAACAATCTGGATCCTCAGTTTACCCACCTCTGAAGGATGGAAGGCTAAATCAACCTTCAGCCTGGTGAGATTTGAACTGCCAAATTGCAGGCAGCCAGCCAGCAGGCAGCAGAAGTAGTCTGCAGTACTGCACTCTAACCACTGCGCCACCATGGTCATGCTACAGGCAGATCTGGGAGTAGCTTACCATTGAACTCTTCCTATGGCTGCCTAGAATTTTGGATTTGAAAGGATCTGTTGTTCCTTTTCTTCAAAAAGGTTTTTAAAATGTACCTTTCTGAAATTTAAAGTTTACATTTAAATTTTTAATTTTAATACACTGGTTTTATTTTAAATTGCTGTAGGATTCTAATAATAGTATGACACTTCTATAAAAAGTGATATGGTACACTAATATTAAACAATAATCTATTCTTTATAACCATACTTTTACACTTTGCATAAAGTAAAATCCAAACAAATCACAGGGCGCCAGTAAACACTGGCTACACAAATTTGACAAGCAACAAAAGGATCTGTAATAGCAAATAATACTGTGCTAGCAAATATAGAGAATAACAGCAGTCAATACATTCAAAGAAGTTAACTTACATACCAACACCAACCTTAATTTCATATGCTAGCAAAGTAATGCTAAAGACCATTCAATGCAGATTAAAGCCCTACATGAAAAGGGAAATGCCAGATGTTCAAGTCGGCTTTAAGATAGGCTGAGGAACATGAGACATTATTGCTAATGCCTGCTGAATAATTGAGAAAATGCCAATTTGTATTTCATATTTTGCTTTCTATGCTTATTATTTATATATTTTATAACATTAATTATGCTATCTTTTTGTATTCTATGTTTATTATTATATATTTGCAGCAGTCTTTTAATGTAGACAGCCACATTAATTTCTTAAGTAAATAAACAGCCAGGGAATATCAAAATTTCTGATTACAGAAATAGCGTCAATTGTATTTATCATGTCAAGCTGTGAAATGTACTTCGAAAAATAGGAATTTCAGAACATTTCACTGAATTCATGCAAAATCTATTCACAGATCAGTAAGCCAAATATGAGGCAAAAAAGAAGCAAAAATGACCAAGCTCAAATTATCCTGCTTTGGACAGTTGCAAAGACACATTGTCTGGAAAAGGCTCTAATGCTGGGAAAGGGGAAAGGAGAAGAGAAGACAATGATCAGCAGCAAGGTCAATGATCTGAAAGTCAAACCTTACTCAAAGATAGGAGAAAAAAATCATGTACAAATTAGCATTTTGATCTTAACCTACTTTAAATTCTGGCAAACTTTCAGCAGAATCCACACAATTATGCCAAAATGATAAGCTATGTATGATGTCATAATCAAACAAATAACTCTATGGTCTGTGGAATTTCCAAAACAAATGGCTTCTATATCAGCTATTCACTTGTCTTTCCTTTTAATTTGTCTCTTATTGTATTATTCCTTCTTTTCGTTCCTTTTTTTCTTTGGATTTTGTATTAAAAAAGCTTAATAAAAATAAAACTTAAAAATACTTTTTCTGACTTGCCTTTTATTGTATAAAATGAAAGTTATCTTATTGATTCTGTTCACATAGATATTTGCAATAAGCATTCAGTATTAGTTAGGAATGCTTCAACTGCTTCTTAAGTTCTGTTTAATGAATTATTGAAAATTAAGAAAAACTATTTTGAAAAAAAAATACACTAATTACTAGTAATTGGAGAGTAATTGGAATTGGAATTATTAAGCAATTGATGAAAAACAAAATTTTACTGTCATCAAACGCAGAAAAATATTTAATGTTTTGTCTGTTACAGATTGAACAGGATACTTACATGATGCTGTCTTCTATTCTAATATCACTCTAATCAACAAGTGTTAAATTCCACCAGTTTAAGCCCACAATATTTTCCATAGAATCCATACATGATGGATTAAATGAAGGACCTAAAATGAAAGAAAATAAAAATAACATGTAAAGTTATCCTCAGACTTTCTGTCACCTGCTAACAAAGAATAGTTTACCTCCACTTTGCAACTACATCACAAAATAGCATAATCAACACAAAATGTTAACCTTGAAAAGTTAAATTTCTTCTAGAAATATAAAAACAGAAGAAGGCTCAAATGCATTCTTTAATTAAATACAGTGTGTTTATATACATGTGTAGAAAGAAGGGAGGGATAATTAAGTAAAAGAGAGATCATGTAGTGCAATTTAAGAAATGTGGTCTTTTTGTGTCATGAAAATCAGATATATTTGAAAGTGTTGGTATTCTGTCAACATTCGAGGGCACACCACCAGATGTTGTTACCACCAGATCTCATTAAAATTAATGGCACTTGCACAGGAGTAATACTCAATGGAGTTTTCCATCAATTCATTATTGCTATTGTTATGATACACATCACTCCTCAGGGCATTCTCAATGAAGTCGCCATTAAAAAAAGAGTCTACAAGAATTAATCTATTGTTATCCAACTAGGGCAGAAAAGGAACAAAAAAAACTTAATGAGGGAGGAAAAAGCTGAAAGCTAAATAAAATTATGTGGAATTAGAAGTGATTCATAGCTTTGCTCAGGCTCAGGCTATGTAAGAAATGGAAGCAAGATAAAATCTAAAGACTACACAAACACTCCTGAGAGGATTAAGTCTTATGCCCCATTAAGACTTCAGAGGAACACCATTTTAAGATGAGTATTGTAAAACTAGTCTGACACATTAGAACAAAAACAGTCTGATGGTTATTTCACAAGGGTATCTATGAGGCACCAGTTTACACAATGCCCTATTCATAGAACAAAGATAAATAATTAAGCAGTATGTGTACATGCAAAGTGGCTCTGAGAGACTATTTGTTTTAACAAACTTGAGACTGAGTTCTACAGGAAAATATTTCCCTTGCTTTAACCACTTTGTTTGGTCCATGTTTTGCTTGTGTCTTTTACTATATATAGGCAAGTCAGGAGATTTTTGTCTATTAAAAAGCTTCAGAAAATATTGCCATCTCATCTATCTTGGGTTTGCTTTAAAGAGGTCAAACTCAGTTCTGAATTCTAAAGAGGCTGAAATCATTGTATGGTCCATGCAACTTCCACCTGGAGAAGCTACAAATCCTGGCTATCAAACATTGCAACTCCCTTGATCATTGTTAAAATACTGAAAATTGAGCATGTAGGCCTCTCAACTTCAACTAATATGCATTCTGCGGTGACATCAATTAATCAGAAAAAAAATAGAATAACGGCTTGTAAATCAGGATTTAAATCAGAGTTGAAGTACATTTTGTTAAGTAAGTTTAAAAATATCTGTCTCAATTAATCGATAGGCAAGGTGGAACTATCAGAACTTCATTTATTAAGTAAAAACATTCACAAGTTGCTCACTTTATATGAGATGCCATTAAACCATATAATCTGTCAATATTGTAACCATACTTCACCAGAAATGGAAATTATCATTATCAGCTTTGGAAGAGGTGAAGCTTTAAACCACTTTAAAATCATGTTTTTGTAACTTGATTTGTTCTGAAATAAATAACCTTATACTTCCAGGAAACAATGGTTAATTTGATGGTTTTTGTACCTGGTGTTTTATTCAGTGTTTTAAAACCTTCGTGAAAGGGCAACTTCAGCAAACAGAATTCTCATGCGTATTTCTGCTTATTATTTTGAGAAAGAATTGCCTGAACCAGGCAGATATTTACACAAATTAATATTTATATTAATTTGTTAATATTAATGCATAATAATTATTAATATTTCAGTTCATCAGTTGAACCTTCCTTCCTTGAAATAAGTTTCTTAAAACACATGATTGATTAAACTTAGTAGGAGTTCTAAATAAACATATATATGAATTTTCAGTTAAATTTACAATGCTAGCAACAAAATCAGTGCTTCCACTTTTTTTTATAAATGTTCACTCACTATGGTTAAATAATTGCTAGGGCAAACATCACAAACTAAAATGACTGTAAATATAAATGCCTCTTATTTAGAAAAAGAATGGAAATCCCCACATTTATCAATATAAGAAAATTGAAAATTCACTATATAGCAGGAGAAAAAAGCAAATTTGTTTAATCTGATAATTTGTTACAATAAAGTATCCCTATTACAGATGTCATTCAAAATCTGTATTGCAGATGATCATGACATATGATCAGTTCAAAAGATCTGAAATTGATATTTCCTAAAATGTATCATCTACTAGTAAGTTGTACTTACCAAAACCTAGAGCTTAAAGAAGAATCCTGTACTCACCTGTAAAGAAAGAATCAGACATTAGATACATGTCAGTTCATGATGAACAGTTTATAAAAGCTCACTGCAGGATATAGTCTTCATTGACGTTTATGAGCCATAATCTAATACACAAGTCCAGTGAAAACTGACATTCTTTTTACTTCTTATTTAAGGCTGAGAGAGCTGGACTGGCCCAAAAACACCCAGATGAGTCAGATACTTAAGAAAGTATTAGAACTTGGGTCTCCCTATTCCTAGTCCAGCACATTAGATACTCAGTTTAGATCTCATTCATGTCTTATTATTCCTCCAAATAGAAAACATTTCCATATTTTAGACAGAATAGCTTTAAATTATTGACCACAATCTATATATGGTTATGTTCATTTTTTTCAATTGAAATCACACAAAACAAGGCTAATCAACTGATTTAAAAATGTCTGCAACCCAGTTCAGGTGTGTAGATATTTATAATCTGATCCTATGATCATAACACCCTTCTGTCATTGGTTCCTATTGACTGTTTACTCTGAAATGGGATTTGATTGAATTTGTAAGAAAACAAAACTCAGAAAAAGGAAATTTTAGTCACAAATATTGTCAGTTTAGTATAGTGGAATTCCAACTAGCAGAATCCAGGAAGACAGCCTTCTCTGCAGTTGCCATGTGAAGCACTCTCCCCCTAGAGGTGAGGTGGGCTCTCACTCTCTTGGCCAACTGTAAAGGGGTAAAGCATTAAGAGACTTCTGCGGCCTTGCTTCACACGAACATGAGGCCATAGGGCTGGTTAGCACCCTAAAGGCCACACCACCTTTTAATAAATTTTTAACATTCCTTGCCTCTTTTATTATTTTGTTGTATACCACCCTGAATCCCTCTGTACGATGGGTGGTTCTTGAATATGGTAAATGAACATATTAAATAAGTATTCCTAGAAGAGTAGCTTTTCTTTAATGAAACACATAATGCATAAACAAAACTGCTATAACAAGATAATAAGAAAATTCTGGACATTTCAGTTGACCCAGCCAAGTAATAGAATATCTCATTGTCTTCACTGGATAATTTAGAAAATGCTGGGTTTCCATTATCCTGGATCTCATTTTTTTTAAATACAAAACATATGTTTTATAAAACATAATGCCAGAAAAGGGATCTGGTACTGAACTTGGAACACTCAAAATGTTTTTCTGAAGTTGGAACTTTTCTAGCCTGAAATCTTTTGCTTTCATTTGGAATCTTTTGTGTTGCAATTAACAAGTTCTTTCAATTACAAATATAACATTAGGAACTTCCTTCTGGTACTCAGAAGACTTCAGAATTTCTTTTTAATCTTTCCAATTAAGTCCTCTACATTGGAAAGATGGGTATCTGTTTGTTAAGCAACATCAAAGGGGACATATGGGATGTTATGTTGTTCACTGCTCCTTGCATGGTGATGCCTCAATTGGCCCAGAGATAAATTTGCCTGCTCTGTAACTTTTGGATTAATGGAAATCTCTGGGTTAAATTAGTTCTTTTTTTCTCTTTTTAAAGATAAAGACTCTAAATCAGATCAGTGACTGATGACTTTATGAATTAAGACTTCACCCATGTTGTTTTCTTAGCAGCTAAATAAAAATGATTTACTGATGCTTTCTTCCAGGATGCTTTTTCAATTTCCTAATCTATCTTATAGTTCTGGGATTTTATGGTGGTCTTCCATCCAGATATTAACAGTTTCAGTGCTAAGTCTGCTATCAGGTGCAAGGAACCAGGAACGCCACAAGGATTTACTTAGAGCAGTTTCTTTATTGTTGCTTGCCTATAGATAGGAATCTCACCAAACTAAAGCATAATTTGCATAACTATTAGATATACCTTATGGAAGGTTAAGGAGGGTCCACTCAGGGCCTCTTCCTGCATACTCAGCTGTTTTGCCTCACTCCTTGGGAAAAATCCACACACACACCCCTGCAATTCTGTACCACATTCCATCACGCCTGCTTAGCTTTTTGTGGTTAGACAAGGCGAACAAGGGGATGCTACCTAGTTGGATAGAACTATTTTTTAGTCATGCTCTATTAAGATTTTTAATAGGCCATACCAACCATGTCAAACTCATCCACTTATTTGAAACATCCACATATCTGAAAGATCTTAAATAAGGATCCTAAAGTGTATCAGTCATGAACCAATTTTTAAAATGGGAACCAAAAGCAGCAGCTCTAGACAGCTTTCTCTGGTTACAGACCTGCTTAACTAAAACTCATGGTGGATTTGTTGGGTAAACACTGGCCTTGGGTTTATATTTCACAGCAATGTGAAATATAATGCAATTTTATTATTCCATGTAATAGCAGTTTAGGATATGATGAGCCAGAATATTATTTCACAGAATTACTCATGAAAAATCTAGCCTCTGTAATTAACATGCCAATCCTCCAGAAACTCTTAATTGATAAAGAGATTGCATTTGGAAAATTATCATTTCTTAGAAGACCAGCTACAGAAAAAAGAATTTCATAAGTTCGCAAGATATAGATGTATTGACTTTCACATAAGCAATGGTCAGAATATGGATGCCAAGACTGATTGCTTTTTTTAAATTAATACGTTTATCCAATCAGTTACCCGGTTAATATTAAGAGTTATATTCCCCCATTATTTGCAAAGGAATACAGCATTTAATCTCTTTCTAGTACAGCAGTTTCAATAGTACAGGTACCAAAACTTCATACATCCTCTAAAAAGAGCTGGGAAGACAATGAGAAGTTATTGAGCATCCTGTGCTTGACAAGATGTGTATCAAATTCACTTTTGATGGGCACAGCTAATTAATATAGACTCTCATTAATACAAAATGGTCAATGCTGATTACAGAGATTACTGTATTTTTCAGAGTAAAAAATGTATTCCCCCCCACCCAAAAAAAATGGGTAGAAATGTTTGTACATCTTATACAGTGAATACGGACCCATTTTTGGCCTCCCAAAGCCTCTGCACATCCCATTTTTGCATTCCCCGGTGTCCAAAAGTGCTCTGCAGGCCAAAAAAGTGCCTGCTTTTGGCCTCCGGAGGCCTCTGTGGGTCCCGTTTTTGCCCTCCTATTTTCAGTGTTGGGGAGGCCAAAAACAGGACCCGTGGAGGCCTGCAGAGTGCTTCAGGATGTGCCCGTTTTTGGCCTGCAGAGTGCTTCAGGATGCCGGGGAGGCCACAAATGGGACACGCGGAGGCAAAGAACTATTTTTTTTCTTGTTTTCCTCCTCTAAACCAAGGTGTGCCTAGTAGTCAAGTGCATCTGATAGTCCAAAAGATACGGTAATAAAACAGTATCTACACTGGTTGATTCTATGTTTGTATGGGAACTACTGAATGCCACAAGGAATTACAAAACATTCCCTGCTGATGTAATGTTTAAATACAGCTCATTTAAATACATGAGAATGTAATTCCTGTCTCCGTCTAGCTAATAATCACTGATAAAGCTAATTTAATCTATTATAACTATGGACCCATCTGCTTAACCCTAATAGTGAAAGAAGCAAAATGTGCGGAAATTTTGCAACTGATCCTGCAGGAATTAAATTTATACCTCAAGGGTACCCAGAAGGATAAAATGCCATTTAAACATGTTTTATTTTTTCTTTAATATATAAATTATATTCCATAAATGGTAGCAAAAGTAGTTCTTCTTTTCAGGGTTTTCTATGGATAAAAGTAACAAATACTGGAAGATGACCTTCTTGAAAAAAGGAAGAGATGTTTATATGAGGCACTCATGATAGTATTTCATATTATTTCAAGAGAAAGGAGAACTTGCAATGCTTCTGAATACTGATTTTATTTGATTTGCTTAAAAGATTTATAAACTAACAACAGGGGCAAATTTATCTATATTTATGCTATGAAAGAAACAAGTTGTGTCCTCTAGTAGATTCATAAATTGGTGATACTATTCCCATATCCATTATACAGTCCACTGTACAAATAATTTAAGTGCATTTCTTAAAGAATTTAGAAAAAAAGCATGAATGTGTATACTCTTGTTAAATCAGAGTTGCTATCAAAGTGTTGATACCCATATGCCTTGCAATAAAAGTTTATCTTGTTAGGCAGCTGGCAGCCTACCAAGGCTGCCTGTCTAGATTTTACATTCATTTGCAGTTAATAGCTAAGGCATGTGAAAGATCTGATATTTTGTACATTTCCGTTAATTCTTACTCTGGGACTTTTCTGTATTCCACAATAAGAACCAGAAGAGGCTCACAGAGGATCTCTGTTAAGACTCTTGTGTATCATTTTTATATTACCTTTTTCATCTATGCAGACAAATTCTTGTAATTTCAAATTTAAAATATATGATTTATTGCTCTAAGGAAGCATGATTGCTTTTGTGTTATTTAGGGTTACAAAAACAACTTAGAGCTCTTGCTAGTGAATAAGTTGTCCCAATGTCCAAGGGATACCTTTCTGGATGGCTGGTAGCTTTTGGTGTTAGATGATTTCAACCATACCTTGGAGGCTGGCTCTGGCAAGGCTCAGGAATCCATAGCATCTTGCCGTCTCTAGCCTGATTCATGTGGACAGTCACAGTTTGCCTTTAAAAAAGAGGTGACTTGATTTGGAAACTGAGGTACTATTACCACATTCAGATCATGCCCTGATTCTGTTGTAATTAAAAGCTGTCTGTGACCTCCATGGGAGCAGTGGGTTCAATTCGGGTGGGGGGAGTCTGCCACAGGCACATAACAGATCCTCTTAATTTCCAGAAAGTGCTATGGACTTTTCAATATTTCTGGCAGGCAGTTCAGTTCAATGCTTGGTGAATCATTGGCACTGGGAGATGCACTAGGGAGATGGATTAGGTGGTGAGCTCTATTGCTCCCAAGTGGCCTTTTTCTGGGTGCCACTTTCTGCTTGGTTTACTGAGACACACACATACACACTGTTCCTAAGGGTGTACTATAACAAATGGCTGTAAATAGCATTAAATATAAAAAAATACAAAATTAAAATTACATCCCAAAAAGTATTACAAGTAAATTACAAGATACTACTAGTCATCAACATATTATATTTCACAACAAGAAAGGAGGATATGCATACAATATACTTTAGGGAAGGTCAATTTTTAAATACATGTCTACAGTAACGGCCTAACAAACAATTCTAAAAAAAAAAATCACATTCTAAGCAGTAAATGGAATAAGAATCCCTCACATATGTCATATCTATATATGCAATTATATGCAGACTGTAGTAACTTCATAATATTTGGCAATAGGAAAATTATTTTCTTGTGCTGAAATTAATAACCAAAATTCATATTCCCAATTAAAGTTGTTTTAGTATGAAATTTATATCAGAGATAGAGCCCTAAATAATATCTCTCTGTACTACTATGAGCTTTTCTGATGTAATAAATCACAACTAAGACTTTCAATGTAGCACTTTAGACAGTTGGGTTCAGTTGTTGCTAAACTGTCTATGTCTTATCTTCATTTACTGGCCACCTGTCTAAAAAAATAATAATCTTAAGAACCAGAACTTAATATATAGAATGAAATAAAAACATCAGTAGTATTGAACAGTGTCTAATATAAGTGTCCAAGATGATTTATTTTTCTCCTTGGTGTCTAAGGGAGGGCAATAGAGGTCAGGTAGTGTTTGATAATGGTCTGAAAAAGATTGAGAATTACCTTCTCAAGTCAGTTGCTCTTTATTCTTTCCCCTCCTCTTACTAGCTACAAAATCTCACCCCTTTATTCATGTAAAGAAGTAAAAAAGGAGAGTGGCCATTATCTGAAATTGCTTAAGGAGACTTAGCACATATTCAATATATTCTAATTTTAAATGAAGATTTATTGCATTTTCTACCATAACCATAAGATATAAAATATGTTTTTCTCCCAGATACAAAGTTTTTTAAACTTTTAAACTTAAAAAAAAATCTCATTTATCTCATTATGTTAAAATGTTCATGTGTGGGTTGTAGTTCAGATCCCAGTCAAGAGAGTGAGCTTTGGAAAATAATGCCAGGGCATGTTGTTTTACAAGTTGCCACTCCTTTACAAAACATCAAATATAATCACAGGAAGTGAGAGAAACTGTTCTCTGCAGCTAATCTTAGTATTAAGCAGCATTCTGATTAGCACAGTGGAACTCCATGTACACCATGGAGTTCTTCCATCAGTAAGATTTTCCGTATTAGTGTTGATGGAGGAAGTCATTTCAATCCCATTTCCACTAAATGATTCAGCTGAAACACACAAAAAGGATAAAGCTGTGTCTCTGCACATATATATATATATAAGTCTCTGGATTTGGAGATCTAAATATGCTTAAATTGATATTTACCGTCTGGTCTGGCTCCTGCCAATTAAGAGCTTTAGTGATTTGCATTCAGGTTCAGGTGTCCTTGGCTTCAATACGGTCTCAGTATAATGTATAATTTATCAAATTTATATAAAGCTTTAGTGAAATATACCATTTTAAAAAACCCTCTATTTAAAAACCATTAAAAGATTGGGAATATGATTTAGGTAAGCTAGAATTAACTCCAATAAAACCAATTCATTTGTTTAAGTCAAAATCAAAACAAAACAAAATCCATAGCTAGGCATATCTTCACATGTAAAGCAGCCAAGTTTAGAATATGTAACTTTTCCAAGAAAGTTGCATGCAAGTTAAAACAATCAAATTACATGTTGGCCATAAAGCTCATTGAAAGACCTTGGGCCGATCACTAAGGCTGCTTCTCTCTCTGACAGAAAAAGAAATTATTTCAACTAGCAGCAATCCCATCCAAAACAACAAAAGAGCCTTTTACCTCTGTCATCAGCTAGAGGATCAAAGGATCCTCACCTCTGTTGTAAGAAGACAATCGTTTTTGGCCTCTAACTTTATTCTAATCTTGCAAAACCTATCCTGCTATTCTGCATTCTCCTTTACCAATTCCTCTTTTCTTGTGCATCCATAGCGAAATGGTGTGGACATAGTATACTTAGACTTCAGCAAGGCATTTGACAAAGTAGACCACAACCTACTTCTTGGTAAACTAGAAAAATGTGGGATAGATAGCATCACCATCAGATGGATTTGTAACCGGCTGACAAACTGTATTCAACAAATAGTCCTTAATGGTACTACATCTAAATGGAAGTAAGTAAGCAGTGGCAAACCACAAGATTCCATCTTAGGCCCAGTACTCTTCAATATTTTTATAAATGACTTAGATGAGGGAATAGAAGGGGAACTCATCAAATTTGCAGATGACACTAAGCTTGCAGGAATAGCCAACACTCAGGAAGACAAGTAAAGATCCAAAAAGATCTTGACAGACTTGAACAATGAGCCCCATCCAACAAAATGAAATTTAATGTGGAGAAAAGCAAAGTTTTACACCAATGCAGGAAAAACCAAAGGTAAAAGTATAGATTAGGTTCAAAACCTTGCTCAAAAATAGTAACTGTGAGAGGGACCTTTGAGTCTTAGTGGACAATCACTTAAATATGACTCAGCAGTATGTGGCATCAGCCAAAAAAGCTAATACAATCCTTGGTTGTATAAACAGAGACACAGAATCAAAACCACAGAAAGTATTAGCAAAGCTTTATAAAGCCTTAGTAAGATCACACCTGGAATACTGCATCAAGTTTTAGAAACAGAGATATGGCTGTGGCCAGGTTCAGTTCGAAGTTGACAACCATGTTACAGAAAAAAAGTTGAGACTTTGGAAAAAGTGCCAAGAGCAACTAAGATGATTAAAGGCCTGGAGACAAAAACATATGAAGAACAGTTGCAGGAATTGGATAGCCTAGAGTAAAAAAGGACTAGGGGTGATATGATAGCAGTATTCTAGTATTTGAGGGTCTGCCACAAAGAAGAGGGGGTCAACTTATTTTCCGAAGCACAAGAAGGCAAGACAAGAACCAATGGATATAAACTAATCAAGGAGAGAAGCAACTTGGAATTAGGGAGAAATTTCCTAACACTGGAAACAATTAGTGGTACAACTTGCCTCCAGAAGTTGTAGGTGCTTCATCACTGGAGGTTTTCAAGAAAAGACTGGACAGCCACCTGTCTGAAATGGTATAGGGTCTTCTGTTTGAGCAGGGAGTAGGACTTAAGACCTTCAAGGTCCCTTCAGATTTGTTCTGATTCTGATTCTCTTTTCCCACCATCACAAGCCCATGTTTTTTTTAAATGATGTTGTAACTTTAAGTATTATATCTAACCCGAAGATTGGTACAGAATTAAGGTTTGATGTGAATGATTGAATGATTGCATTCATTTGATTTTGACTTGTAATGACAGGCATTTCGACACCAGGTGGTGCATTAGGCGCAGTGACTTGATTTTGCAGAGATTTTTCAGTTTTTATATGTATCGTATCTTGTGCTGACCCGGCCCGTCTGTCAAATTTTAAAAGTCAATGAGGCCCCCGAGCCAAAAAGTTTGCCCACCCCTGGTATAGGGTCTTCTGTTTGAGCAGGGAGTAGGACTTAAGACCTTCAAGGTCCCTTCCAGATTTGTTCTGATTCTGATTCTCTTTTCCGTGTATAAATTGAAAGCAGGATGAGATTTTCCTCATCCTCTGTCCCACCCACCATCACAAGCCCACATTTTTTTAAAATGATGTTAGCAACTTTAAAGTATTATATCTAACAAATGAAATAAAAATATTGTACATTTATCTACAGTCTTCCTCACAGAGCTGTTGTGAGGAAAAGAATCGGGAGGGGAGGAAGAATCAGGAGCTTCTTCAAAGAACAGTCCTCCTATTGGGCAGTCAGGCAATTACATTAGGCAGCAGATGCTGAGAGAAGAAAGGGGGGGGGGGGGGGGGTGGGGGGGGGGACATTGGGGGGGATTGGAGATTTATGGAGGTGGATGTTTATTTTTTTTTTTTTTTTCCTTATGTCCAGCTGTTAGCATACAGTCTATCCTGCATCTATCAACAGTATTGAGGAAAAATTCAATAACTAATCCTGCTATGAGTCTTCTGCTGTAGTTGCAATGGAGCAGGATGCATGAATATTGGGTTTTAAAATGATCACCAAAATATGCATAAAGCAAACTTCAGAATTTGTATACCATTGTATAACAAAAATTTTGACATGTCAGCTGTGAATACAAGCAATTTGAAATGTGAGAATATATTGACAGGGGAAAAATCAGAATTACAGAACAAAATTAAGTAAAAATAATATTACAGATTTTTTGGAGCACACCAACATCTTTTGCTTGAAACTTCAGATTGCAAGCTTGTAACTGACTCTTGTGTCACATTGTAAAATTATTTACCTAGCAGAAAGATCCATTAAATTAAGAGGGAATTATTATTTACAACAACAGCAACAAGGTAAGCACTACACATTGTAATCTTAAGGCCTGTTTATTTAAATGCTTAATTTCCTTTGAATTTTATCCAACAAATCCCAAATGTTCATGAACAACAGATCAGGGCAGTCTTGCTCTGTTAGAAAATTAATATAATGTTTAGCACATATTGTATTTGCATATATCAGTGTTATGTTACCACATTATGTGAGAAACAATTTCCTATCATATACACTTATTCCTATCAACTTCTACATCCTTTTTCAAATATTTGAGATGACAATATTTATATTAAATCAGTCTTCATGCAGACGTTACAATTTTAGAAATATGTCACATATCTATTACAAATATTTATATATAGATTTTTTAAAGACAGTTTCAACTACATAAATATGAATAATAGAATAGACTTCCTAGAGTCTTCCATTATAGTACTGGAAATAGGAATATGTTTGAGTTGTCTTTTTTTTTAAGCTAAGAGATTTAATCACAGCTGAAGGTTCTAATGAACAACAGAAATAAATTCTGCACTCGGGTTATTTGAAATTTCCCTTTGCCCGATTTTTTAAACAAAATTATTAAGCTGAATTGTAAATTGGAGAGTCAATGAACTACAACAATATAGTCACATCTTGATAACAATGCTGAGAAGCTGTGTAACATATCAATTTTCTTTCAGATCATTTACACTAAAAGTGTGTCTCAGTTTTCAGTGCTCTTGGGTGCTCTATTTCATCAAAAAGTTTTCAAAATAATTTGCTGAATTATAACATTCCAAAGTTTACTTGAGATAGTATCTAGATTGTTTGGGAAAATATTTATTAATTGTAAGCCACACATCACATGTTTAATTCCTTTGGAGGGACTTAATTCTTCTTAGTTTCTGAGCCTTCAAAATACTTTTTTCAAAATATGTTACCGCAATAGAAAAATGCTAAAAGTTGAGTTTATCAATGATGTTAATAGTATTTCTGAAGCCAGTTGAATTAGCTCAATTCCTTTTTACTGCTATTGAATTTTTGGTAATTCTATTTAATAGGCTCAGAGAAATGCACCTAGGTTAGTATCAGGTAAGTGCAAATCAGAACTATCATTCTACTTTATTTCAATACTAAAGAATGAGCAAAGTAGTTCATGATTTACCAAGAGCAACATTCAAGGTTTACAAAATATATGACCATTCTGCAGTCTTTGATAAATGCCCTGTGGCCCTTGTAGCATAATTTCAAGAGTATTCTATCAACTTTGGGTTCAGATTGCTGTAAGAAAACATCCTTTGGGGGAATATAAAGATATGGCAGAGAAAGGGGTTGGTGGGAGAGAGGGAGATGCAAGATCATCAGTAAACCCAGCTGGTTTCTACAAAATTGGTTTCTCCCTCCCACCATCTACATGCAGCCAACAGATTAACTCTAAGTGAATGCTGTCTTTGACAGAAAAACATGCTCCCATCACTAATTACAGGATGAGCCAGGTTTTCTCTTTACTGTTTTCCTAAGCCACACTTAATAAAAATATGTGCCGCAACACCCCGTTTAGTCTTCAGTTTTAATCACTAATTGTTGCTTGCTTAACATATAATATGAATGGAAAAGTACTGCATCTTTTTTATCCAAGGTGCTAAAAGTACAGGCCTATACAGGGAAACTTTGTGCGCAATACATTTAATTTGCATGTGGGTCCTGTATCATTGCCAAGAAAGCTGCTTGGACGTGCCCATGCACTTACTAGGAATAAAGCTTGTCTCAAAGGAGACTTTACCTTTAGCTGAAAATAAGACTGCTTCAAGTATCTGTTGAAATACAATCCAAATGTGATTTGGATACTACATACTAACCTACTGCTTAGTTTTAAGAAGGACTGGCATTGTTTTGCTTTGTGTTGCTTTGTTATATTTACCCTGTCATAAATCAATTTAATAAAGCAGACCAAACATAAAGAAAATGTATCAAATCTACTATCCATCATATCATAAATCACACTAAGATGGGGATGTTTAATAGGCTGCCTTTGGGCATTCCTTTACAACTATAAAGCCACATAAATATGGAGTGTGAAGCTTTCAGTTTGACAATATGCTTTATAGAAACCCAGCCTCAGGATAAAAGTCACCTATATGCACTATAAATTCTTCTTTTCACTTATAGCATCCTAAAATGATACCGAAGCAGTTTTAGAAATGCAATCTGTTTATGACAATTTGAGACTGAGATTGCTTTAAACATTCTGTACCAAGAATGATGTATTTTCCTCCTGGTCTTCACAATATTTTTCTGTGGAATCCTTTGTTTGCTTGCAGACATTTTCTTACCTGACTAGGCAACATCTTCATGCCAGAACGGTTTGGCTCTCTGTTTATATACAAAAACTTGCCCTGTCAGTAATAGTGGGAGTGTTGCTTTCTCCTTGGTAGTTCCTTGACTAAGATATTGTTTTACTGCTTGTTTGTCTGGTGTTAATCCATACTTATCTGGGTGTTGATTGATAGGGAGGAGATGTTCTGTGTTTTTTTTTCTTTTTAGGTTTTTTAATGTCTCTTTTGAATGGCGCATAAAAATTGTTTATCTCTATCTACTTGTTTGACATATAATATGAATGGAAAATGAATGGCAGATTTGTCGAGTGCCAAGCACCCAGAAAATCCTTAGTGTTTTTGTATTTAACCTGGTTAGGATGTTCAGTTTCCTAGTTAAAACTATGGGTAAGTCTGTAGATATGTTGTAAATTAAGGAGTTTTAACTGAGTCTTCTGACTTCTAGATGGCATTCATGGGCATACTCTGCTAGACTTCTGCCTGAATACACAGTAGCTCTTACCAGCCTTATACTCTATGTTGTAGATCAGAGGTGTCAAACTTGCATCATCACATTGTCGTCATGTGATGTATCACGACTTTTTCCCTGTCGCTAAACCAGGGGTGGGTATGGCCAGCACATGATTTATCCGGCCCATGAGCCATGAGTTTGACACCCCTGTTGTAGATGATTCCTGTTTGCTTAATGATTGTACCGCATAATGAAGCAGACTTAATGATGAATTTTTCCAGTCGCTATTATAGTTGCAAATCAAGGATTACCTGTATTATTTTAGTTTACACTTTCATATTTTCTCAGCAAATTTTGATTTATCTAAATATTTCCATATATTGGGTATTTTAATATTCTACTAGACTGTTGTATAGCGATACAGTTTTGTATGTACATCACTAAGATTCCCTTGCAATCTTCACTGCCTTAAACATTTCAGAATTCATGTTCTTATTGATTCATTTTACTTTTTTCTCCTTTCTCTTCTCTTTTGTCTAAATTGGTTAACTACCTTTACCCCATTGCCCTTTTACTCCTGTAATACTGTTATTGAATTGTACCTACATTTGGTCATTGACCATAAGAAAGGCTTTGATTGATTTTAAAGGTCTACCAGACAAATGTTTATTATGAGAAAATGATGAAGAATGAGACATTGTTTCTAAAAACTAATGGAGGATTTGAAAACAGATTTAACAATATATTTATCTTGCCAGTTTTGACTGATTTCAGTGATGAATTGAATCTGCTAAGAAATAGGAAAGAGGTTCCATTTTATATATTTGTGTGCTGTAGCTGAAAGCATTACAATTCAGGCTAGTTCTATTTCTTAAAAAGCTTTTGGGTTTTTAAAAGGATTTTTTGGTTTTATTGTACTGCATTTCAATTTTTTCAAGTATAATATACTCTGCAACTGATGGAAAGATTTTTTTTCTTTTATCTGAATAAAGAAACTGAAATGTAAAATATACTTCTAATAAAAAAAAAGATAAAACAAAATATTTTGTTATAACCAGCTTTGCCAAATATAGTAAAACCATGAGGAAGTCTGTATGCATTCTTTGGAAAGACTCTGCAAGAGGAAAAAAATCCTAGGAGTGACATTTATTTATTTATTTCTCAATTTTCTACACTCTCAATCTCACTAAGAGACTAAAATTGTTTTAAGCTTGCTTTCATTCTTTTTTTTTTTAACGCAAATATATTTTTCATAGTTATAATCAACAACCAGTTAGTTTTGATTAGAGTCTCATGCCTTTAAATGAAGCTTACAAGTGAGTTGTAAACTCTCCTGGAACTAACATAGATAGCACCTGAAATATAAGACACCATAAAGAAAACCTGACAGGGCCTAACAGTATCCTAATGCTATAGGGAAAAAAAAACTTATTTCTTGTATAGTCTGTACATCATAAGGGTCTATTTACTTCCTGGTGATAAAGTGGTGACTTAAACTGTGAAAATTACTATCATCCATCTCACCACATGCATTCCCATGCTTAGGAAGTAGAAATGAATGAAATACAACGTGGTTTGCAAACAAAAAGCTTTAGCGAGCTTGAGGGGAAAATGCTTTTTACGTGATTTGGCAAGAGTGATCAGCCAACAGGAAAACGCAGACTCTCATTCAGCCAAAAGAAGCACCCCTCATGTTCTGGAACTTCAAAAGAACTGTTTGTTTCTATGTATTGGACCTAACTCAGAACTGTGGCACTGCTTCTCCAATCTCAGAAAAGTAGTAGTTAACTCCCTTGTTTAATTCCAGCCCTTTCTTCTTTATTTTTCTTTAAATTGTGGTGCTTTTACAGGCTGGAAATATGTATGCATACTGTGATGTTTACATATAAAATGGAATTTTAGTCCCTTCAGAACTCTACTCCAAATGCAGTGGGAATTATATTATTTATCTACCTGCATCTCCTGGATTGCCCCTTCAGCTTAGGTTTTATTTGATATGGCAATGAATAATTCTCCATGTGGGAATGGTGATGATACAAAAGAAATCTGTGAACTGAATTCTCCTTGCCTTTTGTAAACAGAAAGTATGCTAGGACATCCTTGTACCAAATGTATGTGCCTGTGTATACATGTGTGCACAATCCTCTACAACCCCAGACTGATTTTATTCTGAAAATGCCCTGTTTTAGAATATTCTGGATTAGGGCTATATGGTGCTTCATATTCAAAGGGCAAAATATGTTTTGGAGGACATGAATATACCCTATCAGCACCTCCTTAACCTACTTTATCTTTGGTGCTTGTGCTGAAATCCACAAAAAGACACAGCTGTTAAAGGAGTTCCTAAAAGTACTTTATGAACATCACTGGACGATTTGAAGCACCTTTTCACCTTCAAATACGAAGCACTGCACATTTTTACTACCTTACATATTTTTTAAAACATACAGCTGTATCTAATTAAGCATCATGTAATAAACATGATGAAAGCTGTTCTACCATGTTTTTTCCCCATAAAGACAAATAAAAACGTATTGCTTGAATTCAGAAATTTTGACCCTGGTTTAGTAATACCACTGTTCGCATTCAATTATCGAACCTACAAGTCTTGGTGGACATCCCTACATTCGGATGTTTCCTGATTTAATATACAATTATCCAGTAACACAATGCCAAAACATTGAAGATTTGTTCAGTTCCTTAGGCAACAGAGAAGTATTATAACTACCCTTTGTGCCTCCGTGAGCATTCTTCTGAACTTTGTTGAAAGTATGTGCAAAAGCATTCATAAAATTCAGCACCCATCTCAATTCAATTACTGAGTTGAGTGACTCAGTATATGTATTATCCTGGATCTACAATAATCAATTCTTTTTACTTACTCCTCAGTAATTTAATAACTGACATTTCCTTCAAACCACAGCATAATTAAGATAGACTACTTGAATTAAGATGGTGGAAAGCCAACAAAGCCTAGGATATTTCTGGTTAAGAATGAATTATATAACATGACAGCCAGTGCTTATTAGTTAAGGAGGGTATGCAATATTTCTAGCATTATTAAAGACAGCAAGTTAGGAAACATAACTTGAAAGCATCTCACTCTCAACTATAGGTCTTCTTTCATACCCAACATTGTTCCTTTTGCATATTCTAAATCAACTTCAAATCTCTGTTATTGGGAAAAGAATGGTTTTCAGCCAAAATGCTTCACCTTTTCTTCATTAAAACATTACTATAAGTAGTAGCTTAGAATTTGTGGTCATCCAAAATCAGGATTCTATGTAAGAAATATAATTTTCTATAAGACCCCATACAGTTTCTCACAGATATATGAATTAAGAATGTGTATGTATGCATGTATTCAGACTATTTAAGAGGGGACCATTATATATGCATTGTATTTAATTCTGAAATTATTTTTAAAGATTAATATAGTGTAGGCAAATGATAGTTTGCAATTAATTTTTCAAAGGAACCTGATATGGTTAAAACTTGGTTTTGCCAGTTACTTTGGGGGCCCTATGGGGGTGCTCATCTCTGGAGATGGTTGATGTGACAAGACCTTATCCCTGTGCCATCCATCTCTTTAGTTCCATTTTTTTTATCACTTTAAAAATTTTAATTTTAATTCTTTATTGTCATTGTACATATATACATAGTATACATACAACGAAGTTCACATAACACCCAGAGACCAGACCGAACACACACACACGACAATCCCCAAATACCCCTCCACTCACCAAAATTTCCCATCCCCTAAAAACACACAAGCATCCTGTTAGGAATGTAAGTCACTAAACAGTTATTTGGGTTGGAAAATATAAACCAGGATAGACATTTTAATACTGTGTCTTTAAGAGAATACTAAAACTGTAATTGGGTGTGGTTCTGCAAATGGCCATAAGATGGAGCCAGAAACCTGGGTTGTTTTAGTCTCAGTGAGTATCTATTCCTTCTGTTGGAGAGAGTTGCCGTTTCTCCTAATGACTGTTACTGATCGTTGATGTAAGTCTGTTACTGAACTTTTTTTGATACTGGACTTTGATATTTGGATTATCCCTGAACTGGAAACTGACTGCTTTACCTGTGAATTGACTTGGACTGCTTATCTTGGACTGTGCTTAAATGTTTTATTGGAAGTAAAAACCTACATTTACTGTACAGTGTATCTGTGTGTTGTTTGTATTCTTCACTACTCTCACTACATCTCCCTGTATGCACACATTCTCCTAATGGGGAATTACCTCAACACGTCCACACAACAGACCAAGTAATACTGTCCAACAACTCATTGATGGTGGTCCTTTTTAATGTGTACTTTTAAATTTTTAATTGCTGTTCTATTTCTAATATGCTTGTCTATCTATCTATCTATCTATCTATCTATCTATCTATCTATCTATCTAGGGGGAGGGACACATACACAAAACACATACACACAGAGAGAGAGAGAGAGAGAGACAGACATATAGCCAAATATGGTTCTCCTACATATCTACCTTTGCCCCATTTCATGCTGCAGTGTTAGTATTTAGTAAGAGACTTTAAACATTTTGTTTCTAGATAGGAAAAGGAAAGTTAAGAATATATGCCCTAATATCTGAAAGAAAAATGTTGCAACATTTCAAGATTAGGAAAATTATATCCCAAGCTTGTCCACAACTTGAAATGGAACATTGTTAATTGAAAGTAATCATGGGAGGACAACCAGATCAGAAAAGGATAAAATATATATAAATCTCTCTCTCTCTCTCTCTCTCTCTCTCTTTCCCCCCTCCACCCCCAAAACCATTCACATATAATTTCCCTCCTCAAAGCAATTTAATAGGGAGGAACAATTCTCAAAATAGCCCGGAAGTAAGTTTCAAATTAAAAATGTAATTTAGTGCCTGTTAAAAAAAAATGTAATAAGAAAAGGAGAGAGGGACAATAGTAAATCAGTCTTTGTCTGCATTCTATAATGAGCAAAATGGTCAGAACTGCAGTGAAAATTAGAGTAAAAATAAGGGTTCCAGGTTCATTTTAAAATCTGTTACTCCCCCCAAAATAAGACACCATCAGAGCCAACACCAGCCAGAGCATAAAATAACTGAAAGGAACCATACAAGATTAGAAAAAGTGGAGAAAGATGGTTCACAGAATCTCCAAGAATCAGACATGATTGAATGGATAACATCACAATCATTTCAAGAGCACAAAGTTTTTAAATGTATTGAAAAGCAAATTTTATTCAGGCAATTATGATTCCACATGATACATCAGTATAATGAAGCAGAATTTAGTGGGATAATATATGATTTTCTGTTTATCAAGCCATACATTTTGCTATAAAAACATAAGCATACAAACATAAAAATGCTAAATTTATAATATAATACAATGCATTTTTTAAAATTCATCCACTCATTCAGTCAATGTATATGCTATCCACTGCCTTAATGTTTCTGGGAAGCTTACAAGCAGCAGTAAAAAAAAATACATTCAAGGTAAATTAAATGATTAGTTAAAATACAACTAATATAATTCCTCAATTCTATTAATTTGCTAATTCAGATACTTTTCAAATTTTTGATTTGTTTCAAAATAAGAACTGCATAAATGGCTGTTTTCTGCAAAAAACAAAGAGCTACTGCTTTCATTAGGAAAGACCTGAGAACACTGAGAACTTGGTTATTAACTAATTCATGGAACATGTAATTTATAGAAGACCATTGCAGAAAATAATTTTGGATGATCAAATGCAAAGCTACAAGAACCCTGATAAATAATTCTTTACCAACAATTTTTCACTTTCTAAGGGATCTTGCAATACAAAAAGATGTTGATTTTCCCTGGAGCAATTTTAAATTGCCTCTGGCAACAAAAACTAACCAAGTATCTCCCTTTTACAACTTATGTACTGCAGGAAACTGGCTAATTAAAAAAAGGAAGAAACCATTGCACTGTGCTGAAGCTCATTTCAATACTGAGTGAACTTTCAGTTCACCCATATGGACTGATCTTTTCACTCTCAAACTTGAAGCCTAGTGTACGGTTTTCATATACAAAGGTTTCTGCAGGCGCTCTTCTGTTGAGCTTCACACCTAATTAAGATCTCATAATGGGCTGAGCCAGCCTGTTTATATGTACTAAGAGCTTATTGTCCTTTCTGTTTACCATCCTCTACATAACCTGAAATTTAAGTCATTTGGAATCTGGAAGTTTCTTTTGTCTGCTGCAGTTCATTATTGTTACTTTTTTGTAGGTGTTCAGGTTCAGACCTGTTATTTAAAGTAGGTTATGTCAGATGCTGAACTTAGCAAATTTAGAACAAAGCTAGAGGAAAGAGGAAAACATGACTTTCGCTTTTAGCTCAAGGTTGGCAAAAACCCCTTATAATTTCTGCCAAGAGTATGCAATCATCGACACTGGTTGCATATGGTGGAAAACTAGGAGACATACAGTGAACCAGAGTGGAAAGTTACTTCTAATGCACTTCCATCTCAGAACAAAAATTCATTTTAATTTTATTTATACTTTTTAAGCTCAAAATTTATTATTAGTAGAATAGTCAAAGTGGGATTTCACTATGGATTGGGAGCTACCTGACAGAAGCAACATTGTGAATATTAAGAATTGCTTGCAAAAGAATATGAGGGTTTTTTTCCCCCCTTCGCTCCCAGATTCTTCAGGAAAAATGCTTGGTTCAGAAGTTTTCCAGGAATGGCAGGAACTCTACTCTGAATCTAAGACACTAATAATGCAAAGTGAGGAAATGGTCCACTTGAAAAAAACTTTCCAGTGAGTTGATACATTTTACAATCTTGTACCAAAAGTTTAAACAGTCCTTCAAATTAATTATATTTGTAAACATGATTTTCAGATCTCCTAAATCAGTCCTGAAGCATATATTATGCCAATTACTATCTTAACAGATAGCCCTTACAATACTGGGTTTTTTTCTTCCCATAATAAAATAAATATAGCATTTAAACATCTTATTTGTGAAGCCCTGCATCAGTTTATTTTAAACAGAAGTTTGAAAATTTATTTTATGGTTAACAAAGGCTCTTTGGGTATGCTGTTTATGTTTTAGGGCTCTATGCATTTTATGTATTAATTAATATGTTTCTCAGTTAAACAAATGACAGATCATTAAATCAACGTACTGAGATCTTATTCTGAAGCTTCATAGGGACAGAGAAGAGCCATGCTGAATCGAGCAGGCTACAGGCCCATCTAGTTCAGCATTCTGGATTTCACAGTAACAAATTAGATGATTTTTGGAAACTCCAAATGTGGACAGAAGGGAGACATCTCTCTGCTATGTTGGGTCCCCAACAACCGATGTTTAGCATATGCTGTCTGTAGTTCTAAAGGAAATAATTATTCTAAAATCACTGCTCGCCACTATTCCATTTCTTTTTTCACCTCTCACTTATCCCATTTAAATTTTAGCCCAATAACAATTGTATATGTAATGTATTTTTATTTTTATTGATCTTGAATCCTCCTGAATTACATTTTATGAATAACTCTTCAGTCCTAACAGCTATAAAAATCCTTTCGTGTCTCTTCTAATCCTTTTTTATTCCGTGCTTAAAGGTTCTAGATAGTAGAAGTTTCTCCTGTGGTCCCCTCATAATTTTTGGCTGCTTTCTCCTTGTGCCTTTCCCTGCTCTTCAATATCTTTTTGTAGCGCTACTCAAAATGGTACACAGCACACATGCATAATTTAAAATGGCTAACAAAAGTAAATTCATACACTAATCATTATCAATAATCAATTACAGAACACTGAAAGAAATCAAAACTAACTTCAGGGAGAGCCATTACAAACAACATAACTTAAATCAAACATAATTAAATTATGTCAGCACTATCAATTCTGAATTTCATTAATTATTCCTTAAAAATCAAAAGGTGTACCATAATTACAATCTTACTCCATTTGAGTTTTTTCTCCCATCAACTACCTGATGTAGAGTTTTCTGCTGAAATCTTAAATTGTAGTATTATTAAATGCATGATGTCAAGCAAAAAGAAAGGGGGGAAAATGCAACCACAGCATATGCACAATATATGTCTTTTCATGGTTTATTAGGTGCTGGCATAGTGATGCCCTTTGCTGTTTTAAAACTGAGCGTACATCAATACTTCCTGCTGTTTCAAAGACACAGTGATTGAAAGCAAGGCTCACAATTATAGTAAAACTACAAGACCTGTCAGTTATGATGCTTGCCCTGTAGCAGCAAATGGGACAGATTTACACCTGGAAGAAGCATCTACAGAGTAAGAACATCACATTTGTTGTTTTCCTCCTCTTAATAAAAGAAATAAGGGAACATATATAGGAGACACTCAGCATATTTACCAGATGTTACAGGCAACCGTGTACCATTTTGCATGCAGAAATTTAAATATCGTAAAACATAGTCTGAATATGGGTGTGTCTGCTTCTACATGTCATATCAAACCATTTTTTTGGCCATGAACATTTTATTAGCATCATTCTCTCTGGTGTCATAGATTTATGCTATCTCTGCCATGAAATTGATAATCGCCTCTGCTTTAAAAGAAAACCCACAAATGAGCAGATAGAAACTGTTAACATGAAGCTTTAAAATAATAGGGATGGTGTGGAGATGGGTATTTCCTCCCATATATTTTCAATTGTGTCTGCCTTCTTACAATGCATAATCATTGCAAATTTCAATATTAAAAAAAAAAATCATTTGGAATATTGTGTGCTTTCATAAATATGTAGCATCTCTTGAATTGTCAACATGCCTTTGAAATTAATAATTCTGATACTAAATAATCCAGGAAGCCAAAACTGATTAAAAGAGAAAGGACAGTAAATATCCAATAGGAGAATACTGTAGTCTTCAATTTCTAGAAAAATTCTGGATATCTTCTCCAATGAAATATGATAATTCAAATTGAAAATACAGACAATTGTGAAGAAGAAACCAGAAGTAATCTCAAGCTAATGGGCACAGAACTGATTTGGAAACCTGAAACATTCATGGGCTTTTTAAAGATATCTCTAGAGAACATATATTAATTTGAAACTGATTCCAATTTCTTCTAACTGTATCCTATGTCAACACATTTCTCATTTTTTGAATGGAATGGAATGGAATAGAATAGAATAGAATAGAATAGAATAGAATAGAATGGAATAGAATAGAATAGAATGGAATAGAATTTATTGGCCAAGTGTGATTGTATACACCCTACTAGTAAACAAGAAAGCATGGGATTCCAGTTTTTGAAGTACCGGTAACTGTTCAAATTTATATTTGGATTGATTTTAATGGAAAGTAGCAATCTATTCAACAATTTCAAATACTGAACTATGCTGATATCTCCTCCTATAGGCATTCCTATCAACTGAAGAAAACAATGAATTAAACTGATGCTCAGCAGATACAGGGTCCATATGTATAAGCTAAAAAAGATGAGGTTTGGGGGACTTCCAGATCTCCTCCTTTCCCCTTTTGGGGGGAACTCTATCACAATAAATGCTTGTGTACTCCTCTTTCCTTGAAGAAATAAATTTTGCAACTATCCAGTGGACATTCTGGAGTATGTAATTGACCTCTATCCTTCCCTGTGATTTTGATGAACTTGTGTTAGAGATGATGTTAAACATTACATTTTTTTAATGCCACACTGGTTATCAGTCCATGCAAAATGTGTGAAATTGTCTCAACATCTTCATCTGAGCAGTGACATTCTGAATATGTCATAGTATTGTGTCTCTTCTCCAACACATTTAAGGATAAGGCTTTAAACCTCACCAGTATAAATGTCCTCCTATGCAAGACGGAGATTACTGGAAAAAAATAACTCAAAATAGTGAAAGATCTACGACAGAGGGCCCATAACAATTTTTTAAAAATGATCTGTTGTTCTGCAGGTCCAGGCTCTATTGGCCTCTAACATAGCTTTCTCTAGTTAAAAATATAGATGGGACCGAGAAATCAAAAATAAGGTAAATCAAAGGCTGCATTTTTTTTCCCCAAAGAAAATAAACTTAGCATGAAAGATACACTGGGATAAAAATTCATCCCAGAACAGTTCTTTCAGTCAGCATGCCAAACAACAAATTCTCAAGAGGGTATCCACAGTTCTTGCAGAGTAAAAACATTTGGCACAAATCAAGGAACTTGAAACATAGTTCTTATACATTTTACAGGATTGCTTCTAAGGGCATTTTATCTTTATGAGAAATTGTGTGTCATACAGCAGACATAACACCTTGGCTTTAAGTAATTTAAGTATTGCAGGGGCAAAGTTATTATTATAACTAGCAAATCTAATTATAGTATTGGAGGCCTTTGGGGCACATTTTATAATTTCTAAGGTTTGTTGTTTCATAGCAGTGAAAGACTGAAGTAGATTTTTAAACATATGCAATATAATCTATAGAGTTAGAATGCCACCAATTTTCCAATTATGGTGGCAGTTGGTGCATATCTTGGTGAACAAGGTCATCTTTGTTTTGGGTTAATTTTTAATTTTTCATCATGCTGGAATGTATGCAAGAACTGGACATTCTCCAAGAGCCATCCTGAGTCTATAGATTGCTTTCATTGAATTTGAAAATTAAAATTAAAATGTTGTGCCTGTTTCAATATTTCTGGACAGGTATTTCCAATATAATATTAATCTGTTTATGTTAAATACAATGCATTTTCACAGAATCATAGGGTTGGTAGAAACTTTGGAAATCTTCTATTCTACCCTATCACCCAGACCAGAAATATTAATAGCATTCCAGACAAATGTCTTTCTAACATTTGCTTTAAAAGTTCCAGTGTTAAAGCATCCCTTTTGGTTGTCCTTTTTAATATGTCTAATAGCCAGGAAATTCATCATTTTGATTTTGATTTTCCTTTGTTGAGTTTCCACCCACTGGTCCTGCTATAGAGACTAATTCCATGCCTTTGATTTATTATGATCACTCTTCATTATAATATTCATGATATTATGACTTTAGTTAGCCTTTTCTTCTTTACGATATGCATATGCAAGTCCTTAACTGTTATTCCTAGGATTTATCCTCCTAGTCCCTCACCATGTTTGTCAGTCTTCTCTGCAATCCAGAGTCCACTTCCAGTTCCTCAGCATCCTTCTTACACTATGGTGATCAGAACTTGACAAAGTCTTCCAGGTGCAGCCTGAACATTACAGCAAAGAACTTCTACATTTGCTCCTGGTGAGACAGGCATAGCCTATTTTCTACCTCTATTTTCAGCCTACCTAAATGCAGCAGCACCTTATAGTTCTGCATACTGTTGAAGAGGTCCCAATATTCAAATCTGTCAAGATCCTTTGGAAACTGTAGCCTGTTTTTTAATGTGTTAGCAATCTCTCCGCCCACTCTGTGGCATGTGAAAGTTTGATCAATATCCTTTCCGTCTCTAAAGTATTTATAAAAAATATTGAAGAGACCTGGTTCGAGGACAGAGTGTCAAGTAGGCCCACTTTCTTCTAACATATATGTATTAAATTTACGGACAAATATTGTATGGCAAAATTTAAAGTCATGGAAAATGGGTCTGAGGGAAGAACTAGTAGAAAACTCTTACAGTGAGCTAATAATTAGTGTAGTAAGAAGTCACTGGCATATTTCCACCAACTCGTTTTCTCTCACTCAAATGAATATACATATTTTATAATAAAAAATAGAAATAATTACTGAAATTTGCTTTTTATCCACTGTATTATGTTAAAATATAAAATATTTTTTAATAGTAATTTCTAAATTGTGTCTCTTAGTACTAAGGTACTAAGGATGAAAAGGAGTACATTTGGGAGCTCTAATCCCAAGATAAAGAATAGTTAAATAAAATATTTGATTTTAAAATGGAAAGTATGTCCTATCTTCCTCTGGTGCCTGAGAGGTAAAAAAGACAAGAGACTATTTGGGAGTTGGATAGATACCCAACTCTAAACTAGCCATAATCCTACAATGTTTATTGCAAGAATCTGACTACTCACCTTCTTTTTCATATCTTTTTGTTGTGGTCTTAAAAGACACAAAATATGCCTCAATAGCTCAGAACACTTATATTCCCAAATAAATGGCAGGTGTTTTGTTAATCAACAAGCACGACTTTAAAAAAATTCAACTACAACATTGTGTTTCTTCATAAACCACTATAAGAATTTATCTGATGCTTGTGTCAGCTGTTTTTTTTCTAAAATTAAATTATAGGAAAAAGATGTTAGTATAGGGGGGAAAGGAAGAAGGGGGAAAAAACCACTGCAAATCAAGTTAACAGGGAGTGAAATCAAATGTATAAATTTTGTGTGCATCAACTTCAGTTGCATTGTGCCTTACAGATTAATCATTGATTTCTAAAATCCAAAAATGAGATTCAAATTAGGCATTTGAATTTTTATCATGGTCCAGCAGTCTCTAGTAATTGTGATATGCTATTCTGTGTAACAATAGAAAAATACATCTTTTACAGCCAGGTAACTGTTCTCAAAGGGAAGATGTGTTCCCTTCTCAAGAAGAGATGTAGCTACTAATATGATTAAAGCATCTGCAGATGGTGTGTAACTGACATTGGCAGCTGACAGCAATTTCAGATAGTATAGTGAAGGTGAATTCTCAGCTCCTACCTAATTTGAAAACATGCTTAAAACCAGGGGTGGGATTCTACCGGTTCTGTCCACTTCTGTAAAACCGGTTGCTCTGAAAAGCAGCAGAGAACATACATAGAACCGGTTCTATGTCTGCTGCTGTTTTGGCCCACCTGCCCACCCGGGCTCTTAGCTGACCTTTATTTTCTGCGTTTTCAACTGCAGCTGCTTTGCGCGACACAGCTGCACTTGAAAAAGCAGGAAAAAAGTGCTTTTCAACCGCTGTGCACCTGCGCACAGCGTTGCTCAGCTGTCCAGGCAGCTAGATGATGATGATATACACACGTGCATGCAAAATGTAAAATCACCAAACTGGTAGTTACACTGGTCAGATCCCACCCCTGCTTAAAACATGCTTTTTGAAACTTTATTTTTATGTTATTGTTTCTGTCTTTGTAAACTTACCATCTCAAGGTTATATAGAACCTATAAAATTCAACATTCTGTTCCAATAGTGGTCATCTAATAGACTGTTGGAATTTGGAAACCCAAAGTCAGGAAATGAATGCAAGTTAACTCTTCCCTTCCTTCATAAATAGTACTAGGAGGAATTCTGCTTCCAGCATTGCAGGCAACATATAGTTCTCAAAACATGTGGTCACTGAAATGTTAACTCTCTCATGGTCAAAAACAGACAGTATTATTCTGATGTGGCTGCCATCAAAACAAGGAACAGATGACACTATCTCTCTCTCCCTACAGACGTTGGCAAATGGGCAAAATAAATTGAATATTGATTACAGCATACATATATCTGGCATTTATTACATAGCAGTCACTGTAATTCTTAATCAATCAAATGTTTTCTACCTTGCCAAGGAAAACCCAGGCACTTGATAGCCATGTGCTGCAAAAAAAAAGTGTCTGATTCTCTTTTAAAGCAAATCATGGCCTCACTATATTTTCACAGTAAAATTCATATTACGATAGAGTCAAGTTTCATAGTCAAGTTTCATTTAAGTATGCTTTGCCTAAGAACCTCTATATCACTCATCACTGCATAACCTCAGTTTTAGTATTAGGAACCATGGGGGGAAAGTACTTCTGCATTAATAGCAATAGCAGTTAGACTTATATACCGCTTCACAGTGCTTTACAGCGTTCTCAAAGCGGTTTGCAGAGTCAGCACATTGCCCCCACCAAGGTAGGTCTTCATTTTACTGATCTCTGAAGTAAACTTTAACTTTCAAACATGTTTAATTTTATTCACCTCCATCATGTCTCCCGTTATTTGCTTTCTGACTTAAATTAAAAACCGACTTGTCCTCAGAGGGTCTATTGTTTACACTCCTTCATTTCGAGACCTACCTATTCATTCATATTCTCCACTTTCTATGTTTTTCTGCCAAGAGGACTACATATCTAATTACTGGTAAGTTCCTCTGGAATCTTTGATGAGGGTTTTAATCAAAAGCTTTTTGAACATCTACATTAAATGTCTATCACTTACCTACATATTTTTTGACATGCCCAAACATAAAAGTTAAGTGACATAAATCTTATTTTATAAAATTATACATATACATACATACACATACACATACACACACACACACACACACACACACACACATATATATATGGATCTTTGGTTATTCGGGTTTTCTCCCGCGTAAGATTGGAAGTATCTAGGCAACGTTTCGATGAAGTCTCATTCATCATCTTCAGGCTTCTGTCTTCAGCTCTGTGCTTCTCAGAGTGATGTGAGCTTGCAGCTGCTTCTTCCTTTTAACTGCTAGTGGGGGTGTGACTTGATTGGTTGGGGGCTTGGCTGTGTTCTGATTGGGTGGGGGTGTGTTCTCATTGGTTGGGGGTTTGGCTGTGTTCTGATTGGTTGGGGGTTGGCCATGTTCTGATTGGCTGGAGGTGTGTTCTGTTCAGGTGGGGGCTTGGTTGTGCTCAGGTTGGTCTTAGTTACTGGGGGATTTGAGCTGTTGAGCTGTGATCTTGCTGTTTGGCTTCGAGTTCGTAGTCGTGCTGCATCTTCATGGTGGGGGTCAGTTCGCTTCATGTATGGCTCAGGGGGGGTTGAAGTGGGTAGTGATGCAGCTGCAGTGCGGCTTCTGGTCTGTGGTCGTGTTTCATCTTCTGTGTGGGTGTGAGTCTGCTTTTTACGTGGAAGTGTGGTGGTGGCATCTTGTGTGGCCCTCGTGGGTGTGGGTCTGGTGTCATTCATCATGTTAGGTACTCGTCTGTTCATGAGGGCGGGTTTCCAAATGGCTGGTAAGCGGGAGGTGTCATCTCTTTTATTTATGCTGTGTGGGCGTTTTTCTATCTCTATGGCTTCTCTGATTATTCTGTTGTTGAAGTGTTCGGTTTTGGCGATAGTTTTGGTATTTTTAAAATCAATCTCATGTCCTGTGGCTTTGAGGTGTTGGACCAGGGAAGAGGTCGGTTCTTCTTTTTTGATTGAGTTCTTATGTTCTTCAACGCGTGCACTTATTCTCCTGTTAGTTTGTCCAATGTATGTGGTGGGGCAGGCGGTGCAAGGGATTTCGTATACTCCTTGGTTTTCTAACTCGATTTTGTCTTTAGGGTTTCTTAGGATGGCGGATATTTTTCTGTTTGTGCAGAATGCTGTTTTAATGTTGTGTTTTTGGAGGATCTTGCTGATTTTGTCTGTAGTGCCTTTTATATATGGGAGGAGGGCTTTGCCGTTCTCTTGTTCTCTGTCTTGGATTTTGTTTGGGGTTTCTTTTTGGATTAGGTGGGTAATCTTCTTTCTTTGGAATCCATTGGCTGTTAGTACGTTGGTGAGAGTGTTTAGTTCGGTTTTTAGGTGTTGTTCATCAGCTAAGCATTTTGTTCTGGAGATGAGTGTCTCAGCTACGGAATTGATCTGTGCTGGGTGGTGGTGTGAGAGTGCATGTAGATAGCGGTTTGTATGTGTTTTCTTCTGGTAGATGGTGTGTCCTAGGGAGCCATTGGGTTTTGGTATACCAAGACATCTAGGAAGGAAGTTGATTGTTAGCTTCTGTTTCC
Source organism: Notechis scutatus (assembly GCF_049901735.1). Taxonomy (NCBI): domain Eukaryota; kingdom Metazoa; phylum Chordata; class Lepidosauria; order Squamata; family Elapidae; genus Notechis; species Notechis scutatus. The sequence goes on along the minus strand of NC_142009.1, from coordinate 68,925,951 downwards.
ATGGTGAATTGTATTTTGGGGTGTAGGCTGTTGAGGTGTGTGAGGAAGTTGTTCAGTTTTTCTTTCCCATGTGGCCAGATTATAAAGGTGTCATCTACGTATCTGAGCCAGAGTTTGGGTTTGTGATCATATTTTTCTAGAGCTTGTGTTTCAAAGTGTTCCATGTAGAGGTTTGCATGACAGGTGAGAGGGGTGATCCCATGGGTGCTCCTTCTATTTGTTTGTATTTTTGTCCATTGTAGGTGAAGTATGTATTGGATAGACAGTGGTTGGTCAGATCTAGGATGTGCTGGGGGGGTTGTATTTGTTTTGGATGGCTGTCAAGGCTTTTTTTATTGGCACTTGGGTGAAGAGGGATATGACATCGAAGCTCACTAGTAGGTCGCTGGGTTGTAAGTTTTGTTTCTTTATGATCTCGATGAACTGGAATGAGTTTCTTACATGTGAGTTAATGGATTCTGCATAGGGCTGTAGTTGTTTGGCGAGAAATTTGGCTAGGTTTTGTAGAGGTGAGCCTATGGAGCTGACTATTGGTCTAAGTGGAGTTCCTTCTTTGTGTATCTTGGGAGACCATAAAGCTTCGGGCATCTGGATGATTTCTCTCTGGGTATGATTCTTTGCTGGATTTCTTCACTGATGGGGAGGCTTTTATTTTGGATCTGGTGGTTTTTCTAGGTAGGTGGTGGGGTCTGTCTTTAGGGGTTTGTATGTGGGGTCTAGGAGTAGGTTGGTTAACTTGGTTTGGTGGTCAGATGTGTTCATAACCACTGTCGCGTTGCCCTTGTCTGCTGGTAGGATTATTATGCTGGTGACCAGCAGACAAGGGCAACGCGACAGTGGTTATGAACACATCTGACTACCAGTTCATCGAGATCATAAAGAAACAAAACTTACAACCCAGCGACCTACTAGTGAGCTTCGATGTCATATCCCTCTTCACCCAAGTGCCTATAAAAGAAGCCTTGACAGCCATCCAAAACAAATACAACCCTCCCCCAGCACATCCTAGATCTGACCAACCACTGTCTATCCAATACATACTTCACCTACAATGGACAAAAATACAAACAAATAGAAGGAGCACCCATGGATCACCCCTCTCACCTGTCATCGCAAACCTCTACATGGAACACTTTGAAACACAAGCTCTAGAAAAATATGATCACAAACCCAAACTCTGGCTCAGATACGTAGATGACACCTTTATAATCTGGCCACACGGGAAAGAAAAACTGAACAACTTCCTCACACACCTCAACAGCCTACACCCCAAAATACAATTCACCATGGAAACAGAAGCTAACAATCAACTTCCCTTCCTAGATGTCTTAGTATACAAAAAACCCAATGGCTCCCTAGGACACACCATCTACCAGAAGAAAACACATACAAACCGCTATCTACATGCACTCTCACACCACCACCCAGCACAGATCAATTCCGTAGCTGAGACACTCATCTCCAGAACAAAATGCTTAGCTGATGAACAACACCTAAAAACCGAACTAAACACTCTCACCAACGTACTAACAGCCAATGGATTCCAAAGAAAGAAGATTACCCACCTAATCCAAAAAGAAACCCCAAACAAAATCCAAGACAGAGAACAAGAGAACGGCAAAGCCCTCCTCCCATATATAAAAGGCACTACAGACAAAATCAGCAAGATCCTCCAAAACACAACATTAAAACAGCATTCTGCACAAACAGAAAAATATCCGCCATCCTAAGAAACCCTAAAGACAAAATCGAGTTAGAAAACCAAGGAGTATACGAAATCCCTTGCACCGCCTGCCCCACCACATACATTGGACAAACTAACAGGAGAATAAGTGCACGCGTTGAAGAACATAAGAACTCAATCAAAAAGAAGAACCGACCTCTTCCCTGGTCCAACACCTCAAAGCCACAGGACATGAGATTGATTTAAAAATACCAAAACTATCGCCAAAACCGAACACTTCAACAACAGAATAATCAGAGAAGCCATAGAGATAGAAAAATGCCCACACAGCATGAATAAAAGAGATGACACCTCCGCTACCAGCCATTTGGAAACCCGCCTCATGAACAGACGAGTACCTAACATGATGAATGACACCAGACCCACACCCACGAGGGCCACACAAGATGCCACCACCACACTTCCACGTAAAAAGCAGACTCACACCCACACAGAAGATGAAACACGACCACAGACCAGAAGCCGCACTGCAGCTGCATCACTACCCACTTCAACCCCCGAGCCATACATGAAGCGAACTGACCCCCACCATGAAGATGCAGCACGACCACGAACTCGAAGCCAAACAGCAAGATCACAGCTCAACAGCTCAAATCCCAGTAACTAAGACCAACCTGAGCACAACCAAGCCCCCACCTGAACAGAACACACCTCCAGCCAATCAGAACATGGCCAACCCCCAACCAATCAGAACACAGCCAAACCCCAACCAATGAGAACACACCCCACCCAATCAGAACACAGCCAAGCCCCCAACCAATCAAGTCACACCCCACTAGCAGTTAAAAGGAAGAAGCAGCTGCAAGCTCACATCACTCTGAGAAGCACAGAGCTGAAGACAGAAGCCTGAAGATGATGAATGAGACTTCATCGAAACGCTGCCTAGATACTTCCAATCTTACGCGGAGAAAACCCGAATAACCAAAGATCCACATACAAATACCCATGAGAACCTCAGAATATATATATATATATATATTTCACAGCCGTTTGACTCACAGACGAACACAATACAGAAGCCTGATGATGGCAGATGAGATTCTGCAAAACGTTGCTACAACTTTAAAAGTACAACTATAATGACGTGGGAAAATACCCGAACAAAGCTGAATAGCGCATATATATATATATATATATATATATATATATATATATATATATATATATATATATATACATACATATATACATATATATATATATGCATGTATGTATATGTATATGTATATGTATATGTATACATACATATATACATATATAAATTTTTTATAAAGATCTCACTTAGCTTTTGAGCATGTCGTAGATAAGTGATTATACACAGAGAGAGAGAGACAGAGACACACACACAGAGAACAGCATTTTCTATATTTTTCCTCAATTTACCTAAAATAATTGATCTGTAATTTTCTGAAATTTCCAATCTAGCCCAAATAATTTTTGCATATTGATGATATACTACCACAACCCAGACATCAAAGCCTGTTTTAGGGACATTATAGAGATAAATACTTTACAGAAAATTAGACATTTCATATTTTAAGTTTTTTAAAAAAGTTTTTGTTCTTCTGGTTAAATGGAAGCCACTTATAGACATGCAAATATATATATCTGTGGTATAAGTAGATGCCCAGAGGAAGCAGAGGTCCTTTGTGCATGGCTGGGGCATGGCTTATCAAGAATGCTTCAGCAATGAGTATTCCTGAATTGCTACCTAATTAATCAGTTTTGTATTGAATTTGCCTACAACTGAGCTCCAACTCGAAAAGAGGGCTATGCTATATTCTGCTGCTGTATTAGAGAAGCACGGAGACTGTGATCAGGTGTCCTTCCATCTTCATTCCTTTTATTGGCTGTAGCTGGGGAGAACACTGTAAAGCAGGGGTCGTCACAGCAGTGTCATGTGATGTTATCATGGCAGTGTCACGTGATGTATCAGGACTTTTTCCTCCCTTCACTAAAATGGGTGTGCTCAGTACGTGATGCATTCGGCCTGTGGGTTGGGAGTTTGACAGCCCTGTTGTAAAGAATTTACTCATTCCAGCTCTATGGGGTAATCTTACTAATATTCTGTAGTACTATCACCAACTTCATGAAGAAGAGTACCTTCTCTTAGTAAATATTTTGATAGCTTTTTTGTTTTCATCTTTCCTCTAGCTCTCAAAACTGTTGCTTTAAATATCAGATTAATCTGAGAATCTTTATCCATTTTTTTTGACTGAATGAGCGGGCTAATCTGCATGTTTGGCTTTGGTGAAGTGTCTGGACATCCTTGGTCCAACCTCAAACCAGGTTGGAAATACAAAGGAAAGAAAGACATTGTCAGGCTTCTTTCAGGTATGGCTGGAAACCTCTGCTTTCTAGATGGTGACATTCAGGACATGGCATTATGAGTCATAGTCTTGATTCAGTTCAGTTATTGCAAGCTTGAATGAAGCCAAATATAGCAAAATATCTGCTCCTGCCATTCATAGCAATCAAATATTGATTTACTTGACTTTAGTGTAATTGGCTTTGCTTTGCATTCTACACTGTCACTTAAGGCCCTGGAAGCTTCCCAGACTCACAGTATAGTCAGCCAGCTGTGCCTGCCTGGCCTAGCAGTTGCGATTATCCCTGGGCAGTGAAAGCTTAGCCACAATAATCCATGCTCTGATAACTTCCCATCTGGATTACAGTTCAGTATTTTCCTGAACGTTCAAATCTGTAGCTATTTGTTTTACTTAGTTGTACTGTTATCATTTTGTAAAGTTTCTGTATAGTGCTATTTGTACTCTAAAATAAAGGAATGTACAACTCTGTGAGGTCAATAGGTTATGCATTTTATCTTATCTTTGTTTTGTTTTGGTCTGGCTAACTTATTTTTACTGATTTTTATTTTAAAATATCCTCAAGCTACAATATGAAACTTTAGAGACGCTTAAACCATTTGCCATGATTTAATATAGAAGCCATAAAACGGAGTATTCATCACAGCCTCTTCAGTAAGTTTTGCCAAATATTTAAATTACTAGTCATTAAAGGGATTGTCAGATGACAGAATTTTAGAAGCTCTCAATATAAGAAAATTATTGAGATTTAAGACTATGGCTACAAATGCTAATCTCCCCATAAAACAGAAAACCAATCTATTAATATCAGTTGTTTACTTTGAGAGTTGCTACAAAATGAATACATATTATTCGTATAGGCTGCTTTTAACCAATTCATCAACATTTATTTATTATGCAGAACTAGAAATGGTATCAACTAGTATCTGCCGAGAACCCAGTTAACTGTTTTCTGTAGGCTTTTAAGAATTCCTCAACAGAAAATCAGAGAAGCCACTTTATGCTGGCTCTTCCTGGGGTGCCATAATTACTAAACACAATGCAGATGGTAATGCATGTCACAACCATAAATTTGATCACCTCTTCTGCTGAATCTCACCTGCTCCTGCATTCCACCTGCTAGAGAGGGTCTATAAAAGCTCAGGCTATTTAGTAGATAGCATGAATTTAGAGTTACTATTACTGTTTTGGCACAACACAATCTCTTCCTTTTGTGCCAGTACCACTTGTCATGTGGACTAATAGTGATCAGCGGGGAAATAGATGCTTCCTCATTTCCACTGTGCAGTTGGCACTGTGACTTTGAGAACTGATGACCCATATTTGAATTGTGGTGATATTGCTAGGACCTTCTACAGAGGAGCTACCAACAGAAATAGGCAGCTGACATTAATTCTGAAATATATATTAGAGCTGAATACTTCCGTAGTTCTGCTTTTTTCCTCAGATGCTATAATAATAAACTAAACAGATGGTGTATGAATTTTATGTAAAACATTTAATTAGGCCAACAAAAGCAGTATTCCACCAGCTGTTCTAGCTAATGACCTTGGGAAACGTAGACCATCCAGACAGAAAAATACATCTTTCTCCATTCAAACAGTTTTTTCCTTCTCACAATTTTTCCTCTTGGTTTCATGCCATTTAGGAAAAGAAGAATTTGCTAAAGAGAAAGGTTGGCAGAACACTTGTCAAAACTGTTTATTTGAGCACAAAGTAGTCATGTCTTATTCTTTACCCTAATTCTAAACATGATTTCAATTTTAATATATTTTCAATATTGAGAGAGTTTTGTCATAAAAAATGAGGAAGATGAAAAGCTACTTGTTGCAATAACATCTAAGATTCATAAGAATGCCAGCTCATCCCAGACAAGGAATACTTATTCCTGCGTTTCCCAAAGATAACCTTATCATGTAGCAAAAAATATGGCTGCCATCACAGAAGTATCCCTGTGGGTCAGTGAGCAGAGACATGCAGCAAATGGAAGAAAGATGTTTGAGCTCTTCAATAACTTACCTTGCTGCTATACAAGATTAATAAAAAAAAAAAAAATTAAATAAGGGGAATCAAAAAAAAAAAAAAAAAAAAAAAAACGGGGGGGGGGGGGGGGGGTTTTATGGTGGAAGTGGGAGGGGGGGTGGGGGCCGGGGGGGGACTTCATTAAATATGAGCCCGGGGGGGGGGGCGGGGCCGGAAAAGCCAACTCAGTTCTAGGCTGCATTAACAGAGGAATAGAATCAAGATCATGTGAAGTGTTAATACCACTTTATAATGCCTTGGTAAGACCACACTGGGAATACTGCATTCAGTTTTGCACACCAGGATGTAAAAAAGATGTTGAGACCCTAGAAAGAGTGCAGAGAAGAGCAACAAAAATAATTAGGGGACTGGAAGCTAAAACATATAAAGAACAGTTGCTGGAATTGGGTATGTCTAGTTTAATGAAAATAAGGACTGGGGTGACGTGATAGCAGTGTTCCAATATCTCAGGAGTTGCCACAAAAGAAGAGAAAGTCAAGCTATTCTCCAAAGCACCTGAAGGTAGAACAAGAAGTAATGAATGGAAACTAATCAAGGAGTTCAAGTTCAAGTTACTGTCAGAGTACATGTGTACAATGAGATTGGCTGAGCCTCCCTTTGTGCACCCATGCAAGCAACATAGAACTAAGAAGAAATTTCCTGACAGAACAATTAATCAGTGGAGTAACTTGCCTCCAGAAGTTGTGAATGCTCCAACAGTGGAAGTTAAGAAGAGATTATACAACCATTTGTCTGAAATGGTATAGGGTTTCCTGGACTAGAAAACCTCCAAGGTCCCTTCCAACTCTCTATTCTTATTCCATTCCACAAATGAGTGGTAGTTCTGATCTCCAAAGCTTCCATAGATGTGGAAAAGTCACATATTTTTACCTTATCCTATTCTCCTTGTGATCTATTCATTCTTACCTTCAATCCTATGACATGATCCTTCCCAGATTCCTCTCTCTTCACTGTTTTGCCTTTCCTCATCTCTGCCATTCATTATGTTTCCTGCTGTGCTGATATCACCTATTATACTTGGTTTGCTTAGCATTTGCAATGTTTGACAACAGGCTGACTCATTTTTCACTAGTGAACTAAATGTACCACCTGCTGCTCACCTTCTGCCATCAATCTGTCTTTATAACAGCTAATCAATAGTTTGCTGTTGAACTAGACTTCTATTTAAGACCTTCAGGTATGTCAGAACTATAATTTCAGAATTTCCTACCAGTTGCAATTCCAGTATATTTGGAGAGCATCAGGTTGTGAAAGGCTGCAACAGATTCCATATCTTTTCCTTTCAGTCCTCCTGAAATAGCCTCATAGAGAACAAGAGATGGTTTTGAACACACATCTCCCCAATCCTTCCTCTGCCCCTATAATTGATAATTAACATTTCATCTCAAGTAGTCCTATATATACATGAATTTCAAACTACTAGTTCATTTGAATATCTTTCCTTTTATAATGTGGAAGTGAAAACAGCCTTTAGAAAGAGTAGCAAAATTCAGTATTTTAGTCTGCTATCACAGATCAGCATATCTTGACAAAGAAGTTAGTTAATGTGAGCCTTCCTGAACATGAGACAAATGATTCTGAAGACTCAATATTTACAGGACCTCATCTGCCCATTTTGGAGGTATTAAATTTATTTAAACTTACAAATGTTCATACACTTGCATATTTGAGTCTCTGAAATATGTAATGGAAACAATTAATTAATTAAATAATTAATTAATGGCTCAATGCTTCTCTCCCTGACTCCATTACCACAGTAAGAGACTATCATGTGTACCGATCAGATCGTGAAATCTGTAGAGGAGGTGGTGTTGCTATCTTCTATAAAAAGTCCCTACATCTAAAAAACATCCAAGTTACCCAAGGAGCTTGCTATTCCTGAGACCATCGTCTGTGAACTGTCCTTAAATATCACATTTCAGTTCTTACTATGTTACAGAGCCCCTGATTATGACATCGAACATGCAAACAAGCTAAATACACTACTAACATGGGCAGCATCGTGCCCACACGCTTTTATCTTTCTTGGTGACTCCAATCTACCTCATATTAACTGGACCCTTAATGAATGTACAACTGAACCCACACATGCAACCTTCTACAATGCAGTAACAAATCTGGGACTAGAACAACTAGTAACCAACAACACTAAACTTAACAACTGCCTCGATCTCATCTTCTGCAATAGTTTGAATTCAATTTACGGAATACAAATTAAACAACCCTTTTCCAACAGTGACCACAACATGATTGACTTTTGTCTCAATATGCGTCCACACAAAAATCATCACAATGACAAAATCCCCAATTATAACTTCAAAAAAGGCAACTATGATCTTATAAACAACGATCTCTCATCTCTTGATTGGCAATTTCTATTCTCTGGATGCAATACTGTAGAAGACCATTACAACATATTTTTACTTGAAGTCAAAAGAGTCATCAAACTATATGTACCAATAACAACTCCAAAAACCAGAAAAAACAAATTACCCAAAACAATAAGGAAGCTTCAATCCAAAAAGAAATCACTTTGGCGGAAAAACAAATCTGGTCACGTTGCCAACTTCAAAAGCTGATACAAAAATTTATGCCACCAGATAAAAACTGAATGCACCAATTATCACATTAAACAAGAAGAAAACCTTCTATGCACCAATTCCACCCGCGCTTTCTACAATTTTATAAACAACAAACTAAAAAGACTCAAGGTCCATCCCACCCCTGAAAGGACCTAATGGTAAAGACTGCAACGATGACACTATTAAAGCCAACTTCTTTAACACATTCTTTGGCTCAGTATTTGTAAACAGCAATGGATCATGCCCAGTATTTCCTAGTCGAACCACAGACAACTACAATGATCTAATACATATCGATTTTACAGAAGACAATGTTGAAAAAGCACTGCGCAATCTAAAACCATCTCTATCTATTGGACCTCTAAGCATAATCTTTGAAAAATCTTTCAGGACCAGCTCCTTCCAAAACTATGGTCACAAGCCACAGTCATCCCCATCTTCAAAAAGAGAGACCCCAGCCTAGTTGAAAATTACAGACCAATCTCTTTATGCCGCATCACCTGTAAAATCATGGAATCAATTATTAACCAATCCATTATCCTCCACTTAGAGACAAGCAACCTACTCTCTAATAAACAATTTGGTTTCAGAAAAAAACTATCCTGTAATTTGCAATTCTTACACTGCAAAAATATATGGACTACAAAACTTGATCAGGGCAAAGCAATAGACGCAATCTACATAGACTTCTGTAAAGCCTTTGATTCAGTAGTACACGACAAACTACTCCTAAAACTAAAATCTTACGGTATCTCTGGACACCTGCATAACTGGATAGAAGCATTCCTGTCAAACAGACAACAAATGGTCAAAATTGGGAGCATCCTATCAAATTCTGTACCTGTCAATAGTGGTGTCCCCCAAGGCAGTGTTCTAGGACCAACTCTTTTCATATTCTACATAAATGACCTCTGTGATCATATCAAGAGCAACTGCGTTCTCTTTGCTGATGATGTAAAGCTATTCAACACCACAGACAATACTGCTACCCTTCAAAAAGACTTTGACTATGTATCAGAATGGTCAAACAAATGGCAACTTCAAATCTCAACAAATAAATGCTCTGTCCTACATATTGGCAAAAAAATCAGAAAATAAAATACAGGCTGAATAGTCAAGACCTTGTTGATGATCCAAACTCTGTCAAGGATCTTGGAGTACTCATCTCAAATGACCTAAATGCTAGAGCCCACTGTAATCCCATTCCCTTCCCACCCCACTAATCTGCTTTCCAGTTCCGTTCTCCTGTGCAGGGCAACCAAAGAAGACCCAGCCAATCAGCTGGGAGTCGGGAGTCAGAGAAGAGATGGGGGTGGGACCAGTCAGAGGTGGGATTTGCTGGTTCTCTGAACCAGTGGTGGTATTCTACTGGTTCGGCCCGGTTCTGCCAAGCCAGTAGCGGCGATGAGCAGCAGAGATTGAATCGGTTCTCTCTGCCACTCTGCTGTTGGGCCTACCCACCTCCCAGGCTCCCATATTCATCTTTATCCTCTGAATTTGAAGTGTAGCTTCTTTGCGCAGCACAGCAGAGTGCTGCGCAGCAGCTGCTGAAGCAACCAGGAGAGTGCAGGCTTGAAGAAGGTGAGTTAGAACCAAGGGTGGGATTCAAATTTTTTAACAACCGTTTCTGTGGGCATGGCTTAGGTGGTGGGTGTGGCTTGGTGGTCATGTGACTGGATGGACGTGGCTTGGTGGTCATGTTATTGGCTGGGCGTGGCCAACTCAATATCACTCACATCGAGGCACACTTCTACATAGCCAAAAAGGCGTTAAGAGTTGTTAACCTAATCTTATGTAGCTTTTTCTCTGGTAATATTACACTAATAACTAGAACATACAAAACATTTGCTAGACCAATACTCAAATACAGCTCATCAGTCTGGAACCCACATTACGTAGCTGATATTAACACAGTTGAGAAAGTCCAGAAATATTTCACAAGAAGAGTTCTCCACTCCTCTACTCGTTGCAGAATACCTTATGCCACCAGACTCGAAATTCTAGACCTAGAAAACCTAGAACTACACCGCCTTCCGTCCAATCTAAGTATAGTATATAAAATCATACATTGCAATGTCCTACCTGTCAATGAATACTTCAGCTTCAACCATAAAAACACAAGAGCAAACAATAGATACAAACTCAAGGTTAATCGCACCAAACTTGATTGCAGGAAATACGACTTCAGCAACAGAGTGGTCAGTGTCTGGAATACTCTACCTGACTCTGTAGTTTCTTCCCCAAACCCCAAAAACTTTAATCTTAGACTGTCTACTATTGACCTCACCCCTTTCCTAAGAGGTGTGTAGGGAGCGTGCATAAGCGCACCGACGTGCCTACCGTCCCTGTCCTATTGTTTCTTTTATATATTTTTATTTTTCTTATATGTATCCATGTATTCATAACTATGTTTTTACTTATACCTATTATCTTGTAAGCAATTGACAAATAAAAATAAATAAATAAAAAATAAATAAATTTTGCTTCTGTCTATGTGATGGTACAAACACCTGACTCTGATATTAGAAGTGATGACTATAGGAATCTATATGTATAAATTCAGTATGCTATAAGTATCAGTTACTTGACAGCAATAGCCGCTGAAAACTACAACTTCCATATTTTTATAGACTTTCTTCAAACAATAAGTTGCCATTGGGGACAAAGGATAACAGTTTTTATTGAAATTACACAGAAAGAGAAGCTATGTAAGAACACTATTTAGACAAACACAAACACACTGCAGCAACTTTGAACATTAGCAAAAGGAAACAGATCATCTGACAGTGTTATCCTTTTCACAGCTTGTGTTGATTGTGCTATATTGGGTTGAGCGGTCAAGCACTTTTTAAAGAAGCTGTGTGGATAGTCATTTTTCTGGAAGATGTTGTAGAGATGATCTGTTTCTTTTCTTTGCTGTGTAACTGCCATACATCAAAAATATCTCTGAAACCACAACACACTATTGCAACCACATGGCATCACCATAGCTCACAAACCAACTAAAGCCCTCCAAAACATCCAAAATAAACCAAAAGACCCACAGCCCCAGAAGAAAAAGCAAGAGTTATTTACAACAGCGGTCGCCAACGAGAAAATTTTGGTGGGCTGCAGAGAAATGTCACCCCCAGAGCACCCCCCCCCCCAAGAATTTAATCCAGGATGTGCAGAAACACAAGGCTGCGCTGCCCACATGGCCTGCAGGAACCCTCCCCACCCACTCATTCCTTACCCGGCCAACTTACCTGCTAAATAGCTATTTTTCCTTTTTCCGGCCATCAGCTGTTCTGCTGTGCCGGGAGATCTAGATTAGCTAGGAAGCAGGAAATGGTTGGATTTCTTGCTTTCTAGCTAGTCTTTAGATCTTCGGTTCTGCTTTTAAGCACAGCCGAACCTCCCTTAGGACTGAAGGTTCTATTATTCAGTGCAGACTCATGGCAAGCAAATTTTATGTGACAGACTGAGCTAGCCAATGGCAGATAGATAGATCCCTGAATGATTCTGTGAGCAACTCAATCTGCCTGCCTGCTTTGCCTGCTTTTGGGTAAAATTGCTCTTTTTTTATAAAAAAAAATCAATATTTATATAAATATTTATAATATTTACATACAAACCATGCCCAGCCAGTCACATGACCACCAAGCCACACCCACAAATTAGGCCACGCCCACAGAATTGGTTAGTGGTCCCTGGGATTTAAAATTATGAGTTTGGTGGTCCCTGAGGTCCAAAATGTTGGCGACCCCTGATCTACAACACACAGTGTAAAGATTGCAACAGCCACTATGTAGTGCAAACTGGCAGAAGACTAGCAGATTGCATCCATGAACACCAATCAGCAGTCAGAAGAGATAATGAAAATCTTTAATTTCACAACACATGAACAGACTTAACCATAGTATCAATGGGAAACTGCGTATCCTTGACCAAGCCAAGTCCAAAAATACTAGAGAATTCCTGGAAGCCTGACAATCAAACAAATTAGCCATCCACAGGCACACAGACAAAAAATAACATCTACATACCATCCGATAGAGACAATCAAAAAGCTAAAATGGAAACAAACAGAACACCTCCTCACCAGTAGTCAACACCCAAATGAGCAGATATCAATAATCAAGAAGCAAACAATATGCCAAGCAAGGAACTGCCAAGCAAGCTAACAATAAGTAACAGCCTAATCAAGGAACCAGCAAGACCATTCCCACCAACACTGACAGGTTAAGTCATTAGTATATAAAATAAGAGAAGAACCCACTACCTACTACCACTGATGATGTTATCTAGTTTGGTAATGAAATATTTATAGGAAAACAGTCAAGCTCAGAGAGCACCACGGATACCTCACTATAATGCTTCATGTAACATGTGCATTTATACCACAATAAATGCACTCAACTGTAAGATTTTTTTTAATTGTTACTTTTGCTTCCTATGTCTGTTGTACATGTGGCTACTCAATCTTTGAAGACTTCTTTTGAAGTAATACACGACTACCAGTTGGAATAATCATATATTAGAATCAGTCTTGGTATAACCATACAGTATATTCCATAATTCATATAAAACTACAGCAAATTAGTTTTTTCTGGAATATCGTTCAAAATAAAAAAGGATTACGGAAAGTGAGGTCCCATTCTAGATGTTTATGATTAACAAGGTTTATTTAGGTAATGCTACTAGCAGTGTGGTGGCCTAAAGGGGAAGATGCTTGCCTCTCACTTGGAAGGTGGAGGGTTCAAACCTAGGCAAGACAGATGTTTCTCTATCAGGTGCAAACAGAAAATATCTGTTGCAAACTCCACATAGGCATCAGGAAGGCTATCCGACCAGTAAATGCTCAGCTCCATCAGTCACCCTAACTCCACTCTAATAAAAGGGATTACAGGGCCATAAAAAAAAAGGTAACGCTACTATCACATACCTACCTTAGCATTATTATAGAGAAATAGATTTTCAGTTTGAATAGAAATGACTCATGAACTGAAGACATATCAGACCAATTTTATATTTAGTATATCATGAACAGAATAATACAGGAAAAGGTAAGAGTGACAAACAAATTGGCATATTGTTGAATAAAAATCCTTCACAACTTGTATTATAGATAAATTAGTATTAGAAACCAAGATATCGTTAATAATTGTTAGACAATAACTAGACAAATCACTACCATAGAACAATGTTCATAGGGCATTTTTGAAAATGTAACAAAGAGAAAAACAATGGCTAAAATGTTTTTATGTAATGTTTATGTTCAGTGCATTATATAGTATGACCATAATAGTTTCTCAATATAATATGCATGACTTCTCTCACTGACAAGATACTTTCATCTTCTTGTCTTTCATAACAAACACAGTAATCTGGGATTGGTTATTGCTATACATATTTCTCATCTTCTGGTTCTTGATTGTTCTGTTGTTTTTAATTAAATCTATGAGCATAAAAAGGGGAAAGAGACAATAACCAGATATATCACCCTTCAGTTATCATAACATTAAAATCATTTTCAATGCCAATTGTCAGCAATAACTTACAGGCAAAGAATACCTTGAGATTATTAGAAGCTTCTGGTGCTTGAAACTAGAGCCATTATGATGTTGCATCACTGAACATTTTATAAATTTTACCAAGCTGATTCAGCATCCTTATACTCTTAACTACCTTGCTGCTTTTGTAGACTTGAGCCTTCTGAACAAGAAGAAATCCAGAAAGACTTTCTTCTGTTCCAGTTAGGCCCTTTTTGAACCTAAGAAACAGATCTTTCATACTCTTATCATTTCGGATTGCCCTTTGGTTACTACTCCTGACTTTAACAACAATAATTTGATATTCATGACCTTCACAGACAGCAACTTATTTATGGATATGGCAATTCTGAAGATGATTAATAAAACCAACATAGAATTTTCTAAACCATATGTCAAAACTAGAAAACACTTTGATCTAACAACTGATGGCACTCAATAAGCCATCAATAATACCAGCTTCTTTCATCTCACGATTTGTCTTTGATCTTGCTATGATCAATCCATTCTTTGTTAATATGCAGGATGATGGAAAAATATAATTTTAGTATTATATAATTAGTACAATTTAGTATATAATTTAGTATAAAATATATACATTTTTAGGGATCTTGAAATTTTGAAATACAGTTTTAAACAGGGGTGGGATTCTACAGGTTCGCACCTATTCACTAGAATCGGTTGTTAACATTCTAAGCAGTTTGGAGAATCGGTTGTTAGAAGAAATTAATGGCCTAATCCTATAAGGAAGGCAGGAAGGAAACATTCTGGTGTTGCTTACAGAAACTGCCTCTTCATTAACCCTTATTACATTCTTGGCAGGACTAGACTTCCTGTCTCTGGAGTTTTTTTTTTTCTTCCTTTGCTGGTACTTTGCTTGTGTGGAGTGATCATTCAAAGTTATAATGGCACTGAAAAAAGTGACTTATGACCTTTCACACTTATGACTGTTGCAGCATTCCCACAGTCATGAGAGGCCAGGCGAGGAGATGCGTGCCTCGATGTGAGTGATGTTGAGTTGGCCACACCCAGCCAATCACATGACCACCAAGCCACGCCCACCAACTAAGCCATGCCCACAGAACCGGTTGTTAAAAATTTGAATCCCACCTCTGGTTTTAAAAATATAAAATAGATGTTGTGTACTGTAACAAATCATCAAGGTGATAAAAACATAGATAAAACCCAAAAGTTTACTTATGATTTGAAAAGGAGAAATTGAGGGAAGTCTTTATTAATCAAGCATTTCTATTTTCTTATGCTTTTAAAATATTAATTGTAAAGCTCTCTAGTTAAAAACAACATTGACACAAAATAAAATGGAATATGTGACACACCAACAACCAATCAGGTGGCTATACATACATACATACATACACACATATATTTGTGTATGTGTGTGTGTGTGTGTGTGTGTGTGTGTGTGTATATATATATATATATATGTGTATATATATATATATATGTGTGTGTGTGTGTGTGTGTGTGTGTGTATATATATGGCATTCAGCTTTGTTCGGGTATTTTCCCACGTCATAGCAGTTGTGCTTTTAAAGTTGTAGCGACGTTTCAGCAGAATCTCATCTGCCATCATCAGGCTTCTGTATTGTGTTCATCTGTGAGTCAGACTTTTACAGTTGTTTCAGTTTTAAATTTGGGGCTAGCCTAGTGCTGTGCCAGAATGGTTTTTTCTTCATCCTGATTGGTTGGGAGTCTTGGTCTGTGTTTATTGGTCTTGGAGTTTGCTGTGTTCTGCTTGATTGCTGTTTCTCATATCTTCTGCCTGTTTTGTGGCTTTTTTGTGTCTTAATTGGCTGGCAACATTGTATTACTTTATTGGAGGCTTTTAGTGCAGCTTGGCTCCAAGTAAATGGACGGCTATCATTTGTTAGGAAGCTAGGTTTTATATGGGTGCCTGGTTGGGGTGTGTTTGAGCTGGAGGTATCAGGGGGGATCTGTTTGTGCCCAGGTGCCTGGCTAATGTTGTGGAGATTTTTTTGTTTGTGAGTGCAGGCTTCCAAATGATTGACAGTCTGGTGGAATCATCTCTTCTATTCATGCTTTCTGGTCTTTTTTCAATCTCTATGGGTTCTCTGATAATTCTGTGGCTGGGGTTTTCTATAGTGGCTAGGGTTTTGGTGCCATTGAAGTTGATGCTATGACCTGTGGCTTTCATGTGTTGGACTAGTGAGGAAGTGTGTTCCAGCTTTTTTACTGCATTTTTGTGTTCATCCAGGCGGGTACTTATTCTTCTATTGGTCTGTCCAATGTATGTGGCCGGGCATGATGCACAGGGGACTTTGTATATGCCTTGGTTTTCCAGGTCAATTTTATCTTTGGGGTTTCTAAGGATGGCTGCTATTTTTCTGTCTGTTTTGAAGGCAGACTTGATGTGATGCCTGTGTAGTATCTTACTAATTTTGTCTGTAGTACCTCTTATGTAGGGCAGGACAGCTGTTCCATAGGTCTGTTCATCTTCTAGGTCTCCATTATGTCTCAGTGTGTTTTTGTGGATCAAGCCGGTGATGGCAGATGAGATTCTGCCGAAACGTTGCTCCAACTTTAAAAGCACAACTATAATGATGTGGGAAAATACCAGAACACGAAAACTTAAGAATGTATGTATGTATGTATGTATGTATGTATGGCCTTCCAGCTTTGTCTCGGCATTCTTACCATAGTAGTGGTGCTTTTAAAGCTGGTGGTGCAACGTCAGCAGAATCTCATCTGCCATCATCAGGCTTCGTATTGTGTCCGTCAGAGTCGACTTTTTACAGTGGTTTCAGATTTAAATTTGGGGCAGCCTATTGCTGTGCCAGAATGGTTTTTTCTTCATCCTGATTGGTTGGGAGTCTTGGTCTGTGTTTATTGGTCTCGGAGTTTGCTGGTGTGTTCTGCTTACTTGGTGTCTCTAATATCTTCTGTCTGTTTTTTTGGCTCTTTGTATCTTGATTGGCTGGCAGCATTGTGTTACTTTATTGAGGGCCTTAGTAGCAGCTTGGCTTCGGGTAAATGGACGGCTATCATTAGTTAGGAAGCTGGGTTTCATCTGGGTGCCTGGTTGGGATGTGTTTGAGCTGGAGGTATCAGGGGGATCTGTTTGTGCCCAGAAAAATAGCAGCCATCCTCAGAAACCCCAAAGACAAAATTGACCTGGAAAACCAAGGCATATCTGAAGTCCCCTGTACATCATGCCCGGCCACATACATTGGACAGACCAATAGAAGAATAAGCACCCGCCTGGATGAACACAAAAATGCAGTCAAAAAGCTGGAACACACTTCCTCACTAGTCCAACACATGGAAGCCACAGGTCATAGCATCAACTCAATGGCACCAAAACCCTAGCCACTATAGAAAACCCTAGCCACAGAATCATCAGAGAAGCCATAGAGATTGAAAAAGACCAGAAAGCATGAATAGAAGAGATGATTCCACCAGGCTGTCAATCATTTGGAAGCCTGCACTCACAAACAAAAAATCTCCACACCACAAGCCAGGCAAACACCTGGGCACAAACAGATCCCCCTGATACCTCCAGCTCAAACACATCCCAACCAGGCACCCAGATGAAACCCAGCTTCCTAACTAATGATAGCCGTCCATTTACCCGAAGCCAAGCTGCACTAAAGGCCTCCAATAAAGTAACACAATGCTGCCAGCCAATCAAGATACAAAAGAGTCAAAAACAGACAGAAGATATTAGAGACACCAATCAAGCAGAACACAGCAAACTCCGAGACCAATAAACACAGACCAAGACTCCCAACCAATCAGGATGAAGAAAAAACCATTCTGGCACAGCAATAGGCTGCCCCAAATTTAAATCTGAAACCACTGTAAAAGTCTGACTCACAGACGGACACAATACAGAAGCCTGATGATGGCAGATGAGATTCTGCTGAAACGTTGCTACAACTTTAAAAGCACCACTACTATGGCGTGGGAAAATACCCGAACAAAGCTGAAGGCCATACATGTAAGTACCAGCGAAAACTTAAGAAAACAAATATATATATAATTAAGCAATATTCAGATATACACAGAATGGGATTCACAAAGAAAAAAATACAGAAAGTACTTCCCTCCACTGACTTCTGTTCCACTCTCCCATTGAGCTGTTTTTTTCTAACTCGGGAGAACTCCTCATATATCTGAAGCTAATATAATATTAATGTTAATAATCTTTAAAGTACTTTGTTAATTTTGGTACCACAAAGCAATATAGCTACAGTATTCCTGTGGGTCTGGTTGCAAAAGCAAAATAAAATCTATTTGTTAACAATGGAGCAATGGCAACTAAGATTTAGTTTTTACAGAACATAAAGTGACTAAGATGTCAGATATTACACACTGGGATATGAAAGAAGCAAAGACAAATGAACTAAAAACCTCAGCCTAATGCATCCCTTCAAACTTCAAAGCTGATCCACCCCCTAGGAACAGTGCCGAGCTACACCTCTCTTAGACACATTTTTACATGATACATTGTGTGGGAACTTCATATATACATATATAAAAGTCTGGTGTAAAATAAAGAGAGCTTTCATGCAGTTGCAATACAGTTGATGAAAATATCAGACTTCCGTCTATATTGGTTATAGACTGACTTCATTTCTAGAATAGGTTTTACCCACCCATCAATATCTGTTTTATTTTCTTTGTTATTAATATTTAGAAAGCCCGTTAAGATCATTCTCTTTCACAGAGCCTTCAAAACCTAAGATACTAAGTAATTTTGGAAAACAACTCATGGGGTGTCTAATTTTAATGTGGGGTTTATCACTGATTGATGGGAAGATATGTTTTATAACGAGTATTATGATTGCTTTTTAAAAAAATGTTTGTATTTCATCGCTTTTATTGTGCTGTGAACTACCTCAGCTCCTGCAGGGAAGCAGGACACAAATTATCGTAATAAATAATAAATTAATATCCAGCATGTAGCCCTTTGCTCATTATAATGCACAGCACTGTAGCTCATTTCTACAAAAGTGTTTGAAGATGTTTACAATGAGATTAGAAACATTAAGTTAATTATACTATCAGTAAATAACCTGTGCTCCTTCTGAAGCTCCAGCACAAAATATTAAAAGACTACAACATCCTCTCTAACTCTCAGTATGGCTACTCTGAGGACTTCTCCCTCCGTGTTGTCTGATCCTGCATGTACATAGGACTCTAACACTTTTCCAAATGTTTGTTCAGCCCTAGCATTTATCTTCTGCCTTCTGCTATCAAACCAATGATCAGATTATCTATTTCAATACACTTTCAATACAAGAGTGTATATAATGCTCCCTCCTTCTATTTTTTCAAAGGTTCATTAAGTTGGGAAAGTGCCATTCAGTGAACTTCCACAGCTTAAGGCAGAATCTGGGAAACCTGTATAACCTATATAATATTGGTGCTAATCAGAGGTGGTATTCAGCAGGTTCTGACCAGTTCTGGAGAACCGGTAATGGAAATATTGATTAGTTCAAAGAATCGGCAAATACCACCTCTGATTGGAGATTTTACAGTATCCTTTTCCTGCCACGCCCACTAAACCACACCCACAGAACCGGTAGTAAAAAAAATTGAACCCCACCACTGTTGCTAATGTTAATATTAATTCCTCTCACTTTTATCATATCTGCTCCATGACAAACTTCTGATCAAATGCACAGAATCCAACATGAATCATAGTAGCCATAAACTCCTGAACTGTCTCTCATTCCTCCTCCAAAAAAGGCAGATTGAAGGCAAGCTTATTTATCTACTAAAGACATAGAAAATAATAATCCTAGTGGGGATATTCTTATTTAGCTGATATCAATTGTGGACATAAGGGTAACAACACATATGGAGAAACATAAAAATATTAATTATTCATAAATGATAGCCCATGTAGCTTCACCAACTTCAGTTTATTTGAATAATTTGACAGGATAAGCTCATAAAAATGTAACATCAATCTAAACTTGCCAAATGCATTAATTAAAAATCCTTGTATCAAAATATAGACACTTTCACTGACACATGTCTATAACAAATAATTTTCAAACATGGTAGAAAATTAAATGAAACACACACACACACATACACACATATATAACATACACACACACACACACACACACACACACACACACACACTGATTTGGAATATCACTCTCTTGAAACTCACTACTACAGAAATCATTTTTGTGCTATATTAAGTCATAAATATCTCTCTTTAAATGTCTAACCCTACAACTAAAGTGTTTTGTTGTTGCTGTTAATGTGAGGACAACAAAGTGGCACATGCATTACATCACCGTAACAGTATTAAAATAAAGAATATTGATTCTAACTCTGCATACATCATGCCTTAATCCTCAGTTCTAAGTATTAGAACAAAATGTACATGTTCTTCTCCCAAAATATTCTGCAAAGTAAATAAGCAGATGTCAATATAATAAAATCATGTAATGCAACCATTAATTGATACATGTAATTTATGAAATGTTGTCATAATAATTATTATGGGTTTGTAACTAAGATGACTGGACATGCCAGTCAAGACTTAGTTTATTATCAGTCGTTTTCATGCCATATTCTTTTAGAATGTCCTGAAAAACTGAATATAAAGGAAACTGCTTGAGTTCCAGGGCAGCGCCATTAATTAATCATTTAAAAAAGCAAAACAAAAAACACCATTTCCTTTCCCTGCCTGTTGAGCTTAGAATTTAAGCAGCCATAGAAGGGGGAAAGGCACCTAATTTTAGAAGGACAAAACAGCTAATAGCAGCAGAGCAAGCAAAGAAATATGGGACAAGGTAGAGGGCATGTTTGGCATATTTCCAAGAACTCATTTCTAATACCTACCCCTTCTATTCTTTAATATATCATATACTGGTTATGATCCATACAATATATATTTGAGATTAGGATAAATACTGGATGTTGGTGTCAAATGGCTACATAACTCATTTCAGTACTGCTTATGAAAGTCTGCAAATTTCTCAACTTTCCTCTTTTTCTGACACCCCAGCCCCCAATAATATCAGAAAAACTATTTTGGGGGGGGGAGTTCATCATTATCATGTTGATTGTTAACTGGAATAACTGCAAGCATTTAAAAAGCATTACTGACTTGATCTAATCTGCATTATACATAATGCACATCTGTGTCAAAAAGATAATTAGAAACAGGGTCAAGAGTTTTAACAGCAGCAATAAATTAGAGGACAAAGTTAACTTTTTTTAATTGTATAAATGCTCCTCAAAGTTAATTCTATGAACTGAATAATGAATACATTTATTGCATAGTCAGTTAATGAACAACAATATTTAAAGCATTAAAATGCCATTATCATATAATAAAATAACAATATTATATTTAATTTACATAATTTTTTTTGACGAACCAAGTGCGCTGTCTCACCAGACTTGCTACTAATCTTGCAGAAGGCAGAATGATCATATGTGGTATTTGTGTTTGGATAGCAATTCTGAAAAAAAAAATGTTCTCCCAAGTTTCATTTCAAAATATTCCGACATCATCTAGGTAAGGTCAGAAGCATCATTTTAAAAATTCTACTTGTTTCATTTCAGTTCTGTAAATTCCCTGATACTTTATATTTAATACCAACTTATTAATAATGAAAACCTCAACTGTGATATATTTTCAATAAATAGATGCATTCAAAGTGCATACTAACTTAGTTAACATTAACCTACCTGCTACTATGCTATTCCTATTTCAAATGGCTTCCCCATCATTTGTGTCCTGTGGTCTATAAAACAGAGTGGCCACTGTTTCTGGATACCTCTAACTGGAATCTGGAAACATAGAAATTGCTGGTTTCAGATTTCAGTTAGTATTAACTGAACATGATGCATACTTCATTTGACATCCTTAACCATATAAATCTCAACTGTGGTTTCAGAAACAATGTGACATCTAGGGCATATGTCTTCATATTAGTGGTTTAGCAGGCTATGTGTATGCCAAAATATGTTATAACTTTCATAGGCTCAAGTATGATTCAGTGCTCTCTCATAGCAAATAACAAACAAACCCACAGCTGTTAACTCCTATATGTGTAGCTTTCTTGGGTGATAAATTTACTTGTTTACTTCAATACTCTTCAAACATTGACTCTAAATGGCTTATATGCAAGAACATGCATATACATTATAATGCACTGATCAAATAAATTATCAGAAAATCCAAGAATATAATATTATATTATAATCTTAAAACCATAGTACTGTTGATCATCATAATACTGACATTACATTTCATTGAGTAATACCTTGTAGAGCTCTTTACAATAATCCATCCATAAAATGACAAAAATATGAGTCCCCATAGTCAATACATTTTACTCCAGTAATTGAAGAGAGGTGAAGGCCCTTCAGGATACAGTTTCCACCTGCTGTTCCAGCAGGAGCTAAGACTCTACTCTCTAGGAAGCACAACTAAGCACAACCATCAGAACTAACGTGGGTATTGTTGCAGAGTCAGTTAATTTCTGAACATACATTCACTTTTGAAGGTTCAGTCTCATTCTGATATCTCCATGCAGATCCATGCAGATGCCAGGAACTGAAACAAGATTTGCCCTCCATCACCCAGACTGGAACTATTAGTGAATGGAAGATATTCAAAGCTTCTTGGCTGAGAGTATAACCATATGCAAAGAAGCTCCTATAAATCAGTTCATACACATAGTTTTGCCATTGGAAAGAGAGTCCTCTGTTATGTGTATTACAAGTCTGGAAACTTGGAAAGTTGCAATGATCGTTTGAAGTGCTTTATAGCAGAACTCGGGAGGCCTTAAAAAGAGAGAAGACAGAATAATGAATCTTCCCTTCCTTTTCACCTATAGCATAATTTTCACCTATACAATGATAGTTAATGAATATATTTAAAAAAAAACTGAGAGTCCACACTTGGCTCTAGCAAAATGACTTTGTCACAAGCAATCCAGTCCAAAATGCTGATTTCATACATTCTCTAAACTTTAAATATCTATATATGTGTGGTATGGTCAGAAGAGATGAGAAGATCACTTTCACATACAAATGCCAAATGTGGCAAAATGAAGAATAGGATCACAATGTTAAGAAATCCACCTGGCAATAAATTATCTGCTTATATACCAGGAACTCTCTGCCCTTGGCACTTCCTAACTATTTTATGTGGTCCTTTTTCTTGCTATTTCATGGTATATCAGACTGTGTCAAATGCATAGTCTTTACAGTCCTTGAGTTACTGCTTCTAGATAATCATTCTATAAAAATGAATCTCTTTGTCTGAAGCCTTCAGGCATAGCCAGAAACGGGGTGTGTGTGTGTGTGTGACTCTACACTTCCTCAATAGAAGCCAGCTGTCAACTGCAGTAATCAGCAAAGTAATACTGATTCCCTTTCTTACCTATGTTTCAGTGTAACTTTTTACTGCTGCTTTTGCAGCCAATGTTTTAGGTTGACAAAAGCCAGAAGTCTGGCATTAAGCAATCAGGAGTCCTGTGTGCATCTGCTACAAAAAAAAAAAAAAAGGTTGCTAAGCAACTGAAAAAGAATTTTTGCCCTCACTATACCATGGCATATTAAGAGAAACCTTACAACAATATTCATACACCTTAAAATTTCAAAAGCCAAACAGATTTTTTTTAAAAAAAATAACGAATATAACTTGGAACCTATTACACATTTAGTTAAAGAAGACATCTGAGGAAATCAGTAAATGATGTACCAATCAAGTGAAAATAATCTTTCCTGTAAAAAAAAAAAATCGACAGCTCATTGAGTTTATTTGCTACACATTCATTTCTCCCACTTCAGCATCTATAGTATTTCAGCAACCCCATGGGAACTTGAAGACATTAGCAAATTATCATTTGAAATGCAAAATCCACAAAGTAACATGAAATATTCAGGGTTTTCAAACTCAATAGTTATAGGGAGCGACTCTTCCTGGAAAGGTCATATATGATTGAATTTTAATGGCAATGCTTTCCCAACATGTTTCTTGACATTATACTATAATGCAGATATATTTGGAAGGGAAGAAGAGTGGGAGAGACACAGCATTTTTGTGTACTGTTAATCTGTCAACAGAGGGAACTCATGTAAGCACCATCAAGAATACTCAAATTCCTGGCCTGTTGTTCTAAAATTTAAAAAAAAAATTTAAAAAAAAGAAACCGTAACACTGAAAGGATTATTTAGGAAAAAATTATTTGCTGATGATGGAAAGTATAACTTGTTTATACAAGAAGATATTTTTATAAGTGCTTGCCAGAAAAAGTTCCTCACCATTTTTGGAAGTGGATGATGAAGGAGGAACTGAGGCTCAGATAGATATACCATTTTTCAAAGGTGGTGCTTACTCTTTGGAACAACCAGTCTCTGAATATTGGATTAGCACTCTTAGGTCCAGAAAATGTTTAAGACAAAACTCTTCAGGAAATCATTTAGGGATAACTGGGGGAGATGCTGTCTATGCATTGAATTGTTCTGTATTGTATTTCTATTTGTTTGCTTAGTATGAATATTTTAAATTGTATATATTTTTAGATATTTTATTACTGTTGAACCACTGGGATATTTGGAAATTACAACAATATACACATTTCATAAATAAATACAGTATTTACTACTCCCAGCAAACACCAGTTAAAGCTCAGCTCAAACTCACTGGAAAGCACCAAGCAGGCTTTATTGACTTATATACATAACTTTTATAGCTGCCTATCTCAATCTAATCAATTGTCTTATCATGTGGTTAATTTAAATGACCAGCGACCAACGAACTATAAAAGTGGCAAACTTCTTTTTCAAGTTCACAAAACTTTGCAATACGGTTTGAGGCTCAAATGATCACAAGGAAAGATATCGTACCAGGCTAGCAGAGATTTCTCAATTCTCTATAAACAACAGCCATTTGCTTTAATGCAGTTGCTTCCTTATTGCCAGTTATAAATACTAATTAATAATACACATATACATGTATACATTGATTGCATCTGGGGGAAAGCTAAATTAAAATTACTTACAATTAGAAAAAAATACCCCCCCACAAAAAAATCTATTTAAAACCAAAATTCCAAGAGTTAATAACTATTAAGGGCATGTAGTTGGGCAGAGCAGAAACCTCTATCTAGATACATTTCAGTACCAGACTCAAACAATCCAGGTGCAAAATGTACAATCTGTTGGCTGTCCTTTTTGATTCAGTAGGTTTCATCAACAAAACAGGGAAGGAGTAGATTTGGGGCACTGCTTTTTCTATATTCCATTTCCCCATTAACCTCCCAAATTGTTTAAACAAGTCCCTGAGTGCTTTAAGAAAAAGGGAATGTGGAGATATGGAAGACTGCTGACAAACACTGTCCTCTCAGTTGTGCTGGATCAGGGAGTTTTTCAGCATAGAAAACTGTGAATAACAAATGTATTTTCTCCTTCAGAAACACTGTCAAACCATATACTGCACTGCAGTTACTTCCTGCAGCTTATGAATAGCCATATTGTCTATATTCCCTCTTACAGGTATACCACCAGGTACTGCAGCTCTAAATATCCTACATATGAACATCTAGATTTGCTTTCTTAAAGCAATAGATCTTAATACTTTTGTACACTCTTTATGTGAACAAAAGCAGACAATTAGAAGCAGATAATTGTTGCAAAATCACAGCCTCACTACAATTTTACACAGAAGCTACCCTTCTGCCCCACTAGCAAAATTGGAGAGGACTATGGATGGAATTCTGGGTCTCACTCCTCCACAATACTCCTCCCTCTCTTAAATATGACAGTTGCTGCTGTTTTTATTCTTCTACAACTTATTTCTACATGGGAATTCCCTTCCCCTTATTGCTGCCATTGATAACCTGTCCAACATCTGACAATTAGTTCTTGCCCAAAGTAGGGAAAGGTAATTGATTAAAAAAAAAAAAAACTGCTCATCATTGCATGTATCAATCCCAATCCAGGCCATTGTCTCACATTTAGTGAATACAGTAACATCAAAAGGAAAAGAGGCCCGAATCTACGTACTTAATGCAAAACTATCTAATCCTGCTATCTGTTTATGATTGCAAAATGAGAATTCTATACACACTACTGAGGGGTAGATAGGCACTAGTCTATGTGCATAGTAGAGGACAACTTTGAAACTGATCCTGCTACCCTCTAGATTGGCCAAAATATTTCCGACAGCCAATCCTTGCTGTTGGAAATGTAAAGGTAAATTTGGTACATATTTTCATTCATGGTGGACTTGTCCTGAGATAAAAAAATATTGGTTAAAAATAAAAATGTGGATAGAAGAAATTATAGAGTGTGGGCTGGAGTGGAACCCAGAATTATTTTTGTTGGGAATGATCAAAGGGGACTACCGCACTAAAGTAAAATATCTGACCATCCATTTATTAACTGCAGCACGTATTTCACTAGCACAATATTGGAAAAACCCAAATGTACCACCGATACAGGTTGCTATTCAGAAAACATATGAGTGTGCCCAATTGGAAAGGCTTACGCTTAAAATTAATGGGAAGGAGGATACAGATTACTACCGGATATGAAATAAATGGTATAAGTGGGTAGACAATAAAAGGGGAAACATGTAAATGAACCTAAGATACAAATTATATTCAGCAGTTTATATTAAATATATAAAAACAATTAAAGGTTTTAAACCTTCTTTTCTCTGTTACTACTACTATTATTATTAGCCATTTATAATAATTTTTTGTTTACTAGTTAAAAAAATATGAATGTATTTGTAATAGAAGAGTAGTTATAAACCAACGTGAAAATAGAGTACGTTGTGAATTATTTAGCGCTTAGGATGCAATAATGAGTGAAGATGTGACTAGTACTAGCCAATAATGATTTTTAGGACTTACCAAATTCAATAACAAATGTAAAGAATTATGTGTTATTCATATATTATTGTTTCTGTATTTTTGAAATTGTACGTTTTTAAATTTGTAAATAAAATTGTTTTTAAAAATTTTTTAAAAAAAGAGACTGATCCTGCTGAGGTCTCATATTACGATAAAACAAAACTTGCTCAAAATTTAATGCTCATTACTTTCTAATTAATGTTACTGTAAACATTCTCTGATCCTGCTACTATCCTAACTTTGAATGCAAAATCCAGAACATTTTGTATCTAAGGGGTCCTTTCTCTGTGAAGTCCAAAAGTTATTTTAATAATAACATTTATCATTTATATTTGTTATAATTACAATTGTTTAAATTCATTTGTTCAACTGTGAGGGGGCAACAAAGTGTATTATTTGGCATCCTATCAGGAATCCCAAAATAGCATATATTAACTACATATAAATTCATTATAACCATTAGCCCAACGAACTGCTTATCATTATTTTTATTGCATGTGCCTAATTTAATTGCTTTTAATATCTAAGCAAAGCCATTTTTAATAATTCTTTTTCAACAGTGTCAACCGTATTTAAAGATAAAACCACAGTAACAGTAGTTGTTTGTGGAACAATAAGCAATTTAATAATTTTTTATTAAGGTTGCCTATCCCTTGCTTCCATTTTCTAACACTCATCTTATCCTTATATGCACTACCAGATATCAGAATCAATACCAGTTGTCAATAGCTCAAGCCCTCAAGAAGGAGCTAATACAGTATCTACTCTATCTTACATTGTCTCATTTCCGCTCATCTATGTTGGATTTATTCATCAGGGCAGTGAAATATGGTCACAATCAGACTGATTCTTTGCATGCAGAGGCAGCACTAGAGGAAAGGAATAAAATGGGCTCACTGCTCCCATTGGAATCTAGCATCCTTTTTTTTTCTTTTAGCTTAACTACACAATTTGTTGCACTAACTGCTTCATTGGAAGGTGTAGTAATTGCTTTGGCTTCAGTTGCATTTGGGTACCGACTTGGCTCCTTTATTTCAATCAATTGTGTCAGGCCAGAAAAAGCATACTTGGAAGGACAAGAGAAGACTACAAGATTGCTGCTACAACCTGTTGTGGTTCGCCAGCAGCCTGTGCAGATGGCAGCAGAATCAGACAGTGGAGAAGAACAGGGACCAGTCCGGGAGTCTGGGGAGGGCTTGGACGAGGGTCCTGCATCCAATACAAAGAGGGGGCCAGGACCATCTGGGAGTTATGTGCTGACTCCAGAGTCTCCAGAATCTGGAGCAGAGGAACAAAGGGAGCCTGTTCGTAGTGCACGTGTGCTCAGAGCTGCCAGAAGGCAAGAGCAGCTAAAACAAAAGGGGAGACTCGGGAGTAAGGCTTGGAGGTGATTGCCCCTCCCATAATGTATAAAGGAAGTGCAAAGGTAGAAAAACCTTTGCAGGAAGCCAAGTCGTTCATTCTGTTTGGATTAAACCTTGAAGCTCTGTGTGGACTTTGTACTTTGTTTGGCTTTTTACAGTTAATTTGGCACTTTAGTTGTTGGCAACAATTCAAAGGAGATAAAGGTGGGTGCTTATCTTGAAAGACTGTTTGGGACTCATTATGATCTGAGAATGAACATAATTCCCAGTGTTGAAATAAAACAAGGGTTGTTTGGACTAAGCATGTGCTTAATTACGGTCTCAGGAAGCCTTGATCAGAACACAACCCATGGGAACCAGCTGGCAACATCACACTATAGGGAGTGGAGAACTATTGCATATGGGCTCTGTCGGCACCCCTGGAAAGTAACTGTGAGAGGCTAAGCATGCACCCAAACCTTCTGCTACTGTTTTTGCCCTAAGTACTTCATAATACTTTTAACAGGTTTCCTGCAGCAATGCCTTCTTATCAAATCTTAAAAGGAAAAGTTAAATACACCTTACATTAAGCAGATTCTAGTCTACTTGGGGATTCTGTAAGTCAAAGCCATACATGTATTCTCTATCTCTAGGACACTGTTCTGACCAAGACTTTCTGAGACACCAACAAACATACGTTAAATCCAAAACCCTTTTATTTTAGTTCAACAGCTGTGAATTATCGTCATTCACAGCCCCTAATGAATCTCAACAAGTTATAAATAGTCCCATGGAAGTCTGCCAAAGTCCTTCGGGAGAAGTCTGATAAGAACGCACCTTTATCTTTCTTGAAGTTCTGCCAACAACAAAGTACCAATTAATCTTTCAAAACCAAACAGAGTACAAATTCACCACGGAGCTTTCAGGTTCCAAACCAACCACAGCAAACAACATTACTTCCTGCAAAGGTTCCTGTCCCTTTGCACTCCCTTTATATCTTATAGGAGGGGCAATCACCTCCAAGCCTTATTCCTGAGTCTCCTCTTTTGTCTTAACTGCTCTTGCCTTTTAGCAGCTCTGCGCACACACGCACTGGGAACAGGCTCCCCTTGTTCCTCTGCCTCACTGCTGTCATATTGTGGAGTTTCCGGAGTCAGCACATAACTCCCAGATGGCCCTTGCCCATCTCTGTATTGGACGGAGGACCAACTTTTGAGTCCTCCCCAGACTCCTGGACTTGCCCATGTTCTTCCCCACTGTCGATTCTGCTGCTGTCTCTGCAGGCTGCCGACGGACCACAACAGACACAATATTTAGTCAATTCTATGGAAATCCCATTTTTAATAGTACCAATAAAATAATTTAGCAAAATATGACACATTCCATCTTCTAATAATCTGGGGTAAGAAGTTCATTATTTCTTACTACTGTTACATCCTTTGACATTTTAAAATACATGAGTGTTCAAAGTTAAGTTGGATTCTGCTTTCAAGGCTGATTTATAAATGTTTGGCAGTCATTATTGTTTACTTTGTTAAAAACTGAAAAATTAACACAACTACTTAGTCTTAAGAAGCTAGATTGCATGCATCTTCTTTTCTGTGTTCATGGTATGTGAAACAAATCAATAATGCATAAAAATCCTATTTATCCTATAGTTTGCCTTCCAGACATACTCATTTTAACTTGACAGAATACTTTGAATTTATGAAATACATTAACTAAATACTACCATTTGGTGGGTAAAATGATACAGGTGGAAAAGTTAAACAAATGTTTACTTTACCTTCTGTCACATAACAATACAGCAATCTTGATTTTTCACATCCAATTTTCCTTGGACTTTCCCCCCCCCCTTGTCTCTCACCTGCTAATATCAGGTATGCCACTTAGTAAAAGAAGTTGTAGCTGCTACCTCTCTCTCTTAATCTGGAATTTTATTTTTCTTATATGTACCCATTTCATGTATTCACAACTATGTATACACTTACACTTATTATCTTGTAAACAATTGGCAAATCAAATAAATAAATAAATAAATAAATAAATAAAATTTCAAAAGGCCGAGCAAATATCTTGCTTTCAGCTGGGCAACTCAATTCTCACCTTAACAGTTAACTACCTTCCAGTTCAAGAATTTCTTTTGATTGCAAAAAGGAACACACACAGTTTCTCCACAATGAAAAATGGTCTGTATCTTTTTTTGATAAGCAATAAAAGTATATTTTGTCTCACAGAAAGATTTTTTTGCAAAATTTAAAGAACATATTCTTAGAATTGTGTCAGCTTCCAAGAAGTTGAATTAAAACTTTTTGTCATTAACATTAAATGAATAGGAAAACTAATAATTAACACTGTTTTGTTAAGATGATTAAGTCCCCCCCAAAAAGTTATTCAGAATCCACATGTAATAAAAACAAGTTCTGATATTCTAGTAAGTTTGGTTTCACTAGTACCCAAATAAGCCATCTAACTAAATAATGCATTAAACAATGCTTTGCATAAATACTGCTAAGGATTAATATAGTTTTCAGACAAATTTCTTCATTTTTTTTATTACTATGTGTATTAATTCTGAGATTGAATTTATTTTTTTATCCCGATGTATGTATTTATTTGTATCACACTTTTATTTTTACAAATAACTCAAGGCAGTTAATATCTCCAAAATCTCTTCTTCCCACAACAACAACTCTTGGAGTTGGTCCGAGAGAGTGACTGGCCAAAGATCACCCAACCAGCTTTCAAGGTTGAAGTGTGACCTGAACTCATTATGACCGGCTTTTTAGCCTGTTGCCTTAACCACTATACCAAATTATACCGTGTTTCTCCAACAATACGACCTCCCCCAATAGGAAGACCCAGCATGTTTTCTAGGCATAAAATCAAATTAAGCCCCTCCCCCCAAATTTAGGCCTATTTTAAAACATGCAAAATGGGGGGAAGGGCGGGGGGACTTGCCATTAGGAGTGCCCCCCGGGCAGCAATTCCTCGCCACCAGCTGCTCCTAATGGGCGATCATGGCGGATAGCTCCCTACTCCTGCCAAGCACCTTTGTGGCAGACCCAAGACCTTCAGCGCCCGCCGCTGTTGATTTCCCTTCTGCCCATGCCGCCGCCGCGTTTGGAGCTGCCACTTCCACGTTTGGAGCACCACTGCTGTTTGGAGCACCGCTGCCGTTTGGAGCTGTCGCTTCTGCATTTGGAGCTGCCACTGCGTTTGGAGCTGCCGCTTCCACGTTTGGAGCGCTGCCGCTGTTTGGAGCACTGCTGCTGTTTGGAGCTGCCGCTTCTGCATTTGGAGCTGCCGCTTCCGCATTTGGAGCACTGCCGCTGTTTGGAGCACCACCGCCATTTGGAGCACCGCCACCACTCCAAACACGGCGGCAGCTCCAAACGCGGAAGTGGCAGCTCCAAACATGACGGCGGTGCTCCAAATGGCGGTGGCACTCCAAACACGGAAGCGGCAGCTCCAAACGTGGCAGCGGAATGGGCAGAAGGGAAAGCAACAGCGGCAGGTGCCAAAGGTCTTGGGTCTGCAGCAAAGGTGTTTGGTGGGAGTAGGGAGCTCTCTGCGCTTCGCCATGATCACCCGTTAGGAGCGGCTGGTGGCGAGGCTGCCCGCGGGGCGCTCTAGATGAGGATGCGAGGGGGGGAATTAAGTCACCCCCGAAAAGACGGCCTAGCCATTTTTGGGGGGCTCAAAAAAATATAAGACCCGGCCTTATTTTATGAGAAACACAGTATATATTGCATTTTGGATTGCAAAATAATAATAGTGATGTTGACAGTTCTTAGTGCCTTTCACATTGCACGTGTAATACCTGTGCTACACAAGAGCACTCAATGCTAGTTTGCTCCCGGGTCCAGTTCAAGATGTTGCTTATCATCTTTAAAGCCCTTCTTGGCATGAGACCAAGTTACTTGAGAAACGATTTATTCTGAACATTATCTGGTCTCACCTGATGAGGCACAAAGGGTATGTTACAGATACCATCAGTTAAATACTTTTGACTGGCAGAATCCAGGAAGAGAGACTTCCCTGCTCTTAACCCCAGAGATAAGAGGGGTCCCCATTCTTCTAGCCTTCCTAAATAGTGTTAAGGCCTGCCTTTGCCAATTGGCATGGGGATCAAAGACTGATATGTGATTTGGGGTTGGTTGGTGACATGAGGGCATTCCGTCTACCATTTTAATATGTAATATTTGAATTTTAACTTTTTTTCTTAACTCTATTTTATCTTTCTTTTTTATTTGTACTTTTATACCACTTTTTATGATTTTACTGTAAAGCATTGAAAATCACTTAGGTGAAATGGGTGATATAGAAATGGAATAAATAAATAAGTAAATAAATAAATAAAATAAAACACAAACAGAATGCTGGCAAGGAAAACATTACATAGTCAATTTCTACAAAAATTGATGGAAAAGTAGATAAAGATAAAACCTGGCAATGGCTTACAACTGGAACAATAAAAAAGAAACTGAAGGCTTGATTTTGAGTGTGCAAGAACAAGCTATTCAAACTAATGCAATCAAGGCCAGAATTTTTTGAAAAATCAAATGATACAAAGTGTAGATTGTACAACGAAGCAGAAGAAACAACAGATCATATACTGAGTTTGGATAAAGAGATATTGTGGGAAATTTAAAATTAAAAGATTATGGCATAAACCAGCATAAATTTTTATCTGTAAACTGCAAAAGGCCACACTGCTTGGATCCACACCTATATAATTTGCGACTACATTGTGTTATCTTGGGAAGAACTCAACATGAAGGCCCACACCAGCTAAAGAACTTGCAGCATGATTTTACATTTTTAACGTATATAATAAAAGCAATTATAATAATAGATGCCTTGGGTGCAATTCCAATTCCCTATATGATTTTTAGATTACATCCTTAGTGTTGTTTCAATATTATAAAATGTAGCATACCATCCTTTGGGCCATATTTGTTTAACAAATACATAATGGACCCATTATGCTTTAAGGATATTTATGAAAAAAAGGAACCAAAATGGAGATGAAACTTCTACACATTAGAAGTCTGTACCAACCTGCAGATTCTGATACATTAAGTTCTTCTATAATGTCTTTTTGTACAGTTACCAGATCTGAGATGCAAAAATCTGATAGAAACAAAGAAATATATAAAACCCTTATTTTTGCAATCTTCTACCAGTTATAGTCTGAATTTAGCCAGTCCAGAACTTGTGGCCCTAGTTTTTTAATTGTTTTTTTTTACATCATATGTGTTGTCCTCCTTACTTTTCATGGCAGCAGGTATTTGCCATAAAATCACAAACAGTATTTAAAATAAACAGCCAGTATTCCTTTAAGAGTTTCAGTCATCAGAGAATGAGAAACCAGAAATACATAAACCAGCTTGCTTGAAATAGTATAATCATTCTTCCATATCTGAAGGTATGATTTACTGCCAAGAGGTATAGAACATGTCTTATCTAGACATGTAAAAATATAAAAGTGAAATATGGAAATAAATGCAAGCAGAACAGTCACTGAACCACCACAAAATGTACCAGTTATAATGATTTATTTAATAAACAATATTTGTAACAATTCTGACTCAGCCATGATTACAAATTTGAAATAATACTAACACCCAGCTATAACTAATCATTT
Source organism: Notechis scutatus (assembly GCF_049901735.1). Taxonomy (NCBI): domain Eukaryota; kingdom Metazoa; phylum Chordata; class Lepidosauria; order Squamata; family Elapidae; genus Notechis; species Notechis scutatus. The sequence goes on along the minus strand of NC_142009.1, from coordinate 68,891,844 downwards.
ATCTAGCTAAAATGAAAGACTATCTTTTGATGCATACATAAAATGTAAGCAATATGCCAATGCTACAAACATAGGCATCTTCAAGCTGAGGCAAGTGACAAATGCATTGGAAATTCTGCCCATTACATACTTGCATATGATGTCTCAATGCCAACATGAAAGGTGGGGGAGCTGGCATCGTGATGTCACAGTGCACACAATGTCATTTTAGCATCCTAGGAAAGAATGCACATGGATAAGAAATGAAGTGTAACCTATAAATTACAGGTAAAAGTTGATCACATGACTCTGGGACATTGCAACGATCATAAATATGAGTCAGTTGCCAAATATCTTAATTTTGATCACATGACCATGGGGGCGCTGCTACGGTCACTTTTTTCAGTGCCATTGCAGCTTTGAATGGTCACTAAATGAACTGTTATAAATTGAGGACTACTTATATAAAACATCTGTAAAAGGTCTAATTGGCAGTAAGTAATATAGAACGTGTTAACACTTTTTTATGGTAGCCTCAACTAATCTAAAAAATATCTAGATATTATAAATATTGTAAATATATATATATCTATAATATAAAGCCTGCATTGTTTTTTTTTCTCCTTTTATTACATCTGATTTTATATAAGCCAATTACAAAGTAGTATTGCTAAATATGAGCATAGCAAAAAAAAAAAAATAGAAGAGAGAATGTGGTTGATACATGCAACTGGGCTTTAGCAGATGATATGATACACCATATTATTATTTTTCGAGATAAGAAATTTTATTGAAGGCATAGGGAAAAAAACTAGGACAAAAACACAAAACATTCAAGATAAGAAAAAGAAAACTAATTTAAACCAATATTTATTGTACCACTTGATATTTTTCCATCCCTGCAAACCAACCTCATCTCCGCCATATCTCTAAATTGCTTTTTATTATTTAAATCTCTCACCTCTCCCTTTCTGTGATTCTGATTAATTTCATCCAATTACAACTTTCTTGATTTTCTCCTTTCTTTACAGGTATGTTTTCCAAAGTGATCTTCATTCATTCTATTTCTATGATCAAATTACTTTAATTTTTTTTTTCACTGATCATTTACCACTGAATTCTATACATTCATTCTTGACCTTATCTTTTCTTGTTTTTTCACATACACTTCTTAACTAGCCCATTCTCACTTCATGCAAGTTAATTTTACTTTTCTCCTGATATACCTAATGACCACTTTAATGTAACAGTGGACAGAAATACACTTTAAGATAAAGCCAGTTTTGTATTTTTTGTATTTGATTCATTCTTCACAACATATCGCTGAATGCCTACTAACTTTCTACTATCATCTGAACAACTAAAAATGTTCCCTTCCATTTTTTTTCTCTTTTGAGAAGGTTTTTACAAATTCATTTGAGTAAACTGGCTAAAATTTCTTCTATACAGAACTTATATTTTCTCATCTTGCAATCACTCTACTTTCCTTCTAGTTTCTTTCACTTCTTTCCTTTTCTTTACATCCACTTTTTGCCATGTCCATTTTAGACCAAAAAGTACTCATTCCAACATTTAGAAACGTTAACAGATGTATACTTAAATCATGTATTCAAAACAAGTTATTTCTTAGGTATCATCAAACAAACATCATTTTTGATATTTTTTTAGTTCTGAATGGACCAATAATTTTTCTGTACTCTCTCATTCCCATCTACCCATCTATTTAAGTCACAGAATAGAAAGAATTTTCCCCCTGCATTGCATTCATTTAGGATGCTGCATAATTTTCTTCAAAATTCTTTATCTGATTTTCCACTATCACAATTTACTGGATGAAGACATAAGGCTATCACCCATTTATGGACTGCTGTTTCATGAATGCCCACAATAATTCATATGACACCAACTGTATTTCCTGATATCATTTTCATTCATGTAAATAGACTTTCATATCTATTCTCCTGCATGTAAATAATGTCTCTTGAAAACCTCATTCAATAGTCACTTTTAAATAAGGAATTTAACTTAAACTGTTAATAAAAACCTAACAATGAAATCAAAACCTGTTAACTCCTCCTTTCATGCCTGATCTAGTTATATAATTAAAATTAAAATTAATACTCTAGTCTTCACTGCAATTCCCAAACAATCAAATTTCATGCTCTATTCATATATAAATGCATATTCAGGTTAATGTGATCTATAAAGTAAAATTTGACTTTTCCTTGTTTTAGTTATCTGTTCTGACTGTAATCTTAGAATTATATTAAGACATTTGGTCACAATCCATATAATCAAGAAAGAATAAATAACAGAGATACAGTATTGTTCTTCCTTCCTTCTAGCAGTTCACATGTTGTTTCAAGTCAGAAAACAGATATTTATTATACACTAGCAATCTCTCGTACAATATAAAGGGTCTTAATGAATGGTAGCTTATGAATCTTCTCTCAGCATGCACATAGACTATCCTATTCAATTATCGAGTGGCCTGCTGAACTGCTCTGTTCAATAAAAATTCAGGCTCTTCAACAGTTCAGTACCTATACAAAATTTCAGTAATACATAACATATCTGTGTGAGATGGTTATGCTTAGCCATATGTTTGAGAAACCTTTCATTAAAACTGAACTGCTTTTCTCAAAGTTTCTACATCAGATATTCCTGTATTATGCAATTCTCAAAGAGAATCCAAGCTGCAGCCTGAACTATGTTATTCTGTTACAATAAAATCAGAAGAGACCTGTAGCACATTACATTCTAATAAAAATATTATGATGGAACCTATGATCATATCCTTGGTAGGCAGGTACATATATTTAGCTACAGATGGAAAGGAGAGTTGTTACTGAAAAATGAGATTAGAAGGCCTAGCAATAAAAGAAGTAAGTACTCCTACAAATTCAGTGAAAAAAATACATCAAGTTATATGAGCAGATGATGCAAACTTAACTAGCAAAGCAAGATAAATAATATGCATGAACCCAGTGAAGGATAATTATTGTAAGACACAATTCATATTATATAGCTTTTGCTCATATTTCAAGGCTAATAAAAGTGGCTGAAGAATTACTAAAAAGAACTTATACAAAAAACAAAGATCTGATCAACACATCTGTATAATCATAATGTTGATGGGGAGGGTTAATGCATTACATACCCATTGTAATTTGTAAGCCGTTCTGTAACTTAGCATGTTCTGTGAATACAGACTACTGTATCTTATTTATTAAACCAACTTAACTACCATTGTTTAAGGCAAAGGGTGAATTGTGTCAAAAAGTCCATCCAGTTTCCAGGTGCCTCCTGTTGTGGAATTCAACAGAGTTCCTACTGTATTTGATTAGAAATGAATAAGCTTTGCTGCTGATTATTCTTTTTAAAGTTAACATAATGCCCATTGTAATTGCTCTTTTCTTCTGAATTTTAATGTTATCACCTATTATATCATGATTCCTATTATATTATGGCTTGCTATTTTAATGTGATTTAATAATTTGGCTGACATTTAAACAGATGGGTAATTTTTATTAGCTTTATATTTGTCTATATTAGCTCCCAACTTAAGACTATGTCACCATAGAAAAGTTAAAAACAGAAATCAATATAATATTATTAAATACTTCCTTTTATATTTAAATTAGAATGATGTCAATCCCCTCCGTCTATTAATGATTAATGCTTATACTGAGTGGTCATATTATGATTCAAATATCATGAGCAGTAGAAATGTAACCAGTTTTGGTTTAATAATTGTGTGAATCTAACCATTATGGTTCATAATTATTTTATGTCTGGCCTAGCTTGTTCTATAGATCCAGATCCAGATTTAAATATAAATGCAAAAAGCATGCCTTATATTAATTTTTTTCTTATCCTTATTGATATGACTCTCAGTCTCCAGCCTGACAAAGCAATTCAATCCTTTATTAATGATGTCCAAATCTATTATGTGTATATATTTTTAAATTTAATATATGTGATCAGAGCCAAATGTTCAAGGAAAAAAATATATAACAATTTTTTCTTAACATTACCAATTCATCTGCTGATGGGGAGGGGAATTATACACTTAATATTCTGTAGGTTATTGTAAACATTTCTTCCTATGTCCTCTCTTCTTTTTAACGACTGAACATAATGGCTGAAGATGACGAGCAATAATACCTGGGGTGGTACATGTTGAGGAAAGCAAAATACTTCGAAAGTGTGCTCTACTTTTTCCTTCCAGCAGGGAATTGCTCAAAGTGGCTTATAATATCTAAGTAGCGTAAAAGCAATAATCATTAATTAAAGTACATTTGCAGCAAACTAAAGCAGAAGCAAAACCTGCCCCCTCAAAAAAAAATCTCACTGAGCAAAAATAAAGAAAGGAAAAAGCTGTCCTTAAATGAAATTAAGAGGCAGAGACAATTGCTTATTTAAAAATGTTTTCAACTGCCAACAAAACAAAAAGAGAGAGGAAGCTGATGCAATGTCTTGAAGCATCCGCAGAAATCAGAGTTTTTGTTAAAATGACATAATGTGCTATATGGTGATGTAACAAACTCTGCCTTTTACTTACTTATGTATGATATCATACACAAATTCAAAAGTGGGTGGAGTTATAAGCAATTTACTGATGAGTATATTAATTCAGGGAATAAATCTTCCTGATTAATATACATGTTGGACGTATATGAATACTTTCCTCAAAAGCAGCTGGGAATGCTGAATGCATTCAATGCAGAATGCATAGCAGCTGTTTATTTAACATAGTCAAAAAGAACATATTTCAGTTATCTTAAAAAATTCCTGGTTTCTTATTCACATCCAAGACCAATGCAATATGCATTAAAGTTCTAAAGCACTTCAGGCTCAAATAATTGAAAGCATCTTTCCAGAAAAACCTAATTGTACAAGAATTAGAAAGAAAACCCTTCTCTATGATACCATTTATGGAATGTCAACAACTATCAGGTCTGCTATTATTTTGGTACTAGGTAAAATGTATTTCTCCAAGCATCTTAATATATAAAGTTGTGTTGTATAGTTTGCCCTTAAATCTTACGTTTTAAGATTGTACTGTAATATCTTGTGGCAAATCTGATTGTTATATTCTTAGAATGGAGACTGAGTGAATACAAATTTTAAGAATGAAAAGTTGGCATCAAGATATGCAAACTAAAAATAAGAAGGCAAAAAAGCAAAAGAAAAAAAACAGGATTCATTATGAAGGCTTCCAATCCGAATTATACAAAAGGAAAAATATTAATAGGCATATTGAACTATTTTAAACATCTAATTATTAATAATCTCTCTTGTGGCAATATGATCCAAGTGTTAGTTTAATTTATTTTTGTAATATGATCCAAGTATTATTTTAATATATTTTTAAAATATCATTCAGTCAGCTAATTAACACCATATGCCTCTATAGGAAATCTTGCATTAATTCTGATATTGACATTATGACAGTTACACTGATTTATATTAGATAATCAAGTTAATGAGTATATTTAGCAAACAAAGAGATAAGACCTTAGTACATTTTCTGGTTCTTGAGATAACTGATAAACTGAGGTCTCACTTCTTAGTGGCCATGCTACATTAACTACAAAGTTACATTTGTTTAGCATTTTTTTATAGCTAGAATTTTTGTTGAATTTGCCAATAATTTAAAAATTTAGTACTTCAAGTAACTTGGAGCATAAGGTCACCTGTAATCACCTGCTTAGTTTTAAAAGTTTTTCCACAAGTAACAAATTCAGATTTATTCCTCTTTTTATCCCAGCTTCCTATAGGAAAGGAAATAGAGAAAAAAATAATAGAAAGAATACAAGAAAAATATAGGTATTCCATTAAAAAAAGGATCCATTCAATTGTGCCTCTGGCACAGTATGCCAGATGTGTCAGTCCTAACAACTCTAAGCACATACTTGAGTAGCAGATGTCAGCTGTGGTCAAGCGGGGGGTGGGGGGGCTTTGCACAAATGCATCTTATATACCAGTTGCACCCATTCCTCAATCAGGATCCTCTGGTTCATGGTCATTCATGCCAGATTGCAGTGGTAACACAATATACTTACAGAACACCACCAGTACATGAACTGCTTCACTCCAGGCGCAATTCAAGATGTTGATTATTACATATGAAGTCCTACATGGCATGGAGCCAAATACTTGAGGAAATCAAATTCCTCCAGTGATTTTACCCATCCTATCAGATCAGGTGGGATGGGTATATTTTTCATCCCTTCTGTATACTGTCAGACGATCCAAGAGACATGCCTTTTCTGTCAAAGCACTTATAGAACAGCCTCTGTCTGAGGTTTGGATAGATCTATTGGCCTTTTGGAAGACCTTAAAAACCTGGTTGTTCCCCCCAGCTTTTAGGGCCACGCTGTTAGTGGAGCCCAATTTTCATTTTTGCCCAGTGCTAATTGTTATTTATTTTTTAATTGGTACCTTTCATTGCTTTTTCTATATTTTTATATTTATGTTCCTATTTTTATGCTTGTTAACTGCCTAATTTGATTAAGATGGCTGGCAATATAAATTTGTATAATGCCTGAATAAATAAAATCTCCAAAATATTTGCGCAAACATATTTAAAATGAAAAAAAAAAACCTTACTACCATGGTAAAGCATTTATCCTTTGAAGAAGAAAAATTATTCTATTCGGAATAGGGTTTTATCTGTTTCTCTTTTAAAGATAGAGGATTTTACCATGTAAAACTGGTATGTAATAATACTATTAAGTACTGCTACAGACTCTGGCTGATATTTTAACATAAGAATAGACAAACCACAGACTTTTGTTTAAGGCATAATTGTCCCTGGTGATCATCTTATGTTTCAAAGCAAATGCTCCAACTATTCAACTTTAGATTTAGGGAGACTGCTGAGTGATTCCTCCTTTTAGTAATAGCCTTCTGCCCTTCTATATTCAAATCTTCTCAACCTTCAGTGAATTGGTCTAGGAAGAGAGGAAGCTGTTGCTGGAAAAGATAAATGAAAAGCTCCTCTATGAATGTGATGCCTCACCCTTAAGTATAAAAAATTATATAGCTGCAGATAATTTTTCATGCATCTTTGGCAAACGTACAGTTATTCAGTTGTTTATTCAATGAACATTATTTTCCTTTACCATCAAAAAAGTTTCTGGTGAATGTATTTAAAATCACATTTAAAAGTCAGTATGCATGAAGAGCACTGAAAAGAATAAAACCAATAAAATTTAATAAACCCTAAAACCAGAAAATATAAACCAGCTGCCATTTAAAATATGGTTTCAATGTACTGCCTGCACTATACCAAGATTTTGATATGTAGCTATATTTTCCTGTGCTATTTAATAATATTCACTGTTGTTTTGTATTATTCTTTTCCCCTTATTCTTAGTGTTAAATGACACTGTAATCTCCCTAGAAAACTTTGGTGGTAGTTAAGATTTTCTAAGATAACTTTTTTTAAAGATAAAACTCCACTTCCTAAAAGGAAGAACAGACATTGAAAAATTACTGTTATTTCTAACAAAGTTCTGGAAAATCTATAAAACAGACAAAAATATTTCAGAAATATCAGATTAGATATTAAGTATTTACTCAATGTGAAGTGAATCTCAGGAGTGCCTTAGTGGATAAGCTTCACTATTAATTAATTTTAGGATATGACTATTCCACTATTTCTCAGAAATGTTATAAAATACTGGCTCACAACCATTTTATTTCCACAACAACCCTATAAATTGAATCAGGATCATAAAGTAAACGTCTACAAAATCATACAGTCAATTCATGATTGAATGGTATCTCCCTAGGCCTAATTTGTCACACTGGTTTGATTTTAATTTTATAAACAATTCTTCAGTGGCTCTTCTCTAGGAATCTCTTTCCCTAAAATATTGTCTAGTTTAGGAAACTGCATAACAATACTCTCCTCATTATAAAAAAAGCCATTTTTGTATATCTTTGGGTAAAGAAAGTATTGCTAGGAGAAGAAATTAAAAATGGCTCCTAGACCTGTCAAATTCCAGACATCTTTGCAATAGTCATGATTGGATTTTTCTTTTCTCTCAAGGCCAAGCTGTCGTTAAGGAAAGATTTTAGCTTTCATTAGGAAAGGAAAAATGTGTGCAGCTTGCAAACTGCAGAGAAAATGAATAACTGTACTGTGACATCAAATGTGAAAACGAAAATAGACATGCAAATCCTAATCAAACATCCTCGCATGTGGAAAATCATTTTATCTGGAATGTCAAAATAGGCATACATATTATCATTTTTGACTAGTACTTGGAAGCTGAGACATTTTTGTAGATAAGAGTTTTGTTTATTTTATTTATTCTCACATAATAATGTTGAATTACAATAATTTGTCAAAGGCATCCAGATCACTGCACAGATGAGCTGGGATTTGAATCTAGTTCCCCACACTCAAATTCAGCACATTCTATTATTATTTCATCAAATGCCTTCCCTTTCGGAAACCTTGATGAAAACTATTTGTCCATGTTATATAATTGAATAACAAGATTATAAATCTTAACAGCATCTTAATAATCAGACACCAGATGTTTTCTCCCTTCAATCAATAATAAAACTTGTCTATCTACCTACCTATCTACCTACCACCTATCTATCTGTATCTCTATCAGGGGTGGGATTCAACCGGCTGGTTTGGTGATTACATTTTGTTGCATGCGCGTGTAAAATAACCTTAGGCTGTGCCTCCCAAACAGCTGAAAAGTTGCAGTGTTCAAAAAGCCTCTTTTTCACTGCTTTTTCAACCTCAGCTGTGCCACGCAAAACAGCTGAGGTTGAAAAAGCAGGAAATAAAGGACAGGTAAGAGCCAGGGCAGGTGGGTGGGCCAAACAGCAGCAGACACAGAACCAGTTCTGTGTCTGCTGCTCTTCAGAGCTACCTGCTCTATAGAACTGGGCAGAACTGGTAGCATCCCACCCCTGATCTCTATTGAATTTATTTGCTGCCCATTTCACAGCAAACAACTGTCTAATGGCTCAGATACTGAAAATGTAGTCTCTTAAATGGACAATATTCAGAAACTTTTTATCACAACACTACTCCAATTCCAATCAGCGAAAAGCTTTCAAGTATAGTTGAACAAGTATAGTTTATTGATTTTATGTTATTTATGTTATTGATTATGTTATTTATGTTATTGATTTCTAAATCCCAGCCATAGTTGGTATTAAGGAATGATGGGAATTGTCAATTAACAACACTTAAAAATCAATGGTGTCTTCAGGGGATGTTAAAAAAAAAAGACCACTGGCAATAACAATGTGAATTTTTCACCCTGTTTGTATTTGTGCTGATGTCTCCTTCTCCCGCATACAAAAGTGAAGGGCTTTGACTATTGACCAGAATTAGTACCAGGCATAAATTCATTGGCTTTATACAAGCTGCAAACGTCAAACAGGCAACCTTCAGCTAACAAGTAAATAGATTGAAGTTCCGGACCTAACTTCTACTAGTTCAAAGTTCATGGGAATAACTGAAATTTAGTATTTTTAGTATTTATTTAGTATTTATTTAATTTGTCAATCACTTACAAGATACAGGTATAAGAATAAATATAGTTTTGAATACATGAGATAGATACTTATAAGAAAAATAAAAATAACAATAGGACAGGGATGGTAGGCACGATTGGTATGCTTATGCACGCCCCCTACAGGCCTCTTAGGAAGGGGGTAAGGTCAATAGTAGACAGTCTAAGGTTAAAGTTTTTGGGGTTTGAGGAAGAAACCACAAAGTCAGGTAGAGTATTCCAAACATTGACCACTCTGTTGCAAGAAGTCGTATTTTCTGCAGTCAAGTTTGGTGCGGTTAACCTTGAGTTTGTATCTATTGTGTGCTCTTGTATTGTTATGATTAAAGCTGAAGTATTCATTTGCAGATAGGACATTGCAATGTATGATTTTATATACTATATTTAGATCGGACCGGAGGCGATGTAATTCTAGGTTTTCTAGGTCTAGAGTTTCAAGTTTGGTGGCATAAGGTATTCTGCAATGAGTAGAGGAGTGGAGAACTCTTCTTGTGAAATATTTCTGGACTTTTTCAATTGTGTTAATATCAGAAACATGATATGGGTTCCAGACTGATGAGCTGTATTCAAGTATAGGTCTAGCAAATGTTTTACATGCTCTAGTTAGTAGTGTGATATTACCAGAGAAGAAGCTACATAGGATTAGATTAACAACTCTTAATGCCTTTTTGGCTATGTAGTTACAGTGGGCTCTAGCACTTAGATCATTTGAAATGAGTACTCCAAGGTCCTTGACAAAGTTTAGATCCTCAACAAGGTCTTGACTATTTAGCTTGTATTTTATTTTCTGATTTTTTTCTGCCAATATGTAAGACAGAGCATTTATTTGTTGAGATTTGAAGTTGCCATTTGATTGACCATTCTGATACATAGTCAAGGTCTTTTTGGAGGGTAGCAGTACTGTCTGTTGTGTTGAATAGCTTTCATCATCTGCGAAGAGAAGGCAGTTGTTCTTAATTGAAAGAAAAAAAGGACAAGTACAAAAAATGGAAAGGACATACAACTAAGGCAAAATATCAGCAGATAGCCAGAATCTGAAAAGACGAAGTCAGGATAGCAAAGGCTCAGAACGAACAAAGACTTGCAACAAAAGTCAAAGATAATAAAAAAAAGTTTCTTCCAACATATAAATAACAAGAAAAAAAATCAAGGAAACAGTCAATCCACTAAAGAGAGAAGATGGCAAGAAAGTAACAGCCAACAGAGAGAAAGCAGAACTGCTTAACTCATTCTTTGCATCTGTCTTCACGCAAAAAGAAACTATAGCTCAACTCACCAAAAACATAACTGTAAAAGACAGACCAAAAATAAAAGTTAAAATAAGCAAAAAAAATAGTAAGAGAACACTTGTCTGATCTTGATGAAAACAAATCACAGGGGCCTGATGGATTACATCCCAGAGTTTTAAAGGAGCTGGCAGAGGTCATCTCAGAACCACTGCACCATATCTTTCAAAAATCCTGGAGCATCGGGGAACTACCAGAGGACTTGAAAAGAGCTGATGTGGTTCCCATCTTCAAAAAAGGAAAAAAACCAGACCCAAACTATAGACAATTAACCTAACATCAATACCCAGGAAGATACTGGAAAAGATAATAAAAAAACAGATCTGCCAACATCTAGAAACAAGTAAAGTAATAACTAGCAGTCAGCATGGGTTTGTTAAAAACAGATCATGCCAAACCAATCTTATTTCATTCTTCAACATAGTGACTAAATTAGTAGACCAGCAAAATACTGTGGACATAATATATTTAGATTTCAGCAAGGCATTCGACAAAGTAGACCACAACCTACTTCTTAGTAAGCTAGAAAAAAGTGGAATAGATAGCACCACTACTAGATGGATTCGCAATTGGCTGGCAAACCGTACTCAATGAGTAGTCCTTAATGGGTCTAAGTCTACATGGAGGGAAGTAAGCAGTGGAGTGCCACAAGGTTCCGTCTTAGGCCCAGTACTCTTCAATATATTCATTAACGACTTAGATGAGGGAATAGAAGGGGAACTTACTAAATTTGCAGATGATACTAAGCTGGTAGGAATAGCTAACACCCAAGAAGATAGGCTCAAGATCCAGATGGATATTGACAGACTAGAACACTGGGCCATATCTAATAAAATGAAATTCAATATAGAGAAAAGTAAAGTCCTACACTTAGGCAAGAAAAACCAAAAGTACACATATAGACTGGGTGAAACTAGGCTCAATAGCAGTAACTGTGAGAGGGATCTTGGAGTCTTAGTGGACAACCAGCTAAATATGAGCCAGCAGTGTGCAGCTGCCGCCAAAAAAGCTAATGCAATCCTAAATTGTATTAACAGAGGGATACAGTCAAGATCAAGGGAAGTACTAATACTACTCTATAAAGCCTTAGTAAGACCACACCTAGAGTACTGCATCCAGTTTTGGTCACCACATTATAAAAAAGATGTTCTAGAAAAAGTAAAAGAGAAGAGCAACCAGGATGATTAAGGGACTGGAGACTAAAACATACAACGAACGGTTGCAGGAACTGGGCTTGGCTAATCTAGTAAAGAGAAGGACCAGGGGAGACATGATAGTTGTCTTCCAATATTTGAGGGGCTGCCACAGGAAGGAAGGGGTCAAGCTATTTTCTTTTTTTTTTTTTAAACAAGTTTTATTAATTTTTAAAACACACAAATTATCATTATTCATTACATGTTTAAACCTTTTTTCATTGTAAATTTAACAAGTCAGATAAATTATGATTCTGTTTTAAACCATTTCCATATAACGTACAAAAACCTCTTATTCAATTTCTCTTTACTTCTCTTTACTCTTATTCAATATCATTATTATTATTTCATCTATTTCTTTCTGACTTAGTTACCATTATTCTCATTCTATATTTCTGCAAGTTTTTACATCATTATTCATTACATGTTTAAACCTTTTTTCATTGTAAATTTAACAAGTCAGATAAATTATGATTCTGTTTTAAACCATTTCCATATAACATACAAAAACCTCTTATTCAATTTCTCTTTACTTCTCTTTATTCTTATTCAATATCATTATTATTATTTCATCTATTTCTTTCTGACTTAGTTACCATTATTCTCATTCTATATTTCTGCAAGTTTTTACTAATTCTCCCCCCAAAAAAACATATACACACAACACACAAAACATAAAAAAATCTTTTTGGAAAGTAACTTGGACCCAGGTATCTCTCTTCATGGACTTCAATTATATTCATGCTCATCTTACATATCATTACTTATTTTATTTACCATTCTAAGTCTTCTATATTAACTTCTCCACATATTTCACTCTTCTTAATTCTATCTTAATTAATCATCTTAGTTTGAATCATTATATTTGTATCTTTTGTCCATTCTTTATCATCCCTTTGTCTCATTCCTTATAAAAAGAAGAAAAGAAGTTTCTCCTGAAATCATTAATCAGAGTATGATGCCTTTCTATCTCCCCTAAATTGATCAAATTAACCTTTAAAATAACATCCGATACCCAATCCGATTTTGCTTGGTACATTCTATCTAACTAGTACATCCAGAATAATTAAATACATAATTAAACAATAAATCCAGATATTAAAAACAAATACTATAATAAAAATTTTATAATAACATCAATACCATAATCTTATTAAACTCTTTAATTAAAACAGTATTCTAAACCTCCCTTATTATTAAATTTTAAAAACCAACCATTATTAAACATTTTAACATTTTAATCTCTTATCAACTCTTAAACCATTACAATACTACCATCTCATCTTATGTACCTTGCAAAATCTTTTTGAAGAAATTATACTTTATCCATTATCCCTAAAAAAAAATTCCTTATTTCCATTTAATTTCAAAACATTGTAGCTTTTCTCCACCTTTTCCCTTTCTTTCTTCTCCCAACAAACCTTTCTACCCCCCTTCTTCTAGCCTCTGCCTTACTGGCTTCCCTTCTCTGTCGTGTTCCTTTTCCCTTTTGTTTACTATCATCATATTGATTTTGCACCTTATTTTTCCCTTTCTTAAATGTTTTTTAGATCTTAAGTCCTTTAATTCTCTTCTTTTCTCTCTTCCTTCTTTCTTGATCAAATTCTGAGATTCATTAAAGATGGCTTCTTCCTTTCTTTCTTGTTCCTCTGCTGTCTTCATCTGTTGTAATGTTTGTTGATAGTTAGTAAGCGCCATTTCTAAAAAAGGAAAGCTTCTTCCACACCATCTTTACCATTTTTTTTTGCTTGCTCATATTCTTTTCTCAGTTCCTCAACAGAAAGAGCCATTATAAATCTTTTCTTTCTTTTCCCCTTCTTTCTTCTTACAACAACCAGAATATTCCAAAGAAAATAAAGAAAATAAAGCAGTCCCAAAGTTATCAGTCAATCCAAACCAAGGCAGAGTTCTCACTTTCTCCTTCTGGGGTAATATCAATCAAAGAGAAAGAAAGTCCAATTCTGTTTAAAATCTTATTACAATATATTCTAGTCTTCAAATCCTTAAGGCATCTCCTCCAACAAAGTCTTAGCATACAAATATTTTCTTTTTAATCCTCTCTCTTCCCACTCATCGCTTAAAACCACTTTTCACCTAAAAAAATAGGTTTCTTAATATCCAGTTATTTATTCCGTAGGAAAAGAGGGTAAGCTATCCTTTCAGCACCATCAAACTGCCGCTTTTTTCCTCTTCTGGCAGGTATTATTCAGAAAGTCATACTTTTCAGGAATTTTATTAGAGATGTCTTAGAGTCCTAGGAGCCAAGAAAAACTTTCTCCTTTCAAGCACTTTCTCCACTTCCTCCTGCGCATTCTTACCCGGCTGCCAGCTTCTTTGTGGCGGCCATTACGGACCGCCGCTGCAGCCCTGGGAAAAGGGGGTTCTGCTGGTCGGGGGGGGTCTGCAACACCCCAAACCCCTCTCGGATCCCCTACCTTCAGCTGCCCCTGCAGGGCAGCCTAGCTCCGCACCCGTCTGGGTGGAGCCCCAAAGCGGCTAGCGCGGCAGGGATCGCGCAGCTTCGCAAATCCCTGCCGCTCGCGAAGCCGACAAACCGGAAGTCCTTGGGTCAAGCGATTTTCTAAAGTGCCTGTAGGCCAGACAAGGAATAATGGATGGAAACTGAACAAAGAGACTTTTACCCTGGAAATAAGGAGAAACTTTCTGACAGTGAGAACAATCAACCAATAGAACAGCTTCCCTTCGGAAGTTGTGGGAGCGCCATCACTTGAGACTTTCAAGAAGAGATTGGACTGCCATTTGTCAGAAATAGTGTAGGGTCTCCCGCTTGGGTGGGGAGTTGGACTAGATGACCTACAAGGTCCCTTCCAACTCTGATTATCTGTTATCTGTTAATATGATCACAGAGGTCATTTATGTAGAGTATGAAGAGAGTTGGTCCTAAAACACTGCCTTGGGGGACACCACTGTTGACAGGTACAGAATTTGATAGGATGCTCTCTCTAAGAACACCTTCTCTAACTTGAATGCTTTCATGGTGTATGGACTTAAATTTCCAGAATTTCCCAGCCAATTAGTTGGCAGTTGAGAAATCTGGAAGCTGAAATTGATATAGTTATACTGTGCCCAAGCTAAGAAAGGGGCGTAATAACTTAGTTGGGTATAAAGGACATTTTCTGTCCATCTATTCATCTGAATTTCAAGTTTAAAATCTACAGATATGTCTAGCTGCATAAAGAAACTTAAGGAAAAACCTGATATAAGACTTTTTTCCCAACAGCTGCAGATACATTCAGTGTAAAATAAGATAGTATATAAATGAAAATAAAATCAACCTCTGGGTTATTCCAAAGAGTATTATCCAAGAAAGGAACAACAAGCTTTCTGTAGCCTGACTCTGCCTTTAAAAAAAGTTTTGGGGAGCTCAGGAAGCCTGTCTGATGATACCACTGGAAAAATGAGAGCAAAATATTCAGTCTTTTTTTTTTTTTTTTTTTGCTGCTGCTGCTGCTGTTGCTTAAAAAAAGAGAGAGAGCCAAAAATAGTATGGTCAGTCAAGGGTGAATATTATACTTATCTTGATGGAGCATCCTCATTCCCAAAGAACTGAATAATTGAATTTGATTTTGTGCTGCCAAACTTCATGATTTGGGAGGTTATTGAGGGTGGCAAAGAAGAGAAATTGCATACAGCCAGTGAGGTAAGGGTTGCCTACTTCTGCCATAGAGAATGAAGCAGACCATGCTACCCAAATCTTTGGGGACCTTTCCTTCACTTAAAGAAAAATGGCAGCTTTCTCGGAATTTGTTCAATGGGGTTATCAAAATATAAGCACCGAATGTTAAGAACAAGAATATCTAGATGATTAATGTAAAAACTAATCTACATTAATCAGTACACAGGTGATTGGCTCATTGTTCGTAAAAAAACAGGTTATAACTCCATTGCAATTAAACAAGTTCTTTACAGGAACAAATTTAGACCTTATTTTTGATCAATCTATGACAATTAAAACATTAATAAAGAATAACAAAAACAGCTTCACCAAGATATTAAACTTCAAATCAGTCTAAGGGGAATTAAATATTTCAAGTAATTATTACAAAGAATTGAAAGCAGTAAAAGAAATGTAATTATGAGCCTCTTCTCAAGACTGAAATAGAAGTTAGTCATAGCAACATACATTTTTATAACTGCTTGGTGAAACAGCTGAATTTAAAAGACTAGATTCAGCAGTCCATCTGCTTTTAAAAGACACAGGCCACTCTTTTGAAGACAACGAAGTCCATATTTTGGACAGAGAGGACTACTGATTTGAAAGAGCAGTTAAGGAGGCCATTTATGTTAAAACTGAACAGCCCTCTCTCAACAGAGGGGGAAGGATATGACATCATCTATCTCCAATCTACACACAGTCCTTTCAACATTTCCAAGAAGGCTCCACACCAATTTGCACCACTCAGGTGACCCTGATGACACAGATAAACCTCCAGGTGACCTTAATGACCTAAAAGAATGCAAATGACCAGCTGTCTGCAAGGAGTATAAAACCTTCCATTCCCCACTATCCAGTCAGAGCTGAAGAAGTTTCTTGGATGAGAAGCAAAAACGTCTTCAAAGAAAAAACCAGAAAGTCCAGTTGCCTCTTGAAAAAACATATTTTGGACAACCTGGGAGGCTGAGAATCTCCATAGACATTTAGCAGAATTTAAAATTGCCATTAGTCAATTTAGTTGACTACATATAGCCTTTTGCTTGTGAGCATAGTGGGGTCTAGAATTTTGGTTGTAAGTCATTGAGGTCATAAATCAAGGCACCACATGACCAGATTTGATTTTATAATAATTTTTACAATGATATAAGAAGTCATCTTAATCATTAAGTGAAACATGTGGTTGTTAAGCAAATCCAGCATATCCAATGAGCGTTTTTTTGCTGGAAATGGACATACCAAAAAAATCAATACATAAATATAATCATGTGACTAAGGGATGCTACAATTGGTCATCAATTTGAGCCAAGCACACTATTTTATCTCCAGTGAAGCTTTTTCATACCCTGATTGAAATAAAAATTGAGCTAAAATGACATAGTGATTTGTATCTGTGCTTTATTTCCAAGAAAAAAAGAATATATCTATAAGAATGAGGGGCAAGGAGGGACTTTCATACAATTTAGTTTTGAAAGGAGGAACAAGAGAGAATAATTTCCAGATTCAAAAATATATTTGTAAGATAGGCATGCAAAATATCAATCTTATAAATTAGGTGTGAATTACTTCTAATGCTCTGAAGTCCTTATATAGGATTTATAAGATATTGGGCATCATAAAATAGAAATACTTTTATTTTAAAGAGTGTTATTGTTGCTGGAACAAAACTATTGCCTCTGCAGCTGGTATATTGAGTTATTGCACTTTTCACACACTAATTTTGAAATTTGGTTCTATGTTAAAGAGGATTATAAGATAATTTGTATGCATTAAAAATCCTTCGCTTACTCAGTGATAATTTATCTTATTTATCTTCCAATTATACATGAAATTGCTGCATCTCTTGATGAAAACTACAATTTTCATTTTGAAGTAATTGATGTCTAACTTTCATTGCTACAGTCTGTTGCCAGTACTTGCAAAAACAAAAAAGAACAGAAGAGGTATACATAAGCATGTTTGCCAATATCAGAGGATCAAACTTTGTTAAAATATATGCAATAAAATTAATAGAGAAATTAAATAGTTGTGCTAAGTACTGTAGATTTTTGATTGTGTCCTTTCTGGAGAGCTTTGGGTTAAGCAGGTAATTAGGAGAAGCATGCCTGACCTACACATAAGTATTTTCATTTAGCATAATAATTCAATGTAATAAGTCTTCAATCTACTGTAGAAAATGTTGTCTTAGCCTCTAACCTTTTCTTCAAACAAAATCAAATGCTACCTTCAAATTGATGAGTACAACACAAAGAACACCTCAAGGATGACTAGATTATTTTTCTGCTAAATGCTGTCAATCTGTTTCTGTCCTGTTCCATAGCAAGTACATTCTCTTTTAATCACCCAGTCTACATATTTCACATGTAGATGCTTGGCATAAAGTTTATTAATAATGTCTAAAATATTACTTTTTTTCCATGTCAATCTTGGCATCTTTAATAAAAAGTAGAATGGCTATTGATTGGCCATTTTAATTTCCATGTCAATCTTGGCATCTTTAATAAAAATTAGAATGGCTATTGATTAGCCATTCTAATTTTGGCCATTGATCACTCCTTGGCATCAAGAAGAGTGGTCTTTATGATTAAATCAGGCTGCTGGAACAAGGAACCTCCAATGAAGAGTTTGACTTTACATATTCAGCTGCAATCCTATCCCTCTACCTCCATGGTAGCTTTACTAGCCCTTTGTTGCATAATAACTTTAGATATTTCAGAAAGAGAAGCATAGGCCAGTCATGTAAACATTCTGTACTCAGGAAAAAGAAACTTAAATCACAAGTAGTTGCACTAAAAAGAGATGAAAAGTACTCCACCCATACCAAGAAGCTTTTTTTAGGGTACAACAATCCACTGTCCATGTAAGCCCACTAGAAGTCAAGCTTGAATTCAAGATGAGTTCAACAGGAAAAAAAAGAGCACAATAAAAACAAGGTGAAAGTGAAAGTAAAGCAGAGTATTTGTTTGGGAACAAAAAGCCTGTAAAAGGATGCTTTGTAATTTTTAATAAAATTGCTGTAAAAAATACCACACCATCAAAGATCATGTTAAAACATACATACTGTTGAAGAAAGATTTTTCCCTGGAATATAATACTTTTTATAGAGGACTATAAAAGATGCAAGAAGGGCAATTTGGAAGTTTTCTTCTGTTTTGTTTCTAGTAGATGACTTGCAAGCAGCAAACAGTACTGTTAACAATAGTAATTATATTGATTTCATGCTTATCATTCAAATAGAATGTAATGCTGAAGACAGCTCTTTCCTGATAAAAAATATTTAGCCAAACAGGCCTGATAATTAGTGATTCAAAAGGAATACACACTGAATTAATAAAATTTACATCCCATGCTCTTCCTTCCTTATCCATTGACAAAAAAGTATTGTTAATGTCTAGTGATACTAAGGTGCTGAAAAAAGGGAGGATCCCTCCTTTTGCATGTGGTAGAGATATACAGTATTAACCACTTTAAAAAGTATGTCACAGAACAGGGATTCTCAATTTGTGGGACTGATTCCTCACAGGGTCACAAATAAACTAAAGATAGTTCCAATATTTTTTTAATACTGCAGGGCAGTGGTCCCCAACCTTTTGGGCCCCAGGAACCAGTTCCATGGAGAAATGTTTTTCCGCGGACTGGAGGGATCATGGTTTTGCATGCTGCCTGCATTCCACAGAGCTTCACTTGTTTGCATGGACCAGTTGCTGGCATGGTGCAGATTGGTGCCAGCCTATGGACCAGAGGTTGGGGCTCCTGCTGTAGGGCTTGCACACTGCAGGGTTTTTTTTAATATAAATTTTATTTGGGTTTTCACAAAAACATAATACAAATAAAACATCTTTTTTGAGAATAGCATGATCCTGGGTTATCATTTCTTCATACAGACACAAACTCAATTTCATATTCATCTTTGTGTTCTATTCGATATCGTATTACTATTTTAACATTTTCTCCATAATTTTTTCCCTCCCTTGGTTTGCTCAACTTTATTTTTAATTATCTCATATCTAAATTCAATTATATATCTTTTTCTAAGTTTCAATGTCTTTCCAATCATTATATTTATACTTTTGTCTGTCCTGTTTCAATTTCATATTATCTTTTCTCATTAAACAAATTTTCCCCTGTAGTTACTAATTGGAGTATGACACACCTTTATATCTTTTAATTTTATCCATTCAACTCTTATTTAAACTTCAATTTATGCCTTTAAAATTATAACATTCAATATAGTACATAACTTCCAATCGAATTCTGCTTGGTACATTCTTAAAATACACACTATGTTCTTTAATATAATGTATGTATGTATGTATGTATGTTTTCTGAGGTTTTCGTGGGTATTTGTATGTGGATCTTTGGTTATTCGGGTTTTCTCCCGTGTAATATTGGAAGTATCTTGGTAACGTTTCGACGAAATCTCATTCGTCATCTTCAGGCTTGTGTCTTCGGCTTTGTGCTTCTCGGAGTAATGTGAGCTTGCAGCTGCTTCTTCCTTCTTCCCCCACTAGCAGTTAAAAGGAAGAAGCAGCTTCAAGCTCACATTACTCCGAGAAGCACAAAGCCGAAGACAGCCTGAAGATGATGAGTGAGATTCGTTGAACGTCACCAAGATACTTCCAATTTACGCGGGAGAAAACCAGAATAATATATATATATATATATATATATATATATATATGTATGGATCTTTGGTTTGGGTTTTCTCACGTAGATTGAAGTATCTAGAATGAGATTCTTCAGGCTTTGTCTTGGCTCTGTGCTTCTCAGAGTGACTCTGAGAAGTCACTCTGACAAGCACAGAGCCGAAGACACAAGCCTGAAGATGATGAATGAGACTTCATCGAACGTTGCTAATACTTCCAATCTACGCGGAGAAACCCAATAACAAAGATCCACATACAAATACCCGCGAGAACCTCAGAAAACATATATATATATATATATATATATATATATATATATATATATATATATATATATATATATATATATATATATATATATATATGTATATGTATATATGTATATATATATTTATATTTAAAACACTCGTTCCATTCCAATTCAATTTTACCATTGATATTAGTTAGAATCTTAACATTTTTAACATTTCTTTTCAATTGAATATCATACTTCCTTGTGAACACTTATAAACTTTCCATAATTAATTCTTTTTTTTCCATATTTCTCTTCACTTATATTTTTATAAATCATTAATAATAATTAAAATGTTCCCATCCTTTCCTAAATTCATTCTCTCATTCACTTTATTTCATTTATTTATTAACAAACATTCCACTGCATTACAATAAGTATTTTATCCATCATTTTAATCATACATTGTTTCATATTTTCTAAAATTATTTCTATTTCTAATATAACAATAGACAATAATAATATAACAATATATCCCCAAACTACAGCAGACTACTTACACCATAAAATGTAAACTCAGAGGACTCTTAGGGAGAAACTGTCTTAACTCTCTTTCTCTCACGCAACCTATCTTAACTACACTATCTTTTGCTTCACTGGAACACATTCCCTCCCTTCTGGAAATCCAAACAATATCCCATCACAATCCAGTCTTTCAGTGATCCAAGATTTAACAGCTATGCCAATCAAAATGCCTATATTGCCACATTGCCAAAATGGCAAACTCCTTGCCACCATGTCAGAGCTCTCAAACCCTGAAGCACTACACCATAATGATAGATGAATTTGTGCCACTCCCCTGATGAATAAAATAATAATTGCCTAGAAACTGGTGGGGAAGGATATTCGCTTGCTTTTGCTGATAAAATTAGAGAAAGACGGCAAAAGGCAAGTATGCAAATAAGTGCAGGCATTGTCTATGGAGATTCTCAGTCATCCAGGTCATGGTTGTCCCAAAGGTGGCTTTTTTCCAAGAGCAACTGGGCTTTCTTTTTTTTCTTTGAAGACGTTTCACTTCTCATCCAAGAAGCTTCTGAGAAGAAACCAGTTCTGCTTCTGAGAAGAAACTTCTGAGGAGAGCTGAAGAGGCCTCTTGGATGAAAAGCGAAACATCCTGAAAGAAAAGAAAAAAGAAAGTTCAGTTGCCTCTTGAAAAAGCATCTTTGGGACAATTGCAGACATTGCTATTGGAAAGCTTGGATGCTAAAGTGATGTTTGCTTAGGAAGGGCTTTCTTGCTTGTTGCATTTAACCCTTTTCTCCTTTCTGTAATACTTAAACATATATTGGCTTCATTTGTAATATTTAAACATATATTGGCTTCATTTTTCTTTTACACAATTACTCCTTGCCTGAATTCCTTTTAGTTTCATTCTTCTTTTTCCCAATATAGCTATACCATCCACTTATTCTTTTTATTTTGCTTAGCCTGCTGGAAGGAGAAATTTGTGTATGTACTTATGTGTCAGTTGATATGTACAGGTAGTACTAAAGTTTAAAAATTAGTCATTTATCATTCAATTATTATAACTTTGTCCTGGTCTGTTTTTGGGAATGAGCATCTGGCAGGCAGATAGACATATGTATATACATATTCAAGTATATCTTATGTTTATTTATTGAGGGAAGGGGAAAAACATGCAGTATTAATTTTAGCTGGAGCTGCCAATCGTTTTATAAGATGAGGAATATGGTCATTGTTCAGAATTTTACTCTCTGCTTTTTTTCCTGTATTCTTTTCTTTAGGATTTGTTTTAAATTTGAGTTCTTTATGTTTTGGATAAATACAACATTTTGGGATATCTCAATAATTGAAAGAAGCATAATGTGGAAACTACTATAGGTGTTTGCAAAATGAAACACTCCCCTCCCCCGCTTTGTTCAAACTTCTGTGGACTTCAGAGGTGTTAATGTTTCAGTGTTATTAATCTCTGTTAATGTATTCTCGAGTGTCTCAACAGTAGAGACAAACACACATTTTGCAAACCTAAGGACAGAATATTTTTGCATTTATTAATCTAAAGCCATTTTGCAATTTATCATAGATTTCCGGGTTAGACTGCATTATGTACATTGCCCTGAATTAATATTCATAAAATGCCTTATCCAGTTGTTCTGAGACTGTAGGTATGCTTTGTGGGCTGCCATAAAAATGTCTTGAAGTTAGGAACTACAGCTGCAATATAGATTTATCTTGAAATGTTATTTTGCTATGTAGGTACTCACTTCCTAAACTTCAATAATCTCAGTTTGGCTTCCATATGTGCTTGTTGTGAAAATCGGTTCCAAGCTGCTGAACCTATTGAAATTCCACAATATTTCATTTCTATTAAATCTTTTTCCAAGAGTTTCTACTCATCCGATCAGATCCAACTGATTAGGTATCCTGCAGATCTCATCAGCCAAAGAGTATCAATTGGCATGAATTAGAAGATGGACTTTTTCTGTAGTAGCCCCTGCCTTATGGAGTCTTCTTCCCCTCAGTGATGACAATGGCCCCAATCCTATTGGCTTTCCACAAAGCTTTCAAAATTTGGCTATGTACCCGGGGCCTGGAGTTTGGAATGTATGAAGTGCTTTACTATTAGTTGATTAATCATCATGGCTGCTGTTTATACTTATTTTGTGGAAAAAAATATTATTTTAATGTCTTTTTAATTGTTTTAGAATTTTAGAATTGTAAGCCATCCAGAGTCACTTGGTTGAGTTTGGCGGCTATAGAAATTGAATGAATGAATGAATGAATGAATAAATAACTAATAAAAAACAGATAAATAAATCTCTGTGACATTGGTTGCGGTCTATAGAACATTTGGAGGATACTAGGTTGTATACTAGATTGTATAAGCCTAAGTAATACAACTGATTTCCAAATTTGAGTTCCAAATCCATATAATGAGATGATTTTATTATTTTTTCCTTTTTCTTTTTTTTCTTGTTTCAAGACTTAGAATAAGTAGCCTGAGCTATGGCTCTTTGTATTATCATGAATTAGCTCATTTTTAGTTAAAGCCAACATAAGAATAATGCTATGTGTTTGTACTATGATAGTCCTCAAAGTACAACCATAATTGAACTCAGAACAAGGGTTCATGTCATGGCAACTGTTAAACGGTTTGCAACCAATTTGAGAACCTTTTTTGTGGTAGTCGTTAAATGAATGCCATGATTGTTAAATTAATCCATTTTTATCTGAAGGGTGTTTTTTGCAGGAACCTGGAAATAAGAGCTGGAAACCAGCGAAAATCACGATCAGATGACCACAGAACCCTGCAAATAGCCATAAATATGAGCTGATTTCCAGTTCCCCAAATGCAATCATGTGATTAAGGTGGGGAAGATGCAGCCATAAAAATTCAGGAACTGAGTCACAGTACTTTGCGGGGGATCCACAAAATTTCAGATGGTTGGTAAGCAACTGGTCATTAAGCAAGGATTAGCCGTATATGCCAATGTAGAAATCATTGCCCTTAAACAATTAGGGGAACTCTCAAAAATTATTTTCTTCTATGGACGTAATGACATTGTTCATAAACTGATTTCCTTAAAGACATACCTTTTGCATAATTGAAAATAATTGTTTACTTTGAGCATTTGGTATACAAGTTTATTTTTTTTAATTGTACTTCTTCTAAAGGTGAATGCTTCAAGCAGAGAAAGCAGAAGTGACAGAATCTGTATTAACAGTTTATTACCTGCTTAATTTTTCTCAGCGGTACAGCTTACATTTCAATACAATATTTTACTATGGCAACAGTTGCACTGCATTAGATCACACTCTTTAGGGTACACACAATCCTCTCCTCATTTCCCACCCCAGCACTTTCATTTTATTAGAGCTTTTCTTTAAAAACACTAGTTTTAAATAGTTTTATTTCAATGATAATGCTTATATGACTCCATTTTTTACTATCAGGACGGTTTTTTCCAGGCATATTTAATGCAGCAAATGCCAATTCCTTTGAAAGCTCCCTTACAGTATTTTAAAAAAAATACACTCAGGAATTAGAGGGTTAATTAATGAAATGGATGACTGGACTGAAAATAAAATTCATTGTTTAAAAAATGCAAAACTATGAGAATTAGGCACATCATCATATTGTAACTACTGAGAATTCTCAATAGTAAAATAAAGCCTTGTTCTCCCAGCATTTTCATTAGTTTTCCAGTAGTGGCAGACACAGCGTGAATTATAATGACCAGAAAACCAGTGAATGCTCTCTTTAAAAAGCACATATGTATACAGCAAAGACATATACTCTCTTTCTTTAGGAACATGTAAATTACCAATTAAGTAGCTGCACACTTAAAAATTACCTTTTCCTTTTTCCTGAATTTGACATCTATTTCCCAGAAGAGCGATAAATGCAAAACAGAATTTGAAACTGTTCTACAAAATACAGCATAATACAAATCAAGTTCAGCGAAATCATGCATACTCATTATTAATTTTAACTGTTGCGTTCAACATCAGGAACCTTGAAGGCAGTGATCAGGAAGAAAATTCAGCTCGGCATAAAATGCTATTATATATAGTTTTTCTACTGCTATTTTTTTTTTATTTCCAAACAAAAACCTTTTGAAAAATGCAATACTAGTTATGTGTAATTGAGCACGAAGTATTGTGTACTTATTAGAATCTACTTTACAGAATTGGCATGTGGATAAAATGGGGTTTGAAGAGGACAGATATGAATGAGATAGTAGTAGTAGTAGTAGTAGTAGTAGTAGTAGTAGTAGTAGTAGTAACTACCACTGGAGGCGAGAACTGCACTGCCTTTATGGTTTTCCAGGAAGGCATTAAAACTTTCCTTTGGGCCTGGAGGAGGGCACTCAGAAGGTAAAAAGATCTCACCCCTGTACCATCCATCTCTTGGTTCCTGGAATTTTGTATAAATTTAATTTTTAAAAAATCTGCATTGTTTTAAAATTTTAACCGTTTTCCTATTTATTTTTTTCAGAACTGTAAGCTCCCCTTATGGGGAAGGTGAGCAGCATATAAACGTAATGAATAAATAAATATAGCCTTTGTACTCCCAGAAAATAGTATAGGTATAGTTATTCTATGCTAATTATTAGAAATGCAGGAGGCCAAATGTAGATCACTTCTGTAAGGCAGTTAAAAATCTCACCATAAGGCAGGAATGCACAAGCTTACAAACAAACTTACTTTAGATTCCATAGTTCCATGCAGACAAATCCAAGACCTAAAATCAGACTGAGTGATCTCTTATATCAGCCCAAAGTCAATCATATAATCAGGGATAGCATGTATTAAAAAAAAATCAGATCTGAGTTTGGAAAAAGGTTTGCCAACCTACAGTAAGTCTGTCACCACTCCTCTCAACCCTTATTATATACACTAAAACAGGTAGGCCTAATTGACTCTTTCTTTTGAGGACTCTGCTAAACACTGCTTATCTTTCTATTGTGTGTAAGACCTGCAAATCTTTTCCTGCTCAGGTTCTAGGCTTCCTTGTTGGGTACAATGGATTGTTGGTGATATACCTCTGGAGAAAACATATTCATTTCCACTGCTATTCTGACTAATCTTTTGAGTCACCTGTTCACGATATGAATATCATTCTGGTTCACTAGCTTGCAATACTGAGTAAGGAATCACACCAAACTACTGCCAAACTTCCATGTTTTTATATCGGTATGATTGTGTGTGTGTTACGATAAAACAGTTGGCAGGAATAAGACTGCAGAATTTTGCCTTCCCAAGGTGTAAATGAGAGCATGAAACATAAAATTCTTCTTCATTCAAATTATAGAGTCACAATCTCAGTTTGATCCACCTAAAATAAAGTTATTAAAAAAAACAAAAACAAATTTACACATATAGATTTTAAAACATGTTTGATTAAACTTTAATATGCATATTAAACCAGAACAACTGCATTCACCCTTGGTGTTGACCCCAAAACAAGCAAGGTACATGATGGCCTAGCATGGATTTGTTCCAGATATACTTCAAACATACATATGTTCTGTTTAAGTAGAGAGCTACTTTTTTCAGTTCCTTTTTGTTCTACAACTACTTGTACCATTTAAGAGATCTCTTTAACTGAGGAAGCACAGGAAACTGAAGTGGAAAGAAAGACGTTATACAAATGGAATTCTACTTGCTTCATTTTAGTTAGTTTACTTTATTGTCATTGCACCTCGTACAATGAAATCAAACACCATCTTCAGTGCACATCATGACCAGGACCATGAAAATAAACACAAACACACATCCTTCACCCTTCACACATTGAACCGGAAACCCCCAACACCACACCAACACTGCACTATACAGCAGAATTCAAAAGAGCTACTGCCCTGGGATAGAAGCTGTTTTTCAGCCTATTTGTCCTTGTTTTTATTATTCTGTATCATCTGCCAGATGGTAATAGTTCAAAAAAAAGGGTTCTCAGTTTGAGATGGATCTTTGAGAATGTTTTGAAGTTTCTTAAGGCAGCGGGAGCTATAAAGCTCTTCCAAAGAGGGGAGAGGGCAACCAATGATCCTCTGGGCAATGACATGAACCCTCTGGACTGCTTTCCTATCTGCTACTGTGCAATTGGCAAACCATACAGAGGTGCAGTATGTTAAAATGCTCTCTATGGTGCAGCAGTAGAAGGTCACCAGCAGTTTTTCATTCAGTTGTTGTTTTCTGAGAAGTCTCAGGTAGTATAATCTCTGCTGGCCCTTTTGACCAGGGCTGTAATGTGGGCACCCCAGGTCAGGTCCTCTTTTAGGGTAACACCCAGAAACTTAAAACTGGCCACTTGCTCCACTCGGTCTCCATTGATAAGCAAGAGCTGGATGTCTGATCTGTTCCTTCTATAATCCACTATAAGCTCCTTGGTCTTATTGGTGTTGAGGACCAAGTTATTGTCTCCACACCACGAAAGCAACCGGTCCACCTCATCTCGGAAGGCAGACTCATCCCCCCGGAGATAAGTCCCACCACTGTTGTATCATCTGCAAATTTAGAACTAATACTAATTTCATATCTCAGGCATACATGAATTTCTACTCCATTGTGATTTAAAAAACTTGTATGTCAGAACAATTCAATGGACAGGTGAACTCTGGTTTGAAAAGACAGATCTTTGGTAATAAAAATGGATGCCACAATGCTGGCAATTTATTTATTTCTTACACAATGATCTGCTTAACCAACTAGAACTGATCTGTTTTCTTTTATTTAGACAATAACATATATTGTAGAATTTTTTTTCCTAGGAATTCCAAACATTTTTACCAATTTTATAACAAAAGGGATATTAAGGTAATTGGTTATAAGTACTGATTATGATCCACCAGGTGTTCAGTCATGATTGGAGTGCCACCTATTTGCATAACTACCTCCTTACCTAGTCATGGAAAGAGTAATAAGTATAAAAGAAAGCCTGTGATTTATCAAGTGGTTCTTCAAGAAGGAAGAGTGATTTTTTAAAACCTGCCATCTGCATAGTTCACTGTATAAACAACCATTCTTTCAAAACCAATTTCATTTTACTTGAGAATTCAACATACTCCAAAGATTCCCACTTCGATTTTGCATTACAACTGGAGGATTCATTAAAGCTGAATTATCAATTAGCCCAACAGTTATCTGACTTGGCAGATAAATGAAAGAAGAAAAAACAAATTTATGTTGAGAAAACAATTTCACCTCTTTTATACTAAGTCTGTATTAGGAGGCAGAAAAGTAAGACACATAAAAACTATAGTATCCTTTCTTCGATAGCAAATTGATCACCAAAAGACACTATTTCAGTCACAAAAGTATCTTTTGGAATTCTGTGTCTTCTTAAATCTTAATCTATTTTGAGGTGTTCTCTTTTTATTTATGTTTGATTTATATGCATGAAATCCATCAAACAGCATAAAATAGCAAATCGCCTTTCTTATGGTATATAAAGATGTCTATCTGCCTATCTCATCTCAGGAATAAAACAAGATTGCTCAGCTATTTTGTTCCCTGTCATATTAACACTTTATAGAAATAATGTGTCTAAAAATGGAAGTAGAAAAACCATGCTTTCCATGCAATGCATTTAATTGAAAGATAATCTGATCACAAATCTCAGTTGTAAATCATAGAATAGAATAGAATACTTTATTGGCCAAATGTGATTGGACACACAAGGAATTTGTCTTGGTGTAAATCCTCTCAGTATACATAAAGAAAAGGTACATTCGTTAAGAATCAAGAATCATAACGTACAACACTTAATGATAATCATAGGGTATAATCAACAATCAAATCATACTAGGAAACAGTCAAGAGGGAGGGGATGGGTGATAAGGCGTGGTGAGAAGATTAACAGTAATAGTAGTGTACACTTTGTAAATAGTTGAACAGTGTTGATGGAATTATTTGTTTAGCAGAGTGATGGCTTTCGGGGAAAAACTGTTCTTGTGTCTAGTTGTTCTGGTGTGCAATGCTCTATAGCGTCGTTTTGAGGGAAGGAGTTGAAACAGTTTATGTCCGGGATGTGAGGGGTCTGTAAATATTTTCACAGCCCTCTTTCTGACTCGTGCAGTATACAGGTCCTTAATTGAAGGCAGGTGGGTAGTAATTGTTTTTTCTGCAGTCCTAATTATCCTCTAAAGTCTGTGTCTGTCCTTGTCAGCCTTCAAGATTTTCTCCCTTTGCTTTGCATCTTTCGGCTGTCATAAGTAACGGGGGGGGGGGGAGGAGGGGGAATGGTTATGGGAAGTGAGCTGGAGGTGTTACAAACCAGAACTGTGTAAGCTGGGGGGGGGGGAGATTTTTGCTTAGGCTTCTATCCTATGCTATGCACAGCTGCAACTCTTTATCAAAATATGTCAAGGTCAATGGACAGAGGCCTCATCACCACCTGGAGATGCCCACATGATGATATACACAACTTTTAATTGGATGAGCCAATTGAACTATTGGGGTTGGGAACGTTGCCATTACTTTGTATATGTGATTTACGCGCCCATTTTCTCAGATTCAGAATTCTTTTGTTGCTACCACTTGATTTCCAGTAAAAGATATCTTTTCTCTGATTAATGGAGTCTAAGTATTTCTTTCTTGGATTTTGAATGGAGCACCAGCTGACATTCCTGTTGGGTTGCAGAACCAAATCAGACAGTTATAGAGGTGCAGATGATAGACTCAATAATTCCTCTGTAGAACTGTATCAGCAGCTCCTTGGGCAGTTTGAGCTTTCTGAGTTGGCGCAGAAAGAACATTCTTTGTTGTGCTTTTTTGATGATGTTTTTGATGTTAGGTGTCCATTTTAGGCCATGTGATATAGTAGAACCTAGAAATTTGAAGGTCTCTACTGTTGATATTGTGTTGTCTAGTATTGTAAGAGGTGGTAGTACAGGAGGGTTTCTTCTAAAGTCTACCACCATTTTGAGTGTGTTCACTTCCAGATTGTTCCGGTTACACCACGAGGCAAGTTGTATAACCTCCTGTCTGTATGCAGATTCATCGTTGTCTCAAATGAGACCAATCACTGTTCTGTCATCAGCAAACTTCACTATTTTAACAGATGGATCATTTGAGATGCAGTCATTGGTATATAGGGAGAAGAGAAGTGGAGATAGCACACAGCCTTGGGGGGGGGGGGCTGTGCTGATTGTACAGGTATCAGATGTGATTCCGCCTAGCTTCACCTGCTGCTTCCCATCTATTAGGAAGCTTATGATCCACTTACAAGTGTGTTCCGGTACTGCTAGATGGTTTAATTTACTTAGAAGAGTGTCTGGAATGATGGTATTGAATGCAGTTTGAGCTTTTTGAGTTGGCACAGAAAGAACATTCTTTGTTGTGCTTTTTTGATGATGTTTTTGATGTTAAGTGTCCATTTTAGGTCATGTGATATAGTAGAACCTAGAAATTTGAAGGTCTCTACTGTTGACACTGTGTTGTCTAGTAGTTGTGTAAAATATACTTCCCCAGGGGAGCCATTAGTTTCATGTGTAACTGGAAGAATTTCAGCAATAAAGAAATTTGCAGAATTTCTAAAAACTAAACTGGCCAATGGATTCTTCTTTTATTATTCTCTTTTACATTGCTCTTTATATAATTGACTATTAAAATATAGTCTGCTCAAGACAAATGGAGTAGAACTATTTTACTTGCCCCATATAATCCCAGGCCAGAAATAATCACTGACATAATTATAATGGATACAGGTAGTCTTTGACTTATGACCACAATTGGGCTCAAAATTTTGGTTGTTAAGTGAGACATTTGTTAAGTGAGTTTTGCCCCATTTTATGACCTTTGTTGCCACAGTTGTTAAATGAATCACCACAGTTGATAAGTTAGTCATATGGTTGTTAGGTGAATCTGGCTTCCCCATTGACTTTGCTTATCAGAAGGACACTAAGGGGAATCATGTGGCCTTGGGACACAGCAACGGTTGTAACTATGATCCAGTTGCCAAGCCTCTGAATTGTTATCATATGATTATGGGGATGCTACAAAGGTCATAACTGTGAAAAACAGTCATAAGACACATTTCTCAGTGCCACTGTATTTCTGAACAATGACTAAGCAAACGGTTGTAAGTCGAGCACTACCTATAGTGAGCTGACTATCCAGAAATTCTTAACATTCATTAAAATATGTTGGCAATCTCTATTCCTTATATATTCTTTTCATTCCCATCTGTACAGCTGCACTTGGAAGAAATTGTTTCTTAGGGCAGGGATCTGCAACCTTGGCAACTTTAAGGCTGGGGGACTTCAACTCCCAGAATTCCACAACCATGTCTTAGATCATAGGAAAGACTGGTTCTCTCAGTGGAATAAAAAGAGACAAAATAAACTGCAGTGAGATATTTTTTCAAAAAATCTTCCATAAACCCAGCTTTTGAGGTAACTATTTTCCAGTCTCTAATCTTTCCTTTTTAGAGAAGGCTACTTCTCTAAAAGAAGTAGATAGAGCAGTGTACTCTAGAGGCATAGATTATCTAAACCTCTTTTAGTCTGGATTCAAATCTGGACATGGATGACAATGCCAGTGGCCTGGTGCCACTGTGGCGAATTGGTTTTGTTTTGATCTAGATAGGAGAGTACACTCTTTCTGATCTTCTTAGAACTTTTAAGGGAATTCAGTACTACTAATCACTGTGTTGTTCTGCACTATATGCAACAGTTGAGAGTTGGTGCCATTGTGTTGTAGCATTTCTGCTCCTCCTAGATCAAGTCCATGGCAGTGGGGAACAGAGGCAGGTCTTGATACTGTCCCAGGCTTCAGTTCTCTCCCCCAATTTTTAATATTTGCATGAAACCACTGGGAGAGTTCATCTCTCGGTTCGTTGCTGATGATATAGGCTGAGCTAGACATATCGTAGAAATTCTGATCTGGTATTTGGGGACTACTGGAACCCAAGGAAGACCATGTTACGATTTATTTGTAAGTATTCTTGCTCTAGGTAGCAAGACTCTTGCTCTGGATAGGAGACCATTTGTTGTAGACCTACTTGGAGATTAAGTTTCTAACAATTATGAGTAGATGAATCACAATTGAATTACTGCAATCTGTATGGCATGAAGAACAACATTTGGAAATTGCAGCTGACAACATACATACAGTTTTACTGTCTTATTATTGTAAGGGTATACTACCATAATCTGCCAGGAATCCATGCAGATTATGGTAGTATATAAGAAAGACATTTAAAGAACCAAGTAACCAAACTGAGACATATGTTCTGACCAATTGGCCCCCATCTTCACCCGAATCTTCAACAAATCACTAGAGATGTGCTATGTTCCTTCCTGCTTCAAACGTTCTATCATCATCCCAGTGCCAAAGAAGCCCTCCATCAAGGAACTGAATGACTACAGACCAGTTGCTCTAACATCGGTAGTTATGAAAATCTTTGAAAGGCTTGTGCTGTCCCACCTGAAAACCATCACGGATCCGCTGTTAGATCCCATGCAGTTTACATACCGAGCAAAAAGATCAACAGATGATGCTGTTAACATGGCTCTGCATTACATCCTACAACACCTTGAATCTCCAAATACCTATGCAAGGGTCTTCTTTGTAGACTTCAGTTCAGCATTCAATACCATCATTCCAGACACTCTTCTAAGTAAATTAAACCATCTAGCAGTACCGGAACACACTTGTAAGTGGATCATAAGCTTCCTAATAGATGGGAAGCAGCAGGTGAAGCTAGGCGGAATCACATCTGATACCTGTACAATCAGCACAGCCCCCCCCCCCAAGGCTGTGTGCTATCTCCACTTCTCTTCTCCCTATATACCAATGACTGCATCTCAAATGATCCATCTGTTAAAATAGTGAAGTTTGCTGATGACAGAACAGTGATTGGTCTCAATTTGAGACAACGATGAATCTGCATACAGACAGGAGGTTATACAACTTGCCTCGTGGTGTAACCGGAACAATCTGGAAGTGAACACACTCAAAATGGTGGTAGACTTTAGAAGAAACCCTCCTGTACTACCACCTCTTACAATACTAGACAACACAATATCAACAGTAGAGACCTTCAAATTTCTAGGTTCTACTATATCACATGGCCTAAAATGGACACCTAACATCAAAAACATCATCAAAAAAGCACAACAAAGGAAAACTTCCGGTTTGTCGGCTTCGCGAGCGGCAGGGATTTGCGAAGCTGCGCGATCCCTGCCGCGCTAGCCGCTTTGGGGCTCCGACCCAGACGGGTATGCAGCTAGGCTGCCCTGCAGGGGCAGCTGAAGGTAGGGGGATCCGGAGAGGGGTTTGGGGTGTTGCAGACCCCTCCCCGGCCGGTAGAACCCCTTTCCCAGGACGCAGTGCAGCGGCGGTCCGTAATGGCCGCCACAAAGAAGCTGGCAGCCGGGTAAGAATGCGCAGGAGGAAGTGGAGAAAGTGCTTGAGAGGAGAAAGTTTTTCTTGGCTCCTAGGACTCTAAGACATATTTAATAAAATTCCTGAAAAGTATGACTTTCTGAATAATACCTGCCAGAAGAGGAAAAAAGCGGCAGTTTGATGGTGCTGAAAGGATAGCTTTCCCTCTTTTCCTACGGAATAAATAACTGGATATTAAGAAACCTATTTTTTTAGGTGAAAATTGGTTTTAAGCGATGAGTGGGAAGAGAGAGGATTAAAAAGAAAATATTTGTATGCTAAGACTTTGTTGGAGGAGATGCCTTAAGGATTTGAAGACTAGAATATATTGCAATAAGATTTTAAACAGATTTGGACTTTCTTTCTCTTTGATTGATATTATCCCAGAAGGAGAAAGTGAGAACTCTGCCTTGGTTTGGACTGACTGATAACTTTGGGACTGCTTTATTTTTTTATTTTCTTTTGAATATTCTGGTTGTTGTAAGAAGAAAGAAGGGGAAAAGAAAAGAAAAGATTTATAATGGCTTTTTCTGTTGAGGAACTAAGAAAAGAATATGAACAAGCAAAAAAATGGTAAAGATGGTGTGGAAGAAGCTTTCCTTTTTTTTAGAAATGGCGCTTGCTAACTATCAACAAACATTACAACAGATGAAGACAGCAGAGGAACAAGAAAGAAAGGAAGGAGCCATTTTTAATGAATCTCAGAATTTGATCAAGAAAGAAGGAAGAGAGAAAAGAAGAGAACTAAAGGACTTAAGATCTAAAAAACATTTAAGAAAGGGAAAAATAAGGTGCAAAATCAATATGATGATAGTAAACAAAAGGGAAAAGGAATACGACAGAGAAGGGAAGCCAGTAAGGCAGAGGCTAGAAGAAGGGGGGTAGAAAGGTTTGTTGGGAGAAGAAAGAAAGGGAAAAGGTGGAGAAAAGCTACAATGTTTTGAAATTAAATGAAAAAAAGGAATTTTTATGGATAATGGATAAAGTATAATTTTTTTAAAAAAAGATTTTGCAAGGTACATAAGATGAGATGGTAGTATTGTAATGGTTTAAGAGTTGATAAGAGATTAAAATGTTAAAATGTTTAATAATGATTGGCTTTAAAATTTAATAATAGGGAGGTTTAGAATACTGTTTTAATTAAAGAGTTTAATAAGATTATGGTATTGATGTTATTATAAATTTTTATTATAGTATTTGTTTTTAATATTTGGATTTATTGTCTAATTATGTATTTAATTATTTTGGATGTACTAGTTAGATAGAATGTACCAAGCAAAATCGGATTGGGTATTGGATGTTATCTTAAAGGTTAATTTGATTAACTTAGGGGAGATAGAAAGGCATCATACTCTGATTAATGATTTCAGGAGAAACTTATTTTCTTCTTTTTATAAGGAATGAGACAAAGGGATATAAAAAATGGACAAAAGATACAAATATAATGATTCAAACTAAGATGATTAATTAAGATAGAATTAAGAAGAGTGAAATATGTGGAGAAGTTAATATAGAAGGTTTAGAATGGTAAATAAAATAAGTAATGATATGTAAGATGAGCATGAATATAATTGAAGTCCATGAAGAGAGAGATACCTGGGTCCAAGTTACTTTCCAAAAAGATATTTTTATGTTTTGTGTGTTGTGTGTATATGTTTTTTTGGGGGAGAATTAGTAAAAACTTGCAGAAATATAGAATGAGAATAATGGTAACTAAGTCAGAAAGAAATAGATGAAATAATAATAATGATATTGAATAAGAGTAAAGAGAAGTAAAGAGAAATTGAATAAGAGGTTTTTGTATGTTATATGGAAATGGTTTAAAACAGAATCATAATTTATCTGACTTGTTAAATTTACAATGAAAAAAGGTTTAAACATGTAATGAATAATGATAATTTGTGTGTTTTAAAAATTAATAAAACTTGCTTTTAAAAAATAAATAAATAAAAAAAAGCACAACAAAGAATGTTCTTTCTGCGCCAACTCAGAAAGCTCAAACTGCCCAAGGAGCTGCTGCTACAGTTCTGCAGAGGAATTACTGAGTCTATCATCTGCACCTCTATAACTGTCTGGTTTGGTACTGCAACCCAACAGGACAGACACAGACTTCAGAGGATAATTAGGACTGCAGAAAAAACAATTACTACCCACCTGCCTTCAATCGAGGACCTGTATACTGCACGAGTCAAAAAGAGGGCTGTGAAAATATTTACAGACCCCTCACATCCCGGACATAAACTGTTTCAACTCCTTCCCTCAAAACGACGCTATAGAGCACTGCACACCAGAACAACTAGACACAAGAACAGTTTTTCCCCGAAAGCCATCACTCTGCTAAACAAATAATTCCATCAACACTGTTCAACTATTTACAAAGTGTACACTACTATTACTGTTAATCTTCTCACCACTCCTTATCACCCATCTCCTCCCACTTGACTGCTTCCTAGTATGATTTGATTGTTGATTGTACCCTATGACTATGATTAAGTGTTGTATGTTATGATTCTTGATTCTTAATGAATGTACCTTTTCTTTATGTATACTGAGAGGATTTACACCAAGACAAATTCCTTGTGTGTCCAATCATACTTGGCCAATAAAGAATTCTATTCTATTCTATTCTATTCTATTCTATTCTATTCTATTCTATTCTATTCTATTCTATTCTATCTCAATTGGCAGGATGCAATGCCAATTAATGTTTAGATTTGAAATACTTATTTTACTGCATTCCACTATGCAGCAAACTACAATCTATATATTATCTATATATTATTTGACATAAGCTCAAAAATTTAAGCAGTAGCTCTTGAAAAACAAGGGTCCAAGAAGAATAGGAACTTGGACAACTTCTTTTCTTTTTCTCTTTTCAGTACTTTGGGTATTATCTATATAGAGACTTCAATAAATGCCATGTGGAAGAACATATTTATTTATTCCTACAAATAGACATGTATAAGTAGTCCTAGACTTATGACCACAATTGAGCCCAAAATCTCTGTTATTAAGTGAGACATTTGTTAAGTGAGTTTTCCCCCTTTCACAACATTTCTTGCCACAGTTGTTAAGTGACTCATTGCAGTTGATAAGCTAGTATCCCAGTTGTTAAGTGACTCTGGCTTCCCCATTGACTTTGCTTGTCAGAAGGATGCAAAAGGTGATCACATGACCCTGGGACACTGCAGCAGTCATAAGTGTCAACCAGTTGCCAAGCATCTAAATTTTGATCACATGATCATGGGAAAGCTGCAAAGGTTGTCACTGTGAAAAATGGTCATAAGTCACTTTTTTCAGTGCTGTTGTAACTTTGAACAGTCATTAAATGAGCTGTTATAAGTCGAGGACTACCTATACTGCCCTATTCTAGAATCTGGACAATTTCCAATAACCATTAAAATAGTAGAACAGATATCAGTAGAAAGCAAAGAATCAACAATAAAGCATTGCATTATGGCAATACCTCACCCCCCGTATTATCACCAGCAGCATTAGGCCTACCTTCCATTTTCCTCAACATCTGAGTAATTTATTTCCTAACACCAGGCACCCCACTGGCCTACACCTGTTCCACACCCTTCTAGGCTACGACTATTTGGTAATAAGTTCCACAGAATTTCTGAACTGTTTTTTACCTGTCCTTTAGAGTACATAATTCTTAACTTCACTTTTAGTTTCTATCGCAATTGAATATGAAAGAAATTAAAAAGAGAGTGTATACTAAAAAAAACTATAAACTACTGGAATATGACTATATACATTTCCAATTCTATTACCGTATTCATTTTTGGACATTCTATATCACCAGAATATACTGATTAGAATAGTATTGCTTCGCTATGAGAACAGACTAAAACATTATACTGTAGCAAGAAAGGATAACTGAAGGGGACATGCCAGATATTAAAAGACTGCATTTTCCTCCATCATATAATATTACAGTCGACTGAAAAGTCATTGAATTTAATTAATTACCAATAGATTCTAAGAGAGACTTGAGAGAGCAATTTCTCAATCATACGTAATTACCTAATTATGGTGATGGCCACAAGCTCCATTATTATCTTTAAACTAACAAATCAAATCATGGAAGATGGAAGAGTTTTGTAGCTTTATAGATTTTACAAACACAAGGGCATCTTCAGATAGATGCATCTGCTCATGAAAGATCTGGTGTTCACTTGTGTTAGAATAAAAATGTTGAACTATATTGTCCTTATTCAGCAAGGTTTCATGGATAAGATTTAAGACTCAGAAGCAGTTGTACACTGCGAGTGTCACGTAGAGTTTTGTTTTGCAAGTGATGAGAGATTGTGGGAAGTCTGAGAAAAGAAGGCAAGAAAACACCAAGATAAATAATCAAGAGATAGTGGACAAGTCAGTTGACTGCTTATATCATAAAAAAGCAACTTAGCTCAGGTACAGAGAAATCTTGGAAGGAGCATTTCAAATCATTCAGAGAGAATCCATCTTACTTAATTCATTATAAATAAGGCTAAGAAATTCCTATTACAGTTACCAAGATTGATATCAAGCCCTACATTCAGCTGTGCAAGATCATGGAAGACAGAAGTACACAGATTTTAATAAGGTACATAAATGTTAGTCTGTATAAGTACAGAATCTTGAAACTATAATAGGATTGTCCAAATCTCTTGATTATTTATGTCTCCATTTATTTCTCTTCCTTTCCAAAACTTCCCACAATCTCTCTCAGAAATCTATGGTTTTTCCATCGTCAGGGCCTGACTTATCATTGTGTCTCACAGCTACCTGTATCAAGATTGATAGCTTAGTTAATTTTCTCAAATAACATGGAATGTGCAGTACTTTCTCCTTATCTTTTGTTTTACATTGTATAAAATTACTTATAAAATTGTGTCAGATAATGGATGAAAACAATTCCAAAGGCATCAAAATTCCAACTGGAACTTTTCATACAAATTGATAGCTTAGTTAATTTTCTCAAATAACATGGAATGTGCAGTGCTTTCTCCTTATCTTTTGTTTTACATTGTATAAAATTATTTATAAAGTTGTGTCAGATAATGGATGATAATGAGGAACTTAGGGTCATGGAACAACATATCGTAAATCCACCTACACAATTTTTTACATACATTAATTCCTAGAGCACATAATATTGCTTTTTCTATGTCTAATCATATACTTTTTTCCTTGTCTACCTTCAGTTTGCATTAAAGCACATCCAAGCTATCCTAGTTAATTACTACTTGCTACAGAATCCTCCATAGCTAGGATAGTGGTTGCTAAAAATTCAATTGTTTTAAAGATGCTGTTTTGCTACTGAAGGGGGAAGAAATTTAAAGAGAACAGAATAAGAAAAGTTTCAGCTTTTCCACAATTAATTACCAGATAATAAAATATACCGTATTCTGCTTTACTGCAACAATACAAATTCCAAAATGATATTTATCATGATTGTTTTTTGAGGTGTGAAAACTTACAGAAAAGTTAGAAATAGGATGAAACAAATAAATTCCAGCATAAAATGTGTCACCCATAGTCAGAAAGATACCTTTACCTGAAATATATTTAGTTATTATGGATGGGCAAAGAAAACAATTCCACAAGTATCAAAAGGCCAACTGCAACTTTTCATACAACTGGAACTTTTCATAATTACTGTTTTTCTCATGAAACATACATCAATTTAGATGAAGAGTAATTAAATTAACATATTACTCTGTCAAATTATGCATATTGCTAATTGAATCAAGAGTTATATTAATTTTTTTAAGTTTAATGGTAGAAATAGGGGGGGAAAGTATCAAGGGAAGATTCTGTCAGGTTTCCAAGTGATGAAATCCATTTAAAAAGAAAGGAACAAAGTCCATCTTCAAAAAAGATTTCTTTTATGTAGGAAAGCATCAAATTGGCAAAGTCCATAGTAATTCCGGATCTAACTCAACCCGGAATTACCCCACAATACTACAAGTTAGAAACACCCCCCAAAGTCACATTCTCCAATAGAAGTAATTCAGCGTTGCTTGATGTCATAAATCTCCACCTCAGGGGATCCAACCCCAGGGAGCTCTTTTCCCACGGGAAGAAAGATCACCTAGCCAAAACACTCACTTTATCTCCACTCCTCCCCCCTTAGGAATGTGTCGAGCTCGAAACCCTTCCCCCATGACTGCCACAGAGAAAGTAAGAAAAAGAATATATACTAAGCCTAATGAAAATGGCTACACATATGTCAATTTTGGGCTTGACAGATTCCTTTTCAATTATACAAGGAATAATAGTGTAAAAATTAGTTCTGACCCCAAAAAGGCTCTTTCAACTATGGAACAGGGTGCTTCATGAGTTTTGGAAGTATCTATCCAAAAAACCATCCTGATCTTGCAAAGACTGGAATAGCTAATTTCTCAGTTGGAACTTTCAAGGATGTATCATTTTTACATCCATCCATAAAGGATTTTTACAGGATCACAGCAGGGAAGAAAAGAATTAAACATTTTTCTTACATGTGTTATAACCCTGATAAATCTTTACTGTATCTGAAATAGCTATTATAGTCTAACCCTTGGACAATAGTTTGAGAAAAGTAAATTCTTGTACTTTATCATTTCATTTAAACTACAAAAAGAGAAACATAAAAAGAGAAGTGCCATCACTGACAGGTACATAAGAGGAAAGTATCTAAGCAATGCTTTTCCAAATACATTCATTCCATCGAGTTCTTCCAATTTCAGTGAATTCTTCCAATTTCAACTACAGTACTATACTTAATAGCTTTCCTATAAAGAAGTGTCTGTGGCCATCCTCAGTGGTTAGATCAATTCAGTTTGCTACTCAGCTAAGCACTGTTGAGACATTAGTGCAGGTCACATTGTCCAATTAGATGCCTAGGTATTGTTATGGAAATCTGTCCAAATCCTTGCTGACCAAGGTTATATTACCTTGGTTCCCAGAGGATGATTTCTTGTTGTCTCCTGGAACTGACATTCCAAATCTAGTCTTCCCTCCCCCTTAGGTCTGAGAAGCGAAAATGGCTGCAACAGCATAATCATGCTTTGAACTTGACAGTATAACCCATGGTGGTTTCTGGTGGCAAGTATATGGCTTTGCATCTGGGAATGCTTTAACATTTGCTTGTGTTATATGCTTCCTTGCTTGTAATATCATGGTCAACCAGTTTAGTGTATGGTAGTAAAAAATTCTCTTTTTGTCTCCTTCTTGCTGTAAAACTTGGCATTGCCAAACTTGATTAAAATCCCTGGCTCTGGAGGATAAAAGATATCTTGTTGTACTGGCAGAGTGCATTAAGTGATACAGTGATCATAGAAATAGAAAAACATGAATGAAAACTTCAAAAATGAATCTGAAAGCAGAACCTGGCCTTAAAGATGCTGGGATATGTCAACGGATAACCTACCTGATTTGAATTCAGTACTGAACTATTTTGTACCTAGCCTCAGTGGAAACAAAATGAAAAATTAGCTGTTTTACATAACAAATTGCCTTCTGCTCAACTACAGCCGGTAATGGCATTTCAAGGTATATATGTAACTCCAAGAAGAGAAATGATAAAATTGCAAATGTCCTTTGTTTTCCTATTCCCCCATCTTTTCAAATATCTTTTAGGGTAATGCTGTTGGAGACCAAAGGGTTTGACTTTATTACTTGATTGTTAATTTGCACAACAGCAATCAAGGGTAAGTTAAATATATCAGTGAGATATTTAGCGGTAGATGCTTTAATCAGTTTTCCCCCCTACATCTTCCAGAACACATTTGCTTAACAGTCCTTCTTAATTATCTCAAAGTGGCAATATAACAAATTACTATGGATACATGTTTTTTTTTTCAAGTAATATTATATTGCTGCCCATTATTGTTACATGCAATTTAATTTCACTGGAATCTGGATTTCAAATGATTATTTTTGAATACATAAACATGCCTGAAAATATGTATTTATATCATAACTAGCAGACTACAGAGGTTCAGAAATATGAAATTGAATTAAAAACTATCTTAATGAATTAGCTCACCAAGTTAAGTGGGGTGGGAAACAATCCACACAAATACAAGAGTACAGTACATGTCAGAGAAAATACTACCATTGAACATAATTTGGAGAAAATAGCACTCTCACCTATTCATGCAATGAACAAGATATTTTTCAGGCTCCTGTCTCCTGAAAAAAAATGCCTCTGCTTTAAGAGGCATATTAATTTTAATAGGTGGTTTTCTTAAAGTAACAGCATCTGTTTTAAGCATGCATGGAGACATATTAAAAGTCAAGTCACTTTAATGATTAGTAGAGATGTTCTGTGCTCATCTGAGGCCCAAAGAACTTCAAAAGAAGCAACATTTCAGGTATTGTTTTAAATAAATCAATGATTTGAAAGTATCTCAAAGGGCAGAACAAGGAATGATCTAAAATTTTCTTAGTTTTATTTCCCAAGTCTTACATGTAATTAAAAAGTTGCATTATTTGTCCATCCTTTCTGATAATAAACCTAGACACTGCAACATAAAAAATCATCAGTCATATTCACTAAATTTGTCTATAAAAGATTTGACAGTTGTCCCACAAAAAAGCTAAGTAGAAATCCTTAAGGTAACAAATCACTGTAAGTAATAATTTTCATCATGGCATTTGGGATAACAGTCAGCAATATATTTTGTGTAGATATTTGTATTTCATGGAGTGGAATCTATAATATTTGTTAAAAATGTCAGAGATGTTCTCATCTGTATATATTTCATTTTTTCTAAACCTTGAAATGATTTTATTTACTTTTTCAGGTGAAACTATGTTTATAAAACAAACAATAGCAGTTATTCTTTGCTAAACATCTATGTTTGTATGTAGAGATTTGTTAAATTAATGGATATTTTTAGATTTGAGGATGCCTATATGGATAGTTCTCTGGTAATGATAGCAAATGGATTGGGATTTCTATGGTTAAGCAATGCTGTCAGAAAGCACAGTACCACATAATTATATTGCTTATAGCTCCTAAAATCTTGGCAATTCCAGTTGCTTTAATAACGCCAGCTTGTATGGGTCATTAAGTGGGACCTCACTTAATGACCTCATGTGATTGCAGCATGAGAAGAGGCAAGACTCCCAGCAAACAGGCTGGTAGATGAGAATTACAGGCTCATAGCAGGTGCCACTAGTGGGGACTAGGGAGCACAGGGCTTTAACAACCTCAGCCATCACTCCTACTTCAGTCTACTTCAGCCTAGAATGCCTCAAACCCCATACCTGACAAGTCCCAGAAACACCAGCTGGCCTCAAGCCCAACACCAGCCTCAAGTTACTCTAGTGCAGGGCTGTCAAACTCCCGGCCTGCAGGCGAGATGTGTCATGTGTTGGCCACGCCCATGTCACGCCCGGTTTAGCGAAGGGGGGAAAAGTCCTGATATGTCATGTGATGCTGATGACAATGTGAGTTTGATACCTCTGTTCTAGTGGTGCTAGCCTAAAGTCCCAGCAACACCAGCTGGTTTCAAACCCCAGCACTATGATATGTCCCACTTTTCATATAGGTCTAGCATTTCTTCATGGCAGGTTATATGAAAACTAGTCATTTTAACCTGTTTTTATTTAAAACTTTTATTTTCAGATTCAATGATCAAATTTCATTAAATTTGGCCAAATTTTGTCATGTAAGAAATATAACAATTTCACCGATATACTTACCTAATTAATTTTGATTTATGTATAAAATTGGTTTTATGGCCTGATCTTTGACCTTAATAAAAATAAATGTGTGTGTGTGTGTGCACGTGTGTGTGTGGAGACAAACAGACCAACTTTTTTCTGTCAATGTAAATTTTGGAGTAACTTTCCTCAAAAATTATTTCAGGCCCTACACTTTCTGAAAGGTATTAAAACCTTTCTATTTAGAAAAATATTTGAAGAATGAGTGATGCTATTGGTAATTCTAATTATTTGATTCATAAATAATTTCATTGGTTCGTTGTTTTTAATCTATAAATGTAAAAACTGTGCAAAAACCCATTTAAGAAGAAACCATATATAATATTTAAGATAGAACTACAAAACTGAATTAGAAAATATTATATGACCTTATCAAGTTCAACATTCAAGTGGGACCATACTTTTTCACTAGACGTTATGCCAAAATTATGAAGCAATTAACTAACATTAGCTGGACCATTTTATTTCCCCCAAAGTGCTATTTACAATTAAAGAGCCGTTTCATATAATTTTCCCATCCATTATGTTACAAAAACAGTATATAAAAAATAACAACTAAACTAAATACAAATCATTTTAGAATGAGTTGCTCTCACCTTTCTATAGTAGTTTACCTATTTAATAGTTTTAGTTAAGCTTAGCTTAATAATTAGTTCTCAAGCTTATTATTTTCCCAGTTGTTAAATATTTATTTTCCAATTGTAGTCATTTCTCAATAAATGAGTGGTAGGGTTCACAACACATTATTTCTAAAAACGCTGAAAATAGCATCTGGGGGATAGAAAGCCAAAGTGTAAATAGGGATTTTTTTCAGACTTTCACTATTATCATTCCTGCATGAGGCAAAAATAAATATATTTTAATTACTTATTGTATTCCGGTTTTGT
This sequence comes from Notechis scutatus, assembly GCF_049901735.1. Taxonomy (NCBI): domain Eukaryota; kingdom Metazoa; phylum Chordata; class Lepidosauria; order Squamata; family Elapidae; genus Notechis; species Notechis scutatus. The sequence goes on along the minus strand of NC_142009.1, from coordinate 68,847,771 downwards.
TATTTATTTCTGGTTTCATTTTTATATCTGTGCTTGTCCTTTATTTGACTGTAAACTACTGTTTAACAGAATAACAGAGATGGAAGGGATATTTAGAGGTCTTCTAGACCAACCAGCTGCTCAAACAGGAGACCTATACCATTTCAGACAAATGGTTGTCGAATCTCTTCTTAAAAACCTCCAGTGATGGAGCAGCCGCAACTTCTATAACCCAGCTGTTGCACTGATTAATTGTTCTGTCAGGGAATTTCTCCTTAGTTCTAAATTGCTTCTCTCCTTGATTAGTTTCCATCCATGTTTCTTGCCTTGCCTTCTGGTGATTTGGAAAATAGGTTGACCCTCTCTTCTCTGTGGCATCCCCTTATATATTGGAACATTGTTATTATGCAACTCCTTGTCCTTTCTTCATTAAACTAAACATATCCAATTCCTGCAAGTTCTTCATATGTTTTGGAATTTCTTTGGTTGGGCTGTTTGCTGTTAGTTTGTTTGGCAGTTCCTTGATTGGGGTATTTCTTTGGTTGGGCTGTTTGCTGTTAGTTTGTTTGGCTGTTCCTTGATTGGGGTATTGTTTACTTCTTGATTGTTGGTCTGATGTTAAACTTGGAGTTAGTCTAAATTAATCTGGGTATTGATTGCCATGGGGAGATGTTTTGCTCTTTTTGTTCCCTTTTGGTTTGTCTCTTGTTTAGTTTGTCTCTTTTGCACAGTATGTATTTATTTATTTATTTGATTTGTCAATCACTTACAAGATAATGGGTATAAGT